>NW_027492124.1:0-672317 GCF_021521415.1 Bidens hawaiensis | reverse complement strand
CCTTAGGCGAAGTTAGAACAACTTCGCCAACGGCGAAGTTGTAACAACTTCTGCCTTAGGCGAAGTTATCACAACTTCGCCAACGGCGAAGTTAGCACAACTTCGCCTACTGAAGCCCAGGCCCGTGAATGTTTGTCTATATATAGTTGTGTCTTGTTTAGTTTTAGGTATCCAGAAATTAGTGTGTGTTTGAGCAGCTTGTTTATTGAGAGAGAGTAAGAGACTAGAGTCGTGTGAGACGACCCGAGGTAGAGCTCACCTCGGGTCAGTCGTGTTTTCTGTTTTTGTTACGGTATGTAACGTGATTATTTTATATATGAATCTGCAGATTTGTTTATCCCGTTCTAGTATTTGTTTGTGTATTTGATCGTGTACGTATTTGTGTTATTTGTCTGTACACCATAAACGAGTCTAGGAGGATTCCGCACTCCTAGACCTCGTGCGGATCTCGTATCGATCGCCGACGCCCCGGGGGGTCTAACAAGTGGTATCAGAGCCTTAGGCTCTTATGCTATGGTTCGAGATCTGCGTTTTGGTGTTTCTGGCACGTTTCTGTGCGTTTCTGGCCGAACAGCGCCGCAGGCGAAGTTATTGTTCATCAGGCGAAGTTATTGTTCATCAGGCGAAGTTGCCGTCACTGTTCGTAGGGTTTCAGCGAAGTTATGGCCAGGCGAAGTTAGCAGCCAGGCGAAGTTATGGCCAGGCGAAGTTATAGCCAGGTGAAGTTAAAAAAAAAAAAAAAAAAAAAAAAAAAAAAAAAAAAAATTATTAAAAAAAAAAAAAAAAAAAAATTGTTTGGAGTTTTCGTCTGTATGGCCAGGTGTACACGATTATTGTGAGACCAGAGATGTTGTTCCGTCAACGAGTGATCTTGTTATCTCTTGGTCTTACGTGTGAACAAATACGTGTCAACTCTGGATTTGGAGTTGAGGTTGTGAATGGATATTGTTTGAAACTGGATATTGACACATATTCGGGTGTTTGTGGGCAATGAAATTGTTGTTGTTCGAGGTTGACCAATTGAAGAAAGTCAAATTCAACTGAAGGTTTTTGTCATTACTGGATGGCGGTCAGAGCATATTATTTATGTTATTTTCAAGGCGTTCGAGAATTGGATCCTGAAACGTGATGCTTATTTATTAGAGTGAAAATTCTGGAACAAGTTGGATGTAATCGGGAACTAAAGTGTTTATGTTCTTGATCGTTATCCCTGGTGATTGAAGATGCTTCGGATGAATTAATGGTCATGTGTTAGATTCTGTCAAGGTGGTTTTGTGATGAAATTGATCACTTGATGTTGAGTAGTTGAAGATTAAACCTTATCGTATGCCGACGAGTTGGTGAAGTTGTGGAGGAAGCCCAACTTCACGTGTTGGTGAAGTCAGATGGACTCACGTGATTGGTTGAGATGATCTATTGGCACGAGGATGCATGCATTACAAAGACCTCAATCGTTATAGTCGGAGAAGCTTACACTGAAGGGGAGATCTGATATGGAAGACGCTGGGTGATTGGTAGATTTGTGAAGCTACAGGACAGTTTCAGACACGGCTGGTTGACTGCAAACAGAAGATCATCAGTTAAGAGGGAGTCTGTTGGTGCATGTTTTGTAACAGATGATCTTTCGTGTTTGTTAGAATTGAGAGCAACGGTCAAAGGGGAGACTGTTGGTGCATTTTGTGACCGTCGCTATGCAATTCTGACCAGCGGAACGCCACAGGCGAAGTTAGCACAACTTCGCCTTAGGCGAAGTTAGAACAACTTCGCCAACGGCGAAGTTGTAACAACTTCTGCCTTAGGCGAAGTTATCACAACTTCGCCAACGGCGAAGTTAGCACAACTTCGCCTACTGAAGCCCAGGCCCGTGAATGTTTGTCTATATATAGTTGTGTCTTGTTTAGTTTTAGGTATCCAGAAATTAGTGTGTGTTTGAGCAGCTTGTTTATTGAGAGAGAGTAAGAGACTAGAGTCGTGTGAGACGACCCGAGGTAGAGCTCACCTCGGGTCAGTCGTGTTTTCTGTTTTTGTTACGGTATGTAACGTGATTATTTTATATATGAATCTGCAGATTTGTTTATCCCGTTCTAGTATTTGTTTGTGTATTTGATCGTGTACGTATTTGTGTTATTTGTCTGTACACCATAAACGAGTCTAGGAGGATTCCGCACTCCTAGACCTCGTGCGGATCTCGTATCGATCGCCGACGCCCCGGGGGGGTCTAACAAGTGGTATCAGAGCCTTAGGCTCTTATGCTATGGTTCGAGATCTGCGTTTTGGTGTTTCTGGCACGTTTCTGTGCGTTTCTGGCCGAACAGCGCCGCAGGCGAAGTTATTGTTCATCAGGCGAAGTTATTGTTCATCAGGCGAAGTTGCCGTCACTGTTCGTAGGGTTTCAGCGAAGTTATGGCCAGGCGAAGTTATGGCCAGGCGAAGTTAGCAGCCAGGCGAAGTTATGGCCAGGCGAAGTTATAGCCAGGTGAAGTTAAAAAAAAAAAAAAAAATTATTAAAAAAAAAAAAAAAAAAAATTATTAAAAAAAAAAAAAAAAAAAAATTGTTTGGAGTTTTCGTCTGTATGGCCAGGTGTACACGATTATTGTGAGACCAGAGATGTTGTTCCGTCAACGAGTGATCTTGTTATCTCTTGGTCTTACGTGTGAACAAATACGTGTCAACTCTGGATTTGGAGTTGAGGTTGTGAATGGATATTGTTTGAAACTGGATATTGACACATATTCGGGTGTTTGTGGGCAATGAAATTGTTGTTGTTCGAGGTTGACCAATTGAAGAAAGTCAAATTCAACTGAAGGTTTTTGTCATTACTGGATGGCGGTCAGAGCATATTATTTATGTTATTTTCAAGGCGTTCGAGAATTGGATCCTGAAACGTGATGCTTATTTATTAGAGTGAAAATTCTGGAACAAGTTGGATGTAATCGGGAACTAAAGTGTTTATGTTCTTGATCGTTATCCCTGGTGATTGAAGATGCTTCGGATGAATTAATGGTCATGTGTTAGATTCTGTCAAGGTGGTTTTGTGATGAAATTGATCACTTGATGTTGAGTAGTTGAAGATTAAACCTTATCGTATGCCGACGAGTTGGTGAAGTTGTGGAGGAAGCCCAACTTCACGTGTTGGTGAAGTCAGATGGACTCACGTGATTGGTTGAGATGATCTATTGGCACGAGGATGCATGCATTACAAAGACCTCAATCGTTATAGTCGGAGAAGCTTACACTGAAGGGGCTATCTGATATGGAAGACGCTGGGTGATTGGTAGATTTGTGAAGCTACAGGACAGTTTCAGACACGGCTGGTTGACTGCAAACAGAAGATCATCAGTTAAGAGGGAGTCTGTTGGTGCATGTTTTGTAACAGATGATCTTTCGTGTTTGTTAGAATTGAGAGCAACGGTCAAAGGGGAGACTGTTGGTGCATTTTGTGACCGTCGCTATGCAATTCTGACCAGCGGAACGCCACAGGCGAAGTTAGCACAACTTCGCCTTAGGCGAAGTTATCACAACTTCGCCAACGGCGAAGTTAGCACAACTTCGCCTACTGAAGCCCAGGCCCGTGAATGTTTGTCTATATATAGTTGTGTCTTGTTTAGTTTTAGGTATCCAGAAATTAGTGTGTGTTTGAGCAGCTTGTTTATTGAGAGAGAGTAAGAGACTAGAGTCGTGTGAGACGACCCGAGGTAGAGCTCACCTCGGGTCAGTCGTGTTTTCTGTTTTTGTTACGGTATGTAACGTGATTATTTTATATATGAATCTGCAGATTTGTTTATCCCGTTCTAGTATTTGTTTGTGTATTTGATCGTGTACGTATTTGTGTTATTTGTCTGTACACCATAAACGAGTCTAGGAGGATTCCGCACTCCTAGACCTCGTGCGGATCTCGTATCGATCGCCGACGCCCCGGGGGGTCTAACAGTTTGGTCCTCACTTCTACCAGTAGATCATGAGGATAGCCATTAACCAACTGACTGAAAGTGACCCGGGCGGTTTATGATGTGTTTTTATTCTTTCGCTGAAAATTTGTCGTTCATACTTGGTTAGAAGGACACATACTCGTATGTGGTCGGTCCAGCTGATCCATTGGATCTTCAGGATAGCTGTTTACCTGAAGACTTTGACTTGATCGGGGCGATAGAATTTAAAATATTTTTAAGGGAGATGAAATAATTTTTTAAGTCTACTACTTCGTAAGAAGTGTCTAAACAATGTTTACATGAAAATTGATCCAACCTTGGAAAGTGATACACAAACTATTTCTGTGTGCTTAACTAGTGATGTTATTAGGCCTAAAAGACTCTAGCACAGTCATTGTATGTTATGGTAGCTTTTTATGGTGCGTAAAAGTAGAAGTGATATTAACAGACTCCCCTCGATTTTAAGTGGAAACTCATTAAGAGTTGTGCATGTCTTCATATATATCTTTCCGAATGACAGGCAGAAAAGCGATCACCCAGTCATACACGAGCCCGTGAGTGTTCTGATTCGCGAGAAGAAAGTGTGTCAAGAAACTGCAGTGATCCAGATTCGGGACTTGCAGTAGTCTACTGTTTAGGGCTATGTAAATATTTATTAAAAAAAAGGTCTTCTGAAGCCTATTATGTTATACTTATCAATCAAGAGGCAAGACCGAGAACGAGACGAAGATCAAGATGTATTTACAGCTTATTCAGACACTACGGGTCGTGGTCAACTCGGGGTGACTTGGGGAAAGCCAAATAAGCTTTGAGAATAGATAGGAGGCATCACAACCTTTGATGTGGTGTCCACTTATATTTTGAGCTAAATTTAACCTAACCCGTATCACAGAAGCGATGAAAACCATACTAAGTTATTTACCTGCTTACAACCTGTTTCTTTATGTCATAATACAGCTGAACATGGATCTATGTGACTATCACTTAATTAGTATGATTCCTGTTCGGATCTTTTCTAAAACATGTAAGTCCATGTCAAGACTGAAATTTGATCCCTTTTTTTATTTCAAAATTTTATTCTACTTATGTCGTTTTATGGTTTAATACCTGGTTACTTGGTCCTTGATCGTAACATCTTACTCTTTAAAGGAAGTTTTAAACAGGTAATGTCATAATAGTCAATTTATAAGGGTTGGTTGTGTAAATTTCATAGCAAGCGAAGTTGTGTTAACAGGCGAACTTGTTAAACATGCGAAGTTAAGGGGTAAGAGAAGTTAACCCTAACTTCGCCTGTATAACTTAGAGAGTATATATAAAAAATTTTGGTCAAAAACATTATACTTTTTCAAAATAACAGCGAACTTATCACTTATCAACCTCGGCGAACTTATTTTCTCGAATCAACTCTTATTAATGTCCGTTTCTAATCAGTGTTAAAGGTGTGTAGGATCGATACTTCGTTTAATTCTTGTCGATTATATTAATCAGAGGTCGTTTTGGTCCGGTTTGAGACCCCGTTCTTTCAAACCCTCAACACCCACTTTTCAAACTTGTTTTCACGTGGTCGTAATCAACTTGATCGTCTAGATCTCTTTAGTGTCATGTCTTTATTGTCCACAATCACCAAATTCACAAAATTCACCTCGTTTGCCGTCTAAACCTTTGCCGTTTCAGTTCAGGCGAAGTTATGGTTTAGGCGAAGTTGTTCTCAACTTCGCCAAAGGCTTAACTTCGCCTGTTACTTTAATGTTTAATTAATCAGAGGCGAAGTTGTTTAAGGGGCGAAGTTATGATTAGCGAAGTTATCCTTAACTTCGCCTTAGGCTTAACATCACCTGTTGCCTTATTTATTATTTAAATGTTAACCTGTTGTCAAGCGAAGTTATTGTATAGGCGAAGTTGTGCTCAACTTCGCCCTATGTCTAACTTCGCTTATACACTATTGTTTATCTTAACTTTGCTCATGGTAATAAGCGAAGTTACTATCTGCCTCGACGTTTCTCTAACTTAGACCGTTTGTGTTGCAGAAATGGCAGCTGTAGCGGGAGCCGGTGGTGCTGGTGGTGACGATGGAGGAGATAACAATCGTCAGTTTTTCCCGGGGCATAATATGTACATTCTTTGGACCCAGATGCGAGGGGTGTTGATGATTTTCGCGAGATCATCACGTTTCTTATCCGCTCGCGTATCTTCCATGCTATTACTACAACACTGCCTATCTCTTTGCCAAACATAGAAGATTTCTGGCAGACAGTTGAATATGATTGCAGAGTCGAGCCCCCAGTTATGCGTGCAACGGTTAACAATCAGGAAGTACAGTTCTCGTCAGAACAGATACGGGTTGCTTTGCAGTTTGGGGATGAAACGAGAAATGATCCTACAGACTTCGTGGCTCCATTCAAAGACGGTGCCTTTTTAAGAATGGGCTATTCTGGTCCATTGGGGGATACTCAGAGATGCAAGGGGTTTCTGTTAGATCAATGGCGCTTTCTCATGCACGTGATGATCGTGTGCATGTAGGGCAGAAAGGCTGCTACGGATGGAATGGTTGCGACGATGCAGTCGGCGAAAACAGCACTGACTTACAACAAGCGTTATAGCTTTAGTCAGATGGTGTTCTATTAGATAGACCGTCAAAGACGAGCGGTGGCGCGTGAGAGATTCTTGATGTATCCAAGATTCCTTCAAATGATCTTGAATCACGTGGCTCCCACGTTACCTTAGCGCCGTCCGATTCGATATATGGAGAGTGTCAGCAAGAGGATCTTCGCCCAATGTAGATCGTCAAGTGCCAGAAGTAAACCAGAGCTCCGTCCTCGACATACTCCATTATTTGGGTACTTGATCAACCCGGATTATGTTGCAGCTCGTGAGGACGAGTTTCGGGATCCAGCTCCGCAACAGGCTGGAGCACCTCAACCACCACCTGTGGTACAGCAATATCTTCCTGCTGCTCCTGTTGTGGCACCGGAGGAACACGTCGATCTAGAAGCTGCTTTTGGCGGCCAACGTGTTGATCCAGAGGAAGAGGTACAGGTCTCTGCTGCACAGGTTTCGAGTGTGGATGTGTCGCTGGCAGCTACGACTGTGGGTGATTCTGAAAGAACTGATTCTAATTCCTCAGATAATGATGTGGCTGAAGCAAGACAGATTCTGATTACTCAAGAAAGAATTCATGGGAAGAGAAAAAGAGACACAGATGATAGTGAATCAGACTTTGAGGAGGATTTACAACGGTTGGTTCGTCGAGCGAGAAGGGCAAGAACGGGTGAAGGATCCGGAGCTGGTGAGAGCTCGAGGGTGGTTCGTTTTTCTCCACCTGCACTGTCTGGTATGACTATGGTCCCTACATCGTTGACAGTTATAGGGCCGATCACCTCGGGTGTTCCCGTGTTGACTACTTCATCCTCCTTTGGCATACCACCCACTACATTTCAACTCCCGGCTTCAGAGATTGTGTCCTTGCCCCCTCCAACTCTTACTCCATCGGAGGTCGTTTCAAGGTTTGTTGAGTCGACGGTTGTTGCCACCGCGGGATTATCTGTTACGATACCAACTGCGGTTACGTTTCCACCTATTTCTGATGTTCCGGTTACCTTGGGAATCCCTCCTCCGTACGCTCAAGACATTTCACTTATGAGGTTTGATTTTGATGCAACCTTATCTGACTCGGAAAGAATAGCAGCTCTTGAGAGGGTCGTGGCAGAACAGTCAAGAGTAAATCTGATCCAGACTCATGCTATTCAGCGCCTCGTTGCAGAGAATCAGATTCAGTCGTCCCTCCTGATTGAGCATGGTAAAATTTTTGATGCCTTGAAACAGTTCTTGGCATCTCAGGGGGAGACGAGCTGTAAGGGTGACGAGCTGAGGACGAAGAAGAGAAACTATAGAGATGATGATCCCAATGCATCGAAAGATGCAGGTGGAGAGTTGCCAAGAACTGAACAAGCTCTTGGGACTTCCACAACTCAGGGGGAGTCAACTGGTGCAACTGGCGGATCGGGGGGTGATGACGTGGTGGTAGTGGATGCTGAAGAGGCATTGAATGATGATGTTACAGGTGATGACGACGTGTTACCGTTTGAGGAGATTGAGAAGATTGGGGCTGGTATTGTGATTGACAGTGAAGTATAAGCCGATCCGGTGCTTAAAAGAAGTGCCTATGAAACAAATGCCCAAGGATGTGCTAAATGATCTGAAATGGTGGTACGTTGATAGTGAAACGGCTGAGGCAGTGATGGAGGATGAAGATGAACAAGAGTTGCTGAGAGTGTATGATCCTGTGCACTTAGTGAATTTGTCTCAAGCAGACTTGCAGGTGCTGAACGAGAAAAAGATATTTTACATTCCTGCTTGGAAAGAAGAAGCCAAGAAATACCAAAGAGTAGTTTCAGTTTGTGTACGAGAAGGCGTTCATGCTTGAAGACGGGAGATACGAGAGTTTTAGGATTACGAGACACGTGATTGAAGATGAGATATGAAGGTACTGCCAAGGGGGAGTCTGTTTGTACATGATGTCAGTAGTTCAGTATCTAGTGTCTGTAATTGTGTTAGTTGGTTTTGTTATGTGTTAGTTATTGTGTTTCACAAGTTCGCCCATCATAAGCGAACTTGTGGTTTAAGCGAAGTTAGTGACAACTTCGCCTAGCATGTTAGGCGAAGTTGTCGAAGTGTATTTAAGTTAGGCTACGGGTTCATTTGATTAAGAATTCCAGTATGTGTAATTGGTGATTGAGATATCACGTGTTATTAGTTGCAATACAACGTGTCTTTTGCGTATTGTAACGTGTGTTTACTTGTGTTTAACGTATATCTCTTCTACGCTCGTATCGTCTTACGTAGGGATTCCGCACTTACGTAGAACGAGATATTTCCGTGTAGATCCGGCTGGGAACCTACATATATAATATTAAATTATTATAATATCGTTTAAATAGTGTTCATAATAAATTCCGTACTTAGCAAGTCCGCTGTTCTCGTTTTCTCATAGGCTTTAACGCTCGCGTGTGACTCTTTTCCTCATCCTCACTATCTTAATCATCTTCGTTTATCTTTGAGGTGAGTTTACATACCCCTTTTTTATATTTTACATATTTTGGGGGAAGCATGTATACTGTATTTAAATTACTTATGTTTTGACCGCATTCATTCAAAACACAATTCAATATATATTTATGTGTGATTATTGCATGCTCTATGATAATGCTCTATTTGTTTAATTGTTTATTTTATGTTTGGTGGTTGGTATCTCATCCTCATCTATCCTCATCTAGTATGATCATACATTTACCCAAGTACTTTGATTTCGTATCAATAGGAACGGGTCCACATCTATTTAGTTGATTACATTTTTCGTAGGAATTGTGATGCTCAACATTAACATATGAATTGTGGTTTTTATCTATATATGTATCTCAACTGAAACTTATGTATTCTCACCAACATTCGTGTTGATAAAATCTATTTTTATACATGCTATAGGTACAATTAATTTACATTGATCAAGATTGAAGATATTACTTTTTACCTTAGGATATTTATCCCAACAAAAAATATGATGTAATTGTTTTGATTTTTATAATTGTGTACTTGTTTTGATATTAATGAATTAAATAATTATTGTCACTTTAATTAGTGTCTTTTGAGCTACTGTCCAATCAATACGTTACACCCCGGCATGTTCCGCCTTTGGTCGGGGTGTGACACTCAACAAAAACCCGCATTTGCATCTCACTCGCATTACACGAATATGCGACACTTTTCATCTTGTCGGCGTATCCGAAGACGCCATCAAACTCTGCGTTTTTCCGTTCTCACTCGTTGATCATGCGAGTATGTGGCTTGAGTCCCTCCCTCGGGGCTCCATATCCACTTGGGCCACCATGCAGACCCAGCTTTTTGAGAAATACGATCCTTTGGCTAAGGCCTCTCGTTTGCGTAATTATATTTATTCTTTTCAGATGGAGGACACCGAGAGTTTCTGTGAGGCATAGGAGAGATTTAAAAATCTACTTACTTTATGTCCAAACCATGGCCTGCAAGAATGGGTAGTTTTTTAGATGTTCTACAACGGGGTGACGTACGCGACGCAGAGTATGCTTGACACGGCTGCGGGAGGAAATTTGTTGATGATGAAGGATACATATGGGTGCATTACTTTGTTTAACGGGTTAGCCATGAGTGGATACCAGCGACCATCCGCCAAGAGCACCAAGACCTTCGACTCCCTATCACACGGAATGCATTTGGTCAACACGAACTCCGCACTCGCGGCACAGGTTGAGCGTTAGCGAAGATTGTGAAGGAATTGCAAGTGAAGAGTAAGTTGTGCGAGTTTTGTAGAGGAGGAAATGATACTGTTCAGTGCACCGTAGGTTTCCAGGAGGAGGTGGTTGACTTTGTTAGTAATCCGAACCAAAATCAATATTCTTTCGATTCTTATAATTAGGGGTGGAGAAGCAATCAAAAATCCAACTAGAGGAACGGGAATTATTTCGGATTCCAGCAGCGTCAGAGTCTTTTCCAGGATTCCAGCGAGGGAGCGAGTAGTGGAGAGAAGAAGCCCACTTTAGAGGAGATGATGGCACAATAGACATATGTTGTCACAGCTCATGACTCGAGAGGATTCGACCCAAAAGAAATTTCGGGAGCAAGAGCCATTCTTAAGAAATCAGGGAGCGTCAATTCAAAATCTCGAGCGGCAAATCAGAGAAATAGCAAGTCGTCTAAATGAGAGGTCGCCAAGAACACTTCCAAGCAATACTGAGGAAAACCTGAAGGGATTCGTGAAGGCTGTGACAACGAGAAGTGGTGTAGGGGCACACAACGAGCCCGTTATTCAAGAGATGACAAGAGGAGTCATTGGGGAGCCTTCAGTCGATGTAGAGGAGCAGGTGGATGAGGAGATTCAGTTGGATTCTCCACTGGCCAAGGTGCATCAGAGGCGCAACCCAGGAAGTACAACACAGGCCGAGGACCATCAGTTACCCAACACACCATTGAGAGTCTATAAACCTAGAGTTCCATACCCAGGGAGACTCCGCAAGGATAGAGACGAGGAGCAGAACTCCAAATTTCTTGATCTTTTAAAGCAGCTTCACTTTAACATTCACTTGTTTGAGGCACTCACTCAAATGCCGAAATATGCAAAGTTCCTTAAGGATATTATTTCGAATAAGGAGAAGTTAGCTGAGGTCTCTTCCATCCCATTGAGTGCTAGTTGCTCTGCAGTCTTGCGGAGAAAGTTACTAGATAAGATGTCTGATCCTGAGAGTTTCACGATTCCCTGCATCTTGAGTGATGATACAGTGGTTTATGCACTGGCGGGTCTTGGTGACAGTATTAATCTCATGTCGTATTCTATGTATCGAAAGTTGGGTTTAGGCGAACCGAGGCCTACCCGGATGATTATCCATCTTGCTGATCGTTCTGTGAAATATCCTCAAGGGGTGGTCGAGAACATGCATGTTCGTGTCGACAAGTTCATCTTCCCGGTGGACTTCGTCATCTTGGACATGAACTATGATGATAGTGTCCCACTTATCTTAGGCTGACCATTCCTTTCCACTGCACAGACATTGATCGAAGTCTGCGAGGGTAAGTTGATTTTGAGGGTTGGGGATGCGAGCATCACCTTTGATGTTCGAAAGTCACTGAAACACCCACTTCTGATGATGACTCCTTATACTACATTAATACCATCATGGAACATGTTGGGGAGTTTTTCAGTGAGATTTGGGGAGGATCTGCCATCGACACCCAGATTCTCGATTGGGAGATTCCAAAGATTGAGATGGTTGCCATGACCGATCAATCCTGGGACGACGACACCGAGGTACAGAGCCTTGAATCTAGCTTGTCTGTTGAGATCGTACGAGACGATCTGATGGACTGACCTTCCGTCGAGAGTCCTCCTTCTTCCTTAGAGATTAAGGATTTGCCTGGCCATCTGGAATATACGTTTTTAGATGAAGAGAGGAAGCTGCCGGTTATTATTGCATCTGCTTTGACGGAGGTCGAGAAGAGGAAGTTGTTGAGGGTGCTACGAGAGCACAAGGAGGCAATTTCATGGAAGATTATCGACATTAAGGGTATCAACCCTTCTTTTTGCACTCATAAAATCCTCTTAAAGGATAATTTCAAAACTGTCGTTCAGCCGCAAAGGCGGATTAATCCATAAATGCAAGAGGTTGTGAAGAAGGAGATCATTAAACTCATTGATGCGGTGATCATTTTCCTCATTTCTGATAGTGCTTGGGTGAGTCCAGTCCAAGTGGTTTCTAAAAAGGGTGCATGGATGTCATCACGAATGAGAAGAACGAACTTATTCCCACTAGGACTGTGACTAGATGGAGAGTCTGCATTGACTACCGTAGACTGAATGATGCTACCAGGAAATACCACTTTCCTTTACCCTTCATTGATCAGATGTTGGAGCGCTTGGCAGGTCAGCAGGACTACTACTTCTTAGATGGTTTCTCCGGGTATTTCCAGGTTCCAATAGCTCTCGATGACCAGGAGAAAACCACTTTTACCTGTCCTTACGGAACGTTTTCCTATAAAGGTATGTCGTTCGGACTGTGTAACGCTCCAACCACATTACATATATGCATGGTAGCTGCTTTCCACGATATGATCGTGGACTCCATGGAGGTGTTCATGGACGATTTTTCTGTATTTGGGAGTTCCTTTGATCATTGTATTTCTAATCTTGAGAGGATGATGGCCCGCAGCTTTGACACCAACTTAGTCCTTAACTGGGAGAAATGTCATTTCATGGTACGCGAGGTAATTGTTCAGGGGCATCGGATTTCCAGTGCGGGGATAGAGGTTGACCAAGCGAAGGTCGAGACCATTTCTAATCTTCCCTCATCCACTTCTGTGAGATCCATCCGGAGTTTTCTAGGTCAAGTTGGGTTCTACCGCTGCTTTATCAAAGATTTTTCTAAGATCACGAGGCCCATGACCAAACTTCTACAGAAGGATGTTCCATTCATTTTTTTCTGAGCAGTGTATCGAGGTGTTTGATCTTTTGAAAGACAAACTCGTTAACGCCCCGATCATGATTGCTCCTATCTAGTCGTTACCATTCGAGTTGATGTGTGACGCGAGCAACTTCGCTGTCGGAGTGGTTCTTGGACAGCGGAAACACTTTCATCTGATTTACTGCGCTAGCCGGACCTTAAATGGTGCACAGGAGAGTTATTCCGCCACCAAGAGAGAGTTTTAGCTGTGGTGTTTGCATTCGATAAATTCAGGTCCTATCTAGTTCTGTCCAAGACGATTGTGTACCCAGACCATGCTACTATTCGATATATCTTCAACAAGCAAGATGCTAAGCCTCGTCTTATCCGATGGATCCTGTTGCTTCAAGAGTTTGATATTGAGATCCGTGATAAAAAGGGTGCCGAGAATGTGGCAACTGATCATCTTTCGCATCTAGATGGAGGAGAGTTAGAAGATTCGGGGGTCTGGATCGGCGATCATTTTCCAACAGAGAGTCCCATGTTTATTACAGCACAAGAGGAGGGTTTACCATGGTTCACTGACTTCGCAAACTATCTTGCTAACGGGTACCTGCCGAAGATGCCTTACCAGCAAAAGAAGAAATTCATTGCTGATGTTAAGTTCTACCTATGGGACTACCCCTATATTTTTCGTATCGATGCTAATCAGCTAATTGGGGGGTGTGTAGATGATAAGAAGGGATGGCTGATTCTAACCCATTGTCATGTAGGGCAGACAACTTGTCACCACGGTGCGTGTTCGACGGCGAATAAGGTGTTTGATTCTGGTTTTTATTAGCCTACAATTTTTAAGGACACGCATGCGTTTGTGAGTAGTTGTGATCGCTGCCAGTGTGTCAGCAACATCTTGTCGCGAAATGAAATGCCCCAAAACGTTATTCGGGTTTGTGAGATTTTCGATGTGTGGAGCATTGATTTCATGGGACCGTTTCCATCTTCGCGTGGGAACAAGTACATACTCATGGCCGTCGATTATGTTTCAAAGTGGGTTGAGGTCAAGGCTTTACCCACAAATGATGCCCGAGTGGTAGTCCGTTTTCTTAAGAACCTTTTTGTTCGTTTTGGTGTCCCGAAAGCCTTGATCAGTGATCGAGTTACTCACTTCTGCAATGCGCAGATGGAGAAACGTTGCAGGACTATGGGGTCACCCATCGGCTTACGACTGCCTACCACCCAGAGACTAGTGGGCAGGTGGAAGTGATTAATTGGGGAATCAAATGCATTCTTGAGAAAACGGTTGGTTCGAATCGCAGGATTGGTCCGACAAATTCGATGACGCTTTTTGGTCCATCCGTACAGCCTACAAAACTCCGACTGGTTCCACACCATTTCGGATGATTTATGGGAAGTCATGTCATCTTCTTGTTGAGTTGGAGCATCATGCTTCATGGGCAATTCAGAGGGTTAATTTGATTAATCCGCCGCATAAAGGCACTCGGTTCCACCAGTTGCACGAGTTAGAGGAGCTCCAGGATCACGCGTACGCGCAATTGTTTAGGTATACGGAGCGGACGAAGGAACTTCATGATAGAAAGTTGATGGGTAATAAGCAGTTCAAGTGTGGGGATCTGGTTTCATTGTATAACTCCCGGTTGAGGTTATTCCAGGGAAAGTTGAAATCCCGATGGTCGGGACCGTTCATGATAGGTTCCCAACCGGATCTTCACTGGAGTATCATGTACACATAGGGTGCGGAATCCCCTAAGTATACGATTACGAGTGTATATGAAAGAACGAATCGGAAACGTACAATGAACAAACACGTAAACAAAATGCTTAGTTGTTATTATCAACTCAGTTCTCGTAACACATAAGAAAACCCAATGTTAAGAAGTTGTGACAAAAAGCCTACTAAACCCTACGGCCAAGTTAGGTTTTATAGGCAACGACAACTTCGCCTAACATACCTAGGCGAAGTTGTCCCTAACTTCGCTATAAGACTAACAACGCCTATATCAAAATGCTAAACAGTAAGTTCACCAAAACCAAAACATAACAAACAATATTCTGATTACATACATGATAAACTAAAGACTAATGAACTACTGACACACTGCACCAACAGACTCCCCCTTAGCACTAGCTTCATTTCTCTTATAGCTTCGCCTTGTCTTGTAATCCAAAAAGCCATATCAACAATCTACAGGCATGCAAAGCTTTTCTCACACAAACGGAGACCACCCTTTGAAACTTCCTCCCTTCGTCCTTCCATGCTTGAATATAAAAGATCTTCTTTTCGTTAAGTACCTGTAAAATCAACTAGGGACAAGTTAACCAGGTTCGTAGGATCATACACCCTCAAGATCTCTTGTTCATCTTGATCTTCCATCACAGCTTTAGCAGTCTCACAATCAACATACCACCATTTCTTTCAGCACATCCTAAGGCATGATCTTCATCAGAATCTCTTTCAGACATCAAATGGGTTTGTACTTCATAATCATCCATGGTTTACCATACGCTCGCATCCCCTTTTTGGTATCCTCAGTCTACTTTCCCTTCTGAGGTTTTAGCAACTCAAACCTCTTCTCCTTGACCACTTCATTTCACAAAATGTTTCCAATCCAACTAGCATACATATCACCACTCATGTTAACTAGTTTCAAACGAGCCAAATCTTTTACCTCACACTCAGGCAATGTGTTGAACGATCTCAGCTTCTTTTCAAAATACTGAATCCCATCAAATCTTTTAATCACGAACACTTTGAGTTGACAATCATAGATCCAACAGATGATTCCCTTATTTGATTTATTATACCCTTTGATATTATAACATCTTTTAAACATCGAAGGTACCTCTGGTTTCTTTGTTTTTACACATTCCTCCATCCACCTAGGTTGTTCTTCCCATTCAGTGTCACTACTTACACTTTCAGCTTGGATTCCCTGTTCTTGACCACTACCAGGAATATCATGTTCAACACCATATTCTGGTATCTCCCCTTCCTCCAAATCATTATCAATCTCAATTTGTTCACCGAGCTTTTCGATCTTACTGTATGACAGCACATCTTCAGTAACATCAACCTCGTCATCAATTGCTATAGCATCACCACCTGCACTACCAGTCAGAGCACTAGACTCTCCCTGATATATGGAAGCCCCAAGAGGTTGTGAAGTTCTTGGCAGCTCACCACTTTCATCTTTCAATGCATTGGGGTTATCATCCCTGTCCTCCCTTCTTTTTGTTCTCCAATTTTCTTCCTTGCAACTGATCTCCTCCTGATATGCTAAGAACTGCTTTAAAGCATCCAAAAGTTTACCGTGTTCAACCAGGAGAGCCGACTGAAGTTGATTCTCAGCCACCATACGCTGAATAGCCTGAGTTTGTATGACATTAATCCTTGATTGCTCTGCAACTACCCGTTCCAGAGCTACAATCCGCTTGGAATCCGACAGAGTAGAATCAAAACCAAACGACATATCAGAAATATCATGAGCATAAGGTGGAGGAATTTCCAAACTTACTGGAATCTCAGATGAAGACGGAATAGTAACTGGAGGTGGAACAGTAATTGAAGACCTAGCAGTAGCAACTAGAGTAGACTACACAAACATAGCAACCACTTCAGATGGAGTAATAGATCGAGGCGCTAAAGAGACAATCTCTGGTGCTGACAAAGCCACCGTGGACACGCTAGATGTCACTGGCATAGAGGAAGTAATGAACGGTACAAGATAAGACGTGCCAGATAACTGTGAGGGGGGCAAAGTTAACTACCCTTGAGCTCTCACCAACCCGAGCCTTCTTGGTTCTACGAACCAAAGCATACATCTCATCCTCAAAATCTGATTCACTATCATCATCAAATTCTTCTTACGTTTCCCCTGTATCTTTTCTTAAAGAACTCGAGTCTCATCAACCTCATCTGAGGATGAATCAGATAAAGTATCCTCAGAATCCTCAACTGAGGGAAGTGATGGACCCACCGAAGTAGAAACTGAGGAAACACGAACCCTAGACACATCAACCAACGAAACCTGAACTTCAGAAGCATCAACCGAGGACATATCAAATAACCCGTGTCCTCCAAAAGAAACATCAAGGTCTACCTCTTCGGTGGCACATATAATAGGAGCACTAACTGGAGCATCTTGAATCATAGGAGGTTGTTGTTGAATATCAACTGGAGCTTTAGCATGATCAAGAAACCTATCATTTTGTGGAGCAACATAAGCTGGATTCAAAAGATATCCAAAAAAAGAAGTGTGTCCCGGCCGACGCTCGGCATTTCTTCGTGGGCTCGAAGTACAACATTGAGCAAAGATCCTTTTGTTCGCACTTTCCACAAACGAAATAAGACAACATTGTGGAAGATTAGGGGCCACATGGTTAAGTATCATCTGCAGAAATCTGGGATACATCAAGAACCGTTCCCTAGCCACCGCCCTTCGTTGACGATCAATTTCATAAAACATCATCTAACCAAAGCTGAACGGTTTATTGTATGTCAAAGCAGTCATTGCAGATTGCATAGTTGCACCCATACCATCAGAACCAGTTTTGTGACCAGACATGCAAACGATTAACACATGCATAAAGAAACGCCATTGATCAAGTAAGAACGCTTTGCGACGTTGAGAATCTTCCAGAGGTCCTGAGTAACCCATGCGAAGAAAAGAACCATTCCAAAAAGTAGTCGGATACACATTAGGACCCTGATAATCTTCAACAGACCCGAATTGTAAAGCTGCCCGTATCTGATCAGCTGAAAACTGGACAACCTGCTTATTAACTGTAGCACGCATAACCGGAGGTTCCACGCGACAGTCATACTCCTCCAAAAACTTCAATATTCGACAAGGAGATAGTTAGTTTGGTAGAGGTAGAATGAAAGATCCGTGACCTCAAGAGAAACTGGATAATCTCAGCGTAATCTTCAGCTCCACGAGTATTTGGAACTAAGCTTACATACATGTTGTGAGCCGAGAAAAATTTCCTTTTATCACCGTCAACACCATCACCACCTGTGCCACCAGCACCCGCAACTTCAGCTATATCTGCAGTGTAAACAAACTAAGTTAGAAAAATGCATAACCAGCTAGTTAACTTCGCCCAGTAGGTTAATAGGTGAAATTAAGTTTCCAGCGAAGTTGGTCATAAGGCATGAGAGACTACAAAGTTGATAGACAGGAGAAGTTGGGCATAACTTCACCCTTAACTTAAGTTCGCCTCAAGAACAGTCCAGTAACCACAAATCTTTTGCGGGTTGCAAAAAATAACAATCAGATGATCAACACAAGTCCCATAAGGGCTGATTAAGGTCAACACATACTCGTTTTCGCATAATCATGAACAATGAAAGAGTATTAAAGGCATTTAGGTTCTTCCCGAAAAATCATTAAAAACAACCTATCTAAGAAGAATTAACGCAAAAAAGTAATAAATTATGAATCATCACGAGATTTTGAACCTTAATAAGTAATCAAAAAAGGATTTGGAGGAGGTTGATTCGTAGGGTAAGTTTGCCGAGGGTGAAGGAAACAAGTTTGACCAATTTTGACCTTAAAGTTAGTTATAAACCCTCTGGAAACCCTAGAGGCGAAGTTAGAACTTCGCTTGTAATAGGCGAAGTTAAAGTGAGACACAAAAGTTTAACTAGTAGACCATAAATGAAAGAAAGTAACTTGTGTTTTAAAAGGAAAGAAATTAAAAAGAAGTATAAAATAGGTTTGCGGGATCAAATTTTAGTCTTGAGAAAAACCATTGCGTTTATGAAAAGATCTGAACATGGAAACACATTGATTAAGGTGTTGTCACAAAGATCCATGTTCAGCGTTATTATGACATAGAGAAACAGGTTGAAAGCAGGTATAAGAGACTTAGCATGATTATCATTGCTTCGATGTTTCAGGTTAGGTTCAATTAGGCATAGAGTTTAGATGGACATCACTTATGGACCTGTGATACCTCTTATATTTTAAATCTTTAAGGTTGAACGTTGGAATTACAAGCCATTCGGACTTACATGCCTTTCATTCAAATTGTTTAGGACTTATTTGAATGTCCCACCCTTGTAGTTCTAGTTTGACCCTCTAAGCTTTTGTAAAACAGAATATAGCAGCTCAATATTATACAAACAAAGCAATTTTTTTATTTTTTTTATTTTCTTTTTTACAAAATGACAAAATATTTTTGGTGATTAAGATACTAACGGGCTCGTTTATGACTGGGTAATCACTTTTCTGCCTATCATTCGGAGAGATATATGTGGAGACATGCACATTTCTTGAAAATGACTCTCCACAATAAATCTAGCGTATTTAGTTTGTATCACTTCAACTTTTACGCATCATGGAAAGCTACATGCAAATCAATGACTGTTCAAGAGTCTTTTAAGCTTAATAACTTCACCCGTTAGGCACACAGAATCAATTTACCTATCATTTTACAAAGTTTGAATCGATTTTCATTTTAAAACAAACTTTGAAGCTTCTAAAAGACTGAATAATTATGTCACTTCCCAAAAAAACAGAAAAACAATTTTAAATTCAATCGCCTCGGTCACTTCTTAGTTCTCAGGTAATGGCAATCCTGTATGTCCACAGTTGGTTAACAGGACCAAGCACGTATATGAATATAAATGTGCGTCCCTTAACCTCAGAGCGAACGACATAATTTTCAGCGAAGGAATTAAAACAAAACACATCACAATCGCCCCAGATGCTTTCAGTTTTTTGGTGAATGGCTATCCTTTGAATCTACAAGTAGATAAGAGGACCAAACATATACAAGTATATGTCCTTCAAAATTGAGCAACAGACATAATTTCAAGCGAGAGTGATTTTTTTTAAATAAAATAACACGGTTACTCGGGATTGATCATCCCATTTAACTCAATAAGGTTTTGAAAACGAGATTGGTCAAAAGCTTTTGTAAAACAATCAGCAAAGTTATCCAGAGAATCAACCTTTTCCATCACGATTAATTTCTTCTCAGTACAATCCCGTATGAAATGATGACGAATGTCAATATGTTTAGTTTTACTATGTTTTATGGGATTGTTAGTTACTGAGATAGCAGCAGTATTGTCAATGCAAATAGGAGTATAAGTGAAATTCATACCATAATCTTGCATCTGTTTTTGTATCCACAAAACTTGGGAGCAGCAATTTGATGTTGCCATATACTCTACTTCACAGGTGGATATTGCAACCGAGGTCTGCTTCTTGCATTGCCAAGACACCAATCTCCCACCAAGAAACTGACAGCCACCGGTAATCGACTTCCTATTCTGGTAACAACCTACATAATCGGAGTCGATGTATGCCACTAGATCCAGTTCACCTCCCTTTGGATACCAGAGACCCAGCTTAGGCTTTCCTTTGAGGTACCATAGAATCATCTTCACGCCTTTCATGTGTGACTCCTTCGGATTTGCCTAAAACCGCGCACAAACACAAACTGCAAACATAATATCAGGTCTAGAAGCCGTTAGATACATTAAAGAACCTATTATTGTGCGATATTGAGTGGGATCTACATCTTCATCATTTTCAGAATTAGCACTCAGTTTGTGGTTGACGCAAATTGGAGTATCATACGGAGTACTTTCTTCTATCTTGAATCGGTTGAGCTTGTCATGAACATATTTGGTTTGATGGATAAAAAGCCCGTCCTTCTTCGATCCACTTGTAACCCCAAAAAGAATGTTAGTTCACCCACGGCACTCATCTCAAGTCTTTTCTTCATGACCGCTTCAAAATCCCGACACATAGAAATCTTTGAGGCCCGAAGATAATATAGTCCACACAGACCTGGACAAGAAGAAAATCCTTTCCATTCCACTTCACAAACAGCGTATTGTCAATCTTTCCTCTCACAAACCCATTCTCCAGCAGGTAATGCATACCAAGCCCGAGGAGCGTGATGTAGACCATATAATGCTTTGCTGAGTTTGTACACATGATCTGGAAAGTCCGGATCTAGAAAGCCTAGAGGTTTCTCGAGATATACCACTTCGTCTACCTTTCCATTCGAAAACTCACTCTTTATGTCTAATTGAAACATCTTCATTTCTTTGTGAGCGGCAAATTCCAAGAAAAGTCGAATTGCCTCCAGCCTGGCTACATGAGCAAACACCTCATTGTAGTCAATTCCTTCTTGTTGATTAAATCCCTTAACTACTAGTCTAGCCTTGTTTCGGACGATTACCCCTTTCTCATCTCTTTTGCACTTAAATACCCACTTAGTGTCGATTGCATGCACAACATGTGGCTTCTCAACCAAACGCCACACTTTCATTTTGTTAAACTGAGCCAATTCTTCCTGCATGGCTTCAACCCAAGAGTTATCCTTCAAAGCCATCAGATTGTTTTTTTGTTCTATTTAAATGATATAGCATGTATACAAAAATTCGTTCATAATACTAGTATCTTTGATGCTCACATACAAACATGTGTTTTCTTCCAAGTTACCTCTGGTATGAACACCATTAGAAGGATTACCAATCACATTCTCCAGAGGGTGATCCTTGTGGATTCTTGCTGTTAGGACAGGGGCAACTACCAAGTCTTCACCCAGATTAGAAGTGAGTTCATTGGTATGATGTGGATTATGAAACGGATTTATGAACTCTTCTTCATCTGAGACAGCGGTTCTTTCTTCAATACTGGACACGGTTGGTCTTTTATCTTCAACACTTGAGCTATGTGTGATGGCCTCTTCTTCATCAATTAACATCTTCATCAATTAACATCTGAGTGGCCATCCTTTCTTCCTTATCTGCAAACTAATAAGAAGGGAGATTAAAAGACTTAAACAATTTGTCATAATCAAAAACCTCATCTATTCCCATGCTAGGCTTTGGTGACTTGTAACTAGTAATGTCCGTGTTACAGACCACCTCAACCTTGTTGCTCGATAGATTAAATACTCTTCTGTTAGGAGACCCAACCACGTATCCAACAAGAATACCTTCTTCAGCTTTTTCACCAATTTTAGAATTAGTCTTTAATATTGAACATGGGGATCCAAAAGGCTCGAGACCTTTCAGATTAGGATTTCGACCATGCATTAATTCCTAACAAGTTTTGTTTAATCTTTTGACAATTAAAACATGATTAAGGATATAGCAAGCTGTAGCGACAGCCTCAACCCAGAACACCACAGGAACCTTAGCATCTGCCAGGATGGTCCTAACTCCTGCAATTAGCATCCTATTCTTTCTCTTAGCGACGCCATTCTGTAGACAAAACATTTCCATGTGATAATTCTTGAACTCTGTACCGTTATCGCTTTTGTTAAATTAGACCTTTCCACGAATAATGTTTTCAACTTTGGTAATCAAGTTAATCACCAAATGAACTGTCTCATCCTTAGCTTTCAAAAAATACACCCACGAGTATCTTGAGTAGTCATCAGTCACTACTAAACAATAAGATGTCCCACCCAAATATTTGACATGTATAGGACCAAAGAGATCCATGTGGAGTAGGTCCAAGGGAGTGACTATCGAGTTAATCAGCTTGGAGTGATGTGGCTCCTTGTGTTGTTTACCTTTCTTGCATGACAAACATTTATCTTCAAAGTTAAAACTTTTCAATGGAACCCCTAACACCAATCTATTCTTGATAATGAAATTCATTTTACGTAGATGGATGTGTCCCATTATTCGGTGCCATAACTCAAATTCAGATTATGTTGCTTTAGACAGAAGACATGATTCTTCGGTTGCCATCTTGGTTGACCTCATGTCCATCACATAGGTATTCTTCTCTCTTGGAGCTTTCATGACAATCCAACTTTCTGGGATCTTGAAACCAGGATAAAGCACTAAGGCTTCGTCCTTTGTAAAGTGCACGGTGTATTCTTTGTCACAAATATGAGAAACACTCAGAAGATTGTGCTTCAATTCTTCCCCAAAATTTACTCTTTCCAATTTGATCCTTCCGTTAGTAACCATACCGATTCCTGAAATTTTTCCTCCACTTTCTCCTGCAAAACTCACTCTTCCTCCTTGTACAGCCTTCCAGTCAAGTAACAATTTCTTGTTACCCGTCATGTCCCAAGAACAGCCACTGTCGACAACCCACCTGTTGTTCACAGTCCTTTCAGAGTGTTCCTGCACATTTAAAGAAAACAATTAAAAGTGGGGGACCCAAGACCTCCTGGTCTTGGGTTGTTCAAACCTGTTAAACGACATCCAACTAGCTGGCTGTCTAGAGTTCCTTTGAGGAAACCTGCCATTTGGTCTGAAAAGGAGATTTCTAGAGAACTATTATTAGACCAGCCAAAAATCCCTTTCTAGTATTAAAAGTTTCGAATGGCCCAAGTTACGGGTTTTATGGTTAACCGGGAAAAAACGAGGTTGAATTCTTTGAAATCTAGGATTTATCCAAGGTTTGGTGTTAGTGGAATTGACAATTGTTCTAACACCAGTTTTAGGTTTCGTTTTTTTCTCAGTTTTGTTTGGTCTCATACTCTTAGTTTTCTCCCTTTTTCATGGGACAAATACTGGCAATGTGTCCCTTGTTATGACATCTAAAGCAACTCTTATTCAATTTACCTGTAGTCATCTAAACATCCTTTTCAAGAGTTACTTTAGAAGATGAGGTTGGTTTACTGACATTGAGTTTCACATAGGGGGAAAGAATAGGTTTAATGATGATTTCTTTTCACTAAAAGTAGCATTCGACCCCCTTTTTAGTAACACAACTTCATCATTCATTTTACCAGTGTTGACAGGCTTACTAGACTGGGACTCTTGATCAATAATTGAGGAATTTGTCTGAACAGGTTTGTTAATATCCTTGTCGACCTCTTCAAGATTGACTGGGTTAACGTAGGTTTTGTTTAACTGAACCTTAATGGGTGATATGTCCAAGTTTACGGTACCCGGTATGGTTTGATCAGTCTGATCACAGACAGATGGCTGTTTACTAGGATTATAAGTATAGTTATTATTAAAAGGTGGTGGAACCTCAGAGAATCCAATTCCCTGTTTATTGTTCGGAGAACCTTGAACACTTAGGACATGATTTAGCATCATGGAAGAGTTCCTAAACTGTTCAAGTTTTCTATTTAGTTCCACCACTCTTACTTGGTAAGCAGCTATCTGTTTGTCTTTTTCAGCTATAAGTTTGGTCTTTTCTTCCACTACCTCATAACTTAAATCAATTACTTGTATTTTCTCAGCTAGAGTGGCCTTAAGGCTTCTAATGTCTTTTTCACCAGATTTTATCTTTACAGAGTAATTGTTTTCCTTTGGTTTAGAATAGTGGTGTTCTTCTTTTAAACATTTTAATTCTTTTTCCAAACTCATATTTTGATCAGTTAAAGCAATTAATTGTTCAGATAATTTCTAGTATTGTTCATATTGGGGTTCAGAACATACCTTTGAGAGTTTGTCATTCATCTCAGCCATGTAAGCTTAGTCATCCATTGCGTCTTTTTCATATCTTCCAGACACAATGTTCACCAAATTAGCATGTTCACTGACCTCTTCTACCTGAATTTTCCTGTTATATCCACCTTCATGTTGAGAAACCATAGCTTTCGTCTCAGTTCCATTTCCATTCTGAGGAGTTGACCTATTCTGACTCCTTTCAACTCTTTCATCAGTACATTCTCATGAAAAGTGTCCATTTTTTTGGCAATTGTAACATCGGACTTTGGACTTTTCAAATCCTGGTCTCTCCCCCACGAAATTTCTTTATGTCTTCTTCATGAACCTTTTCACCCTTCTCACGATCATGGCCATCTTCCATTAAAGATCCATCTCCTCCATGTCATCAGCATCAATTTGATCGTAGTCCTCATATAATGTGGTAGGGTCTACTATCTTTCCTTTGATGTAGTTCTCATATGAAGCAATGAAAGACGCATAAAGGGCAAATTGTTGTTCAGCAGACTTCACACTCATAGGCATCCTAGAATAATTCAATTTGGAGGATTCGTAGTAGTGTTGGAAGCTGCAGACTGTGGTTTTTAAGAAATGCTACCACTAGCAACAAAGCATAAGTCTCCATCCATGTTCATCATCACCTGACCATCTTGAGTTGAGTTAGTTTCGCCACCAGAGTAATAAGCATTGGAGCCTCCTTTAGAGCTTGAACTTGGAGAACCTTTTGCGCCATACATTCTCGGATCCTGAACCTGATTAGTAAATGTCTCCTTTCTTCTCATATTTAGTTCATAGGTACGTAAATTGTTGACTACTGTTTCTAGGTCAAACTTTTCATATTCTTTGTCTTCTTTCATCAACACAGAGTACATCCCCCATTTGGGTGGAAGAGCATCTAGAAGCTTTTCTACTATTTCAATCTCAGTATACTTTAGGGAGTAGTTAGTTAACTCGGTCATCAAATGGTAGTATCTTGTGATGATGTCATCAAGTGATTCATCTTGAAAGTACTTGAATACTGAGAATTGAGTTTTTAGCAACTTTGTCTTTGAGTTTCGAATGCCCACATTCCCTTCAAAATGATTTTCTAATGCTTCCCGCAACTCTATAGTGGACTTATACTTTCTGAATATATGTAAAATATCTTGAGGTAGTGCCATAGTTATGGCAGCTAAAGCTTTACTTTCTGCTTCATACATCTTCTTATCATCATCCTCCAACTTATTGTATTTCTTTAGTTGTTCAAGTCCTTCAAATTTTATTGTTGGAGGAATATAACCATCCTGAATACATTCCCACATCTTTGCATCCTGGTACTTCATGTATTTCTCAAATCTGTCTTTCTAGGAAACAAAGTCAGTATCTTTAAGTAACTTTGGAGCCTTAGTCGTTGAACTAGCCTGGACCTCCATCTTTACCAGATCTGAGATATTTATCGAAGTCATGTTCAATCGAAATGAAAACGGAAATTCAATCAACTTTTGTTCTGTGAACAGTGAAGGCAAAATTAATTTAACTTCACCTTTAAATTAACTTCGCTAAGGGTGAAGTTGAGTAAAAACAAATTCTCCCACAAATTCGCTATGGGTTGACTTCGCCTCGTTAATTATTCACGTAAACCCTAAATATTTGATGGCAACTTCGCTTAGCTAGCTGGAACTTTAGGGCTTTGATTTCAAACACAATTTGCTCGTTTCTGGTCTGATTTTTGGATAAAGGATGGACGGTGAGTGCTGCGAAGGATAACAACGGGTAGTTTTTTACGTGTAAGAGACTCTAAAATCCTCGTGGAAGGATCTTACGCGTGATAATCCTGAACCACACAATTAGGAGCAAAAGCTCTGATACCAATTGTAGGTTCCCAGCCGGATCTTCACTGGAGTATCTCGTACATAGAAGGTGCAGAATCCCCTATGTATGCGATTACGAGTGTATACGAAAGAATGAATCGGAAACGTACAATGAACAAACACGTAAACAAAATGCTTAGTTGTTATTAGCAACTCAGTGCTCATAACACATAAGAAAACCTAATGTTTTTTAAGTTATGACCAAAAGCCTACTAAACCCTACGGCCAAGTTAGGTTTTATAGGCAACGAAAACTTCACCTAACATACCTAGGCGAACTTGTCCCTAACTTCGCTATAAGGCTAACATCGCCTATATCAAAATGCTGAACAGTAAGTTCACCAAAACCAAAACATAACAAACAATATACTGATTACAGACATGATAAACTAAAGACTAATGAACTACTGACACATTGCACCAACATTCAAAGTCACTGAGGTATTCCTGTATGGCACTATTGATATACAAGACAAGAGCGGGAAGTTTAAGGTGAACGGTCACAGGTTGAAGCACTACGTAGGTAAGCCGGTTCCTGATCAGACGTTCGAGGTGTTCTACCTTGACTCACTCACCGAGACTTAGACATGTCGGATGCATCACTCGGGAGACAGAATGAGTTGTAGAGTGTTATTTTCTTTATTATCTGTTTTATTTATTTCATTTTTATTAGTTAAAAAAAATAATAAAAAATAAATAAATACAAAAACACAAAAATATGTTTATTTCTTATGTTTTTGTTTTATGTTTTGTACGCCGCTACATGCGAGCGAGTTTGAGTTATTGCATGTATTATTATGCGCATGGTAGCTCTGATGGCGTTTTAGGACTGGTTCTCTCGAGGTTGCGGCCGTGATGAAGTGCTATATGGTCGTTCGATTGATACACAGCAGGTGAAGATTTTGCATATAAACCAGGGAGTAACCCGTTCTCTATTTTATTATTGAAAATTTTAAGTTTTATTTTTATTTTATTTTCTTCCCTTGTTCTCATCGAGGAAGATTTCGTTCTATGTGTGGGGATGGGAGTTACAGGAACAAAATCAAAATAGTTATGAACATAAACAAGAAAGCAAAGTTTATGAGTGTTATACTCTCATATGGGGGCTGAGATGTATGATGGAAAACGATCCCGAGCTGCTGTCCCGACTTCTACTTGGTTGTCCCAATCAACACCACAACCCTTGGCCTTATTTTTTTCTTTTTTAGATCTTGCTGCGATCAGACTCCAAGTCAATTTGGAGTTTATATTAAGTTGTTCTTTGTTGATGTTGTGTTATCAATTCCCAACCACAAAATATTTGTTTCTTGTCTTCTTAAAACAAGCAGCCAACAATCTTTGATGTTCCCTCCTAGCCGACCAAACAATCAACAAACTTTTTCTTCTTTTCCCACACTTGCCGATGGGAATATTTAGAGGTGCTAGGGTTTTTTTTTTATTTCTTTATGTTTAATATATAAAATGCATGTAAGGGTTTACACTAGTGAGCTTGGGTCGGGCTTCAACTTGGTTTTTCCAGATTTGATCAAAAAGCCTTTTATGTCTTCCAAAACCCGTTCCTTTTCTCTTTTAAAACCTGTAACCTACGAGAGATAATAATCTTTGTAAGATCATGTTAAAACAAGCCAAAATCATTATTTATTAGATAATTAAGCAATTAAAAAGATGATAAAAGGTGCGGAAAACATGTATGTTTTACAACATATCAAGCTCCAAGTAGGTAGCGGTACAACATGATACTTCAAATCATCCTTTTTGTCCCTTGAGATATCAACAAATTGCTTTGAAACAATGTGATCAAGGACATATGATGAGGCGGAATAGCTTTTAAGTTTAGTGCTAACTCTTTTAGTTTCAATTTTAATCAATTGAAATTCCTTTTTAAGTTCCGCTTTCTCTTCAACATGCCTATTAATAGCAATCTGTATCCTTAACTGTGTGTGTTAACATAGAAATTGTTTTCTCATCTTCTAGGATTTTCACGCACAAGTTTTTCTCACATTTTTGAATCTTGTCATGTTCTTCATTAATACTTTTATAATCGAGAAACACATTATTGTAGTCAGTTTTAATGAATCAATTATAAATATTTTACAATACACGACTCACAAACCTTTTAAGTAGAAAATGTTACCTGCTCAGCGACGGCATGATGAATGGACTTTTCTTCAACATCTTCAATACTCACTTCATCAACTGTCACTGGAACACCTTCAGTTGGCACAGTTTCATCCCTTATTTCTTTAATATTTGCAGCTACATGAACTTCATCAGTTGCAACAATCTCATCTTCTTCATCATCAATTCCAAAGTCAATCTTTCCATGAGGCACTTCCTCGCCATTAAACCAACCTGCAAAACTTTCAAACACATCAGGTGGCAACAATGATTTAAAGAATTCATTTAGAATTGAATCAAAACACTTAGAAGATTATGTCCTCTCAGGATCACTTGTCATCTCATTAGTGTTGTTCTCTTGTTGATCATCACATTCAGTCTTTTCAGTATCAGTTGCTTTGATCTCATCCTTTACAGTAACATCCTCCTTGGCATCCACAACTTCACTTTCGTATACATGTTCTCCTTGTTAATCCTCACATATTACCTTAGCAACATTTGCTCGGTGAACAATAGAATTCCAGTTGAAACCCCCATCCAGTTGCGTATGACAAGCTTTTGATGACGAGGCTTCGTTCATCTTTGATGGTTTAGCTGGTGCATGAGAACTTTGATGATAGATGGCTTGTCTATTGTAGTCCCTACCAAAATGATTAGGACTAGAATCTCCAACTTCTGGGTTCGTACATTCCCACTTGAAGTGACATTTCACTTTGCATCGAAAACATCGGATCTTTGACTTTTCAAATCCAAGTTTTGAAGTAGTTCCATCAAGGCAGTTCTTACTAGTAATTTCTCTAGGGCTCTTCGGAAAACACTAGCCATACACCAACGATTATCAACATCTCCATTTCTTCAGGATCGATTTGATCATAATCTTCATTTGTTATGTGGTAGTTTCCAGTTCTCCCAGCAATTAAACATTCATATGACTCGAGGAAGGATCCTAGAAAATCCATATGTTCTTGAACATTTTCGACAGTCCATTGTAGTTCTTGATGTTAACATATACATTGCATTGCATAACATCGGATGATGGACTTGCGGGTTTTGAGGATTGATCAGGAGCAGAGTTGGTTGAACTGGTTCTAGTGTAAGTGCTTGTGTAGTGTGATATGTTAGGTGGTTGATATTGAGTTGATTGAGAACTACCACCAGTACTATTAGTGACAAAGCAGTTTGAATTTTCGGGCTAGGAGCAATCACAGATTGTGATGAATTAAAGTATAACCCGATATCTTGAGTTATCGAAATATACTTCATTTTCTGCTTCTTGCGGATTTCAAGTTCGTGTGCTTCCAATTTTTCAATAAATCAAACTAGAGTCAATCTAGCGTAAGAAATAGGGTTTGACTGTTGTATCATAATAAAGGTCTCCCATTCATCAGATAAAGAATCAGCAAGCTTGTCAATATATTAAAACTCTTCCTTATCAATTCCCAATCTCTTCATCTCATTCACAAGATGACAGTATCTCTCAATCAACTGAGGCATAGATTCACCTTTGACCATGGTAAATATGTCAAACTCTTTCTTCAATGGAGCCATTTTAGATGTTCTCATGTCAGGATTTCTAAGTCTTTATTAAGCAACGCTTCCCAGATTGAGTGATATGATCCATTGTGTTGTAACAATTGGAAAATCTCGGACTTCATAGATTGTTGAAACAAATTAATCATCTTCATTTCACGAAGAAATCTTGATTTTTCACCCTCAGGAATTTGAGATAGCCGGTGACTAGTACCATTCTCGTTACATGGAATAATGTATTCCGCCTCAACCACTTCCCAAGCATCATAATTCACAGCTTGAACATAGTTCTCGAACTTATCAGCCCAACTTGGATAATCTTCCATCCTTAAAAGCTTTGGAGGCTTAGTAGACGTTCCCATTTCATTCTCCAAATTAATATTTTGAAGTATTGGCAACGGGTGTGTCACGAAAGCATTAAATTCTTCTATCGTTGCATGAAAATCAAGAAAACATCTTTAACCGGCGTATATGTTAAACCAGCGTATAAGTTTTTTCAGCGTGTAACTTATACACTTATACGCCGTATAACCCTCATTAGCATTTATACAAAGAATATCAGCGGATAACACACATATACGGAAACCCTTATACGTCGTATAAACCAACAGATACTTATACGGTGAAAACAACTTATACGGTGAGACAAGGTTAATACGGTGAATCAGACTTATACGCTGCAACAACCTGTAACCATAAATATGATCTGAACTAGATTATCAACTTGAATTTGATGAATTCATTCTTGTAGAAGTGATCAGCACATGATTGCGAACCATTCTCTAAAATGAATTTGAAATTGATCCATAAACACATGTGTAATTGAAGAATTAATGATCTTGATAAAACTTTGACTTTAAAATATTCAAATCTACAAGTAAATGAGTTCAACTCAGTAGTAAACACGAGCCATACGCTCTGATACCACTTGAAGGCCTCGTGCCCGATCATAATACGACATGATAAAGATCGATAACTTTGCGTTTACTATACTATATCATATGACGAAAACATATAATAAAGGAACTGACCACATATTAACTCTAGTAATGATCATTATATTCATATTAAAAGTACAAATGATGATCTCTCTTATATTAATTTCAAAAACTATTACAAAATATGACATGTTAAGTCTATATATACACCTCCCCTATGGTCATATAATTGTTTGCATATAAGACTTATACGCCACGTATAATTCTTATTTCTAAAAATGACATTTCAGCCCCTTAACATACTAATATCACATATTTAGCCCATTAACACTACAAGACCTATCATTAGACAATATGCTATTACAGTCTTATCCGCGACGGATAGGGTACGAGGTTTGATTGATTTCATAGTCGTAGGTTTTCGGGTTCCTTATCTGCCACAGATAGCCTTATCCGCGGCGGATAGGGTATAAGGCACCATACGACAAAAACACCATATCCACAACATATAGCTCTTTCCATCGCGGATAGAATGGGTGTTTCTAATTCCTCTTAGGTGTCTCTAACAGGACCCTTTATTTATGGGCTATACTATTATTGTTAGTTGGCCTACACATTATACTCGGGCAAAGTAACCGACAATATCTGACCTAATAACTAAGAAAAAAAATGAAACCAAATACCTTCACCAAAATACTAATTTTAGTCAAAGTAATCATCATAAAGCTTAATTAAAATAATTTATACAACCAAAATCTAAAATAATATCTAAATTATTAAAAAAGAAGTCTTATAATTATTACTTTTGTTGAGTCAGGGTTTTATTAAGGAAAAATTCTCAATATAGCCAATTAATGATAGGATATTCCAAATTTGTCTTCTCAAAGTCGTTTTTTTTTCAGATTTGTCCATCTTTTAACGCATTGCCGACGATGTTTTAGGTAGTCATGTCGACAAGTTAGCTAAACCATAGTCAACGATCAAAACATGTAGTCAACGAAGTGTTAGACCTCAAACCACACAGTCAAAGATGTGTTAAGAATCCAAACACATGGTCAAAGATGTGTTAGCCTCCTTTTTATTTTTAATTATTATAATATCATAACTAATTATATTAATATTTTGTTTTCTTTTATAACTTTTAATATAGAAAGTTTTATACAATTTTGAATATACCGCCGAGACATGTTTTTTTATCTACATGTTGACATAATTTATTTTTAAACCATGTTGGGTCAAATTTTATTAAACATTTCGATATTAATTTAACACGGCTTAGTTTTGAGTAAAATTTATGTCGGTCCATAGATAAAAAAAACACGTCTAAAAGGTATATTCAAAATTATATATAACTTTATATATTAAAATTTTTAAAACAAAACAAAATATAAATAAAATTAGTTATGATATTAAAATATTAAAAAACAAAGAAGAAGTTAACATATCTTTGACCAAGTTTTATTATGCCTAACACATCTTTAACTATATGTTTGGAGGCCTAACATATCGTTGACAATTTGTTTGGAGGCATAACGCATCATTGACTATGTGTTAACTAACTCGTCGGCGGGACTACCTAATACATCGTCGTCGATGCATTAAAAGAGGGACAAATTTGTAAAAATGATTTTGATAGGACAAATTTAGAATCACCCACCATTAATAGGCTATTTTTGGAATTTCTCTATTTTTACTCTTCTTCTGTATTTCAACTAATTCATATACTTAGTGTTTTTGAATTATTAATCCTCTGTTAAACCACCCTTATATCATTTCCAACCCGTCCCCAGTCTTTATCTCTATAATTATACTAACAATCATTATATTTCTCTTTCATGCTCAATTAATTAATACTTTTTTGTACCTTTATCATTAAAGTTTTTTTATCTTATCTACTCGCAACCAATTCAACAAATAAAAATAATAAATAGGGGTAAAAAAATTTCTAAATTTATAAAAAAATACTAACGTTTCTCTCTTATTTACTCACAACCACTCAAAACCCTATATCATAATTTACAAAACTCTCTCAAAAATATTTAAGGGATGGATTGATAATGAAAAAGTCTTCTATGTTAAAAAGTTCTCATCCTATCATCTATCATCAAATTTAAAATTACACTAGAAATCACTACATTTTCTCACTCCTTTTTAATAAATAATATTATTGATACCTTATTCATACAATTTCTCTTTATTTCACTCACAACAACTTTTAAAATATATTAAAAAAATTATAGGGTGTGAACAGTAATTGTTCAAATATACAGAAAAATCACTGCATTTCTCTCTCCCTCATCAAAACACCTTAAACCACTCCCTACATTTTAAAACTTCACTCACATAATTTGATGGATTGAATATGAATGTTCTAAGACCATGTATTACCATGCATGGTATGGATAGCTTGCCACATAAGCGAACTGTACCCCAACCACCATGACACACAGCCGCGAAAAGGGCACGAGAACGACACGGAAGCAACTCTTGGATATCTGGCCACGGCGTGGGGAGGGGGGAGAAGAGGGTTACTTGGGTGGGCCATCTTTTTCACATACCATCAAAGACAAGGCAGTTGTAAGTTGTAACAACTGTTTTGGATAAAAATCAGTTAAGGATAATGTATCCAAATATGTCAATGTGAGGTCTAGTGCAATGGTAACAATGAAAATTATATGAGCAAAAATGGAATGAACACAATGATTTGTTGCGAGGAAAAACCTTTTGACCTTGTTCAGATCAAAAGATAAAAACCTCGGGTGATGACAACTCGTTGATCACCGGTTTATTAATATCAAAAAATGGGTTAAAAAGGTTGTGGAGATTAGATCGATGTTACAAGAATTGCTAATGTGTATAGAGAGAATAGTGAGTTCAGCTCTGAGTGTGTGTGAATACGGTGAGTTATCTAATCGATCTTATCTCGATATATATAAAAAATAAGTACAACAATAAGTCCTATCTATTCACCACTATCCCACTAGTCTTCCAACGTCCATTGACCACGTGCTGGTAGCTTCCAAGTTGCGATATTTATGGTGGACCAAGACACATAGACGTTACTTCTGTTGAACATTAACCTACACACTTGAAACAACTGTTAACAATACTAACCTCTGAGGATCCTTGATCTTTGACATGGTTCTGGAGCTCTTGGGGAGTATAACTAATCTAGACATATCTTCAAGGATAATATATCCTCAGTAGAGAAAATACCAGTCCTAACAATTGCCCCCAAAATGGCGGGTGATAATGGAACACAGCTGTCATTTTGAATTTCAAACTTCTGCGAAACTGGATGATGGGACGGTTTGCCAGTCATATTTACCATTTGGCCCCTGAGATAATCATAACCGCCTATATATGCCACCCTATATCTTTCTTATAATCACATATCCAAGCGACGCATCAGGTATCCATCTCTTTCTTTTCTTATTTTCTTTGTCTCTGAATAATGTCTACTGTTTCGTCGTCTTCTTCCCCTTCGCGTCACTCCGACCAAGCGTCCGATAAATCTGGGTTATCTGAGATGCAACCACAATACTTGATAGCAAACCCTTCTATCGAAATCTACAAGCTAACATATCCCGAAATAGATGAACTCCGAACATTGTTTCCTTCGAGAACAGTTTTCCGTCCATACGATGCCGGACTCCGATGCGACATTTACTCTCAGACCTGGTTTTGTATGCCCGCTTGTCCTTTCTTGATCGGTTATCGCTATCCATTCTCTGCCTTTACCCAAAGATTTTTCGATTCCACGGGCATATCCTATATTCAGGCTATGCCTACGGTGTGGCGAGTTCTCAGCACTATAGAAAGAATCATCGAGGAACAAAAGATCGACTTCGGTCTCCCAAAACTTTCTCATCTGTACACCCTTACTACCCACGGTCCTGCCCGCTTCATCTTGAAATCCAAGCCTCGACAACCCCATCCGATCTTGAAAGTGACTTTAAACGATCTCTTCTGGAGGAACCAATTTTTATTTGTAAAACGTGATTCCATACCTGGGGTAATTGACCTTCCTTCAAAGTGGGTTAGAAAGGGTAGGATCCTTGATCCTTAGAAAATAGTAGGATCCTTAATGCTATAATTTTAATTTTGAATCTTCTTTTTGTTTGAAGTGGACAACTTTGCTTTTTTGGGTAAATTACCTGGTATAGAAGAAAAATAAAACGGTTCCTTTCACTGGATACCGAGGTTAGAACTTTTCAAGCCCGCTTTGTTGAAGCTTTCTGTGATATCTCCTCGGGTTCCAGTATGTCAAGTAAGTTTATTATAGATTTTAAGGTAAATAGAATTAGTATAAATACTTATCTGTTTACTTAACCTTTGTAGGCACTAAGATGTCTCAGAAGTAAGCTAGCAAGTTTTCCTTAGAAGACATTGATTGTATGGTCACCTCTCCGGACATCAAGAAAGAAGCCTTGAAGGAAGCAACTAGTTCCGAGCCTAAGACTGCAACGACCAGAGCCAAATCTGCTGCATCCAAGAGGAAGAGGTCCTCTGATCCCGAAACTCACTATGACATGGTCCTCAATGTAAGTATCCTGTATCCTGTAATATCGATTTTAAGGATCCAATATCCTCATAATTTATTCTTCTCGTTGGTTGTAGGCTATGAATGCTTTCATAGAGCATTATGAAAAGGTTGTCAGTCAGATGAATGAGAAGTTGTCAGGACTAGGGAAATCCGTGGTTGCCAAGGACAAAGCCATGATCCAACTTTCCAAAGACAAAATACAGTTGGAGGATCAGCTATCCTTAGTGGAGACCCAGCACCAAGAAGCGATGAAGCAGGCTATAGACGAGGCTAAGATGTGGGCCGCTAGGTCGGTGTTCCAAGCACGGATAAAGATGGTGAAGGAGTCCGGTGACCCTGCTTTCGATAAGGCGACCAGTGACGTGAAAAAGTGGAAGTCTGCCCTGGAGGCTCTTGGTGACGAAGATGATGAGGAGATGGCTGAGGAAAATGAGGCTGGGACTAGTGGTGTCAAGGAGGTGGCTGAAACCGGTGAAGGAGAAGGCGCTGCAGAGGGTGAAGACGCAGCATAAGTGGGCGATGAAGGATATAAAAGACAAGGCCCGAGCCCACTTTTTTGTTTGTGTTGATGTTTTTCTATTTAAGGATAATTTGGTTTGTAATAAACAATAGTAAGTAGGGTTTAAGGATCACTGATCTTCAAGACAATTTTCAGGGGTACCGAAGGTGGTTGGATCCTCTGTTTGTGGGGATGAAGCCTTTGGTGCCTCTGACTTTTATTTTCCTGCACTTAAGAACAATTAGTAACACCTGTTTAACCCGGGTAGATGGTCCATCATTTGTATGGTGAAATCCGTGTTAAAGATTTTGGATAAGTCCAAGTGACTTATATTAATGATAATCTAAATCTTTTGACTATTTGCTTTGTTACTTGTTATTTTGAAAATTTGTTTGATATAACCTTAGTCTCATTAAGGATTTTAAGGAATAATTCTGAGTAAAAAATAGAATATCCTTAAGAAAAAGTAATTACAGAAATTTCTGGATACAATATCCTTAGAAAAATAACTAAAAATTTTTAGGATAGAATATCCTAATTGAAATAATTGAAAGATGTCAAATCTTTAAACCAAAAGATATATAAGGATCCTAGCCAAACCAATATGAATTTCAAAGTAGAAATCATACCACAAGGTCTAAGTAGACCTAAGTTACCGTAACTATTGAACCTTCGGCGATCCTTGTAGGAGAAATTTAAGGATTTTGGATCCATAAAGTTTTGATCTTCACAATGAACTTAGAAAATCTGTTGCAAACAACTCATAATGTCAAGTGGGATTAAACCCGTTAAGCAGGGGACAAGCCCAAATAATAAACTGGGGACAATCCCATGAAACTGGAGACAAGCCCGTGCAACTGGGACAATCCCTGTACTAGGGACAAGCCCGTGAAACTGGGGACAAGCCCAAAACTAGAGACGAGCCCAAACTGGGGACGAGCCCAGATACGGATGTTAACTAGGGACTTGCCCAAACCGGGATTTAGCCCAAACGTAAGATAACGTGAAAACATTAAAAACCGGTGGTATGGTACGTCTACCATAAATCGTAGGATCCTCCATATAGCCGAAGACAATGAAATTGTCAGCCACTAAGCGTGTATGGTCCCGATGCCCCGGACTATACGTTGGATAGCGTGCGCTTCATGCAAGAGTGTAGAAACTCTAATTTATAAGAAAGGTAAAAACCTTTAAACCTTAGGGGATATGACCATTAGGGGTCATACCCAATCGTCGGCTAGGCCAAGGAAAATAGTAAAGTACCTTAAATATAAAGGAGAGGTGGACAACCTCTTGATCATTGAATATCTTACTAACATCCTGCATTGTTACTTAAAACATGGAAAACACAAGAATTAAGAATACGTTATCCTTAAATAAGCAAAAATAAAAATGAATAAATGATCAGATAGATATTACCAAATTTAGGATACTTGATCCTTTAAGGATACTTGATCCTCAGAGGATACTTGATCCTGATCAGAAAAAGTATTTCTTGAGGTGGATAGCATTCCATGCTCTTGGTAATCTGTTGCCTTCCATAGTGAGCAAGTGATATGCCCCATTTCCTGCCTCCGATTCGATTAGATAAGGACCTTCCCATTTGGGTGCCAACTTCCCATCAGCCGGATTGGTTGTGTTTTGGAAGGCTTTTATCAGAACTAAATCTCCTTCTTGAAATCTTCTGATCCTGATATTCTTGTTGTATGCTCCAGCTACCCTTTGTTGATAAGTTGCCATTCTGATCTTGGCTAGGTCTTTGAGTTCTTCAACAATATCCAAGTCTTCAAGAAGGATTTCTTCATTTCCTTCATGATCATGGATGCTTGTCCTAGCTATAGGAACCACCATTTCTGTAGGAATAACTGCTTCTGATCCAAACACTAGTGAAAAGGGTGTTTGGCCCGTTACATTCTTGGGTGTTGTCCTGTCAACCCAAAGAACATAAGGTAGCTCTTCAACCCACTTTCCTTTTCTGGATCCTAGCTTCTTTTTCAAGTTGTTGATAATGATCTTGTTGTTTGACTCTGCTTGGCCATTAGCTTGAGAATGCACTGGAGTAGAGGTAATCATCTTGATGCCCCAGCTGTCACAAAAGTTAGTGGTTCTTTTCCCGATAAACTGGGAACTATTGTCACAAATAATTTCTGAAGAGATACCAAATCTAGTAATAATATTTCTTTTAATGAAAGATTTCACCTCTTTTTCGCGTACTTGAACAAAAGCTTCTGCTTGTATCCATTTTGAAAAGTAATCAGTCATTGCAAGCATAAATACTTTCCTCCTGGTGCCTTGGGTAGTTTACTCACGATATTAATGCCCCACTTCATGAAAGGCCGTGATGAGGATATAGGATACATAGGTTCTGCTGGTCGATGAAGGATGTTTGCATTCCTTTGACAAGCATCACACTTCTTTGAATACTCCATGGCGTCTCTCTTCATTGTTGGCCAGAAATATCCTGTTCTCAGAATTCTAGAAAACCAAGCTCTACCTCCAGTGTGATTACCACAATCACCTTTGTGAAAGTCTTTGAGTACCCCTTGGATTTCAGGATCCTCGATGCACCTCAAGTATGGACCTGCAAGAGATTTTCTGTATAGCATATCATCTAATAAAATATACTGTGATACCTTGAGTTTGAAAGATTTGGGATTTTCTGTAGCTGGAATTTCTCCTGTTTGAATGTACTTCTTAATTGGAAGGATCCAGGATCCTTGGCTAGCTGAGGATAATGGATCCCAAAGTACAATATGTTTGTCATTTGTTATCTCCCCGACTTCCTATTCTCTTATCGCTGGTGAGAGTATATGGATGATTGGGATCTTCGTATCTTCTGGAATTTTCAAGGATGAGGCTAAATTCGCTAAGGTGTCTACCCAGCATTATTTTCTCTTGGTACATGTACTATACTAAACATTTCAAAGGATTTTGCCAATTCCTTCATAATTTCTAAATACTTGATCATATTCTCACCTTTTACGGTATAAGAGCCGTTAAAGTGGTTAGTTATAAGTAAAGAATCTATATAAACTTGAAGATACTTTATCCTCATTTGTTTGGATAAAAGTAAACCTGCTATGAGTGCTTCTTACTCTGCCTCATTGTTGGTGGCTTGAAATGCACATGCAATGGACTGGGGTATTATGTCTCCCTGTGGCGATTTCAGTAGTATGCCCAATACTGTTCCTCTTACGTTGGATGCTTCATCTGTGAAGAGGATCCAAGGATCCTTGGTTTCTTCTAGTTGATGTACTTCTAAATCAGCTTCCTTTCGCATGTCACTGCTGAAATCAGCCACAAAGTCTGCTAGTGCCTGCGATTTGATAGCTGTTCTAGGCTAATATTGAATGTCATATGCACTCATCTTCACAGCCCACTTAGCCATCCTACCTGACAATTCTAGCTTTCTAAGAACATTCTTAACAGGATAGGTAGTTCTCAAACTAATAGTATGAGTCTCCAAATAATGTCTTAATTTAGTAGAAGCCATAGTGAGTGCAAGAATTAACTTTTCTAAATGAGAATACCTAGCTTCTGCATCTAAAATACTTTTACTTACATAATAGACGTGATGCTTTTCACCTTCATGATCCTTGACGAGGACGGCACTTAGGATAAGTAATCCTTTAAGGCTTTGAGCGCAGCCTCTTGCTTTTCCGTCCACTCAAATTTCTTATTCTTTCTAAAAATGTCGTAGAAATCTTTGCACTTCTCGGAGGATCTTGAGATGAACCTATTGAGAGCGGCTATTCTTCCCGTGGGCCTTTGTACGTCCTTGGCATTGGCAGGCGATTTCAGGTTGATGATGGCTTCAGTCTGCTCTGGGCTTGCTTCAATTCCTCTTTTAGTCACCATGTATCCTAGAAACTTTCCAGCCTTAACACCAAAGTTGCATTTTGACAGATTCAGTTTCATGTTATACTGGTCAAGGATATTGAATGCTTCTTCAAGATCCCTGAGGTGATCCTCAGCTCTCTTTGACTTCACCACCATGTCATCTATGTAGACTTCCATGGTTTTACCTAATTGATCCTTGAACATCATGTTGACCAGTCTTTGGTATGTTTCCCCTGCATTTCTTAGTCCAAATGGCATATCAATATAACAGTATATGCCGGTAGGAGTCATGAATGCAGTATCCTCTTGATCAGATGGTTCCATCTGAATTTGTTGAAATCCAGAGGAAGCATCCATAAAGGTGAGCATCTCATGTCATGTCGTTGCATTCACCATGGAATCTTTATGTGGTAAAGGGAAAGGATCCTAGGGGCATGCCTTGTTTAAATCAGTAAAGTCGACACACACCCTCCACTTTCCATTCTTTTTAGAAATAACAACCACATTAGTTAAGCATCGAGGATACTTAACATCTCTGACATACCGACCTTAAGAAGTTTCTCAACTTCTTCTTGTATGATCGTGTTCCTCTCAGGAGCGAATTTCCTTCGCTTCTGATGGACGGATTTAATAGATAAATCAAGGCCGAGCTTATAAGTAATTACCTCTTTAGAAATACCTGTCATGTCTGAATGTTTGAAGGCAAACGTGGATTTTCTTCGTTTTAGGAAGGATATCATATCCTCTTCATTCTGATTGGAGATACTGGATCCTATGAGGATATCATATCCTCCTCAATCATATTCTTCGTTTTAGGTCCTTCTCCCGAGCTTCCAGCACGTCCCTAGGATGTTGCTGTGGTTGCTATGCTATAGTTTGCTTGGCTGTCGGCTTCCTTGATGAAGAGTAATAATTCTTGGCCTCCACCTGGTCACCGTCTATCCTCACTACTCCCCAAGGAGTTGGGAGTTTAATGCATTAACGGTAAGTAGAAGCCACCGCCTTCATTCCATGTAACCAAGGCTGACCTAAAATAATATTGCAACAAGAAAGATTATCTATAATACAAAATTTTTGGTAGGAGTTTAACCCTTTAATGTATATTGGGAGTATGATGTCCCCCAATGTCTTTTTGGTTTCCCCACTGAAGCCGACTAACACCGACGTCCTCGGGATGATTTCTAAGTCTGGGATGCTCATCTTCTGAAGGACATCATGTTGGATGATGTTGACCGAGCTCCCACCATCGACAAGGATCATGCGTAGATAATGGTTAGCAATAAATAAAGTAACAATCAAACCGTCATGATGAGGATCCTGGATGCTTGATTTATCTTCATCATCAAAGAAGATCCTTTTGTCTGTTGTCAAGGTGGTGGATACTATTGGTCGGTCTCCGTTATCCCGCTTGATCTCTTTGGCGAGCCTTTTTGCTGCGGAGAAAGAAGTTCCACATATGTCTGATCCTCCGGAGATGAAATTGACTATTCGCACATCTAGGTCATCCTGGTGAGGATCCCGGATACTCGAATCGAAGGAGATTTTCTTAGCAGTTATTCGAGTAGTAGGGATGAGTGGTCTTCTTTCACCATCCAACTTTAATTCTTCTTTAGGATACGAAGTTTGAAATATGTCATAGTCTCTAGAGACGAAGTTGATCACGTGAGCATCCGGTGGTGGTGGTGTTGCTTTCTGTGGAAGATCTTTAGAATCCTGGATCTTGGATTTCTTTCTTCCCAATAGATCTTTGAAGTGGTCCTTGCTCAGGTATCCGATTTCCCTTCTTAAGCCAATCCACACGTCTGTCATGTGGCCAAAATCTTCATGGAAAGCACACCATTTAGACTTGTCTTTGAAGGTGGTTGTCTTTTGGTTCTTTCGGGGCCACCTTGCTTTCTCACCTAGATCCTTCATGGCACAAATTAAACCATGAGTATCTACTGAGAAGCAATATTCTGAGATGCTTGGGTAGTCTTCATCATCATCTCCTTCTTCAACCGCTCAGATGTTCTGATTGTTGAATTTGGAGTAGGGTTTCGAGTTGTTGTTTTTGAACGAAAACCCTTGCTTCTTGTCCTAGGATTCTTGTTTTGTTTGATTTCCCAGATGATCCTGGATCCTCTTGTCATCTTCCAACCGTATGAATCTGAGTGCCCTGTTTCTTACTTCATCTAGAGACCTACAAGGAGTCATCACATGATCATCATAAATAGGGGAAGCCCTTCTGAATTCCCATCTTGAAGGCTTCAACAGCAGTAGCCATGTCAAGACTTGGGATTTCTAGAGCTTGCCTGCCGAACCTCGTAACAAAATCCCTAAGGGATTCATCACTTGGTTGGATAACTCGGTATAAATCACTAGTTAACTTCTCAAATTTCCTACTATAGGAAAATTGACTGTTGAACAAGTTAAGTAAATGTGAAAAAGAAGTTACTGAGAAGGGAGGAAAACTTAGCAGCCATTTTAGCGCTGATCCTGTCAGTGTGGATCCGAAGCCTTTGCACAGGCAGGCTTCCTTGAGTCTCTCAGGAATGGGATTGATCTCCATCATCTCTCTATATTGTGCCACATGCTCTTCAGGATCAGTGGTCCCGTGGTAAGTCTTCATATTGGGTGTTTGGAATCGCTTCAGGATTTCAGCATCACAGATAGGTGGAGAAAATCTGGATAACTTGTTGTTTCCCTCAGGTATCTCGGGGATTGGTCGTATCACCCCGGGAACACTGGATATCATATCCTTGAGCTTCTGTAGCTCCTTGGCCATAGCTTGGTTGATACCTGCATCCTGCATGGAACCACGGTTAGCGTTAAAGGATATAGGATCGTACAAGTTACCTCTTTGTTGGGTGAAGGTTGGCATCCTGGATGAGTAGCTGGGATAAGAGGAGTCTGTGATAGGAGTTGGTCCTCCAGAAGTTATGGTCTGCATGGGTATTATATCTCCTTCATGGACTTCGGAGGATCGTTGTTGTTGGACTCCTGAGGATCCTTGATTCTGAAAGAAGGATCCATGGGGTTGGGAATTATAGGACCCTTGGTGATATAACCCGGAGGATCCTGGTTGAAGGATGGATGATCCTTGTGGGAAGTTGAGGATCCTTGAGCTAGTTGACCCATGGACCCCGGTTGAAGGATAGATGATCCTTGTTGGAAGTGTAAGGATCCTTGAGTTTGCTGACCCATGGACCCTTGTTGGAGGATAGATGATCCTGGCTGAAACACTACGGATCCTTGAGTCTGTTGACCCATGGACCCCTGTTGAAGGATAGATGATCCTTGGGTGAACTAAGCCATGGATCCTGGGCTGGTGAAGTCCAGCATCCTAGGCATCAGGGGAGTGTGATCCTCCGCTGGCCTCTTATTCTTCTTGAGATCTTCTATCTCACGAAGGATCCTCTGGTTGGTCTTGTTCTACTGCTCCATGTATGCTTTAACTTGCGAAAACATAGATGAGACATCATTGTTAGTACTAACCAATGGGGTGGCAGCAGTGGTTCTTAAGCTCTGGAAGACTGGCAACTGTATTTTGCTTCCAGCAGCGGCAGGCTGTGGTGCTCTCGTGATTGGCGGAGGTATCGGCGGGAAAGTCCTTGATGATAGAGGAACCGTAGACGGCATGGTCGATGAAGCAAAGGTTGATTGAGAGGCCATTGATAGTGATATGGGAGTGAAAAAATCAAAAATTTATAGGAGTAATATGGATTATAGCACCAATTTCCCCACGGTGGGAGCCAAATTGTTTTGGATAAAAATCAGTTAAGGATAATGTATCTAAATCTGTCAATGTGAGGTCTAGTGCTATAGTGACAATGAAAATTATATGAGCGAAAATGGAATGTACACAATGATTTGTTGCGAGGAAAAACCTTTTGACCTTGTTCAGATCACAAGAAAAAAACCCCGGGTGATGACAACTCGTCGATCACCGGTTTATTAATATCAACAAATGGGTTACAAAGGTTGTGGAGATTAGATCGATGTTACAAGAATTGCTAATGTGTATAGAGAGAATAGTGAGTTCAGCTCTGAGTGTGTGTGAATACAGTGAGTTATCTAATCGATCTTATCTCGATATATATAAAAAATAAATACAACAATAAGTCCTATCTATTCGCCACTATCCCACTAGTCTTCCAACGTCCATTGACCACGTGCTGGTAGCTTCCAAGTTGCGATATTTATGGTGGACCAAGTCACATAGCCGTTACTTCTGTTGAACATTAACCTACACACATGAAACAACTGTTAACAATACTAACCTCTGAGGATCCTTGATCTTCAACATGTTTCTGGAGCTCTTCGGAAGGATAAATGATCCAAACATATCTTCAAGGATAATATATCCTCAGTAGAGAAAATATCAGTCTTAACAACAACTATTAACTTACAAAATCTTCATGGAAACCCTAGTAGTGGCTAGGTAAATTATTATAGATAACTATTAAGAAGTTTGGCGACGCAATCACATGATTTGTCCACATGGACCCACTTAGTTGGTCGGCCTTTTTATTTGCTTTTATTTGTTTTTCCTTTTTAAATTCGCTCCGATTCGATGCCATAGAATACAGGTTTTTTTACCAGGTACCGTCAAATGATTCCAGCTAAATTTGTGTTAGCTCGGGATCACAACTTAAGGTTTTTTCCCATGCGTTTTTTTTAGTCCATCGATTTTGGACTAATTCGCATCAGGTCACGACTACAACACGCGTATATTTTTGGTTTTCCAGATGGTCTTTTTTATGTAAATATGTTAATGTGGTGTACTTTGAGTGCGGATGAATTAACTTATTGTTTAATTATCAGTGTCGTAACCTGATACCAACTGAGCTCGTGTCGGTTCACCACCACAACACATGATTTTCTGTGTATGATTTAGTCTCGACAACATCGATTCCGACTGAATTCGCGTTAGTTCGCAAACTCAATGCGTGGGTTTTTTTATTACTTTTTTTGTCCCTCGATTCCTGAATCAACAAATTCTTATCGGTTCGCAATAGCAAAGCGCATGTTTTATTTTGTTCACCACATTTTTTATATATTTTAATATGTTCAATTGTTATATTTTGGCATGGACGAATTTATTGTCTGCTTTATTTTTGGCGTCGTAACTGCAATGCCTGTGTTATGTTAATTTGTTGTACTTTTGCATTACAAAACTTTTCTTTTGGAGAGGGGGTGGGGGTTACTGGTTTCTTAACCCGGAACCGATTAAATTCACCTTAGCTTGTAGACGTATTGCACGATTTGATAAGTTGTAAAAGTACGACTTTCAATAACATCAACCTAGAGCGTTGCTCTGGGAATCTTCGTAGTTTTGTATAAAAACTATAAAACCCATTGAAATTCCAAGATAAAAATGTCAACTATAGAATTTGAAGGTTCAAAAATATAATAACTGATAAAAAATGGGTATATATATATACCATGATTGTTTTCAGAATATAAATAAAGCTATTTTAGTTTATATTTGAAATATTATAATTCGAACGTCTGTCATAAATGACCATTGCTTAAAACTAGTGGTTAACCCGGCGTGTTGCGCCGGGCTTAGTAGTGTGGGAGCTAGAGCTAGTGATCTACAGTTATGCTCGTGATTTATAGATGATTAACTACAATTATTCCAGCTTCTAGGTTTGTAAGATGTGTGAAGTAAGCCATTGTTGCAAAAGATAGGTATCCGGTGCTGCACTTGTTTTATTGCCGGCATGTCCGCTGTTGTGGCAGTTAAAAAAATATTTCTTAGCATAATTGCAGCTTTAATTTTAGATAAAGTTGATGCTCCAAGTGACTTAACGGGTTTCACATAACCTGTATTGAAAGATGGTTTTAGTATAATGAAGCATAGAATTAGGAGCTTGTATTATGTATGGTGACCACATCAATGGCATACCGTTCAAACACTACCATAGACCCATAGACAAATATACTAATTTTCCTTCAAAATTAAAAGGATGTAAAATATTCAGTACTAATGGCCACTAGTCATGCTAATGCATATTACATATTAATTTGTCAATCATTAAACTAATGCAAAATATAAATCAAATTCCATAAAACTCATGTGCACGTAAACATCATTATCAACAAAAGAATTAGATATTCTGTTCATATGGACTAATCAGATTTGTTGAAACTCCAAATTAACTTCCTAAAATTGTATCAAATGTATGCAATCTTCAGATATTGACCTCATTAATCATGTAAAAAAACAAAACAATCCATATACAATTTTTCTTTAAACCATAACTGGTAAACCATTGTTTAATCCAAAGATTAAGGACCTAAGCTGTTGGAACTGAGAAAAGTTAACTATAACACAATCACCACATTTGTTGACTTATTTTCATTATGCCTGTTGGTAATATCCCCTCTATTTAATTATGTCTTTATACATAACAAACCAGTAATGAGTAAGGGCGACACAGGCCTATTCCTAAGTCAGCGTCGACAGTTTAGCCTTTTGCATTATTTATAAACGCAAAAACATATGGTGTTGGTTGAACCCAACACTAGATAGAAGATCCGCTGAGGATCTATGGCCTTTTTGTCTACTATGTGGGATGTGTCAAGCGTTATCGAAGCATAAATTTTGGATACGGGACGGGTTAGGATATTAACTCTTAAAAGTATATAAGCCTTTTTTTTAATCAAATGTTGAAATTAAGACTTCAAATTTATATACATTTAACCCTTTTAGGAGCTTTGGTTAAACCCAAACATTGTAGATTAAGTCGACACAAATTCGTGGGTATTTATCAAACCCGAGCGTTGACGGTCCATTGTGTTGAGTCGTTGAGTTTACGTGAATTCGGTCGGTTTCTGTCATGCTCTTTAGTCGTTACGGTACCAGAACTACACCAAAATAAAAAAAAGGAAAAAAAAAACCAGAACAAAATGGTTCCCGATCAAAGGCTTGCCTTACAATACCATAACTTTTTCAGTTTATTTACGATTTATTTTTTGTGAATTTAATGGACGGTTCTAGGAATACATGATATGGAACGGACATGAACATACGGATTCAAGATATAAAATGCAAATATTAACTCTTAAAAGTATATAAGCATTTTTTTAATCCTATGTTGAAATTAAGACTTCAAATTTATATACATTTAACCCTTTTAGGAACGTTGGTTAAACCCAAACATTGTAGATTAAGTCGACGCGAATTCGTGGGTATTTATCAGACCCGAGCGTTGACGGTCCATTGTGTTGAGTCATTGAGTTTGCGCAAATTCAGTCGATTTCTGTCATGCTCTTTAGTCGTTACAGTACCAGAACTACACCAAAACAAAAAAAGGAAAAAAACCAGAACAAAATGGTTCCCGATCAAAGGCTTGCCTTACTATACCGTAACTTTTTCAGTTTATTTACGATTTATTTTTTGTGAATTTAAAGGACGGTTCTGGGAATACATGATATGGAACGGACATAAACATACGGATTCAAGATATAAAATGAAAATATTAACTCTTAAAAGTATATAAGCCTTTTTTTTAATCAAATGTTGAAATTAAGGCTTCAAATTTATACACATTTAACCCTCTTAGGAGCGTTGGTTAATCCCAAACATTGTAGATTAATTTGACACAAATTCGTGGGTATTTATCAAACCCGAGCGTTGACGGTACATTGTGTTGAGTCATTAAGTTTGCGCGAATTCGGTCGGTTTCTGTCATGCTCTTTATTCGTTACGGTACCATAACTACACCAAAACATAAAAACGAAAAAAAACCAGAACAAAATGGTTCCCGATCAAAGACTTGCCTTACAATACCATAACTTTTTCAGTTTATTTACGATTTATTTTTTGTGAATTTAATGGACGGTTCTAGGAATACATGATATGGAACGGACATGAACATACGGATTCAAGATATAAAATGCAAATATTAACTCTTAAAAGTATATAAGCCTTTTTTTTTAATCAAATGTTGAAATTAAGACTTCAAATTTATACACATTTAACCCTTTTAGTAGCGTTGGTTAAACCCTAACATTTTTGATTAAGTCGATACGAATTCGTGGGTATTTATCAAACCCGAGCGTTGACGGTCCATTGTGTTGAGTCGTTGAGTTTGCGCGAATTCGGTCGGTTTCTGTCATTCTCTTTAGTCGTTACGGTACCAGAACTACACCAAAACAAAAAAAGGAAAAAAACCAGAACAAAATGGTTCCCGATCAAAGACTTGCCTTACAATTCCATAACTTTTTCAGTTTATTTACGATTTATTTTTTGTGAATTTAATGGACGGTTCTAGGAATACATGATATGGAACGGACATGAACATACGGATTCAAGATATAAAATGCAAATATTAACTCTTAAAAGTATATAAGCCTTTTTTTTTAATCAAATGTTGAAATTAAGACTTCAAATTTATACACATTTAACCCTTTTAGTAGCGTTGGTTAAACCCTAACATTGTAGATTAAGCCGATACGAATTCGTGGGTATTTATCAAACCCGAGCGATGACGGTCCATTGTGTTGAGTCGTTGAGTTTGGGCGAATTCGGTCGGTTTTTGTCATTCTCTTTAGTCGTTACGGTACCAGAACTACACCTAAACAAAAAAAGGAAAAAAAACCAGAACAAAATGGTTCCCGATCAAAGACTTGACTTACAATACCATAACTTTTTCAGTTTATTTACGATTTAGTTTTTTTGAATTTAATGGATGGTTCTAGGAATACATGATATGGAACGGACATGAACATACGGATTCAAGATATAAAATGCAAATATTAACTCTTAAAAGTATATAAGCATTTTTTTAATCAATTGTTGAAATTAAGACTTCAAATTTATACACATTTAACCCTTTTAGGAGCGTTGGTTAAACCCAAACATTTTAGATTAAGTCGACACGAATTTGTGGGTATTTATCAAACCCGAGCGTTGACGGTCCATTGTGTTGAGTCGTTGAGTTTGCTCGAATTCGGTCAGTTTCTGTCTTGCTCTTTAGTCGTTACGGTACCAGAACTACACCAAAACAAAAAAAGGAAAAAAACCAGAACAAAATGGCTCCCGATCAAATACTTGCCCTACAATACCGTAACTTTTTCAGTTTATTTACAATTTATTTTTTGTGAATTTAATGGACGGTTTTGCGAATACATGATATGGAACGGACATGAACATACGGATTCAAGATATAAAATGCAAATATTAACTCTTAAAAGTATACAAGCCTTTTTTTGTAATCAAATTTTATATTAAGACTTAAAATTTATATACATTTAACCCTTTTAGGAGCGTTGGTTAAACCCAAACATTGTAGATTAAGTCGACACGAATTCGTGGGTATTTATCAAACCCGAGCGTTGACGGTCCATTGTGTTGAGTCGTTGTGTTTGCGCGAATTCAGTTGGTTTCTGTCATGCTCTTTATTCGTTACGGTACCATAACTACACCAAAACATAAAAACGAAAAAAAACCAGAACAAAATGGTTCCCGATCAAAGACTTGCCTTACAATACCGTAACTTTTTCAGTTTATTTACGATTTATTTTTTGTGAATTTAATGGACGGTTCTTGGAATACATGATATGGAACGGACATGAACATGCGTATTGAAGATATAAAATGCAAATATTAACTCTTAAAAGTATATAAGCCTTTTTTTAATCAAATTTTGAAATTAAGACTTCAAATTTATATGCATTTAACCCTTTTAGGAGCGTTGGTTAAACCCAAACATTGTAGATTAAGTCGACACGAATTCGTGGGTATTTATCAAACCCGAGCGTTGACGGTCCATTGTGTTGAGTCGTTGAGTTTGCGCGAATTCGGTCGGTTTCTGTCATTCTCTTTAGTCGTTACGGTACCAGAACTACACCAAAACAAAAAAAGGAAAAAAACCAGAACAAAATGGTTCCCGATCAAAGACTTGCCTTACAATACCGTAACTTTTTCAGTTTATTTACGATTTATTTTTTGTGAATTTAATGGACGGTTCTAGGAATACATGATATGGAACGGACATGAACATACGGATTCAAGATATAAAATGCTAATATTAACTCTTAAAAGTATATAAGCCTTTTTTTTTAATCCTATGTTGAAATTAAGACTTCAAATTTATACACATTTAACCCTTTTAGGAGCGTTGGTTAAACCCAAACATTGTAGATTAAGTCGACGCGAATTCGTGGGTATTTATCAAACCCGAGCGTTGACGGTCCATTGTGTTGAGTCATTGAGTTTGCGCGAATTCAGTCGGTTTCTGTCATGCTCTGTAGTCGTTACGGTACCAGAACTACACCAAAACAAAAAATGGAAAAAAACCAGAACAAAATGGTTCCCGATCAAAGGCTTGCCTTACTATACCGTAACTTTTTCAGTTTATTTACGATTTATTTTTTGTGAATTTAAAGGACGGTTCTGGGAATACATGATATGGAACGGACATAAACATACGGATTCAAGATATAAAATGCAAATATTAACTCTTAAAAGTATATTAGCCTTTTTTTTAATCAAATGTTGAAATTAATGCTTCAAATTTATACACATTTAACCCTCTTAGGAGCGTTGGTTAAACCCAAACATTGTAGATTAATTCGACACAAATTCGTGGGTATTTATCAAACCCGAGCGTTGACGGTCCTTTGTGTTGAGTCGTTGAGTTTGCGCGAATTCGGTCGGTTTCTGTCATGCTCTTTATTCGTTACGGTACCATAACTACACCAAAACATAAAAACGAAAAAAACCAGAACAAAATGGTTCCCGATCAAAGACTTGCCTTACAATACCGTAACTTTTTCAGTTTATTTACGATTTATTTTTTGTGAATTTAATGGACGGTTCTAGGAATACATGATATGGAACGGACATGAACATACGGATTCAAGATATAAAATGCAAATATTAACTCTTAAAAGTATATAAGCCTTTTTTTTTAATCCTATGTTGAAATTAAGACTTCAAATTTATACACATTTAACCCTTTTAGGAGCGTTGGTTAAACCCAAACATTGTAGATTAAGTCGACGCGAATTCGTGGGTATTTATCAAACCCGAGCGTTGACGGTCCATTGTGTTGAGTCATTGAGTTTGCGCGAATTCAGTCGGTTTCTGTCATGCTCTGTAGTCGTTACGGTACCAGAACTACACCAAAACAAAAAATGGAAAAAAACCAGAACAAAATGGTTCCCGATCAAAGGCTTGCCTTACTATACCGTAACTTTTTCAGTTTAGTTACGATTTATTTTTTGTGAATTTAAAGGACGGTTCTGGGAATACATGATATGGAACGGACATAAACATACGGATTCAAGATATAAAATGCAAATATTAACTCTTAAAAGTATATTAGCCTTTTTTTTAATCAAATGTTGAAATTAATGCTTCAAATTTATACACATTTAACCCTCTTAGGAGCGTTGGTTAAACCCAAACATTGTAGATTAATTCGACACAAATTCGTGGGTATTTATCAAACCCGAGCGTTGACGGTCCTTTGTGTTGAGTCGTTGAGTTTGCGCGAATTCGGTCGGTTTCTGTCATGCTCTTTATTCGTTACGGTACCATAACTACACCAAAACATAAAAACGAAAAAAACCAGAACAAAATGGTTCCCGATCAAAGACTTGCCTTACAATACCGTAACTTTTTCAGTTTATTTACGATTTATTTTTTGTGAATTTAATGGACGGTTCTTGGAATACATGATATGGAACGGACATGAACATGCGTATTCAAGATATAAAATGCAAATATTAACTCTTAAAAGTATATAAGCCTTTTTTTAATCAAATTTTGAAATTAAGACTTCAAATTTATATGCATTTAACCCTTTTAGGAGCGTTGGTTAAACCCAAACATTGTAGATTAAGTCGACACGAATTCGTGAGTATTTATCAAACCCGAGCGTTGACGGTCCATTGAGTTGAGTCGTTGAGTTTGCGCGAATTCGGTCGGTTTCTGTCTTGCTCTTTAGTCGTTACGGTACCAGAACTACACCAAAACAAAAAAAAGGAAAAAAAAAAACAGAACAAAATGGTTCCCGATCAAAGGCTTGCCTTACAATACCGTAACTTTTTCAGTTTATTTACGATTTATTTTTTGTGAATTTAATGGACGGTTATGGGAATACATGATATGGAACGGACATGAACATACGGATTCAAGATATAAAATGCAAATATTAACTCTTAAAAGTATATAAGCCTTTTTTTTTAATCAAATGTTGAAATTAAGACTTCAACTTTATACACATTTAACCCTCTTAGGAGCGTTGGTTAAACCCTAACATTTTTGATTAAGTCGATACGAATTCGTGGGTATTTATCAAACCCGAGCGTTGACGGTCCATTGTGTTGAGTCGTTGAGTTTGCGCGAATTCGGTCGGTTTCTGTCATTCTCTTTAGTCGTTACGGTACCGGAACTACACCAAAACAAAAAAAGGAAAAAAACCAGAACAAAATGGTTCCCGATCAAAGAATTGCCTTACAATACCGTAACTTTTTCAGTTTATTTACGATTTATTTTTTGTGAATTTAATGGACGGTTCTAGGAATACATGATATGGAACGGACATGAACATACGGATTCAAGATATAAAATGCAAATATTAACTCTTAAAAGTATATAAGCCTTTTTTTTTAATCAAATGTTGAAATTAAGACTAAAAATTTATACACATTTAACCCTCTTAGGAGCGTTGGTTAAACCCTAACATTTTTGGTTAAGTCGATACGAATTCGTGGGTATTTATCAAACCCGAGCGTTGACGGTCCATTGTGTTGAGTCGTTGAGTTTGCGCGAATTCGGTCGGTTTCTGTCATGCTCTTTATTCGTTACGGTACCATAACTACACCTAAACAAAAAAAGGAAAAAAAACCAGAACAAAATGGTTCCCGATCAAAGACTTGACTTACAATACCATAACTTTTTCAGTTTATTTACGATTTATTTTTTGTGAATTTAATTGACGGTTCTAGGAATACATGATATGGAACGGACATGAACATACGGATTCAAGATATAAAATGCAAATATTAACTCTTAAAAGTATATAAGCATTTTTTTAATCAGTTGTTGAAATTAAGACTTCAAATTTATACACATTTAACCCTTTTAGGAGCGTTGGTTAAACCCAAACATTGTAGATTAAGTCGACGCGAATTCGTGGGTATTTATCAAACCCGAGCGTTGACGGTCCATTGTGTTGAGTCATTGAGTTTGCGCGAATTCAGTCGGTTTCTGTCATGCTCTGTAGTCGTTACGGTACCAGAACTACACCAAAACAAAAAATGGAAAAAAACCAGAACAAAATGGTTCCCGATCAAAGGCTTGCCTTACTATACCGTAACTTTTTCAGTTTATTTACGATTTATTTTTTGTGAATTTAAAGGACGGTTCTGGGAATACATGATATGGAACGGACATAAACATACGGATTCAAGATATAAAATGCAAATATTAACTCTTAAAAGTATATTAGCCTTTGTTTTAATCAAATGTTGAAATTAAGGCTTCAAATTTATACACATTTAACCCTCTTAGGAGCGTTGGTTAAACCCAAACATTGTAGATTAATTCGACACAAATTCGTGGGTATTTATCAAACCCGAGCGTTGACGGTCCTTTGTGTTGAGTCGTTGAGTTTGCGCGAATTCGGTCGGTTTCTGTCATGCTCTTTATTCGTTACGGTACCATAACTACACCAAAACATAAAAACGGAAAAAACCAGAACAAAATGGTTCCCGATCAAAGACTTGCCTTACAATACCGTAACTTTTTCAGTTTATTTACGATTTATTTTTTGTGAATTTAATGGACGGTTCTTGGAATACATGATATGGAACGGACATGAACATGCGTATTCAAGATATAAAATGCAAATATTAACTCTTAAAAGTATATAAGCCTTTTTTTAATCAAATTTTGAAATTAAGACTTCAAATTTATATGCATTTAACCCTTTTAGGAGCGTTGGTTAAACCCAAACATTGTAGATTAAGTCGACACGAATTCGTGAGTATTTATCAAACCCGAGCGTTGACGGTCCATTGAGTTGAGTCGTTGAGTTTGCGCGAATTCGGTCGGTTTCTGTCTTGCTCTTTAGTCGTTACGGTACCAGAACTACACCAAAACAAAAAAAAGGAAAAAAAAAAACAGAACAAAATGGTTCCCGATCAAAGGCTTGCCTTACAATACCGTAACTTTTTCAGTTTATTTACGATTTATTTTTTGTGAATTTAATGGACGGTTATGGGAATACATGATATGGAACGGACATGAACATACGGATTCAAGATATAAAATGCAAATATTAACTCTTAAAAGTATATAAGCCTTTTTTTTTAATCAAATGTTGAAATTAAGACTTTAAATTTATACACATTTAACCCTCTTAGGAGCATTGGTTAAACCCTAACATTTTTGATTAAGTCGATACGAATTCGTGGGTATTTATCAAACCCGAGCGTTGACGGTCCATTGTGTTGAGACGTTGAGTTTGCGCGAATTCGGTCGGTTTCTGTCATTCTCTTTAGTCGTTACGGTACCAGAACTACACCAAAACAAAAAAAGGAAAAAAACCAAAACAAAATGGTTCCCGATCAAAGAATTGCCTTACAATACTGTACCTTTTTCAGTTTATTTACGATTTATTTTTTGTGAATTTAATGGACGGTTCTAGGAATACATGATATGGAACGGACATGAACATACGGATTCAAGATATAAAATGCAAATATTAACTCTTAAAAGTATATAAGCCTTTTTTTTTTAATCAAATGTTGAAATTAAGACTTCAAATTTATACACATTTAACCCTCTTAGGAGCGTTGGTTAAACCCTTACATTTTTGATTAAGTCGATACGAATTCGTGGGTATTTATCAAACCCGAGCGTTGACGGTCCATTGTGTTGAGTCGTTGAGTTTGCGCGAATTCGGTCGGTTTCTGTCATTCTCTTTAGTCGTTACGGTACCAGAACTACACCAAAACTAAAAAAGGAAAAAACCAGAACAAAATGGTTCCCGATCAAAGACTTGCCTTACAATACCGTAACTTTTTCAGTTTATTTACGATTTATTTTTTGTGAATTTAATGGACGGTTCTAGGAATACTTGATATGGAACGGACATGAACATACGGATTCAAGATATAAAATGCAAATATTAACTCTTCAAAGTATATAAGCCATTTTTTTTTTAATCAAATGTTGAAATTAAGACTTCAAATTTATACACATTTAACCCTCTTAGGAGCGTTGGTTAAACCCTAACATTTTTGATTAAGTCGATACGAATTCGTGGGTATTTATCAAACCCGAGCGTTGATGGTCCATTGTGTTGAGTCGTTGAGTTTGCGCGAATTCGGTCGGTTTCTGTCATGCTCTTTATTCGTTACGGTACCATAACTACACCTAAACAAAAAAAGGAAAAAAAACCAGAACAAAATGGTTCCCGATCAAAGACTTGACTTACAATACCATAACTTTTTCAGTTTATTTATGATTTATTTTTTGTGAATTTAATGGACGGTTCTAGGAATACATGATATGGAATGGACATGAACATACGGATTCAAGATATAAAATGCAAATATTAACTCTTAAAAGTATATAAGCATTTTTTTAATCAATTGTTGAAATTAAGACTTCAAATTTATACACATTTAACCCTTTTAGGAGCGTTGGTTAAACCCAAACATTGAAGATTAAGTCGACACGAATTCGTGGGTATTTATCAAACCCGAGAGTTGACGGTCCATTGTGTTGAGTCGTTGAGTTTGCTCGAATTCGGTCGGTTTCTGTCATGCTCTTTATTCGTTACGGTACCATAACTACACCTAAACAAAAAAAGGAAAAAAAACCAGAACAAAATGGTTCCCGATCAAAGACTTGACTTACAATACCATAACTTTTTCAGTTTATTTACGATTTATTTTTTGTGAATTTAATGGACGGTTCTAGGAATACATGATATGGAACGGACATGAACATACGGATTCAAGATATAAAATGCAAATATTAACTCTTAAAAGTATATAAGCATTTTTTTAATCAATTGTTGAAATTAAGACTTCAAATTTATACACATTTAACCCTTTTAGGAGCGTTGGTTAAACCCAAACATTGTAGATTAAGTCGACACGAATTCGTGGGTATTTATCAAACCTGAGCGTTGACGGTCCATTGTGTTGAGTCGTTGAGTTTGCTCGAATTCGGTCGGTTTCTGTCTTGCTCTTTAGTCGTTACGGTACCAGAACTACACCAAAACAAAAAAAAGAAAAAAACCAGAACAAAATGGTTCCCGATCAAAGACTTGCCCTACAATACCGTAACTTTTTCAGTTTATTTTTTGTGAATTTAATGGACGGTTCTGCGAAAACATGATATGGAACGGATATGAACATACGGATTCAAGATATAAAATGCAAATATTAACTCTTAAAAGTATATAAGCCTTTTTTTAATCAAATGTTGAAATTAAGACTTCAAATTTATACACATTTAACCCTTTTAGGAGCGTTGGTTAAACCCAAACATTGTAGATTAAGTCGACACGAATTCGTGGGTATTTATCAAACCCGAGCGTTGACAGTCCATTGTGTTGAGTCGTTGAGTTTGCTCGAATTCGGTCGGTTTCTGTCATGCTCTTTATTTGTTACGGTACCATAACTACACCTAAACAAAAAAAGGAAAAAAAACCAGAACAAAATGGTTCCCGATCAAAGACTTGACTTACAATACCATAACTTTTTCAGTTTATTTACGATTTATTTTTTGTGAATTTAATGGACGGTTCTAGGAATACATGATATGGAACGGACATGAACATACGGATTCAAGATATAAAATGCAAATATTAACTCTTAAAAGTATATAAGCATTTTTTTAATCAATTGTTGAAATTAAGACTTCAAATTTATACACATTTAACCCTTTTAGGAGCGTTGGTTAAACCCAAACATTGTAGATTAAGTCGACACGAATTCGTGGGTATTTATCAAACCCGAGCGTTGACGGTCCATTGTGTTGAGTCGTTGAGTTTGCTCGAATTCGGTCGGTTTCTGTCTTGCTCTTTAGTCGTTACGGTACCAGAACTACACCAAAACAAAAAAAAGGAAAAAAACCAGAACAAAATGGTTCCCGATCAAAGACTTGCCCTACAATACCGTAACTTTTTCAGTTTATTTTTTGTGAATTTAATGGACGGTTCTGCGAAAACATGATATGGAACGGACATGAACATACGGATTCAAGATATAAAATGCAAATATTAACTCTTAAAAGTATATAAGCCTTTTTTTAATCAAATGTTGAAATTAAGACTTCAAATTTATACACATTTAACCCTTTTAGGAGCGTTGGTTAAACCCAAACATTGTAGATTAAGTCGACACGAATTCGTGGGTATTTATCAAACCCGAGCGTTGACAGTCCATTGTGTTGAGTCGTTGTGTTTGCTCGAATTCGGTCGGTTTCTGTCATGCTCTTTATTTGTTACGGTACCATAACTACACCTAAACAAAAAAAGGAAAAAAAACCAGAACAAAATGGTTCCCGATCAAAGACTTGACTTACAATACCATAACTTTTTCAGTTTATTTACGATTTATTTTTTGTGAATTTAATGGACGGTTCTAGGAATACATGATATGGAACGGACATGAACATACGGATTCAAGATATAAAATGCAAATATTAACTCTTAAAAGTATATAAGCATTTTTTTAATCAATTGTTGAAATTAAGACTTCAAATTTATACACATTTAACCCTTTTAGGAGCGTTGGTTAAACCCAAACATTGTAGATTAAGTCGACACGAATTCGTGGGTATTTATCAAACCCGAGCGTTGACGGTCCATTGTGTTGAGTCGTTGAGTTTGCTCGAATTCGGTCGGTTTCTGTCTTGCTCTTTAGTCGTTACGGTACCAGAACTACACCAAAACAAAAAAAAGGAAAAAAACCAGAACAAAATGGTTCCCGATCAAAGACTTGCCCTACAATACCGTAACTTTTTCAGTTTATTTACAGTTTATTTTTTGTGAATTTAATGGACGGTTCTGCGAATACATGATATGGAACGGACATGAACATACGGATTCAAGATATAAAATGCAAATATTAACTCTTAAAAGTATATAAGCCTTTTTTTGTAATCAAATTTTATATTAAGACTTCAAATTTATATACATTTAACCCTTTTAGGAGCGTTGGTTAAACCCAAACATTGTAGATTAAGTCGACACGAATTCGTGGGTATTTATCAAACCCGAGCGTTGACGGTCCATTGTGTTGAGACGTTGAGTTTGCGCGAATTCGGTCGGTTTCTGTCATTCTCTTTAGTCGTTACGGTACCAGAACTACACCAAAACGAAAAAAGGAAAAAAACCAGAACAAAATGGTTCCCGATCAAAGACTTGCCTTACAATACCGTAACTTTTTCAGTTTATTTACGATTTATTTTTTGTGAATTTAATGGACGGTTCTAGGAATACTTGATATGGAACGGACATGAACAAACGGATTCAAGATATAAAATGCAAATATTAACTCTTAAAAGTATATAAGACATTTTTTTTTTAATCAAATGTTGAAATTAAGACTTCAAATTTATACACATTTAACCCTCTTAGGAGCGTTGGTTAAACCCTAACATTTTTGATTAAGTCGATACGAATTCGTGGGTATTTATCAAACCCGAGCGTTGACGGTCCATTGTGTTGAGTCGTTGAGTTTGCGCGAATTCGGTCGGTTTCTGTCATGCTCTTTATTCGTTACGGTACCATAACTACACCTAAACAAAAAAAGGAAAAAAAACCAGAACAAAATGGTTCCCGATCAAAGACTTGACTTACAATACCATAACTTTTTCAGTTTATTTACGATTTATTTTTTGTGAATTTAATGGACGGTTCTAGGAATACATGATATGGAACGGACATGAACATACGGATTCAAGATATAAAATGCAAATATTAACTCTTAAAAGTATATAAGCATTTTTTTAATCAATTGTTGAAATTAAGACTTCAAATTTATACACATTTAACCCTTTTAGGAGCGTTGGTTAAACCCAAACATTGTAGATTAAGTCGACACGAATTCGTGGGTATTTATCAAACCCGAGCGTTGACGGTCCATTGTGTTGAGTCGTTGAGTTTGCTCGAATTCGGTAGGTTTCTGTCATGCTCTTTATTCGTTACGGTACCATAACTACACCTAAACAAAAAAAGGAAAAAAAACCAGAACAAAATGGTTCCCGATCAAAGACTTGACTTACAATACCATAACTTTTTCAGTTTATTTACGATTTATTTTTTATGAATTTAATGGACGGTTTTAGGAATACATGATATGGAACGGACATGAACATACGGATTCAAGATATAAAATGCAAATATTAACTCTTAAAAGTATATAAGCATTTTTTTAATCAATTGTTGAAATTAAGACTTCAAATTTATACACATTTAACCCTTTTAGGAGCGTTGGTTAAACCCAAACATTGTAGATTAAGTCGACACGAATTCGTGGGTATTTATCTAACCCGAGCGTTGACGGTCCATTGTGTTGAGTCGTTGAGTTTGCTCGAATTCGGTCGGTTTCTGTCTTGCTCTTTAGTCGTTACGGTACCAGAACTACACCAAAACAAAAAAAAGGAAAAAAACCAGAACAAAATGGTTCCCGATCAAAGACTTGCCCTACAATACCGTAACTTTTTCAGTTTATTTACAGTTTATTTTTTGTGAATTTAATGGACGGTTCTGCGAATACATGATATGGAACGGACATGAACATACGGATTCAAGATATAAAATGCAAATATTAACTCTTAAAAGTATATAAGCCTTTTTTTAATCAAATGTTGAAATTAAGACTTCAAATTTATACACATTTAACCCTTTTAGGAGCGTTGGTTAAACCCAAACATTGTAGATTAAGTCGACACGAATTCGTGGGTATTTATCAAACCCGAGCGTTGACGGTCCATTGTGTTGAGTCGTTGAGTTTGCTCGAATTCGGTCGGTTTCTGTCATGCTCTTTATTCGTTACGGTACCATAACTACACCTAAACAAAAAAAGGGAAAAAAACCAGAACAAAATGGTTCCCGATCATAGACTTGACTTACAATACCATAACTTTTTCAGTTTATTTACGATTTATTTTTTGTGAATTTAATGGACGGTTCTAGGAATACATGATATGGAACGGACATGAACATACGGATTCAAGATATAAAATGCAAATATTAACTCTTAAAAGTATATAAGCATTTTTTTAATCAATTGTTGAAATTAAGACTTCAAATTTATACACATTTAACCCTTTTAGGAGCGTTGGTTAAACCCAAACATTGTAGATTAAGTCGACACGAATTCGTGGGTATTTATCAAACCCGAGCGTTGACGGTCCATTGTGTTGAGTCGTTGAGTTTGCTCGAATTCGGTCGGTTTCTGTCTTGCTCTTTAGTCGTTACGGTACCAGAACTACACCAAAACAAAAAAAAGGAAAAAAACCAGAACAAAATGGTTCCCGATCAAAGACTTGCCCTACAATACCGTAACTTTTTCCTTTTATTTACAGTTTATTTTTTGTGAATTTAATGGACGGTTCTGCGAATACATGATATGGAACGGACATGAACATACGGATTCAAGATATAAAATGCAAATATTAACTCTTAAAAGTATATAAGCATTTTTTTAATCAATTGTTGAAATTAAGACTTCAAATTTATACACATTTAACCCTTTTAGGAGAGTTGGTTAAACCCAAACATTGTAGATTAAGTCGACACGAATTCGTGGGTATTTATCAAACCCGAGCGTTGACGGTCCATTGTGTTGAGTCGTTGAGTTTGCGTGAATTCGGTTGGTTTCTGTCATGCTCTTTATTCGTTACGGTACCATAACTACACCAAAACATAAAAACGAAAAAAAACCAGAACAAAATGGTTCCCGATCAAAGGCTTGCCTTACAATACCGTAACTTTTTCAGTTTATTTACGATCTATTTTTTGTGAATTTAATGGACGGTTCTGCGAATACATGATATCGAACGGACATGAACATACGGATTTAAGATATAAAATGCAAATATTAACTCTTAAAAGTATATAAGCCTTTTTTTTGTAATCAAATTTTTAAATTAAGACTAAAAATTTATATACATTTAACCCTTTTAGGAGCGTTGGTTAAACCCAAACATTGTAGATTAAGTCGACACGAATTCGTGGGTATTTATCAAACCCGAGCGTTGACGGTACATTGTGTTGAGTCGTTGTGTTTGCGCGAATTCGGTCGGTTTCTGTCATGCTCTTTATTCGTTACGGTACCATAACTACACCAAAACATAAAAACGAAAAAAAACCAGAACAAAATGGTTCCCGATCAAAGACTTGCCTTACAATACCGTAACTTTTTCATTTTATTTACGATTTATTTTTTGTGAATTTAATGGACGGTTCTTGGAATACATGATATGGAACGGACATGAACATACGGATTCAAGATATAAAATGCAAATATTAACTCTTAAAAGTATATAAGCCTTTTTTTGTAATCAAATTTTATATTAAGACTTCAAATTTATACACATTTAACCCTTTTAGGAGCGTTGGTTAAACCAAAACATTGTAGATTAAGTCGACACGAATTCGTGGGTATTTATCAAACCCGAGCGTTGACGGTCCATTGTGTTGAGTCGTTGAGTTTGCGCGAATTCGGTCGGTTTCTGTCATCCTCTTTAGTGTTTACGGTACCAGAACTACACCAAATCAAAAAAAGGAAAAAAAAACACAACAAAATAGTTCCCGATCAAAGGCTTGCCTAACAATACCGTAACATTTTCAGTTTATTTACGATTTATTTTTTGTGAATTTAATGCACGGTTCTAGGAATACATGATATGGAACGGACATGAACATACGGATTCAAGATATAAAATGCAAATATTAACTCTTAAAAGTATATAAGCCTTTTTTTTAATCAAATGTTGAAATTAAGACTTCAAATTTATACACATTTAACCCTTTTAGTAGCGTTGGTTAAACCCTAACATTGTAGATTAAGTCGATACGAGTTCGTGGGTATTTATCAAACCCGAGCGATGACGGTCCATTGTGTTGAGTCGTTGAGTTTGGGCGAATTCGGTCGGTTTTTGTCATTCTCTTTAGTCGTTACGGTACCAGAACTACACCTAAACAAAAAAAGGAAAAAAAAACCAGAACAAAATGGTTCCCAATCAAAGACTTGACTTACAATACCGTAACTTTTTCAGTTTATTTACGATTTAGTTTTTTTGAATTTAATGGATGGTTCTAGGAATACATGATATGGAACGGACATGAACATACGGATTCAAGATATAAAATGCAAATATTAACTCTTAAAAGTATATAAGCATTTTTTTAATCAATTGTTGAAATTAAGACTTCAAATTTATACACATTTAACCCTTTTAGGAGCGTTGGTTAAACCCAAACATTGTAGATTAAGTCGACACGAATTTGTGGGTATTTATCAAACCCGAGCGTTGACGGTCCATTGTGTTGAGTCGTTGAGTTTGCTCGAATTCGGTCGGTTTCTATCTTGCTCTTTAGTCATTACGGTACCAGAACTAAACCAAAACAAAAAAAGGAAAAAAACCAGAACAAAATGGTTCCCGATCAAAGACTTGCCCTACAATACTGTAACTTTTTCAGTTTATTTACAATTTATTTTTTGTGAATTTAATGGACGGTTCTGCGAATACATGATATGGAACGGACATGAACATACGGATTCAAGATATATAATGCAAATATTAACTCTTAAAAGTATATAAGCCTTTTTTTGTAATCAAATTTTATATTAAGACTTCAAATTTATATACATTTAACCCTTTTAGGAGCGTTGGTTAAACCCAAACATTGTAGATTAAGTCGACACGAATTCGTGGGTATTTATCAAACCCGAGCGTTGACGGTCCATTGTGTTAAGTCGTTGAGTTTGCGCGAATTCGGTTGGTTTCTGTCATGCTCTTTATTCGTTACGGTACCATAACTACACCAAAACATAAAAACGAAAAAAAACCAGAACAAAATGGTTCCCGATCAAAGGCTTGCCTTACAATACCGTAACTTTTTCAGTTTATTTACGATTTATTTTTTGTGAATTTAATGGACGGTTCTGCGAATACATGATATCGAACGGACATGAACATACGGATTCAAGATATAAAATGCAAATATTAACTCTTAAAAGTATATAAGCCTTTTTTTGTAATCAAATTTTTAAATTAAGACTACAAATTTATATACATTTAACCCTTTTAAGAGCGTTGGTTAAACCCAAACATTGTAGATTAAGTCGACACGAATTCGTGGGTATTTATCAAACCCGAGCGTTGACGGTCCATTGTGTTGAGTCGTTGAGTTTGCGCGAATTCGGTCGGTTTCTGTCATTCTCTTTAGTCGTTACGGTACCAAAACTACACCAAAACAAAAAAAGGAAAAAAAACTAGAACAAAATGGTTCCCGATCAAAGGCTTGCCTTACAATATCGTAACTTTTTTAGTTTATTTACGATTTAGTTTTTGTAAATTTAATGGAAGGTTCTGGGAATACATGATATGGAACGGACATAAACATACGGATTCAAGATATAAAATGCAAATATTAACTCTTAAAAGTATATAAGCCTTTTTTTAATCAAATGTTGAAATTAAGGCTTCAAATTTATACACATTTAACCCTCTTAGGAGCGTTGGTTAAACCCAAACATTGTAGATTAATTCGACACAAATTCGTGGGTATTTATCAAACCCGAGCGTTGACGGTCCATTGTGTTGAGTCGTTGAGTTTGCGCGAATTCGGTCGGTTTCTGTCATGCTCTTTATTCGTTACGGTACCATAACTACACCAAAACATAAAAACGAAAAAAAACCAGAACAAAATGGTTCCCGATCAAAGACTTGCCATACAATACCGTAACTCTTTCAGTTTATTTACGATTTATTTTTTGTGAATTTAATGGACGGTTATGGGAATACACGATATGGAACGGACATGAACATGCGTATTCAAGATATAAAATGCAAATATTAACTCTTAAAAGTATATAAGCCTTTTTTTAATCAAATTTTGAAATTAAGACTTCAAATTTATATGCATTTAACCCTTTTAGGAGCGTTGGTTAAACCCAAACATTGTAGATTAAGTCGACACGAATTCGTGAGTATTTATCAAACCCGAGCGTTGACGGTCCATTGAGTTGAGCCGCTGAGTTTTCGCGAATTCGGTCGGTTTCTGTCTTGCTCTTTAGTCGTTACGGTACCAGAACTACACCAAAACAAAAAAAAGGAAAAAAAAAAAACAGAACAAAATGGTTCCCGATCAAAGGCTTGCCGTACAATACCGTAACTTTTTCAGTTTATTTACGATTTATTTTTTGTGAATTTAATGGACGGTTCTGGGAATACATGATATGGAACGGACATGAACATGCGTATTCAAGATATAAAATGCAAATATTAACTCTTAAAAGTATATAAGCCTTTTTTTAATCAAATTTTTAAATTAAGACTACAAATTTATATACATTTAACCCTTTTAGGAGCGTTGGTTAAACCCAAAATTGTAGATTAAGTCGACACGAATTCGTGGGTATTTATCAAACCCGAGCGTTGACGGTCCATTGTGTTGAGTCGTTGTGTTTGCGCGAATTCAGTTGGTTTCTGTCATGCTCTTTATTCGTTACGGTACCATAACTACACCAAAACATAAAAAGGAAAAAAAACTAGAACAAAATGGTTCCCGATCAAAGGCTTGCCTTACAATACCGTAACTTTTTTAGTTTATTTATGATTTAGTTTTTGTGAATTTAATGGAAGGTTCTGGGAATACATGATATGGAACGGACATAAACATACGGATTCAAGATATAAAATGCAAATATTAACTCTTAAAAGTATATAAGCCTTTTTTTAATCAAATGTTGAAATTAAGGCTTCAAATTTATACACATTTAACCCTCTTAGGAGCGTTGGTTAAACCCAAACATTGTAGATTAATTCGACACAAATTCGTGGGTATTTATCAAACCCGAGCGTTGACGGTCCATTGTGTTGAGTCGTTGAGTTTGCGCGAATTCGGTCGGTTTCTGTCATGCTCTTTATTCGTTACGGTACCATAACTACACCAAAACATAAAAACGAAAAAAAACCAGAACAAAATGGTTCCCGATCAAAGGCTTGCCTTACAATACCGTAACTTTTTCAGTTTATTTACGATTTATTTTTTGTGAATTTAATGGACGGTTCTGCGAATACATGATATCGAAAACATACGGATTCAAGATATGAAATGCAAATATTAACTCTTAAAAGTATATAAGCCTTTTTTTGTAATCAAATTTTTAAATTAAGACTACAAATTTATATACATTTAACCCTTTTAGGAGCGTTGGTTAAACTCAAACATTGTAGATTAAGTCGACACGAATTCGTGGGTATTTATCAAACCCGAGCGTTGACGGTCCATTGTGTTGAGTCGTTGTGTTTGCGCGAATTCAGTTGGTTTCTGTCATGCTCTTTATTCGTTACGGTACCATAACTACACCAAAACATAAAAAGGAAAAAAAACTAGAACAAAATGGTTCCCGATCAAAGGCTTGCCTTACAATACCGTAACTTTTTTAGTTTATTTATGATTTAGTTTTTGTGAATTTAATGGAAGGTTCTGGGAATACATGATATGGAACGGACATAAACATACGGATTCAAGATATAAAATGCAAATATTAACTCTTAAAAGTATATAAGCCTTTTTTTAATCAAATGTTGAAATTAAGGCTTCAAATTTATACACATTTAACCCTCTTAGGAGCGTTGGTTAAACCCAAACATTGTAGATTAATTCGACACAAATTCGTGGGTATTTATCAAACCCGAGCGTTGACGGTCCATTGTGTTGAGTCGTTGAGTTTGCGCGAATTCGGTCGGTTTCTGTCATGCTCTTTATTCGTTACGGTACCATAACTACACCAAAACATAAAAACGAAAAAAAACCAGAACAAAATGGTTCCCGATCAAAGACTTGCCTTACAATACCGTAACTTTTTCAGTTTATTTACGATTTATTTTTTGTGAATTTAATGGACGGTTCTGCGAATACATGATATCGAAAACATACGGATTCAAGATATAAAATGCAAATATTAACTCTTAAAAGTATATAAGCCTTTTTTTGTAATCAAATTTTTAAATTAAGACTACAAATTTATATACATTTAACCCTTTTAGGAGCGTTGGTTAAACTCAAACATTGTAGATTAAGTCGACACGAATTCGTGGGTATTTATCAAACCCGAGCGTTGACGGTCCATTGTGTTGAGTCGTTGTGTTTGCGCGAATTCAGTTGGTTTCTGTCATGCTCTTTATTCGTTACGGTACCATAACTACACCAAAACATAAAAAGGAAAAAAAACTAGAACAAAATGGTTCCCGATCAAAGGCTTGCCTTACAATACCGTAACTTTTTTAGTTTATTTATGATTTAGTTTTTGTGAATTTAATGGAAGGTTCTGGGAATACATGATATGGAACTGACATAAACATACGGATTCAAGATATAAAATGCAAATATTAACTCTTAAAAGTATATAAGCCTTTTTTTAATCAAATGTTGAAATTAAGGCTTCAAATTTATACACATTTAACCCTCTTAGGAGCGTTGGTTAAACCCAAACATTGTAGATTAATTCGACACAAATTCGTGGGTATTTATCAAACCCGAGCATTGACGGTCCATTGTGTTGAGTCGTTGAGTTTGCGCGAATTCGGTCGGTTTCTGTCATGCTCTTTATTCGTTACGGTACCATAACTACACCAAAACATAAAAACGAAAAAAAACCAGAACAAAATGGTTCCCGATCAAAGACTTGCCATACAATACCGTAACTTTTTCAGTTTATTTACGATTTATTTTTTGTGAATTTAATGGACGGTTCTGGGAATACATGATATGGAACGGACATGAACATGCGTATTCAAGATATAAAATGCAAATATTAACTCTTAAAAGTATATAAGCCTTTTTTTAATCAAATTTTGAAATTAAGACTTCAAATTTATATGCATTTAACCCTTTTAGGAGCGTTGGTTAAACCCAAACATTGTAGATTAAGTCGACACGAATTCGTGAGTATTTATCAAACCCGAGCGTTGACGGTCCATTGAGTTGAGCCGTTGAGTTTGCGCGAATTCGGTCGGTTTCTGTCTTGTTCTTTAGTCGTTACTGTAACAGAACTACACCAAAACAAAAAAAAGGAAAAAAAAAACAGAACAAAATGGTTCCCGATCAAAGGCTTGCCTTACAATACCGTAACTTTTTCAGTTTATTTACGATTTATTTTTTGTGAATTTAATGGACGGTTCTGGGAATACATGATATGGAACGGACATGAACATGCGTATTCAAGATATAAAATGCAAATATTAACTCTTAAAAGTATATAAGCCTTTTTTTTATCAAATTTTGAAATTAAGACTTCAAATTTATATGCATTTAACCCTTTTAGGAGCATTGGTTAAACCCAAACATTGTAGATTAAGTCGACACGAATTCGTGAGTATTTATCAAACCCGAGCGTTGACGGTCCATTGAGTTGAGCCGCTGAATTTTCGCGAATTCGGTCGGTTTCTGTCTTGCTCTTTAGTCGTTACGGTACCAGAACTACACCAAAACAAAAAAAAGGAGAAAAAAAAACAGAAAAAAATGGTTCCCGATCAAAGGCTTGCCTTACAATACCGTAACTTTTTCAGTTTATTTACGATTTATTATTTGTGAATTTAATGGACGGTTATGGGAATACATGATATGGAACGGACATGAACATACGGATTCAAGATATAAAATGCAAATATTAACTCTTAAAAGTATATAAGCCTTTTTTTTAATCAAATGTTGAAATTAAGACTTCAAATTTATACACATTTAACCCTTTTAGTAGCGTTGGTTAAACCCTAACATTGTAAATTAAGTCGATACGAATTCGTGGGTATTTATCAAACCCGAGCGATGACGGTCCATTGTGTTGAGTCGTTGAGTTTGGGCGAATTCGGTCGGTTTTTGTCATTCTCTTTAGTCGTTACGGTACCAGAACTACACCTAAACAAAAAACGGAAAAAAAACCAGAACAAAATGGTTCCCGATCAAAGACTTGACTTACAATACCGTAACTTTTTCAGTTTATTTACGATTTAGTTTTTTTGAATTTAATGGATGGTTCTAGGAATACATGATATGGAACGGACATGAACATACGGATTCAAGATATAAAATGCAAATATTAACTCATAAAAGTATATAAGCATTTTTTTAATCAATTGTTGAAATTAAGACTTCAAATTTATACACATTTAACACTTTTAGGAGCGTTGGTTAAACCCAAACATTGTAGATTAAGTCGACACGAATTTGTGGGTATTTATCAAACCCGAGCGTTAACGGTCCATTGTGTTGAGTCGTTGAGTTTGCTCGAATTCGGTCGGTTTCTGTCTTGCTCTTAAGTCATTACGGTACCAGAACTACACCAAAACAAAAAAAGGAAAAAAACCAGAACAAAATGGTTCCCGATCAAAGACTTGCCCTACAATACTGTAACTTTTTCAGTTTATTTACAATTTATTTTTTGTGAATTTAATGGACGGTTCTGCGAATACATGATATGGAACGGACATGAACATACGGATTCAAGATATAAAATGCAAATATTAACTCTTAAAAGTATATAAGCCTTTTTTTTTAATCAAATGTTGAAATTAAGACTTCAAATTTATACACATTTAACCCTTTTAGTAGCGTTGGTTAAACCCTAACATTGTAGATTAAGTCGATACGAATTCGTGGGTATTTATCAAACCCGACCGATGACGGTCCATTGTGTTGAGTCGTTGAGTTTGGGCGAATTCGGTCGGTTTTTGTCATTCTCTTTAGTCGTTACGGTACCAGAACTACACCTAAACAAAAAAAGTAAAAAAAACCATAACAAAATGGTTCCCGATCAAAGACTTGACTTACAATACCGTAACTTTTTCAGTTTATTTACGATTTAGTTTTTTTGAATTTAATGGATGGTTCTAGGAATACATGATATGGAACGGACATGAAAATACGGATTCAAGATATAAAATGCAAATATTAACTCTTAAAAGTATATAAGCCTTTGTTTTAATCAAATGTTGAAATTAAGGCTTCAAATTTATACACATTTAACCCTCTTAGGAGCGTTGGTTAAACCCAAACATTGTAGATTAATTCGACCCAAATTCGTGGGTATTTATCAAACCCGAGCGTTGACGGTCCATTGTGTTGAGTCGTTGAGTTTGAGCGAATTCGGTCGGTTTCTGTCATGCTCTTTATTCGTTACGGTACCATAACTACACCAAAACATAAAAACGAAAAAAAACCAGAACAAAATGGTTCCCGATCAAAGATTGCCTTACAATACCGTAACTTTTTCAGTTTATTTACGATTTATTTTTTGTGAATTTAATGGACGGTTCTGGGAATACATGATATGGAACGGACATGAACATGCGTATTCAAGATATAAAATGCAAATATTAACTCTTAAATGTATATAAGCCTTTTTTTAATCAAATTTTGAAATTAAGACTTCAAATTTATATGCATTTAACCCTTTTAGGAGCGTTGGTTAAACCCAAACATTGTAGATTAAGTCGACACGAATTCGTGAGTATTTATCAAACCCGAGCGTTGACGGTCCATTGAGTTGAGCCGTTGAGTTTGCGCGAATTCGGTCGGTTTCTGTCTTGCTCTTTAGTCGTTACGGTACCAGAACTACACCAAAACAAAAAAAAGGAAAAAAAAACAGAACAAAATGGTTCCCGATCAAAGGCTTGCCTTACAATACCCTAACTTTTTCAGTTTATTTACGATTTATTTTTTGTGAATTTAATGGACGGTTATGGGAATACGTGATATGGAACGGACATGAACATACGGATTCAAGATATAAAATGCAAATATTAACTCTTAAAAGTATATAAGCCTTTTTTTTTTAATCAAATGTTGAAATTAACACTTCAAATTTATACACATTTAACCCTCTTAGGAGCGTTGGTTAAACCCGAACATTTTTGATTAAGTCGATACGAATTCGTGGGTATTAATCAAACCCGAGCGTTGACGGTCCATTGTGTTGAGTCGTTGAGTTTGCGCGAATTCGGTCGGTTTCTGTCATTCTCTTTAGTCGTTACGGTACCAGAACTACACCAAAACAAAAAAAGGAAAAAAACCAGAACAAAATGGTTCCCGATCAAAGACTTGCCTTACAATACCGTAACTTTTTCAGTTTATTTACGATTTATTTTTTGTGAATTTAATGCACTGTTCTAGGAATACATGATATGGAACGGACATGAACATACGGATTCAAGATATAAAATGCAAATATTAACTCTTAAAAGTATATAAGCCTTTTTTTTTAATCAAATGTTGAAATTAAGACTTCAAATTTATACACATTTAACCCTTTTAGTAGCGTTGGTTAAACCCTAACATTGTAGATTAAGTCGATACGAATTCGTGGGTATTTTTCAAACCCGAGCGATGACGGTCCATTGTGTTGAGTCGTTGAGTTTGGGCTAATTCGGTCGGTTTTTGTCATTCTCTTTAGTCGTTACGGTACCAGAACTACACCTAAACAAAAAAAGGAAAAAAAAACCATAACAAAATGGTTCCCTATCAAAGACTTGACTTACAATACCGTAACTTTTTCAGTTTATTTAAGATTTAGTTTTTTTGAATTTAATGGATGGTTCTAGGAATACATGATATGGAACGGACATGCAAATACGGATTCAAGATATAAAATGCAAATATTAACTCTTAAAAGTATATAAGCCTTTTTTTAATCAATTGTTGAAATTAAGACTTCAAATTAATACACATTTAACCCTCTTAGGAGCGTTGGTTAAACCCAAACATTGTAGATTAATTCGACACAAATTCGTGGGTATTTATCAAACCCGAGCGTTGACGGTCCATTGTGTTGAGTCGTTGAGTTTGCGCGAATTCGGTCGGTTTCTGTCATGCTCTTTATTCGTTACGGTACCATAACTACACCAAAACATAAAAACGAAAAAAAACCAGAACAAAATGGTTCCCGATCAAAGACTTGCCTTACAATACCGTAACTTTTTCAGTTTATTTACGATTTATTTTTTGTGAATTTAATGGACGGTTCTGCGAATACATGATATCGAAAACATACGGATTCAAGATATAAAATGCAAATATTAACTCTTAAAAGTATATAAGCCTTTTTTTGTAATCAAATTTTTAAATTAAGACTACAAATTTATATACATTTAACCCTTTTAGGAGCGTTGGTTAAACTCAAACATTGTAGATTAAGTCGACACGAATTCGTGGGTATTTATCAAACCCGAGCGTTGACGGTCCATTGTGTTGAGTCGTTGTGTTTGCGCGAATTCAGTTGGTTTCTGTCATGCTCTTTATTCGTTACGGTACCATAACTACACCAAAACATAAAAAGGAAAAAAAACTAGAACAAAATGGTTCCCGATCAAAGGCTTGCCTTACAATACCGTAACCTTTTTAGTTTATTTATGATTTAGTTTTTGTGAATTTAATGGAAGGTTCTGGGAATACATGATATGGAACTGACATAAACATACGGATTCAAGATATAAAATGCAAATATTAACTCTTAAAAGTATATAAGCCTTTTTTTAATCAAATGTTGAAATTAAGGCTTCAAATTTATACACATTTAACCCTCTTAGGAGCGTTGGTTAAACCCAAACATTGTAGATTAATTCGACACAAATTCGTGGGTATTTATCAAACCCGAGCATTGACGGTCCATTGTGTTGAGTCGTTGAGTTTGCGCGAATTCGGTCGGTTTCTGTCATGCTCTTTATTCGTTACGGTACCATAACTACACCAAAACATAAAAACGAAAAAAAACCAGAACAAAATGGTTCCCGATCAAAGACTTGCCATACAATACCGTAACTTTTTCAGTTTATTTACGATTTATTTTTTGTGAATTTAATGGACGGTTCTGGGAATACATGATATGGAACGGACATGAACATGCGTATTCAAGATATAAAATGCAAATATTAACTCTTAAAAGTATATAAGCCTTTTTTTAATCAAATTTTGAAATTAAGACTTCAAATTTATATGCATTTAACCCTTTTAGGAGCGTTGGTTAAACCCAAACATTGTAGATTAAGTCGACACGAATTCGTGAGTATTTATCAAACCCGAGCGTTGACGGTCCATTGAGTTGAGCCGTTGAGTTTGCGCGAATTCGGTCGGTTTCTGTCTTGTTCTTTAGTCGTTACTGTAACAGAACTACACCAAAACAAAAAAAAGGAAAAAAAAAACAGAACAAAATGGTTCCCGATCAAAGGCTTGCCTTACAATACCGTAACTTTTTCAGTTTATTTACGATTTATTTTTTGTGAATTTAATGGACGGTTCTGGGAATACATGATATGGAACGGACATGAACATGCGTATTCAAGATATAAAATGCAAATATTAACTCTTAAAAGTATATAAGCCTTTTTTTTATCAAATTTTGAAATTAAGACTTCAAATTTATATGCATTTAACCCTTTTAGGAGCATTGGTTAAACCCAAACATTGTAGATTAAGTCGACACGAATTCGTGAGTATTTATCAAACCCGAGCGTTGACGGTCCATTGAGTTGAGCCGCTGAATTTTCGCGAATTCGGTCGGTTTCTGTCTTGCTCTTTAGTCGTTACGGTACCAGAACTACACCAAAACAAAAAAAAGGAGAAAAAAAAACAGAAAAAAATGGTTCCCGATCAAAGGCTTGCCTTACAATACCGTAACTTTTTCAGTTTATTTACGATTTATTATTTGTGAATTTAATGGACGGTTATGGGAATACATGATATGGAACGGACATGAACATACGGATTCAAGATATAAAATGCAAATATTAACTCTTAAAAGTATATAAGCCTTTTTTTTAATCAAATGTTGAAATTAAGACTTCAAATTTATACACATTTAACCCTTTTAGTAGCGTTGGTTAAACCCTAACATTGTAAATTAAGTCGATACGAATTCGTGGGTATTTATCAAACCCGAGCGATGACGGTCCATTGTGTTGAGTCGTTGAGTTTGGGCGAATTCGGTCGGTTTTTGTCATTCTCTTTAGTCGTTACGGTACCAGAACTACACCTAAACAAAAAACGGAAAAAAAACCAGAACAAAATGGTTCCCGATCAAAGACTTGACTTACAATACCGTAACTTTTTCAGTTTATTTACGATTTAGTTTTTTTGAATTTAATGGATGGTTCTAGGAATACATGATATGGAACGGACATGAACATACGGATTCAAGATATAAAATGCAAATATTAACTCATAAAAGTATATAAGCATTTTTTTAATCAATTGTTGAAATTAAGACTTCAAATTTATACACATTTAACACTTTTAGGAGCGTTGGTTAAACCCAAACATTGTAGATTAAGTCGACACGAATTTGTGGGTATTTATCAAACCCGAGCGTTAACGGTCCATTGTGTTGAGTCGTTGAGTTTGCTCGAATTCGGTCGGTTTCTGTCTTGCTCTTAAGTCATTACGGTACCAGAACTACACCAAAACAAAAAAAGGAAAAAAACCAGAACAAAATGGTTCCCGATCAAAGACTTGCCCTACAATACTGTAACTTTTTCAGTTTATTTACAATTTATTTTTTGTGAATTTAATGGACGGTTCTGCGAATACATGATATGGAACGGACATGAACATACGGATTCAAGATATAAAATGCAAATATTAACTCTTAAAAGTATATAAGCCTTTTTTTTTAATCAAATGTTGAAATTAAGACTTCAAATTTATACACATTTAACCCTTTTAGTAGCGTTGGTTAAACCCTAACATTGTAGATTAAGTCGATACGAATTCGTGGGTATTTATCAAACCCGACCGATGACGGTCCATTGTGTTGAGTCGTTGAGTTTGGGCGAATTCGGTCGGTTTTTGTCATTCTCTTTAGTCGTTACGGTACCAGAACTACACCTAAACAAAAAAAGTAAAAAAAACCATAACAAAATGGTTCCCGATCAAAGACTTGACTTACAATACCGTAACTTTTTCAGTTTATTTACGATTTAGTTTTTTTGAATTTAATGGATGGTTCTAGGAATACATGATATGGAACGGACATGAAAATACGGATTCAAGATATAAAATGCAAATATTAACTCTTAAAAGTATATAAGCCTTTGTTTTAATCAAATGTTGAAATTAAGGCTTCAAATTTATACACATTTAACCCTCTTAGGAGCGTTGGTTAAACCCAAACATTGTAGATTAATTCGACCCAAATTCGTGGGTATTTATCAAACCCGAGCGTTGACGGTCCATTGTGTTGAGTCGTTGAGTTTGAGCGAATTCGGTCGGTTTCTGTCATGCTCTTTATTCGTTACGGTACCATAACTACACCAAAACATAAAAACGAAAAAAAACCAGAACAAAATGGTTCCCGATCAAAGATTGCCTTACAATACCGTAACTTTTTCAGTTTATTTACGATTTATTTTTTGTGAATTTAATGGACGGTTCTGGGAATACATGATATGGAACGGACATGAACATGCGTATTCAAGATATAAAATGCAAATATTAACTCTTAAATGTATATAAGCCTTTTTTTAATCAAATTTTGAAATTAAGACTTCAAATTTATATGCATTTAACCCTTTTAGGAGCGTTGGTTAAACCCAAACATTGTAGATTAAGTCGACACGAATTCGTGAGTATTTATCAAACCCGAGCGTTGACGGTCCATTGAGTTGAGCCGTTGAGTTTGCGCGAATTCGGTCGGTTTCTGTCTTGCTCTTTAGTCGTTACGGTACCAGAACTACACCAAAACAAAAAAAAGGAAAAAAAAACAGAACAAAATGGTTCCCGATCAAAGGCTTGCCTTACAATACCCTAACTTTTTCAGTTTATTTACGATTTATTTTTTGTGAATTTAATGGACGGTTATGGGAATACGTGATATGGAACGGACATGAACATACGGATTCAAGATATAAAATGCAAATATTAACTCTTAAAAGTATATAAGCCTTTTTTTTTTAATCAAATGTTGAAATTAACACTTCAAATTTATACACATTTAACCCTCTTAGGAGCGTTGGTTAAACCCGAACATTTTTGATTAAGTCGATACGAATTCGTGGGTATTAATCAAACCCGAGCGTTGACGGTCCATTGTGTTGAGTCGTTGAGTTTGCGCGAATTCGGTCGGTTTCTGTCATTCTCTTTAGTCGTTACGGTACCAGAACTACACCAAAACAAAAAAAGGAAAAAAACCAGAACAAAATGGTTCCCGATCAAAGACTTGCCTTACAATACCGTAACTTTTTCAGTTTATTTACGATTTATTTTTTGTGAATTTAATGCACTGTTCTAGGAATACATGATATGGAACGGACATGAACATACGGATTCAAGATATAAAATGCAAATATTAACTCTTAAAAGTATATAAGCCTTTTTTTTTAATCAAATGTTGAAATTAAGACTTCAAATTTATACACATTTAACCCTTTTAGTAGCGTTGGTTAAACCCTAACATTGTAGATTAAGTCGATACGAATTCGTGGGTATTTTTCAAACCCGAGCGATGACGGTCCATTGTGTTGAGTCGTTGAGTTTGGGCTAATTCGGTCGGTTTTTGTCATTCTCTTTAGTCGTTACGGTACCAGAACTACACCTAAACAAAAAAAGGAAAAAAAAACCATAACAAAATGGTTCCCTATCAAAGACTTGACTTACAATACCGTAACTTTTTCAGTTTATTTAAGATTTAGTTTTTTTGAATTTAATGGATGGTTCTAGGAATACATGATATGGAACGGACATGCAAATACGGATTCAAGATATAAAATGCAAATATTAACTCTTAAAAGTATATAAGCCTTTTTTTAATCAATTGTTGAAATTAAGACTTCAAATTAATACACATTTAACCCTCTTAGGAGCGTTGGTTAAACCCAAACATTGTAGATTAAGTCGACACGAATTTGTGGGTATTTATCAAACCCGAGCGTTGATGGTCCATTGTGTTGAGTCGTTGTGTTTGCGCGAATCCAGTTGGTTTCTGTCATGCTCTTTATTCGTTACGGTACCATAACTACACCAAAACATAAAAAGGAAAAAAAACTAGAACAAAATGGTTCCCGATCAAAGGCTTGCCTTACAATACCGTTACTTTTTTAGTTTATTTACGATTTAGTTTTTGTGAATTTAATGGAAGGTTATGGGAATACATGATATGGAACGGACATAAACATACGGATTCAAGACATAAAATGCAAATATTAACTCTTAAAAGTATATAAGCCTTTTTTTTAATCAAATGTTGAAATTAAGGCTTCAAATTTATACACATTTAACCCTTTTAGTAGCGTTGGTTAAACCCTAACATTGTAAATTAAGTCGATACGAATTCGTGGGTATTTATCAAACCCGAGCGATGACGGTCCATTGTGTTGAGTCGTTGAGTTTGGGCGAATTCGGTCGGTTTTTGTCATTCTCTTTAGTCGTTACGGTACCAGAACTACACCTAAACAAAAAAAGGAAAAAAACCAGAACAAAATGGTTCCCGATCAAAGACTTGACTTACAATACCGTAACTTTTTCAGTTTATTTACGATTTAGTTTTTTTGAATTTAATGGATGGTTCTAGGAATACATGATATGGAACGGACATTAACATACGGATTCAAGATATAAAATGCAAATATTAACTCATAAAAGTATATAAGCATTTTTTTAATCAATTGTTGAAATTAAGACTTCAAATTTATACACATTTAACACTTTTAGGAGCGTTGGTTAAACCCAAACATTGTAGATTAAGTCGACACGAATTTGTGGGTATTTATCAAACCCGAGCGTTAACGGTCCATTGTGTTGAGTCGTTGAGTTTGCTCGAATTCGGTCGGTTTCTGTCTTGCTCTTAAGTCATTACGGTACCAGAACTACACCAAAACAAAAAAAGGAAAAAAACCAGAACAAAATGGTTCCCGATCAAAGACTAGCCCTACAATACTGTAACTTTTTCAGTTTATTTACAATTTATTTTTTGTGAATTTAATGGACGGTTCTGCGAATACATGATATGGAACGGACATGAACATACGGATTCAAGATATAAAATGCAAATATTAACTCTTAAAAGTATATAAGCCTTTTTTTTTAATCAAATGTTGAAATTAAGACTTCAAATTTATACACATTTAACCCTTTTAGTAGCGTTGGTTAAACCCTAACATTGTAGATTAAGTCGATACGAATTCGTGGGTATTTATCAAACCCGAGCGATGACGGTCCATTGTGTTGAGTCGTTGAGTTTGGGCGAATTCGGTCGGTTTTTGTCATTCTCTTTAGTCGTTACGGTACCAGAACTACACCTAAACAAAAAAAGTAAAAAAAACCATAACAAAATGGTTCCCGATCAAAGACTTGACTTACAATACCGTAACTTTTTCAGTTTATTTACGATTTAGTTTTTTTGAATTTAATGGATGGTTCTAGGAATACATGATATGGAACGGACATGAAAATACGGATTCAAGATATAAAATGCAAATATTAACTCTTAAAAGTATATAAGCCTTTGTTTTAATCAAATGTTGAAATTAAGGCTTCAAATTTATACACATTTAACCCTCTTAGGAGCGTTAGTTAAACCCAAACATTGTAGATTAATTCGACCCAAATTCGTGGGTATTTATCAAACCCTAGCGTTGACGGTCCATTGTGTTGAGTCGTTGAGTTTGCGCGAATTCGGTCGGTTTCTGTCATGCTCTTTATTCGTTACGGTACCATAACTACACCAAAACATAAAAACGAAAAAAAACCAGAACAAAATGGTTCCCGATCAAAGATTGCCTTACAATACCGTAACTTTTTCAGTTTATTTACGATTTATTTTTTGTGAATTTAATGGACGGTTCTGGGAATACATGATATGGAACGGACATGAACATGCGTATTCAAGATATAAAATGCAAATATTAACTCTTAAAAGTATATAAGCCTTTTTTTAATCAAATTTTGAAATTAAGACTTCAAATTTATATGCATTTAACCCTTTTAGGAGCGTTGGTTAAACCCAAACATTGTAGATTAAGTCGACACGAATTCGTGAGTATTTATCAAACCCGAGCGTTGACGGTCCATTGAGTTGAGCCGTTGAGTTTGCGCGAATTCGGTCGGTTTCTGTCTTGCTCTTTAGTCGTTACGGTACCAGAACTACACCAAAACAAAAAAAAGGAAAAAAAAACAGAACAAAATGGTTCCCGATCAAAGGCTTGCCTTACAATACCCTAACTTTTTCAGTTTATTTACGATTTATTTTTTGTGAATTTAATGGACGGTTATGGGAATACGTGATATGAAACGGACATGAACATACGGATTCAAGATATAAAATGCAAATATTAACTCTTAAAAGTATATAAGCCTTTTTTTTTTAATCAAATGTTGAAATTAACACTACAAATTTATACACATTTAACCCTCTTAGGAGCGTTGGTTAAACCCGAACATTTTTGATTAAGTCGATACGAATTCGTGGGTATTAATCAAACCCGAGCGTTGACGGTCCATTGTGTTGAGTCGTTGAGTTTGCGCGAATTCGGTCGGTTTCTGTCATTCTCTTTAGTCGTTACGGTACCAGAACTACACCAAAACAAAAAAAGGAAAAAAAACCAGAACAAAATGGTTCCCGATCAAAGACTTGCCTTACAATACCGTAACTTTTTCAGTTTATTTACGATTTATTTTTTGTGAATTTAATGCACTGTTCTAGGAATACATGATATGGAACGGACATGAACATACGGATTCAAGATATAAAATGCAAATATTAACTCTTAAAAGTATATAAGCCTTTTTTTTTAATCAAATGTTGAAATTAAGACTTCAAATTTATACACATTTAACCCTTTTAGTAGCGTTGGTTAAACCCTAACATTGTAGATTAAGTCGATACGAATTCGTGGGTATTTTTCAAACCCGAGCGATGACGGTCCATTGTGTTGAGTCGTTGAGTTTGGGCGAATTCGGTCGGTTTTTGTCATTCTCTTTAGTCGTTACGGTACCAGAACTACACCTAAAAAAAAAAAGGAAAAAAAACCATAACAAAATGGTTCCCTATCAAAGACTTGACTTACAATACCGTAACTTTTTCAGTTTATTTAAGATTTAGTTTTTTTGAATTTAATGGATGGTTCTAGGAATACATGATATGGAACGGACATGCAAATACGGATTCAAGATATAAAATGCAAATATTAACTCTTAAAAGTATATAAGCCTTTTTTTAATCAATTGTTGAAATTAAGACTTCAAATTAATACACATTTAACCCTTTTAGGAGCGTTGGTTAAACCCAAACATTGTAGATTAAGTCGACACGAATTTGTGGGTATTTATCAAACCCGAGCGTTGACGGTCCATTGTGTTGAGTCGTTGTGTTTGCGCGAATCCAGTTGGTTTCTGTCATGCTCTTTATTCGTTACGGTACCATAACTACATCAAAACATAAAAAGGAAAAAAAACTAGAACAAAATGGTTCCCGATCAAAGGCTTGCCTTACAATACCGTTACTTTTTTAGTTTATTTACGATTTAGTTTTTGTGAATTTAATGGAAGGTTATGGGAATACATGATATGGAACGGACATAAACATACGGATTCAAGACATAAAATGCAAATATTAACTCTTAAAAGTATATAAGCCTTTTTTTTAATCAAATGTTGAAATTAAGGCTTCCAATTTATACACATTTATCCCTCTTAGGAGCGTTGGTTAAACCCAAACATTGTAGATTAATTCGACACAAATTCGTGGGTATTTATCAAACCCGAGCGTTGACGGTCCATTGTGTTGAGTCGTTGAGTTTGCGCGAATTCGGTCGGTTTCTGTCATGCTCTTTATTCGTTACGGTACCATAACTACACCAAAACATAAAAACGAAAAAAAACCAGAACAAAATGGTTCCCGATCAAAGACTTGCCTTACAATACCGTAACTTTTTCAGTTTATTTACGATTTATTTTTTGTGAATTTAATGGATGGTTCTGGGAATACATGATATGGAACGGACATGAACATGCGTATTCAAGATATAAAACGCAAATATTAACTCTTAAAAGTATATAAGCCTTTTTTTAATCAAATTTTGAAATTAAGACTTCAAATTTATATGCATTTAACCCTTTTTGGAGCGTTGGTTAAACCCAAACATTGTAGATTAAGTCGACACGAATTCGTGAGTATTTATCAAACCCGAGCATTGACGGTCCATTGAGTTGAGTCGTTGAGGTTGCGCGAATACGGTCGGTTTCTGTCTTGATCTTTAGTCGTTACGGTACTAGAACTACACCAAAACAAAAAAAGGAAAAAAAAAACAGAACAAAATGGTTCCCGATCAAAGGCTTGCCTTACAATACCGTAACTTTTTCAGTTTATTTACGATTTATTTTTTGTTAATTTAATGGACGGTTAAGGGAATACATGATATGGAACGGACATACATACGGATTCAAGATATAAAATGCAAATATTAACTCTTAAAAGTATATAAGCCTTTTTTTTTAATCAAATTTTGAAATTAAGACTTCAAATTTATACACATTTAACCCTCTTAGGAGCGTTGGTTAAACCCTAACATTTTTGATTAAGTCGATACGAATTCGTGGGTATTTATCAAACCCGAGCGTTGACGGTCCATTGTGTTGAGTCGTTGAGTTTGCACGAATTCGGTCGGTTTCTGTCATTCTCTTTAGTTGTTACGGTACCAGAACTACACCAAAACAAAAAAAGGAAAAAAACTAGAACAAAATGGTTCCCGATCAAAGACTTGCCTTACAATACCGTAACTTTTTCAGTTTATTTACGATTTATTTTTTGTGAATTTAATGGACGGTTCTAGGAATACATGATATGGAACGGACATGAACATACGGATTCAAGATATAAAATGCAAATATTAACTCTTAAAAGTATATAAGCCTTTTTTTTTAATCAAATGTTGAAATTAAGACTTCAAATTTATACACATTTAACCCTTTTAGTAGCGTTGGTTAAACCCTAACATTGTAGATTAAGTCGATACGAATTCGTGGGTATTTATCAAACCCGAGCGATGACGGTCCATTGTGTTGAGACGTTGAGTTTGGGCGAATTCGGTCGGTTTTTGTCATTCTCTTTAGTCGTTACGGTACCAGAACTACACCTAAACAAAAAAAGGAAAAAAAACCAGAACAAAATGGTTCCCGATCAAAGACTTGACTTACAATACCGTAACTTTTTCAGTTTATTTACGATTTAGTTTTTTTGAATTTAATGGAAGGTTCTAGGAATACATGATATGGAACGGACATGAACATACGGATTCAAGATATAAAATGCAAATATTAACTCTTAAAAGTATATAAGCCTTTTTTTAATCAATTGATGAAATTAAGACTTCAATTTTATACACATTTAACCCTTTTAGGAGCGTTGGTTAAACCCAAACATTGTAGATTAAGTCGACACGAATTTGTGGGTATTTATAAAACCCGAGCGTTGACGGTCCATTGTGTTGAGTCGTTGTGTTTGCGCGAATTCAGTTGGTTTCTGTCATGCTCTTTATTCGTTACGGTACCAGAACTACACCAAAACAAAAAAAAGGAAAAAAAAAAAAACAGAACAAAATGGTTCCCGATCAAAGGCTTGCCTTACAATACCGTAACTTTTTCAGTATATTTACGATTTATTTTTTGTGAATTTAATGGACGGTTATGGGAATACATGATATGGAACGGACATGAACATACGGATTCAAGATATAAAATGCAAATATTAACTCTTAAAAGTATATAAGCCTTTTTTTTAATCAAATGTTGAAATTAAGACTTCAAATTTATGCACATTTAACCCTCTTAGGAGCGTTGGTTAAACCCTAACATTTTTGATTAAGTCGATACGAATTCGTGGGTATTTATCAAACCCGAGCGTTGACGGTCCATTGTGTTGAGTCGTTGAGTTTGCACGAATTCGGTCGGTTTCTGTCATTCTCTTTAGTCGTTACGGTACCAGAACTACACCAAAACAAAAAAAGGAAAAAAACTAGAACAAAATGGTTCCCGATCAAAGACTTGCCTTACAATACCGTAACTTTTTCAGTTTATTTACGATTTATTTTTTGTGAATTTAATGGACGGTTCTAGGAATACATGATATGGAACGGACATGAACATACGGATTCAAGATATAAAATGCAAATATTAACTCTTAAAAGTATATAAGCCTTTTTTTTTAATCAATTGTTGAAATTAAGACTTCAAATTTATACACATTTAACACTTTTAGGAGCGTTGGTTAAACCCAAACATTGTAGATTAAGTCGACACGAATTTGTGGGTATTTATCAAACCCGAGCGTTGACGGTCCATTGTGTTGAGTCGTTGAGTTTGCGCGAATTCGGTCGGTTTCTGTCATGCTCTTTAGTCGTTACGGTACCAAAACTACACCAAAACAAAAAAAGGAAAAAAACCAGAACAAAATGGTCCCGATCAAAGACTTGCCTTACAATACCGTAACTTTTTCAGTTTGTTTACAATTTATTTTTTGTGAATTTAATGGACGGTTCTGCGAATACATGATATGGAACGGACATGAACATACGGATTCAAGATATAAAATGCAAATATTAACTCTTAAAAGTATATAAGCCTTTTTTTGTAATCAAATTTTTAAATTAAGACTTCAAATTTATATATATTTAACCCTTTTAGGAGCGTTGGTTAAACCCAAACATTGTAGATTAAGTCGACATGAATTCGTGGGTATTTATCAAACCCGAGCGTTGACGGTCCATTGTGTTGAGTCGTTGAGTTTGCGCGAATTCGGATGGTTTCTGTCATGCTCTTTATTCGTTACGGTACCATAACTACACTAAAACATAAAAAGGAAAAAAAACTAGAACAAAATGGTTCCCGATCAAAGGCTTGCCTTACAATACCGTAACTTTTTTAGTTTATTTACGATTTAGTTTTTGCGAATTCAATGGAAGGTTCTGAGAATACATGATATTCATGATATAAAATGCAAATGTTAACTCTTAAAAGTATATAAGCCTTTTTTTTTAATCAAATTTTGAAATTAAGACTTCAAATTTATATACATTTAACCCTTTTAGGAGCGTTGGTTAAACATAAACATTGTAGATTAAGTCAACACGAATTCGTGAGTAATTATCAAACCCGAGCGTTGACGGTCCATTGTGTTGAGTCGTTGAGTTTGCGCGAATTCGGTCGGTTTCTGTCATGCTCTTTAGTCGTTACGGTACCAGAACTACACCAAAACAAAAAAAAAGGAAAAAAAACCTGAACAAAATGGTTCCCGATCAAAGGCTTGCCTTACAATACCGTAACTTTTCCGGTTTATTTACGATTTATTTTTTGTGAATTTAATGGACGGTTATGGGAATACATGATATGGAACGGACATGAACATTCGGATTGAAGATATAAAATGCAAATATTAACTCTTAAAAGTATATAAGCCTTTTTTTTAATCGAATGTTGAAATTAAGACTTCAAATTTATACACATTTAACCCTTTTAGGAGCGTTGGTTAAACCCAAACATTGTAGATTAAGTCGACACGAATTCTGGGTAGTTATCAAACCCGAGCGTTGACGGTCCATTGTGTTGAGTCGTTGAGTTTGCGCGAACTCGGTCGGTTTCTGTCATGCTCTTTAGTCATTACGATACCAGAACTACACCAAAACAAAAAAAGGAAAAAAAACCAGAACAAAATGGTTCCCGATCAAAGGCTTGCCTTACAATACCGTAACTTTTTCAATTTATTTACGATTTATTTTTTGTGAATTTAATGGACGGTTCTGGGAATACATGATATGGAACGGACATGAGCATACGGATTCAAGATATAAAATGAAAATATTAACTCTTAAAAGTATATAAGCCTTTTTTTAATCAAATGTTGAAATTAAGACTTCTAATTTATACACATTTAACCCTTTTAGGAGCGTTGGTTAAACCTAAACATTGTAGATTAACTCGACACGATTTCGTGGGTATTTATCAAACCCGAGCGTTGACGGTCCATTCCGTTGAGTCGTTGAGTTTCTCGAATTCGGTCGGTTTCTGTCATGCTCTTTAGTCGTTACGGTACTAGAAATACACCAAAACAAAAAAAAGGAAAAAAAAAACAGAACAAAATAGTTCCCGATCAAAGGCTTGCCATACAATACCGTAACGTTTTCAGTTTATTTACGATTTATTTTTTGTGAATTTAATGGACGGTTCTGGGAATACATGATATGGAACGGACATGAACATACGGATTCAAGATATAAAATGCAAATATTAATTCTAAAAAGTATATAAGCCTTTTTTAATCAAATGTTGAAATTAAGACTCAAATTTATACACATTTAACCCTTTTAGGAGCGTTGGTTAAACCCAAACATTGTAGTTTAAGTCGGCACGAGTTCATGGGTATTCATCAAACCCGAGCGTTGACGTTCCATTGTGTTGAGTCGTTGAGTTTGTGCGAATTCGGTCGGTTTCTGTCATGCTCTTTAGTCGTTACGGTACCAGAACTACACCAAAACAAAAAAAGGAAAAAAACCAGAACAAAATGGTTCCCGATCAAAGGCTTGCCTTACAATACCGTAACTTTTTCAGTTTATTTATGATTTATTTTTTGTGAATTTAATGGACGGTTCTAGGAATACATGATACGGAACGGACATGAACTTACGGATTCAAGATATAAAATGCAAATATAAACTCTTAAAAGTATATAAGCCTTTTTTTAATCGAATGTTGAAATTAAGACTTAAAATTTATACACATTTAACCCTTTTAGGAGCGTTGGTAAACCCAAACATTGTAGATTAAGTCGACACGAGTTCATGGGTATTTATCAAACCCGAGCGTTAACGGTCAATTGTCTTGAGTCGTTGAGGTTGTGCGAATTCGGCCGGTTTCTGTCTTGCTCTTTAGTCATTACGTTACCAGAAATACACCAAAACAAAAAAAGGAAAAAAAACAGAACAAAATGGTTCCCGATCAAAGGCTTGCCTTACAATACCGTAACTTTTTCAGTTTATTTACGATTTATTTTTTGTGAATTTAATGGACGGTTCTAGGAATACATGATATGGAACGGACATGAACATACGGATTCAAGATATAAAATGCAAAAATAAACTCTTAAAAGTATATAAGCCTTTTTTTTAATCAAATGTTGAAATTAAGACTTCAAATTTATACACATTTAACCCTTTTAGGAGCGTTGGTTAAACCTAAACATTGTAGATTAAGTCGACACGAATTCGTGGGTATTTACCAAACCCGAGCGTTGACGGTCCATTGTGTTGAGTCGTTGAGTTTGCGCGAATTCGGTCGGTTTCTGTCATCCTCTTTAGTCTTTACGGTACCAGAACTACACCAAAACAAAGAAAAGGAAAAAAAAAAACAGAACAAAATAGTTCCCGATCAAAGGCTTGCCTAACAATACCGTAACTTTTTCAGTTTATTTACGATTTATTTTTTTTGAATTTAATGGACGGTTCTGGGATTACATGATATGGAACGGACATGAACATACGAATTCAAGATATAAAATGCAAATATTAACCCTTAAAAGTATATAAGCCTTTTTTTTAATCAAATGTTGAAATTAAGACTTAAAATTTATACACATTTAACCCTTTTAGGAGCGTTGGTTAAACCCAAACATTGTAGATTAAGTCGACACAAATTCGTGGGTATTTATCAAACCCGAGCGTTGACGGTACATTGTGTTGACTCGTTGAGTTTGCGCGAATTCGGTCGGTTTCTATCATGCTCTTTAGTCGTTATGGTACCAGAACTACACCAAAACAAAAAAAGGAAAAAAAACCAGAATAAAATGGTTCCCGATCAAAGACTTGCCTTACAATAACGTAACTTTTTCAGTTTATTTACGATTTATTTTTTGTGAATTTAATGGACGGTTCTAGGAATACTTGATATGGAACGGACATAAACATACGGATTCAAGATATAAAATGCAATTATTAACTCTTAAATGTATATAAGCCTTTTTTTTAATCCTATGTTGAAATTAAGACATCAAATTTATACACATTTAACCCTTTTAGGAGCGTTGGTTAAACCCAAACATTGTAGATTAAGTCGACACGAATTCGTGGGTATTTATCAAACCCGAGCGTTGACGGTCCATTGTGTTGAGTCGTTGAGTTTGCGCGAATTCGGTCGGTTTATGTCATGCTCCTTGGTCGTTACGGTACCAGAACTACACCAAAACAAAAAAAGGAAAAAAAACCAGAACAAAATGGTTCCCGATCAAAGACTTGCCTTACAATACCGTAACTTTTTCAGTTTATTTACGATTTATTTTTTGTGAATTTAAAGGACGGTTCTGGGAGTACATGATATGGAACGGACATAAACATACGGATTCAAGATTTAAAATGCAAATATTAACTCTTAAATTATATAAGCCTTTTTTTTAATCAAATGTTGAAATTAAGGCTTCAAATTTATACACATTTAACCCTCTTAGGAGCGTTGGTTAAACCCATACATTGTAGATTAATTCGACCCAAATTCGTGGGTATTTATCAAACCCGAGCGTTGACAGTCCATTGTGTTGAGTCGTTGAGTTTGCGCGAATTAGGTCGGTTTCTGTCATGCTCTTTAGACGTTACGGTACAAGAACTACTCCAAAACAAAAAAAGGAAAAAAAAACCAGAACAAAATGGTTCCCGATCAAAGACTTGCCTTACAATACCGTAACTTTTTCAGTTTATTTTGCGATTTATTTTTTGTGGATTTAAAGGACGGTTCTGGGAATACATGATATGAAACGGACATAAACAAACGGATTCAAGATATAAAATGCAAATATTAACACTTAAAAGTATATAAGCCTTTTTTTTTAATCAAATGTTGAAATTAAGACTTCAAATTTATATACATTTAACCCTTTTAGGAACGTTGGTTAAACCCAAACATTGTAGATTAAGTCGACACGAATTCGTGGGTATTTATCTAACCCGAGCGTTGACGGTCCATTATGTTGAGTCGTTGAGTTTGCGCGAATTCGGTCGGTTTCTGTCATGCTCTTTAGTCGTTACGGTACCAAAACTACACCTAAACAAAAAAAGGAAAAAAAACCAGAACAAAATGGTTTCCGATCTAAGGCTTGCCTTACAATACAGTAACTTTTTCAGTTTATTTACGATTTATTTTTTGTGAATATAAAGGACGGTTATGGGAATACATGATATGGAACGGACATGAGCATACGTATTCAAGATATAAAATGCAAATATTAACTTTTAAAAGTATATTAGCCTTTTTTTTAATCCTATGTTGAAATTAAGACTTCAAATTTATACACATCTAACCCTTTTAGGAGCGTTGGTTAAACCCTAACATTGTAGATTAAGTCGACCCGAATTCGTGGGTATTTATCAAACCAGAGCGTTGACGGTCCATTGTGTTGAGTCGTTGAGTTTGCGCGAATTCGGTCGGTTTCTGTCATGCTCTTTAGTCGTTACGGTACCAAAGCTTCACCAAAACAAAAAAAGGAAAAAAACTAGAACAAAATGGTTCCCAATCAAAGACTTGCCTTACAATACCGTAACTTTTTCAGTTTATTTACAATTTATTTTTTGTGAATTTAAAGGACGGTTATGGGAATACATGATATGGAACGGACATAAACAAACGGATTCAAGATATAAAATGCAAATATTAACACTTAAAAGTATATAAGCCTTTTTTTAATCAAATGTTGAAATTAAGACTTCAAATTTATACACATTTAACCCTTTTAGGAGCGTTGGTTAAACCAAAACATTGTAGATTAAGTCGACACGAATTCGTGGGTATTTACCAAACCCGAGCGTTGACGGTCCATTGTGTTGAGTCGTTGAGTTTGCGCGAATTCGGTCGGTTTCTGTCATCCTCTTTAGTCTTTACGGTACCAGAACTACACCAAAACAAAGAAAAGGAAAAAAAAAACAGAACAAAATAATTCCCGATCAAAGGCTTGCCTAACAATACCGTAACTTTTTCAGTTTATTTACGATTTATTTTTTTTGAATTTAATGGACGGTTCTGGGAATACATGATATGGAACGGACATGAACATACGAATTCAAGATATAAAATGCAAATATTAACTCTTAAAAGTATATAAGCCTTTTTTTAATCAAATGTTGAAATTAAGACTTCAAATTTATACACATTTAACCATTTTAGGAGCGTTGGTTAAACCCAAACATTGTAGATTAAGTCGACACAAATTCGTGGGTATTTATCAAACCCGAGCGTTGACGGTACATTGTGTTGAGTCGTTGAGTTTGCGCGAATTCGGTCGGTTTCTATCATGCTCTTTAGTCGTTATGGTACCAGAACTACACCAAAACAAAAAAAGGAAAAAAAAACCAGAATAAAATGGTTCCCGATCAAAGACTTGCCTTACAATAACGTAATTTTTTCAGTTTATTTACGATTTATTTTTTGTAAATTTAATGGACGGTTCTAGGAATACATGATATGCAACGGACATGAACATACGGATTCAAGATATAAAATGAAAATATAAACTCCTAAAAGTATATAAGACTATTTTTTAATCAAATGTTGAAATTAAGACTTCAAATTTATACACATCTAAACCCTTTAGGAGCGTTGGTTAAACCCAAACATTGTAGATTAAGTCGACACGAACTTTGTGGGTATTTATCAAACCCGAGCATTGACGGTCCATTGTGTTGAGTCATTGAGTTTGCGCGAATTCGGTCGGTTTCTGTCATGCTCTTTAGTCGTTACGGTACCAGAACTACACCAAAACAAAAAAAAGGAAAAAAACCAGAACAAAATGGTTCCCGTTCAAAGACTTGCCTTACAATAACGTAACTTTTTCAGTTTATTTACGATTTATTTTTTGTGAATTTAATGGACGGTTCTAGGAATACTTGATATGGAACGGACATAAACATACGGATTCAAGATATAAAATGCAATTATTAACTCTTAAAAGTATATAAGCCTTTTTTTGAATCCTATGTTGAAATTAAGACTTCAAATTTATACACATTTCACCCTTTTAGGAGCGTTGGTTAAACCCAAACATTGTAGATTAAGTCGACACGAATTCGTGGGTATTTATCATACCCGAGCGTTGACGGTCCATTGTGTTGAGTCGTTGAATTTGCGCGAATTCGGTCGGTTTATGTCATGCTCCTTGGTCGTTACGGTACCAGAACTACACCAAAACAAAAAAAGGAAAAAAAACCAGAACAAAATGGTTCCCGATCAAAGACTTGCCTTACAATACCGTAACTTTTTCAGTTTATTTACGATTTATTTTTTGTGAATTTAAAGGACGGTTCTGGGAGTACATGATATGGAACGGACATAAACATACGGATTCAAGATTTAAAATGCAAATATTAACTCTTAAATTATATAAGCTGTTTTTTTTAATCAAATGTTGAAATTAAGGCTTCAAATTTATACACATTTAACCCTCTTAGGAGCGTTGGTTAAACCCATACATTGTAGATTAATTCGACACAAATTCGTGGGTATTTATCAAACCCGAGCGTTGACAGTCCATTGTGTTGAGTCGTTGAGTTTGCGCGAATTAGGTCGGTTTCTGTCATGCTCTTTAGACGTTACGGTACCAGAACTACTCCAAAACAAAAAAAGGAAAAAAAAACCAGAACAAAATGGTTCCCGATCAAAGACTTGCCTTACAATACCGTAACTTTTTCAGTTTATTTACGATTTATTTTTTGTGGATTTAAAGGACGGTTCTGGGAATACATGATATGAAACGGACATAAACAAACGGATTCAAGATATAAAATGCAAATATTAACACTTAAAAGTATATAAGCCTTTTTTTTTTAATCAAATGTTGAAATTAAGACTTCAAATTTATATACATTTAACCCTTTTAGGAACGTTGGTTAAACCCAAACATTGTAGATTAAGTCGACACGAATTCGTGGGTATTTATCTAACCCGAGCGTTGACGGTCCATTATGTTGAGTCGTTGAGTTTGCGCGAATTCGGTCGGTTTCTGTCATGCTCTTTAGTCGTTACGGTACCAAAACTACACCTAAACAAAAAAAGGAAAAAAACCAGAACAAAATGGTTTCCGATCAAAGGCTTGCCTTACAATACAGTAACTTTTTCAGTTTATTTACGATTTATTTTTTGTGAATATAAAGGACGGTTCTGGGAATACATGATATGGAACGGACATGAGCATACGTATTCAAGATATAAAATGCAAATATTAACTTTTAAAAGTATATTAGCCTTTTTTTTAATCCTATGTTGAAATTAAGACTTCAAATTTATACACATCTAACCCTTTTAGGAGCGTTGGTTAAACCCTAACATTGTAGATTAAGTCGACCCGAATTCGTGGGTATTTATCAAACCAGAGCGTTGACGGTCCATTGTGTTGAGTCGTTGAGTTTGCGCGAATTCGGTCGGTTTCTGTCATGCTCTTTAGTCGTTACGGTACCAAAGCTTCACCAAAACAAAAAAAGGAAAAAAACTAGAACAAAATGGTTCCCGATCAAAGACTTGCCTTACAATACCGTAACCTTTTCAGTTTATTTACAATTTATTTTTTGTGAATTTAAAGGACGGTTCTGGGAATACATGATATGGAACGGACATAAACAAACGGATTCAAGATATAAAATGCAAATATTAACACTTAAAAGTATATAAGCCTTTTTTTAATCAAATGTTGAAATTAAGACTTCAAATTTATACACATTTAACCCTTTTAGGAGCGTTGGTTAAACCAAAACATTGTAGATTAAGTCGACACGAATTCGTGGGTATTTACCAAACCCGAGCGTTGACGGTCCATTGTGTTGAGTCGTTGAGTTTGCGCGAATTCGGTCGGTTTCTGTCATCCTCTTTAGTCTTTACGGTACCAGAACTACACCAAAACAAAGAAAAGGAAAAAAAAAACAGAACAAAATAATTCCCGATCAAAGGCTTGCCTAACAATACCGTAACTTTTTCAGTTTATTTACGATTTATTTTTTTTGAATTTAATGGACGGTTCTGGGAATACATGATATGGAACGGACATGAACATACGAATTCAAGATATAAAATGCAAATATTAACCCTTAAAAGTATATAAGCCTTTTTTTAATCAAATGTTGAAATTAAGACTTAAAATTTATACACATTTAACCCTTTTAGGAGCGTTGGTTAAACCCAAACATTGTAGATTAAGTAGACACAAATTCGTGGGTATTTATCAAACCCGAGCGTTGACGGTACATTGTGTTGAGTCGTTGAGTTTGCGCGAATTCGGTCGGTTTCTATCATGCTCTTTAGTCGTTATGGTACCAGAACTACACCAAAACAAAAAAAGGAAAAAAAAACTAGAATAAAATGGTTCCCGATCAAAGACTTGCCTTACAATAACGTAACTTTTTCAGTTTATTTACGATTTATTTTTTGTAAATTTAATGGACGGTTCTAGGAATACATGATATGCAACGGACATGAACATACGGATTCAAGATATAAAATGAAAATATAAACTCCTAAAAGTATATAAGACTATTTTTTAATCAAATGTTGAAATTAAGACTTCAAATTTATACACATCTAAACCCTTTAGGAGCGTTGGTTAAACCCAAACATTGTAGATTAAGTCGACACGAACTTTGTGGGTATTTATCAAACCCGAGCATTGACGGTCCATTGTGTTGAGTCGTTGAGTTTGCGCGAATTCGGTCGGTTTCTGTCATGCTCTTTAGTCGTTACGGTACCAGAACTACACCAAAACAAAAAAAGGAAAAAAACCAGAACAAAATGGTTCCCGATCAAAGACTTGCCTTACAATAACGTAACTTTTTCAGTTTATTTACGATTTATTTTTTGTGAATTTAATGGACGGTTCTAGGAATACTTGATATGGAACGGACATAAACATACGGATTCAAGATATAAAATGCAATTATTAACTCTTAAAAGTATATAAGCCTTTTTTTGAATCCTATGTTGAAATTAAGACTTCAAATTTATACACATTTCACCCTTTTAGGAGCGTTGGTTAAACCCAAACATTGTAGATTAAGTCGACACGAATTCGTGGGTATTTATCATACCCGAGCGTTGACGGTCCATTGTGTTGAGTCGTTGAATTTGCGCGAATTCGGTCTGTTTATGTCATGCTCCTTGGTCGTTACGGTACCAGAACTACACCAAAACAAAAAAAGGAAAAAAAACCAGAACAAAATGGTTCCCGATCAAAGACTTGCCTTACAATACCGTAACTTTTTCAGTTTATTTACGATTTATTTTTTGTGAATTTAAAGGACGGTTCTGGGAGTACATGATATGGAACGGACATAAACATACGGATTCAAGATTTAAAATGCAAATATTAACTCTTAAATTATATAAGCCTTTTTTTTTAATCAAATGTTGAAATTAAGGCTTCAAATTTATACACATTTAACCCTCTTAGGAGCGTTGGTTAAACCCATACATTGTAGATTAATTCGACACAAATTCGTGGGTATTTATCAAACCCGAGCGTTGACAGTCCATTGTGTTGAGTCGTTGAGTTTGCGCGAATTAGGTCGGTTTCTGTCATGCTCTTTAGACGTTACGGTACCAGAACTACTCCAAAACAAAAAAAGGAAAAAAAAACCAGAACAAAATGGTTCCCGATCAAAGACTTGCCTTACAATACCGTAACTTTTTCAGTTTATTTACGATTTATTTTTTGTGTATTTAAAGGACGGTTCTGGGAATACATGATATGAAACGGACATAAACAAACGGATTCAAGATATAAAATGCAAATATTAACACTTAAAAGTATATAAGCCTTTTTTTTTAATCAAATGTTGAAATTAAGACTTCAAATTTATATACATTTAACCCTTTTAGGAACGTTGGTTAAACCCAAACATTGTAGATTAAGTCGACACGAATTCGTGGGTATTTATCTAACCCGAGCGTTGACGGTCCATTATGTTGAGTCGTTGAGTTTGCGCGAATTCGGTTGGTTTCTGTCATGCTCTTTAGTCGTTACGGTACCAAAACTACACCTAAACAAAAAAAGGAAAAAAACCAGAACAAAATGGTTTCCGATCAAAGGCTTGCCTTACAATACAGTAACTTTTTCAGTTTATTTACGATTTATTTTGTGTGAATATAAAGGACGGTTCTGGGAATACATGATATGGAACGGACATGAGCATACGTATTCAAGATATAAAATGCAAATATTAACTTTTAAAAGTATATTAGCCTTTTTTTTAATCCTATGTTGAAATTAAGACTTCAAATTTATACACATCTAACCCTTTTAGGAGCGTTGGTTAAACCCTAACATTGTAGATTAAGTCGACCCGAATTCGTGGGTATTTATCAAACCAGAGCGTTGACGGTCCATTGTGTTGAGTCGTTGAGTTTGCGCGAATTCGGTCGGTTTCTGTCATGCTCTTTAGTCGTTACGGTACCAAAGCTTCACCAAAACAAAAAAAGGAAAAAAACTAGAACAAAATGGTTCCCGATCAAAGACTTGCCTTACAATACCGTAACCTTTTCAGTTTATTTACAATTTATTTTTTGTGAATTTAAAGGACGGTTCTGGGAATACATGATATGGAACGGACATAAACAAACGGATTCAAGATATAAAATGCAAATATTAACACTTAAAAGTATATAAGCCTTTTTTTAATCAAATGTTGAAATTAAGACTTCAAATTTATACACATTTAACCCTTTTAGGAGCGTTGGTTAAACCAAAACATTGTAGATTAAGTCGACACGAATTCGTGGGTATTTACCAAACCCGAGCGTTGACGGTCCATTGTGTTGAGTCGTTGAGTTTGCGCGAATTCGGTCGGTTTCTGTCATCCTCTTTAGTCTTTACGGTACCAGAACTACACCAAAACAAAGAAAAGGAAAAAAAAAAACAGAACAAAATAATTCCCGATCAAAGGCTTGCCTAACAATACCGTAACTTTTTCAGTTTATTTACGATTTATTTTTTTTGAATTTAATGGACGGTTCTGGGAATACATGATATGGAACGGACATGAACATACGAATTCAAGATATAAAATGCAAATATTAACCCTTAAAAGTATATAAGCCTTTTTTTAATCAAATGTTGAAATTAAGACTTAAAATTTATACACATTTAACCCTTTTAGGAGCGTTGGTTAAACCCAAACATTGTAGATTAAGTAGACACAAATTCGTGGGTATTTATCAAACCCGAGCGTTGACGGTACATTGTGTTGAGTCGTTGAGTTTGCGCGAATTCGGTCGGTTTCTATCATGCTCTTTAGTCGTTATGGTACCAGAACTACACCAAAACAAAAAAAGGAAAAAAAAACCTGAATAAAATGGTTCCCGATCAAAGACTTGCCTTACAATAACGTAACTTTTTCAGTTTATTTACGATTTATTTTTTGTAAATTTAATGGACGGTTCTAGGAATACATGATATGCAACGGACATGAACATACGGATTCAAGATATAAAATGCAAATATAAACTCCTAAAAGTATATAAGACTATTTTTTAATCAAATGTTGAAATTAAGACTTCAAATTTATACACATCTAAACCCTTTAGGAGCGTTGGTTAAACCCAAACATTGTAGATTAAGTCGACACGAACTTTGTGGGTATTTATCAAACCCGAGCATTGACGGTCCATTGTGTTGAGTCGTTGAGTTTGCGCGAATTCGGTCGGTTTCTGTCATGCTCTTTAGTCGTTACGGTACCAGAACTACACCAAAACTAAAAAAGGAAAAAAACCAGAACAAAATGGTTCCCGATCAAAGACTTGCCTTACAATAACGTAACTTTTTCAGTTTATTTACGATTTATTTTTTGTGAATTTAATGGACGGTTCTAGGAATACTTGATATGGAACGGACATAAACATACGGATTCAAGATATAAAATGCAATTATTAACTCTTAAAAGTATATAGGCCTTTTTTTTAATCCTATGTTGAAATTAAGACTTCAAATTTATACACATTTCACCCTTTTAGGAGCGTTGGTTAAACCCAAACATTGTAGATTAAGTCGACACGAATTCGCGGGTATTTATCATACCCGAGCGTTGACGGTCCATTGTGTTGAGTCGTTGAATTTGCGCGAATTCGGTCGGTTTATGTCATGCTCCTTGGTCGTTACGATACCAGAACTACACCAAAACAAAAAAAGGAAAAAAAACCAGAACAAAATGGTTCCAGATCAAAGACTTGCCTTACAATACCGTAACTTTTTCAGTTTATTTACGATTTATATTTTGTGAATTTAAAGGACGGTTCTGGGAGTACACGATATGGAACGGACATAAACATACGGATTCAAGATTTAAAATGCAAATATTAACTCTTAAATTATATAAGCCTTTTTTTTTAATCAAATGTTGAAATTAAGGCTTCAAATTTATACACATTTAACACTCTTAGGAGCGTTGGTTAAACCCATACATTGTAGATTAATTCGACACAAATTAGTGGGTATTTATCAAACCCGAGCGTTGACAGTCCATTGTGTTGAGTCGTTGAGTTTGCGCGAATTAGGTCGGTTTCTGTCATGCTCTTTAGACGTTACGGTACCAGAACTACTCCAAAACAAAAAAAGAAAAAAAAACCAGAACAAAATGGTTCCCGATCAAAGACTTGCCTTACAATACCGTAACTTTTTCAGTTTATTTACGATTTATTTTTTGTGAATTTAATGGACGGTTCTATGAATACATGATATGGAACGAACATGAACATACGTATTCAAGATATAAAATGCAAATATTAACTCTTTAAAATATATAAGCCTTTTTTTTAATCAAATGTTGAAATTAAGACTTCAAATTTATACACATTTAACCCTTTTAGGAGCGTTGGTTAAACCCAAACATTGTAGATTAAGTCAACACGAATTTGTGGGTATTTATCAAACCCGAGCGTTGACGGTCCATTGTGTTGAGTCGTTGAGTTTGCGCGAATTCGGTCGGTTTCTGTCACGCTCTTTAGTCGTTACGGTAACAGAACTACACCAAAACAAAAAAAGTAAAAAAAACCAGAACAAAATGGTTCCCGATCAAAGGCTTGCCTTACAATACCGTAACTTTTTCAGTTTATTTACGATTTATTTTTTGTGGATTTAAAGGACGGTTCTGGGAATACATGATATGAAACGGACATAAACAAACGGATTCAAGATATAAAATGCAAATATTAACACTTAAAAGTATATAAGCCTTTTTTTTAATCAAATGTTGAAATTAAGACTTCAAATTTATATACATTTAACCCTTTTAGGAACGTTGGTTAAACCCAAACATTGTAGATTAAGTCGACACGAATTCGTGGGTATTTATCTAACCCGAGCGTTGACGGTCCATTATGTTGAGTCGTTGAGTTTGCGCGAATTCGGTCGGTTTCTGTCATGCTCTTTAGTCGTTACGTTACCAAAACTACACCTAAACAAGAAAAGGAAAAAAAACCAGAACAAAATGGTTTCCGATCAAAGGCTTGCCTTACAATACAGTAACTTTTTCAGTTTATTTACGATTTATTTTTTGTGAATATAAAGGACGGTTTTGGGAATACATGATATGGAACGGACATGAGCATACGTATTCAAGATATAAAATGCAAATATTAACTTTTAAAAGTATATTAGCCTTTTTTTTAATCCCATGTTGAAATTAAGACTTCAAATTTATACACATCTAACCCTTTTAGGAGCGTTGGTTAAACCCTAACATTGTAGATTAAGTCGACCCGAATTCGTGGGTATTTATCAAACCAGAGCGTTGACGGTCCATTGTGTTGAGTAGTTGAGTTTGCGCGAATTCGGTCGGTTTCTGTCATGCTCTTTAGTCGTTACGGTACCAAAGCTACACCAAAACAAAAAAAGGAAAAAAACTAGAACAAAATGGTTCCCGATCAAAGACTTGCCTTACAATACCGTAACTTTTTCAGTTTATTTACAATTTATTTTTTGTGAATTTAAAGGACGGTTCTGGGAATACATGATATGGAACGGACATGAACATACGTATTCAAGATATAAAATGCAAATATTAACTCTTAAAAGTATATAAGCCTTTTTTTTTAATCAAATGTTGAAATTAAGACTTCAAATTTATACACATTTAACCCTTTTAGGAGCGTTGGTTAAACCCAAACATTGTAGATTAAGTCGACACGAGTTCATGGGTATTTATCAAACCCGAGCGTTGATGGTCCATTGTGTTGAGTCATTGAGTTTGCGCGAATTCGGTCGGTTTCTCTCCTGCTCTTTAGTCGTTACGGTACCAGAACTACACCAAAACAAAAAAAGGAAAAAAACCAGAACAAAATTGTTCCCGATCAAAAACTTGCCTTACAATACCGTTACGTTTTCAGTTTATTTACAATTTATTTTTTGTGGATTTAAAGGACGGTTCTGGGAATACGTGATATGGAACGGACATAAACAAACGGATTCAAGATATAAAATGCAAATATTAACTCTTAAAAGTATATAAGCCTTTTTTTTAATCAAATGTTGAAATTAAGACTTCAAATTTATATACATTTAACCCTTTTAGGAACGTTGGTTTAACCCAAACATTGTAGATTAAGTCGACACGAATTCGTGGGTATTTATCAAACCCGAGCGTTGACGGTCCATTATGTTGAGTCGTTGAGTTTGCGCGAATTCGGTCGGTTTCCGTCATGCTCTTTAGTCGTTACGGTACCAAAACTACACCAAAACAAAAAAATTGAAAAAAAACCAGAACAAAATGGTTCCCGATCAAAGACTTGCCTTACAATTCCGTAACGTTTTCAGTTTATATACAATTTATTTTTTGTGAATTTAAAGGACGGTTCTAGGAATACATGATATGGAACGGACATGAACATACGTATTCAAGATATAAAATGCAAATATTAACTCTTAAAAGTATATAAGCCTTTTTTTTTAATTAAATGTTGAAATTAAGACTTCAAATTTATACACATTTAACCCTTTTAGGAGCGTTGGCTAAACCCAAACATTGTAGATTAAGTCGACACGAGTTCATGGGTATTTATCAAACCCGAGCGTTGACGGTCCATTGTGTTGAGTCATTGAGTTTGCGCGAATTCGGTCGGTTTCTCTCATGCTCTTTAGTCGTTACGGTACTAGAACTACACCAAAACAAAAAAAGGAAAAAAACCAGAACAAAATGGTTCCCGATCAAAGACTTGCCTTACAATACCGTAACTTTTTCAGTTTATTTGTGATTTATTTTTTGTAAATTTAATGGACGGTTCTGGGAATACATGATATATATCGGACATAAACATACAGATTCAAGATATAAAATGCAAATATTAACTCTTAAAAGTATATAAGCCTTTTTTTTAATCAAATGTTGAAATTAAGACTTCAAATTTGTACACATTTAACCCTTTTATTAGCGTTGGTTAAACCCAAACATTGTAGATTAAGTCGACACGAATTCGTGGGTATTTATCAAACCCGAGGGTTGACGGTTCATTGTGTTGAGTCGTTGAGTTTGCGCGAATTCAATCTGTTTCTGTCATGCTCTTTAGTCATTACGGTACCATAACTATAAAAAAACGGAAAAAAACAGAACAAAATAGTTCCCGATCAAAGGCTTTCCTTACAATACCGTAACTTTTACAGTTTATTTACGATTTATTTTTTGTGAATTTAATGGACGGTTCTGGGAATACATGATATGGAATGGACATGAACATACGTATTCAAGATATAAAGAGCAAATATTAACCCTTAAAAGTATATAAGCCTTTTTTTTAATCAAATTTTGAAATTAAGACTTCAAATGTATACACATTTAACCCTTTTAGGAGCGTTGGTTAAACCCAAACATTATAGATTAAGTCGACACGAATTCGTGGGTTTTTATCAAACCCGAGCGTTGACGGTCCATTGTGTTGAGTCGTTAAGTTTGCGCGAATTCGGTCGGTTTCTGTCATGTTCTTTAGTCTTTACGGTACCAAAACTACACCAAAACAGAAAAAGGAAAAAAACCAGAACAAAATGGTTCCCGATCAAAGGCTTGCCTTACAATACCGTAACTTTTTCAGTTTATTTACGATTTATTTTTTGTGAATTTATAGGACGGTTCTGGGAATACATGATATGGAACGGACATGAACATACGTATTCAAGATATAAAATGCAAATATTAACTTTTAAAGGTATTTAAGCCTTTTTTTTAATCCTATGTTGAAATTAAGACTTCAAATTTATACACATCTAACCCTTTTAGGAGCGTTGGTTAAACCCAAACATTGTAGATTAAGTCGACACGAATTCGTGGGTATTTATCAAACCCGAGCGTTGACGGTCCATTGTGTTGAGTCGTTGAGTTTGCGCGAATTCAGTCGGTTTCTGTCATGCTCTTTAGTCGTTACGGTACCAGAACTACACCAAAACAAAGAAAGGAAAAAAACCAGAACAAAATGGTTCCCGATCAAAGGCTTGCCTTACAATACCGTAACTTTTTCAGTTTATTTACGATTTATTTTTTGTGAATTTAAAGGACGGTTCTGGGAATACATGATATGGATCGGACATAAACATACGGATTCAAGATATAAAATGCAAATATTAACTCTTAAAAGTATATAAGCCTTTTTTTTAATTAAATGTTGAAATTAAGGCTTCAAATTTATACATATTTAACCCTCTTAGGAGCGTTGGTTAAACCCAAACATTGTAGATTAAGTCGACACAAATTCGTGGGTATTTATCAAACCCGAGCATTAACGGTCCATTGTGTTGAGTCGTTGAGTTTGCGCGAATTCGGTCGGTTTCTGTCATGCTATTTTGTCGTTACGGTACCAGAACTACACCAACACAAAAAAAAGGAAAAAAACCAGAACAAAATGGTTCCCGATCAAAGACTTGCCTTACAATACCGTAACTTTTTTAATTTATTTTCGATTTATTTTTTGTGAATTTAATGGACCGTTCTAGGAATACATAATATGGAACGGACATGAACATACGGATTCAAGATATAAAATGCAAATATTAATTCTTAAAAGTATATAAGCCTTTTTTTTAATTCTATGTTGAAATTTAGACTTCAAATTTATACACATTTAACCCTTTTAGGAGCGTTGGTTAAACCCAACCATTGTAGATTAAGTCGATGCGAATTCGTGGGTATTTATCAAACCCGAGCGTTGACGGTCCATTGTGTTGAGTCGTTGAGTTTGCGCGATTTCGGTCGGTTTCTGTCATGCTCCTTAGTCGTTACGGTACCAGAACTACACCAAAACAAAAAAAAGGAAAAAAACCAGAACAAAATGGTTCCCGATCAAAGGCTTGCCTTACAATACCGTAACTTTTTAAGTTTATTTACGATTTATTTTTTGTGAATTTAAAGGACGGTTCTGGGAAATACATGATATGGAACGGACATGAACATACGTATTCAAGATATAAAATGCAAATATTAACTTTTAAAAGTATATAAGCCTTTTTTTTAATCCTATGTTGAAATTAAGACTTCAAATTTATACACATCTAACACTTTTAGGAGCGTTGGTTAAACCCAAACATTGTAGATTAAGTCGACACGAATTCGTGGGTATTTATCAAACCCGTGCGTTGACGGTCCATTGTGTTGAGTCGTTCAGTTTGCGCGAATTCGGTCGGTTTCTGTCATGCTCTTTAGTCGTTACGTTACCAGAACTACACCAAAAAAAAAAAAAAAAAAAACCAGAACAAAATGGTTCCCGATCAAAGACTTGCCTTACAATACCGTAACTTTTTCAGTTTATTTTCGATTTATTTTTAGTGAATTTAATGGACGGTTCTAGGAATACTATATATGGAACGGACATGAACATACGGATTCAAGATATAAAATGCAAATATTAACTCATAAAAGTATATAATCCTTTTTTTTTAATCCTATGTTGAAATTTAGACTTCAAATTTATACACATTTAACCCTTTTAGGAGCGTTGGTTAAACCCAACCATTGTAGAATAAGTCGACACGAATTCGTGTGTATTTATCAAACCCGAGCGTTGACGGTCCATTGTGTTGAGTCGTTGAATTTGCGCGAATTCGGTCGGTTTATGTCATGCTCCTTGGTCGTTACGGTACCATAATACACCAAAACAAAAAAAGGAAAAAAAAACCAGAACAAAATGGTTCCCGATCAAAGGCATGCCTTACAATACCGTAACTTTTTCAGTTTATTTACAATTTATTTTTTGTGAATTTAAAGGATGGTTCTGGGAATACATGATATGGAACGGACATGAACATACGTATTCAAGATATAAAATGCAAATATTAACTCTTAAAAGTATATAAGCCTTTTTTTTAATCAAAAGTTGAAATTAAGACTTCAAATTTATACACATTTAACCCTTTTAGGAGCGTTGGTTAAACCCAAACATTGTAGATTAAGTCGACACGAGTTCATGGGTATTTATCAAACCCAAGCGTTGACGGTCCATTGTGTTGAGTCGTTGAGTTTGTGCGAATTTGGTCGGTTTCTGTCATGCTCATTAGTCGTTACGGTACCAGAACTACACCAAAACAAAAAAAGGAAAAAAACCAGAACAAAATGGTTCCGATCAAAGACTTGCCTTACAATACCGTAACTTTTTCAGTTTATTTTCGATTTATTTTTTGTGAATTTAATGGACGGTTCTAGGAATACATTATATTGAACGGACATGAACATACGGATTCAAGATATAAAATGCAAATATTAACTCTTAAAAGTATATAATCCTTTTTTTTAATCCTATGTTGAAATTTAGACTTCAAATTTATACACATTTAACCCTTTTGGGAGCGTTGGTTAAACCCAACCATTGTAGAATAAGTCGACACGAATTCGTGTGTATTTATCAAACCCGAGCGTTGACGGTCCATTGTGTTGAGTCATTGAGTTTGCGCGAATTCGGTCGGTTTATGTCATGCTCCTTGGTCGTTACGGTACCAGAACTACACCAAAACAAAAAAAGGAAAAAAAACCAGAACAAAATTGTTCCCGATCAAAGGCTTGCCTTACAATACCGTAACTTTTTCAGTTTATTTATGATTTATTTTTTGTGAATTCTAAGGACGGTTCGGGGAATACATGATATGGTAGAGACTTAAACAAACGGATTCAAGAAATAAAATGCAAATATTAACTCTTAAAAGTATATAAGCCTTTTTTTTAATCAAATGTTGAAATTAAGACTTCAAATTTATATATATTTAACCCTTTTAGGAACGTTGGTTAAACCCAAACATTGTAGATTAAGTCGACACAAATTCGTGGGTATTTATCAAACCCGATCGTTGACGGTCCATTATGTTGAGTCGTTGAATTTGCACGAATTCGTTCGGTTTCTGTCATGCTCTTTAGTCGTTACGGTACCAAAACTACACCTAAACAAAAAAAGGAAAAAAACCAGAAAAAATGGTTCCCGATCAAAGGCTTCCCTTAAAATACCGTAACTTTTTCAGTTTATTTACGATATATTTTTTGTGAATATAAAGGACGGTTCTGGGAACACATGATATGGAACGGACATGAACATACGTATTCAAGATATAAAATGCAAATATTAACTTTTAAAAGTATATTAGCCTTTTTTTTAATCCTATGTTGAAATTAAGACTTCAAATTTATACACATCTAACCCTTTTAGGAGCGTTGGTTAAACCCTAACATTGTAGATTAAGTCGACACGAATTCGTGGGTATTTATCAAACCTGAGCGTTGACGGTCCATTGTGTTGAGTCGTTGAGTTTGCGCGAATTCGGTTAGTTTCTGTCATGCTCCTTAGTCGTTACGGTACCAGAACTACATCAAAACAAAAAAAGGAAAAAAAACCAAAACAAAATGGTTCCCGATCAATGGCTTGCCTTACAATACCGTAACTTTTTCAGTTTATTTACGATTTATTTTTTGTGAATTTAATGGACGGTTCTATGAATACATGATATGGAACGAACATGAACATACGTATTCAAGATATAAAATGCAAATATTAACTCTTTAAAATATATAAGCCTTTTTTTTAATCAAATGTTGAAATTAAGACTTCAAATTTATACACATTTAACCCTTTTAGGAGCGTTGGTTAAACCCAAACATTGTAGATTAAGTAAACACGAATTTGTGGGTATTTATCAAACCCGAGCGTTGACGGTCCATTGTGTTGAGTCGTTGAGTTTGCGCGAATTCGGTCGGTTTCTGTCACGCTCTTTAGTCGTTACGGTAACAGAACTACACCAAAACAAAAAAAGTAAAAAAAAACAGAACAAAATGGTTCCCGATCAAAGGCTTGCCTTACAATACCGTAACTTTTTCAGTTTATTTACGATTTATTTTTTGTGGATTTAAAGGACGGTTCTGGGAATACATGATATGAAACGGACATAAGCAAACGGATTCAAGATATAAAATGCAAATATTAACACTTAAAAGTATATAAGCCTTTTTTTTAATCAAATGTTGAAATTAAGACTTCAAATTTATATACATTTAACCCTTTTAGGAACGTTGGTTAAACCCAAACATTGTAGATTAAGTCGACACGAATTCGTGGGTATTTATCTAACCCGAGCGTTGACGGTCCATTATGTTGAGTCGTTGAGTTTGCGCGAATTCGGTCGGTTTCTGTCATGCTCTTTAGTCGTTACGGTACCAAAACTACACCTAAACAAGAAAAGGAAAAAAAACCAGAACAAAATGGTTTCCGATCAAAGGCTTGCCTTACAATACAGTAACTTTTTCAGTTTATTTACGATTTATTTTTTGTGAATATAAAGGACGGTTCTGGGAATACATGATATGGAACGGACATGAGCATACGTATTCAAGATATAAAATGCAAATATTAACTTTTAAAAGTATATTAGCCTTTTTTTTAATCCCATGTTGAAATTAAGACTTCAAATTTATACACATCTAACCCTTTTAGGAGCGTTGGTTAAACCCTAACATTGTAGATTAAGTCGACCCGAATTCGTGGGTATTTATCAAACCAGAGCGTTGACGGTCCATTGTGTTGAGTCGTTGAGTTTGCGCGAATTCGGTCGGTTTCTGTCATGCTCTTTAGTCGTTACGGTACCAAAGCTACACCAAAACAAAAAAAGGAAAAAAACTAGAACAAAATGGTTCCCGATCAAAGACTTGCCTTACAATACCGTAACTTTTTCAGTTTATTTACAATTTATTTTTTTTGAATTTAAAGGACGGTTCTGGGAATACATGATATGGAACGGACATGAACATACGTATTCAAGATATAAAATGCAAATATTAACTCTTAAAAGTATATAAGCCTTTTTTTTTAATCAAATGTTGAAATTAAGACTTCAAATTTATACACATTTAACCATTTTAGGAGCGTTGGTTAAACCCAAACATTGTAGATTAAGTCGACACGAGTTCATGGGTATTTATCAAACCCGAGCGTTGATGGTCCATTGTGTTGAGTCATTGAGTTTGCGCGAATTCGGTCGGTTTCTCTCATGCTCTTTAGTCGTTACGGTACCAGAACTACACCAAAACAAAAAAAGGAAAAAAACCAGAACAAAATGGTTCCCGATCAAAGACTTGCCTTACAATACCGTAACTTTTTCAGTTTATTTGTGATTTATTTTTTGTAAATTTAATGGACGGTTCTGGGAATACATGATATATATCGGACATAAACATACAGATTCAAGATATAAAATGCAAATATTAACTCTTAAAAGTATATAAGCCTTTTTTTTAATCAAATGTTGAAATTAAGACTTCAAATTTGTACACATTTAACCCTTTTATTAGCGTTGGTTAAACCCAAACATTGTAGATTAAGTCGACACGAATTCGTGGGTATTTATCAAACCCGAGGGTTGACGGTTCATTGTGTTGAGTCGTTGAGTTTGCGCGAATTCAGTCTGTTTCTGTCATGCTCTTAGTCATTACGGTACCATAACTATAAAAAAACGGAAAAAAAACAGAACAAAATAGTTCCCGATCAAAGGCTTTCCTTACAATACCGTAACTTTTACAGTTTATTTACGATTTATTTTTTGTGAATTTAATGGACGGTTCTGGGAATACATGATATGGAATGGACATGAACATACGTATTCAAGATATAAAGAGCAAATATTAACCCTTAAAAGAATATAAGCCTTTTTTTTAATCAAATTTTGAAATTAAGACTTCAAATGTATACACATTTAACCCTTTTAGGAGCGTTGGTTAAACCCAAACATTATAGATTAAGTCGACACGAATTCGTGGGTTTTTATCAAACCCGAGCGTTGACGGTCCATTGTGTTGAGTCGTTAAGTTTGCGCGAATTCGGTCGGTTTCTGTCATGTTCTTTAGTCTTTACGGTACCAAAACTACACCAAAACAGAAAAAGGAAAAAAACCAGAACAAAATGGTTCCTGATCAAAGGCTTGCCTTACAATACCGTAACTTTTTCAGTTTATTTACGATTTATTTTTTGTGAATTTATAGGACGGTTCTAGGAATACATGATATGGAACGGATATGAACATATGTATTCAAGATATAAAATGCAAATATTAACTCTTAAAAGTATATAAGCCTTTTTTTTAATCAAATGTTGAAATTAAGACTTCAAATTTATACACATTTAACCCTTTTAGGAGCGTTGGTTAAACCCAAACATTGTAGATTAAGTCAACACGAATTTGTGGGTATTTATCAAACCCGAGCGTTGACGGTCCATTGTGTTGAGTCGTTGAGTTTGCGCGAATTCGGTCGGTTTCTGTCACGCTCTTTAGTCGTTACGGTAACAGAACTACACCAAAACAAAAAAAGTAAAAAAAACCAGAACAAAATGGTTCCCGATCAAAGGCTTGCCTTACAATACCGTAACTTTTTCAGTTTATTTACGATTTATTTTTTGTGGATTTAAAGGACGGTTCTGGGAATACATGATATGAAACGGACATAATCAAACGGATTCAAGATATAAAATGCAAATATTAACACTTAAAAGTATATAAGCCTTTTTTTTAATCAAATGTTGAAATTAAGACATCAAATTTATATACATTTAACCCTTTTAGGAACGTTGGTTAAACCCAAACATTGTAGATTAAGTCGACACGAATTCATGGGTATTTATCTAACCCGAGCGTTGACGGTCCATTATGTTGAGTCGTTGAGTTTGCGCGAATTCGGTCGGTTTCTGTCATGCTCTTTAGTCGTTACGGTACCAAAACTACACCTAAACAAGAAAAGGAAAAAAAACCAGAACAAAATGGTTTCCGATCAAAGGCTTGCCTTACAATACAGTAACTTTTTCAGTTTATTTACGATTTATTTTTTGTGAATATAAAGGACGGTTCTGGGAATACATGATATGGAACGGACATGAGCATACGTATTCAAGATATAAAATGCAAATATTAACTTTTAAAAGTATATTAGCCTTTTTTTTAATCCCATGTTGAAATTAAGACTTCAAATTTATACACATCTAACCCTTTTAGGAGCGTTGGTTAAACCCTAACATTGTAGATTAAGTCGACCCGAATTCGTGGGTATTTATCAAACCAGAGCGTTGGTCCATTGTGTTGAGTCGTTGAGTTTGCGCGAATTCGGTCGGTTTCTGTCATGCTCTTTAGTCGTTACGGTACCAAAGCTACACCAAAACAAAAAAAGGAAAAAAACTAGAACAAAATGGTTCCCGATCAAAGACTTGCCTTACAATACCGTAACTTTTTCAGTTTATTTACAATTTATTTTTTGTGAATTTAAAGGACGGTTCTGGGAATACATGATATGGAACGGACATGAACATACGTATTCAAGATATAAAATGCAAATATTAACTCTTAAAAGTATATAAGCCTTTTTTTTTAATCAAATGTTGAAATTAAGACTTCAAATTTATACACATTTAACCCTTTTAGGAGCGTTGGTTAAACCCAAACATTGTAGATTAAGTCGACACGAGTTCATGGGTATTTATCAAACCCGAGCGTTGATGGTCCATTGTGTTGAGTCATTGAGTTTGCGCGAATTCGGTCGGTTTCTCTCATGCTCTTTAGTCGTTACGGTACCAGAACTACACCAAAACAAAAAAAGGAAAAAAACCAGAACAAAATTGTTCCCGATCAAAAACTTGCCTTACAATACCGTTACGTTTTCAGTTTATTTACAATTTATTTTTTGTGGATTTAAAGGACGGTTCTGGGAATACGTGATATGGAACGGACATAAACAAACGGATTCAAGATATAAAATGCAAATATTAACTCTTAAAAGTATATAAGCCTTTTTTTAATCAAATGTTGAAATTAAGACTTCAAATTTATATACATTTAACCCTTTTAGGAACGTTGGTTTAACCCAAACATTGTAGATTAAGTCGACACGAATTCGTGGGTATTTATCAAACCCGAGCGTTGACGGTCCATTATGTTGAGTCGTTGAGTTTGCGCGAATTCGGTCGGTTTCCGTCATGCTCTTTAGTCGTTACGGTACCAAAACTACACCAAAACAAAAAAATTGAAAAAAAACCAGAACAAAATGGTTCCCGATCAAAGACTTGCCTTACAATACCGTAACGTTTTCAGTTTATATACAATTTATTTTTTGTGAATTTAAAGGACGGTTCTAGGAATACATGATATGGAACGGACATGAACATACGTATTCAAGATATAAAATGCAAATATTAACTCTTAAAAGTAAATAAACCTTTTTTTTTTAATTAAATGTTGAAATTAAGACTTCAAATTTATACACATTTAACCCTTTAAGGAGCGTTGGCTAAACCCAAACATTGTAGATTAAGTCGACACGAGTTCATGGGTATTTATCAAACCCGAGCGTTGACGGTCCATTGTATTGAGTCATTGAGTTTGCGCGAATTCGGTCGGTTTCTCTCATGCTCTTTAGTCGTTACGGTACTAGAACTACACCAAAACAAAAAAAGGAAAAAAACCAGAACAAAATGGTTCCCGATCAAAGACTTGCCTTACAATACCGTAACTTTTTCAGTTTATTTGTGATTTATTTTTTGTAAATTTAATGGACGGTTCTGGGAATACATGATATATATCGGACATAAACATACAGATTCAAGATATAAAATGCAATATTAACTCTTAAAAGTATATAAGCCTTTTTTTTAATCAAATGTTGAAATTAAGACTTCAAATTTGTACACATTTAACCCTTTTATTAGCGTTGGTTAAACCCAAACATTGTAGATTAAGTCGACACGAATTCGTGGGTATTTATCAAACCCGAGGGTTGACGGTTCATTGTGTTGAGTCGTTGAGTTTGCGCGAATTCAGTCTGTTTCTGTCATGCTCTTTAGTCATTACGGTACCATAACTATAAAAAAAACGGAAAAAAACAGAACAAAATAGTTCCCGATCAAAGGCTTTCCTTACAATACCGTAACTTTTACAGTTTATTTACGATTTATTTTTTGTGAATTTAATGGACGGTTCTGGGAATACATGATATGGAATGGACATGAACATACGTATTCAAGATATAAAGAGCAAATATTAACCCTTAAAAGTATATAAGCCTTTTTTTTAATCAAATTTTGAAATTAAGACTTCAAATGTATACACATTTAACCCTTTTAGGAGCGTTGGTTAAACCCAAACATTATAGATTAAGTCGACACGAATTCGTGGGTTTTTATCAAACCCGAGCGTTGACGGTCCATTGTGTTGAGTCATTAAGTTTGCGCGAATTCGGTCGGTTTCTGTCATGTTCTTTAGTCTTTACGGTACCAAAACTACACCAAAACAGAAAAAGGAAAAAAACCAGAACAAAATGGTTCTCGATCAAAGGCTTGCCTTACAATACCGTAACTTTTTCAGTTTATTTACGATTTATTTTTTGTGAATTTATAGGACGGTTCTAGGAATACATGATATGGAACGGATATGAACATATGTATTCAAGATATAAAATGCAAATATTAACTCTTAAAAGTATATAAGCCTTTTTTTTAATCAAATGTTGAAATTAAGACTTCAAATTTATACACATTTAACCCTTTTAGTAGCGTTGGTTAAACCCAAACATTGTAGATTAAGTCGACACGAGTTCAAGGGTATTTATCAAACCCGAGCGTTAACGGTCCATTGTGTTGAGTCATTGTGTTTGCGCGAATTCGGTCGGTTTCTCTCATGCTCTTTAGTCGTTACGGTACCAGAACTACACTAAAACAAAAAAAGGAAAAAAACCAGAACAAAATGGTTTCCGATTAAAGACTTGACTTACAATACCGTAACTTTTTCAGTTTATTTACGATTTATTTTTTGTGACTTTAATGGTCGGTTCTAGGAATACATGATATGGAACGGACATGAACATACGGATTCAAGATATAAAATGCAAATATTAACTCTTAAAAGTATATAAGCCTTTTTTTTAATCAAATGTTGAAATTAAGACTTCAAATTTATATACATTTAACCCTTTTAGGAATGTTGGTTAAACCCTAACATTGTAGATTAAGTCGATACGAATTCGTGGGTATTTATCAAACCCGAGCGATGACGGTCCATTGTGTTGAGTCGTTGAGTTTGGGCGAATTCGGTCGGTTTTTGTCATTCTCTTTAGTCGTTACGGTACCAGAACTACACCTAAACAAAAAAAGGAAAAAAAACCATAACAAAATGGTTCCCGATCAAAGACTTGACTTACAATACCGTAACTTTTTCAGTTTATTTACGATTTAGTTTTTTTGAATTTAATGGATGGTTCTAGGAATACATGATATGGAACGGACATGAAAATACGGATTCAAGATATAAAATGCAAATATTAACTCTTAAAAGTATATAAGCCTTTTCTTAATCCTCGGTTGAAATTAAGACTTCAAATTTATACACATTTAACCCTTTTAGGAGCGTTGGTTAAACCCAAACATTGTAGATTAAGTCGACAAGAATTTGTGGATATTTATCAAACCCGGGCGTTGACGGTCCATTGTGTTGAGTCGTTGAGTTTGCGCGAATTCGGTCGGCTTCTGTCATGCTCTTTAGTCGTTACGGTACCATAAGTACACTAAAACAAAAAAAGGAAAAAAAAACAATAACAAAATGGTTCCCGATCAAAGGCTTGCCTTTTAATACCGTAACTTTTTCAGTTTATTTACGATTTAATTTTTGTGAATTTAATGGACGGTTCAGGGAATACATGATATGGAATGGACATGAACATACGTATTCAAGATATAAAATGCAAATATTAAATTTTAAAAGTATATTAGCCTTTTTTTTAATCCTATTTTGAAATTAAGACTTCAAATTTATACACATCTAACCCTTTTAGGAGCGTTGGTTAAACCCTAACATTGTAGATTAAGTCGACACGAATTCGTGGGTATTTATCAAACCCGAGCGTTGGTGGTCCATTGTGTTGAGTCGTTGAGTTTGTGCGAATTCGGTCGGTTTCTGTCATGCTCTTTAGTCGTTACGGTACCAAAACTACACCAAAACAAAAAAAAAGAAAAAACCAGAACAAAATGGTTCCCGATCAAAGGCTTGCCTTACAATACCGTAACTTTTTCAGTTTATTTACGATTTATTTTTTGTGAATTTAAAGGACGGTTCTAGGAATACATGATATGGAACGGATATGAACATACGTATTCAAGTTATAAAATGCAAATATTAACTCTTAAAAGTATATAAGCCTTTTTTTTAATCAAATGTTGAAATTAAGACTTCAAATTTATACACATTTAACCCTTTTAGGAACGTTGGTTAAACCCAAACATTGTAGATTAAGTCGACACGAGTTCAATGGTATTTATCAAACCCGAGCGTTAACGGACCATTGTGTTGAGTCATTGAGTTTGCGCGAATTCGGTCGGTTTCTCTCATGCTCTTTAGTCGTTACGGTACCAGAACTACACCAAAACAAAAAAAGGAAAAAATACAGAACAAAATGGTTTCCGATCAAAGACTTGCCTTACAATACCGTAACTTTTTCAGTTTATTTATGATTTATTTTTTGTTAATTTAATGGACGGTTCTAGGAATACATGATATATATCGGACATGAAAATACGGATTCAAGATATAAAATGCAAACATTAACTCTTAAAAGTATGTAAGCCTTTTTTTTAATCAAATGTTGAAATTAAGACTTCAAATTTATACACATTTAACCCTTTTTGGAGAGTAGGTTAAACCCAAACATTGTAGATTAAGTTGACACGAATTCGTGAGTATTTATCAAACCCGAGCGTTAACGGTCCATTGTGTTGAGTCGTTGAGTTTGCGCGAGTTCGGTCGGTTTCTGTCATGCTCTTTAGTCGTTACGATACCAGAACTACACCAAAACAAAAAAGGGAAAAACACCATAACAAAATGGTTCCCGATCAAAGGATTGCTTTACAATACCGTAACTTTTTCAATTTATTTACGATTTATTTTTTGTAAATTTAATGGACGGTTCTGGGAATACATGATATGTAACGAATATGTATATACGGATTCAAGATATAAAATGCAAATATTAACTCTTAAAAGTATATAAGCCTTTTTTTTAATCAAATGTTGAAATTAAGACTTCAAATTTATATACAACTAACCCTTTTAGTAGCGTTGGTTAAACCCAAACATTGTTGATTAAGTCAACACGAATTCGTGGGTATTTATCAAACCCGAGTGTTGACGGTCCATTGTGTTGAGTCGTTGAATTTGCGCGAATTCGGTTGGTTTCTGTCATGCTCTTTAGTCGTTACGATACCAGAACTACACCAAAACAAAAAAGGGAAAAACACCATAACAAAATGGTTCCCGATCAAAGGATTGCTTTACAATACCGTAACTTTTTCAATTTATTTACGATTTATTTTTTGTAAATTTAATGGACGGTTCTGGGAATACATGATATGTAACGAATATGTACATACGGATTCAAGATATAAAATGCAAATATTAACTCTTAAAAGTATATAAGCCTTTTTTTTAATCAAATGTTGAAATTAAGACTTCAAATTTATATACAACTAACCCTTTTAGTAGCGTTGGTTAAACCCAAACATTGTTGATTAAGTCAACACGAATTCGTGGGTATTTATCAAACCCGAGTGTTGACGGTCCATTGTGTTGAGTCGTTGAATTTGCGCGAATTCGGTTGGTTTCTGTCATGCTCTTTAGTCGTTACGATACCAGAACTACACCAAAACAAAAAAAGGAAAAAAAAACATGAACAAAATGGTTCCCGATCAAAGGCTAGCCTTACAATACCGTAACTTTTTCAGTTTATTTACGATTTAGTTTTTGTGAATTTATAGGACGGTTCTGGGAATACATGATATGGAACGGAAATGAACATACGGATTCAAGATATAAAATGCAAATATTAACTCTTAAAAGTATATAAGCCTTTTTTATAATCAAATGTTGAAATTAAGAATTCAAATTTATACACATTTAACCCTTTTAGGAACGTTGGTTAAACCCAAACATTGTAGATTAAGTCGACACGAATTCGCGGGTATTTATCAAACCCGAGCGTTGACGGTCCATTATGTTGAGTCGTTGAGTTTGCGCGAATTCGGTCGGATTCCGTCATGCTCTTTAGTCGTTATGGTACAAGAACTACACCAAAACAAAAAAAGGAAAAAAAACCAGAACAGAATGGTTCCCGATCAAAGGCTTGCCTTACAATACCGTAACTTTTTCAGTTTATTTACGATTTATTTTTTGTGAATATAAACGACGGTTCTAGGAATACATGATATGGAACGGACATGAACATACGTATTCAAGATATAAAATGCAAATATTAACTTTTAAAAGTATATTAGCCTTTTTTTTAATCCTATGTTGAAATTAAGACTACAAATTTATACACATCTAACCCTTTTAGGAGCGTTGGTTAAACCCTAACATTGTAGATTAAGTCGACACGAATTCGTGGGTATTTATCAAACCCGAGCGTTGACGGTCCATTATGTTGAGTCGTTGAGTTTGCGCGAATTCGGTCGGTTTCTGTCACGCTCCTTAGTCGTTTCGGTACCCGAACTACACCAAAGCAAAAAAGGAAAAAAAACCAGAACAAAATGGTTCCCGATCAAAGGCTTGCCTTACAATACCGTAACTTTTTCAGTTTATTTACGATTTATTTTTTGTGAATTTAAAGGACGGTTCTGGGAATACATGATATGGAACGGACATAAACAAATAGATTGAAGATATAAAATGCAAATATTAACTCTTAAAAGTATATAAGCCTTTTTTTTTAATCAAATGTTGAAATTAAGACTTCAAATTTATATACATTTAACCCTTTTAGGAACGTTGGTTAAACCCAAACATTGTAGATTAAGTCGACACGAATTCGTGGGTATTTATCAAACCCGAGCGTTGACGGTCCATTATGTTGAGTCGTTGAGTTTGCGCGAATTCGGTCGGTTTCTGTCATGCTCTTTAGTCGTTACGATACCAAAACTACACCTAAACAAAAAAAGGAAAAAAACCAGAACAAAATGGTTCCCGATCAAAGGCTTGCCTTACAATACCGTAACTTTTTCAGTTTATTTACGATTTATTTTTTGTGAATTTAAAGGACGGTTCTAGGAATACATGATATGGAACGGACATGAACATACGTATTCAAGATATAAAATGCAAATATTTACTTTTAAAAGTATATTAGCCTTTTTTTTAATCCTATGTTGAAATTAAGACTTCAAATTTATACACATCTAACCCTTTTAGGAGCGTTGGTTAAACCCTAACATTGTAGATTATGTCGACACTAATTCGTGTGTATTTATCAAACCCGAGCGTTGACGGTCCATTGTGTTGAGTCGTTGAGTTTGCGCGAATTCGGTCGGTTTCTGTCATGCTCTTTAGTCGTTACGGTACCAAAACTACACCAAAACAAAAAAAGGAAAAAAAACCAGTACAAAATGGTTCCCGATCAAAGACTTGCCTTACAATACTGTAACTTTTTCAGTTTATTTACAATTTATTTTTTGTGAATTTAAAGGACGGTTCTGGGAATACATGACACGGAACGGACATGAACATAACTATTCAAGATATAAAATGCAAATATTAACTCTGAAAAGTATATAAGCCTTTTTTTTAATCAAATGTTGAAATTAAGACTTCAAATTTATACACATTTAACCCTTTTAGGAGCGTTGGTTAAACCCAAACATTGTAGATTAAGTCGACACAAGTTCATGGGTATTTATCAAACCCGAGCGTTGACGGTCCATTGTGTTGAGTCGTTGAGTTTGCGCGAATTCGGTCGGTTTCTGTCATGCTCTTTAGTCGTTACGGTACCAAAACTACACCTAAACAAAAAAAGGAAAAAAACCAGAACAAAATGGTTCCCGATCAAAGGCTTGCCTTACAATACCGTAACTTTTTCAGTTTATTTACGATTTATTTTTTGTGAATATAAAGGACGGTTCTGGGAATACATGATATGGAACGGACATGAACATACGTATTCAAGATATAAAATGCAAATATTAACTCTTAAAAGTATATAAGCCTTTTTTTTAATCAAATGTTGAAATTAAGACTTCAAATTTATATACATTTAACCCTTTTAGGAACGTTGGTTAAACCCAAACATTGTAGATTAAGTCGACACGACTTCGTGGGTATTTATCAAACCCGAGCGTTGACGGTCCATTGTGTTGAGTCGTTGAGTTTGCGCGAATTCGGTCGGTTTCTGTCATGCTCTTTAGTTGTTACGGTACCATAACTACACCATAACAAAAAAGGAAAAAAACAAGAACAAAATGGTTCCCGATCAAAGGCTTGCCTTACAATACCGTAACTTTTTCAGTTTATTTACGATTTATTTTTTGTGAATTTAAAGGACGGTTCTAGGTATACATGATATGGAACGGACATGAACATACGTATTCAAGATATAAAATGCAAATATTAACTCTTAAAAGTATATAAGTCTTTTTTTAATCAAATGTTGAAATTAAGACTTCATATTTATATACATTTAACCCTTATAGGAGCGTTGGTTAAAAACCCAAATGTTGGTGCATAAATGTCAGTAGTTCATATTCTAGTGTCTGTAATCGAGTCTGTAATGTTATTTATGTTTTTGTTTAAGCGAAGTTGTTAACAAGTTCGCGTAGGCGAACTTGTTGAACAAGCGAAGTTATGGACAACTTCGCCTGAACATATCAGGCGAAGTTGTCGTGTATTTATACTAGGTTACGGCTTAGTGTTGAGGGATCATCGGGTTGATCTAAGCTGGTTTGAGTTCATTGTAACGTGAGGACGAGAGTCTGTATCAGTGATTCATATCATGTGAGTTCAATTATTAATATATAACGTGTTTCGGTTTATTCTTGTGTGTTTGTTTGATTTGCTTTCTACGCTCGTAACGATCTACGCAGGGATTCCGCACCTGAGTAGACCGAGATATCTCGTGTGATCCGTCAAGGGAACCTACAATTGGTATCAGAGCATTTGCTCGATTGTGTGGTTCGGGATATTCACGCGGGTGTAGAAATCGTCCCGTTTCGACTATTCGCGGGACGTGTTTTCTGTGTTTTTGATCATTCTTACCTCCTACCATCGTGTTCAAGCCTTTACACCGTCAAAAACCTCGTTAAAATCCGATTTACAGATCTGCAAATCTTCCGTGTTCATCAGGCGAAGTTGCCGTCACTGTGCGTAGGGTTTCGGCGAAGATATAAGGTTAAGCGAAGTTATCCACAACTTCGCCTACCTTCTCAAGTTCGCCTAACTCAAGCGAAGTTCTCTACAACTTCACCTACCTCTTAAGTTCGCTTACCTCAAGCGAAGTTAAGAATCAGCGAAGTTAATCAGCAGTGTTATCAGCGAAGTTCTTCAGCGAAGTTCTCTACAACTTCGCCTACTTCAAGCGAAGTTATCCGTAACTTCGCCTACAGTACTTTAATATAAAAAAAAAAATTTCTTAATTTTTCAGGTTTCTTACTTTTCGGGAAAGATGTCGTCGATCAACATCTCTGAGTTAGTGAAGATGGAAGTTGAAGCAGGGTCCGCTACCAAGGCCCCAAGATTGCTGAAAGGAACCGATTTCGTTGCATGGAAGGATCGGTTCATACAATACGTCAAGTACCAGGATGCGAAGATGTGGGTATGCATCCAGGATGGTTATATTCCACCAGTTATGGAGTATGAAGGTCGTGATCAAATTAAAAAGTATAGTAAAATGGAAGAAGAAGAGAAAAAGATGTATGAGGCCGAGAGCAAGGCTCATGCTGCTATTACTATGGCTCTTCCTTAAGAGATCCTTCATACGTTCAGAAAGTATACGTCAGCAAGAGAGCTTTGGGAAGCTCTTGAGAACAGATTTGAAGGGAATGTAGGAATCCGTGCTTCAAAGATAAAATTGCTCAAAACCCAGTTCTCAGTCTTCAAGTATTTGAAGAATGAATCCTTAGACGATATTATCACTCGATATTACCATCTGATGACTGAATTGAGCAACTATTCAATTTCCTACCGAGAAGAAGAAATAGTTGAGAAGCTTCTAGATGCTCTCCCACCAAAATGGGAGATGTACACTGTGCTGATGAGGGAAGACAAGGACTTTCCCACATATGATCTTGAAATGGCAGTCAACGAGCTCAGAACCTTTGAGCTTAACATGGTCAGAAAAGAGACACCTATGGATCAAGTTCAAGATCCAGGTATGTATGGAGCTAAAGTCAACACCAGCTCAGGATCGAAGACTGAATCTGCTGCATACTACACAAAGGGAGAGTCGGGCCCCAACTCATCACATGAGGGGCATGTGTCAGTTAACACAAATGGGGATGTTTGCTATGTAGCAGCTGGATCGAGTGGTTCTCAACCCCAGGTAAGCAAGAGTAGTTGCTCTCCAAGTATTCCCAGCAACAACTACTCCAAGATGCCTATGAGTGTCAAGTCTACTGAAGAGCAGTTTGGTCTCTATGCTTCTTTTATTGCTTCCTATGAGAACTACATTCAAGGGAAGGTTGTTGATCCAGCTATGTTGGATGAAGATTATGGCCAGATTTATGCTGATGATCTGGAGGAAATGGATCTGCAATGGCAGATGGCCATGATCTTAAGAAGAGTGAAGCGGTTTATGAGGAAGACCGGAAGAAAGTTTGTCGGTGGAAAGCCAGGGTTTGACAAGACGAAGGTGAGATGCTACAATTGTTAGCAAAACGGTCACTTTGCAAAAGAATGCAGGAATGAGCGTGTGGAACGAAGTCAAGGTAGGTCTCCACAGCAAAGTGAGGGTAGAAAAGATTATAGTGCCATGATGTCCAGAGAAGATGGTGAATACAACTGAACCTGCTTTCTAAAGAAACTTTTGAGCAGGCAAATTTGGCAAAGGTAGAAACTGAAGAAAGTGAGAAGGTTACCGGAGAGGAAAAAGCTCTTATGGCAGACGTTAATGACCAGCACTCCGAGGTATGTTCTAAACATACATGCTCTAAATGTGAAAACTTGTCTGAGCAATTAGCAACTATAACCGATCAGTATGTTAGGTTGGATGCTGAATTTAAAACCTTAAAAGAAGATCATCATTTTACAAAAGCAAGAGAAAATAGCTATAAAGTCAAAATAAAAACTTTTGAAAAAGATGTTAAAAGTTTAAAACAAAACTTGCTGAAAAAATTGAAGTGATTGATTTAAGTTATGAAGTTTTGGAAGAAAAAACCAAACTAATTGCTTATAGAGAAAAACAGATTGCTGATCACCAGGTAAAAGTGGCGGAACTGAATAGAAAACTAGAGCAGTTCAGAAATTCTTCTGCTATTCTTGATCACCTTGTTAGTGATTAAGGTTCCTCTGCTAAGAGAGGAGGAATCGGTTATCATGAGGTTCCACCACCTTATAATCACAATTACACTTTTAACCCTAGTGTTCAGAAATCTGTTGATTTTGAGGTTGCTCAGACAGTACCAGTTAAAGTAACTTGTAAAGAACCAAATGTTAGTGGAGGCGAAACAAGTTCGCCTGTTTCAAGTGTTAAAATTTCTGATCCAAGTCCAGTCTCATCAGATTCGGATAAGTCATCCGAGTCTGGTAAGGCAAAAGAGGAGGTGATATTACCCGATGGTGGAGAGAAAGATAAGACGAATAAAAAGAGTACTCCACTAAACCCGTACGTCCCACCATATGTGAGACGAACGGGCGGTATTAAAGCCTCGACATCTAAAACACCGGTTGATAAAAAAGTTGAGCATAGGTGTTGTTTTAGATGTAATCAGTTAGGACATCTTGTTGCAAATTGCCCTCTGAAGCAGCGATTCAGAGGTGTAAGGCCTACTAAAGCTGAGAATAAACCTAATAGTAATTATGCTGCTAAAAATGAAAACCACTTAAAATTCAAAAATGTGACTAATTCAGGTTTTCATAGAAACAAATCTCAGTTTTACACTGCTAATAACCAAACCAAAAGTTATAATTCTTTCAATTCACAAAGGTTTGGTAGGCCTCACAATCAATCTTCAAGGAGGTTTCCTAATAGGACTTACAGGAATTTTCGAGATACTAACTTTGGAAAGCCAAAGTTTGGGATGTATAGATCCAAGACCAATTGGTCTTGGGTCTCTAAAATCTAATCTTTTGCTTTATTGTGCAGGAACAGTTGAACAGGGCTGCCAACAATCTTTGGGTTGTAGATAGCGGCTGTTCCCAGCACATGACGGGTAACAAATACTTGTTACACGATTTGAAACCTGTTCAAGGAGGGAGAGTGAGCTTTGCCGGTGAAAGTGGTGGCAAGATTACTGGAATGGGAACGGTGTCAAACGGAAAGATGACTTTGGAGAAGGTTAACTTTGTAGAAGAATTGAAGCACAATCTGCTGAGTGTGTCGCAGATCTTTGATAAGGAGTACACCGTTCATTTTACAAAGAATGAGGCGATTGTGTTGAAACCTGGTTTTCAGATACTAGAGGAGTGGATTGTGATGAAGGCTCCACGTGAAAGAAATACATATATTATGGATATGAGATCAACTGAAATGGCCATGGCAGAATCATGCCTTATGACAAAAGCGAGTGAATCAGAGTCCGAATTGTGGCATAGGAGAATGGGGCACATTCATCTTCGGAAGATGAACCACATTGTCAGGAATGGATTTGTGCTGGGCGAATTTCAATTTTGAAGATAAATGTATAGCGGGCAAGAAGGGAAAGCAGCACAAGAAATCCCATCTCACCAAGAAAGTCAATTCAATTGCCAGTACTCTGAAGTTGCTTCACATGGATCTCTTCGGTCCCGTGAATGCAAAAAGTCTAGGAGGAACTTCTTATTGCTTGGTGATCACTGATGACTACTCACGATATTCGTGGGTGTATTTCCTGAAATCAAAAGACGAAACGGCTCAGATGGTGAAGAATTTGATTACCAAAGTTGAGAACGTTATGGGTAAAAGGGTTAAGTTCATCAGGAGTGACAGTGGAACGGAGTTCAAGAATTTTGAGATGGAGATCTTCTGCCTTCAGAGAGGGATTGAACACCAATACAGCGCTCCGTATACACCGCAACAGAATGGAGTGGCTGAAAGGAAGAATAAAACATTAATTGAAGGAGCCAGAACTATGCTGGCTGATTCGAAGCTTCCTGTGGTGTTTTGGGCTGAAGCTGTTGCTACAGCCTGTTATGTTCTGAATAGAGTCTTAACTGTTAAAAGACTTAGTAAAACGTGTTATGAGCTTATGCATGGGAGAAAGCCCAACTTGAGTGGTCTTGAACCATTCGGGTCCCCTTGTTCGATTTTGAAGACAAATTCTAAATTTGGTGAAGTAGCCGATGAAGGAATCTTAGTCGGTTATGTTGTTGGAACTCCCAACAGACGTGTCTTCAATACATCGACCAGCAAGGTTGAGGTGGTGTGTAACACCGATATCACAAGTTACCAACCGCCAAAACCAAGCAACGGACCTGCTGAGTTTTTCGACTATGTTAAACTTTTTAAGTCTTTTAACATACCGTATTTGGATATTGCTGAAGAAGAAGAAAGAGTTGCTACGAAGATGATCCTTGATGAGGAAGAAAACCTATTGCAAAGACAGCTGATCGATAAATGTCAACCTTCCTCATCAAATGCTGTTGTTACCCCTGCTACCTCGACTGAAGAAGAATTTTTCAATCCATTTCACTCTCAGCATGAAACAACCATTGACGAGCTCTCTTCTAACTTGGAAGACAATTTGCATGTCGGTTCTGTTTCGACCACGAAAATTCATAAAGATCACCCTTTGGAGAATGTGATTGGTGATGTGTCCTCCGGTGTACAAACAAGACGTAGCTTAAATGAGCACACCTGTGTTTACACAAGCATCAAGGAGACAGGGATAATCAACGAATGCTTGTACACCTGCTTTATCAGCCAGATTGAACCGAAGAATTATCAAATGGCTCTCAAGGACAGCTCGTGGGTCGAAGCTATGCAAGAAGAGTTGGCTCAATTCAAGAAAATGGAAGTTTGGACTTTGGTTGAAAAACCAAAGAATGTGCATGCAATATGCACAAAATGGGTGTTTAAGTGCAAGAGAAATGAGAAAGGGATTATCATAAGAAACAAGGCGAGGCTAGTCGTTAAAGGTTTTAATCAACAAGAGGGGATTGATTATAATGAAGTGTTCGCTCCTGTCGCAAGGTTGGAAGCCATTAGATTGTTTTTGGCATTCGCTGCTTATAAGAAGATGAAGGTATTTCAGTTGGATGTGAAGAGTGCGTTTCTGAATGGGAAAGTTGATGAGGTAGTGTATGTTGAGCAACCTCCGGGTTTTCCTGACCCAGACTTTCCTGATCACGTGTACAAGTTAAGCAAGGCATTGTATGGACTTCATCAGGCACCTCGTGCCTGGTATTCAACTTTATCAGATTACTTGCTTGAAAATGGGTTTGAAAGAGGGAAAATTGATAGCACGTTGTTCGTTAAGAGAGAAGGAAGCGACTTCCTGCTGGTGCAAGTCTACGTGGATGACATTATCTTTGCTGCATCAAGAGTCTCCATGTGTCAAGATTTTGAGGCCGTCATGAAAAAGAGGTTTGAAATGAGTGCTATGGGTTAACTAACTTTCTTTTTAGGATTGCAGGTTGATCAGAAGAAGGATGGGATGTTCATTCATCAGACCAAGTATGTCCATGATGTGCTCAAACGCTTCAAGATGGAGGACAGCACTCCATTCGACACTCCAATCTGCGTCAATCACAAATTGGGTGCTGAGTCAGACGGTGATGCAGATGTGGACCCAACTCAGTATCGGGCTATTATAGGTTCTTTAATGTACTTAACTGCTTCTAGGCCTGATATAATGTTTGCTGTTTGTCTTTGTGCTCGTTTTCAGGCAAACCCAAAGGAATCTAACATGAAGGGTGTGAAGAGGATCTTGCGGTATCTCAAGGGCAAACCGAAGCTGGGGTTGTGGTACCCGAGAGGAGGAGACTTGGAGCTAGTCGCTTACACAGATTCTGATTATGGAGGGTGCAATCAGAGTCGGAAGTCAACAACTGGAGGATGTCAGTTTCTTGGTGGCAGATTGGTGTCGTGGCAATGCAAGAAACAGACTTCGGTCGCAATTTCAACCTGTGAAGCAGAATACATGGCAGCATCCAACTGCTGCTCCCAGGTTCTTTGGATTCAACAACAGTTGCGCGACTATGGTCTGAATTTCTTACTTACACCTATTTGCATTGATAACACAGCTGCTATCTCAGTAACTAACAATCCCGTGAAGCACAGTAAAACTAAACATATTGACATACGTCATCATTTTATACGGGATTGTGCTGAGAAGAAACTGATTGTGCTTGAAAAGGTGGATACGCTTGATAATTTCGCTGATCTTTATACTAAAGCGTTTGACAAAACAAGATTTCAAAACCTTATCGAGCTGAATGGGATGATCAATCCCGAGTAACCTTGCTTTTCTTGTTTATAAAAAAATAAAAAAAAAAACGTCACTAACGCTTAAAATTATGTCAGTTACCTCAGTTTGAAGGACTTGTCTTCGGATATGTTTTGGTCCTCATTTTCTACTTGTAGAATTTGAGGATAGCCATTAACCAGATGACTGAAAGCGACCGGGGCGGTTTATGATGAGTTTTCATTCTTTCGCTTAAAATTAGTCGATCATATTAATTAGTTAGAAGGACACATACTAGTATGTGGTCGGTCCAGCTGATCCATTGGATCTTCGGGATAGCCGTTTACCTGAAGAATTTGTTTTGGTCGGGGCGATTAATGTTAAAATTTTTTTTAAGGGAAATGAAATTATTTTTCAAGTCTACTACTTCGTAAGAAGTTCGTTAGCTATGTTTAACAGAAAATTGATCCAACCTTGGAAAATGATAGAAATACTGATTCAAGTCTAATAACTAGTGAAGTTATTAGGCTTAAAAGGCTTTAGGACAGTCATTGTATGTCATGGTAACTTTTTATGGTGCGTAAAAGTAGATGTGATACAAACTAAAACTACTTGATTTTACGTGGAAACTCCTTATGAGTTTTGCATGTCTTCATATATATCTTTCCGAATGATAGGCAGAAAAGCGATTACCCAGTCATACACGAGCCCGTAAGTGTTCTAATTCCCGTGAAGATAGCGTTTCAAGAAACTGCAGTGATCCAGATTCGGGACTTGCAGTTGGTTACTACTCTGAAGTCTATGTAAATGTTTATCATAAAAAAAAAAAAAAAAAAAAAAAAAAAAAAAAAAAAACTTATGAGTTATTGAAACATTCTAGAGTTCAACATATCAAGACTTCTTAATCATGGAGTAAGAAAGAGAACGGGAAGGAGATGAAGAGTAATTACAAACTTAATCAGACACTAAGGGTCGAGGTCAATTCGGGGTGACTTGGGGAAAGCCAAATATGCTTTGTGAATAGATAGGAGGCATCATAATCTCTGAGTTATTGCCCACTTAATTTTTGAGCTTAATTGAACTTAACTCGTATCACAGAAACGATGAAAACCATCTTAAGTTATTTACCTGCTTACAACCTGTTTCTTTATGTCATAATACAGCTAAACACGGATCTATGTGACAATCACGTAATTAGTATGATTCCTGTTCAGATCTTTTCTAAAACGTAGTAGTCCCTATCGAGACTGAAATTTGATCCCTTATATTTTTTTTTAAAAGTTTCTTGTACTTAGGTAGTCTTATAATTTTGTATCTGGTTACTTGGACTTATCGTGTCATTTAAATTCTTAAAGGGAAGTGTTAGAACTTAATTGCAAAATTTTCGAATTATAAGGGTTGATATTGTAAATATAGGCGATGTTGTTAAACAGGCGAACTTGTGAATAACTTCGCCTGGGCGAAGTTAACCGTAACTTCGCCTGTTTAACTCCGCCCCTATATAAAGAATTCTTAAGGTCAACAGTGTTCATAATTTCTAATCTCAGCGAACTTATTGAATATTTCTCGGCGAACTTATCGTTTGATTATCCGGCGAACTTGTCGTTATTCCGATTACTTGTTCTTTTTCCCAGTTTCCGTTACGTTTCAAGGTTCGTGATGCCATTACATTGTATAATCATTGTTCTTCAATGATAATCAGTGGTCGTTTCGACCCGATTATGAACCTCGAACCGTCGGACCTTCAAATCGGACTTTCAAATCTTGTTGTTACGTGTTAATAACCAAACTGATCGTCAACATATCCTTAAAAGCTTGAGTTTAAGAGTCCTAAATCGTCAAAATACCCAGAAAACCTCAGATTTTCGAGTTTGAATCAATCTATCTGTCGCCGATTCATATTCAGGCGAACTTAGGGTTTCGGCGAAGTTATCCGTAACTTCGCCTGATGCTTATCTTCGCCTGAGGCGATGTTGTCATTAACTTCGCCTGAGGCGATGTTGTGGTAAGGCGAACTTAACGTTAAAGCGAAGTTGTGCCCAAGTTCGCCCCAACATTAACTTCGCCTATACAGAAGTTATCACAACTTCGCTCATGGTAATAAGTGAACTTGTGTTAAACCTTAACGTGTATCTAACTTGGTTCGTTTGTTGCAGATATGGCTGCAGTAGCAGGTGCTGGAGGCGATGACGGAGATAACCAGAGGCAATTTTTTCCGGGTCACAATATGTACATTACCTTAGACCCGGAAGCGAAAGAAGTTGAAGACTACCGTGAGATCATCACATTCCTCATTCGCTCGAGGATATTCCACGCAATCACGACGACTCTGCCGATATCCTTACCCAACATCGAGGATTTCTGGCAGACGGTGGAATACGATTGTCGTGTTGAGCCCCCGGTTATGCGAGCAACCGTCAACAACCAAGAAGTTCAGTTCTCGTCTGAACAAATACGGGTGGCGTTACGTTTTGGAGAGGAGACCCGGGACGACCCAACTGACTTTGTGGCTCCGTTTCGTGATGGAGCATTCCTACGAATGGGATATTCTGGTCCCTTGGGCGATACCCAGAGACGGGAGGGGTTCCTGCTCGATCAGTGGCGCTTCCTCATGCACGTCATGATTGTGTGTATGTCTGGGAGGAAGGCGGGTACTGACGGAATGGGTGCGACCATGCAGTCTGACTTATAACAAACGTTATAGCTTTAGTCAGATGGTCTTTTATGAGATCGACAGACAGAGGAGGGCGATAGCTCGTGAGCGGTTCATAATGTATCCAAGATTCATCCAGATGATCTTGAACCATGTGGCTCCAAATTTGCCTCAACGACGTCCAATACGATACGTGGAGAATGTGAGCAAACGTATCTTCGCTCAATGCCGCACATCCAGTGCGAGGAGCAAGCCTGAACTGCGTCCAAAGCATACTCCACTCTTTGGGTACTTAATAAACCCGGGGTATGTGCCAGCTCATGGGATGAGTTCAGAGACCCTCAACCACGACAGGTAGGAGCACCTCGAGATGTACCTGCTGTGCCTGTTGTGTCGGCTGAGGAGGATGTAGAGCTTGATGCTGCATTTGGCGGCCAAGGATCCTTCGACATGGACCGGTTTGATCCGCAAGAAGAGGTGCAGGTCTCTGCTGCACAAGTTCGGGAAGTGAATGTTACTAGAGCAGCTACGACGGTGGCTGACTCAGATCTTGATGATGTTATGGATGAGGCGAGAAGGATGTTGGTGAGACGAGAAAGGACGATTGGGAAGAGAAAGAGGACAGTTGATGATACTGAGTCAGAAGAAGAAGAGGATGCTCACAAGCTGATTAGACGATCAAGACGTGAGAGGACAGGTGCAGGTATGGGAGCTGGAGAGACTTCAAGAGTTGTACGTTTTGCTCCGCCAGCACTGTCAGGTATGTCGATTGTTCCTACATCTGTCCAGGTCACAGGTTTAAGCGCCGCGGAAGTTCCCGTGGTGGCTACATCAGCTGTCGGCATCCCATCAATCACTACTATCCAGCTGACGACTCCGGAGATTGTGTCTTTACCACCTCCAACGCTTACTCCTTCAGAGGTGGTGGCACAATTTGTAGAGTCGACAGTCGTTGCAACTGCAGGGTTGTCGGTCACGATACCACCTGCGGTTACGTCCACAACTGCTTCTGATGTCCCGGTTACATTCGAGATCCCTGCTGAGTATACTCAAGACACATCTAACATGAGGTTTGATTTCGATGCAACCCTCTCAGACTCGGAGAGAATAGCTGCACTTGAACGGGTCGTGGCAGAGCAATCGAGGATAAACTTTATCCAGACCCAGGCTATTCAGCGCCTAGTAGCAGAGAATCAACTACAGTCGTCCCTCCTGGTTGAACATGAGCGAATTATAGATGCTATGAAGGAGTTCTTGGCATCTCAGGGGGAGACAGGCTGTAGAGGCGACGAGTTAAGGACAAAGAAGAGAAATGATAGAGACGATGATCCCAATGCATCGAAAGATGCAGGTGGTGAGTTGCCAAGAACTACTTAAGCTCTTGGGACTTCCACAGCTCAGGGGGAGTCTGCAGGTGCAGTTCGTGGTGATGAGGTGGTGATGGTTGATGATGAAGATGATGTGATTGATGCTTTGAAAGAATTAGATGATGATATGCTAGATGATGATGTGATGTTTGATGACGATGTGCTGCCTATTGAGGAGATTGAGAAGATTGGAGCTCAGATTGTGATTGAAGAAGATGTTGAAGAAGGTGAAATAGTAGAAGAAAATGTTGAACACGAGATCCCAGATATTGAGAAAGCCGATATGGGTAATGAGATGGAAAATGATGAGACTGAATGGGAAGAGCAGCCTAGGTGGAAGGAAGGCTATGCTCAGTGGTTCGTCAAAACGAAGAAACCAGCGGTCCCTACAATGTTTAAGAAGAGTTACAATATTAAAGGCTATGCCGAAGCGAAGAAAGGGATTATTTGCTGGATATATGATGAGCATTTGAAGCTCTTTGTGATTAAACGGTATGACGGCGTTCAGTACTTTAAAAGAATGTTAAGGTCGTTGAATACACTGCCGGAATGTGAAGTGAAAGACTTAGCCAGATTGGGGTTAATCAATCGAAATGACGATAATATGGCTAGAGTCATTGAGAAAATTGTATGGAGAGAGAGTATAAAAGAAAAGAAGTTTGAGCTGTTGAAACCGCAGAAGGGAAAACATGTTGAAGACAAGGATAGAGGTTTGGGAGCTGATGGAAAACCTTGGATGGTCATGAAGTATAAACCGATCCGGTGCCTTAAAGAAGTACCGATGAAGCTAATGCCCAAGGATGTGCTTAAAGACCTAATGTGGTGGTATGTGGATTGTGAGACAGGAAAGGCGGTGATGGAAGACGAGGATGAACAGGAGCTCATAAGAGTTTACGATCCGATGCATTTGGTAAACTTATCGCAAGCTGATCTGAAGGTGCTTAATGAGAAGAAAATCTTTGATATTCCTGCTTGGAAGGACGAAGTGAGGAAGTATCAAAGAGTTGTGTCAGTTTGTGTTAGAGAAGGAGTGCATGCGTGAAGAGACAAGATTGAAGATTACGAGACAAGTGCTTAAAGATCAAGATATGAAGCTACTGCCAAGGGGGAGTCTGTTGGTGCATAAATGTCAGTAGGTCATAGTCTAGTGTCTGTAATCGAGTCTGTAATGTTATTTATGTTTTTGTTTAAGCGAAGTTGTTAACAAGTTCGCCTAGGCGAACTTGTTGAACAAGCGAAGTTATGGACAACTTCGCCTGAACATATCAGGCGAAGTTGTCGTGTATTTATACTAGGTTACGGCTTAGTGTTGAGGGATCATCGAGTTGATCTAAGCTGGTTTGAGTTCATTGTAACGTGAGGACGAGAGTCTGTATCAGTGATTCATATCACGTGAGTTCAGTTATTAATATATAACGTGTTTCGGTTTATTCGTGTGTGTTTGTTTGATTTGCTTTCTACGCTCATAACGATCTACGCAGGGATTCCGCACCTGAGTAGACCGAGATATCTCGTGTGATCCGTCAAGGGAACCTACACCAAACATTGTAGACTAAGTCGACACGAATTCGTGGGTATTTATCAAACCCGAGCGTTGACGGTCCATCGTGTTGAGTCGTTGAGTTTGCGCGAATTCGGTTGGTTTTTGTCATGCTCTTTAGTCGTTACGGTACCATAACTACACCAAAACAAAAAAAGGGAAAAACACCATAACAAAATGGTTCCCGATCAAAGACTTGCCTTACAATACCGTTACTTTTTCAGTTTATTTAGGATTTATTTTTTGTGAATTTAATGGACTGTTCTATGAATACATGATATGGAACGGACATTAACATACGGATTCAAGATATAAAATGCCAATATTAACTATTAAAAGTATATAAGCCTTTTTTTTTAATAAAATTTTGAAATTAAGACTTCAAATTTATATACATTTAACCCTTATAGGAGCGTTGGTTAAACCCAAACATTGTAGATTAAGTCGACACGAATTCGTGAGTATATATCAAACCCGAGCGTTGACGGTCCATTGTGTTGAGTCATTGAGTTTGCACGAATTCGGTCGGTTTCTGTCATGCTCTTTAGAGTTACGGTACCAGAACTACTCAAAAACAAAAAAAAGGAAAAAAAACAAGAACAAAATGGTTCCCGATCAAAGACTTGCCTTACAATACCGTAACTTTTTTAGTTTATTTACGATTTAATTTTTGTGAATTTAATGAACGGTTCTAGGAATACATGATATGGAACGGACATGAACATACGGATTCAAGGTATAAAATGCAAATATTAACTCTTAAAAGTATATAAGCCTTTTTTTTAATCAAATGTTGAAATTAAGACTTCAAATTTATACACATTTTACCTTTTTAGGAGGGTTGGTTAAACCTAAACATTGTAGATTAAGTCGACACCAATTTGTGGGTATTTATCAAACCCGAGCGTTGAAGGTCCATTGTGTTGAGTCGTTGAGTTTGCGTGAATTCGGTCGGTTTCTGTCATGCTCTTTAGTCGTTACGGTACCAAAACTACACCAAAACAAAAAAAGGAAAAAAAACCAGAACAAAATGGTTCCCGATCAAAGGCTTGCCTTACAATACCGTAACTTTTTCAGTTTATTTACGATTTATTTTTTGTGATTTTAAGGGACGGTTCTGTGAATACATGATATGGAACGGACATGAACATACGTATTCAAGATATAAAATGCAAATATTAACTCTTAAAAGTACATAAGCCTTTTTTTGTAATCAAAATTTGAAATTAAGACTTCAAATTTATATACATTTAACCCTTTTAGGAGCGTTGGTTAAACCCAAACATTGTAGATTAAGTCGACACGAATTCGTGAGTATTTATCAAACCAGAGCGTTGACGGTCCATTGTGTTGAGTCGTTGAATTTGCGCGAATTCGGTCGGTTTCTGTCATGCTCTTTACTCGTTACGGTACCAGAACTACACCAAAACAAAAAAAGGAAAAAAAAACAAGAACAAAATGGTTCCCAATCAAAGACTTGCCTTACAATACCGTAACTTTTTCGGTTTATTTATGATTTATTTTTTGTGAATTTAAAGGATGGTTCTGGGAATACATGATATGGAACGGACATAGACATACGGATTCAAGATATAAAATGCAAATAATAACTCTTAAAAGTATATAAGCCTTTTTTTAATCAAATGTTGAAATTAAGACTTCAAATTTATACACATTTTACCCTTTGAGGAGGGTTGGTTAAACCTAAACATTGTAGATTAAGTCGACACGAATTTGTGGGTATTTATCAAACCCGAGCGTTGAAGGTCCATTGTGTTGAGTCGTTGAGTTTGCGCGAATTCGGTCGGTTTCCGTCATGCTCTTTAGTCGTTACGGTAACAAAACTACACCAAAACAAAAAAAGGAAAAAAAACCAGAACAAAATGGTTCCCGATCAAAGGCTTGCCTTACAATACCGTAACTTTTTCAGTTTATTTACGATTTATTTTTTGTGATTTTAAGGGACGGTTCTGGGAATACATGATATGGAACGGACATGAACATACGTATTCAAGATATAAAATGCAAATATTAACTCTTAAAAGTATATAAGCCTTTTTTTGTAATCAAAATTTGAAATTAAGACTTCAAATTTATATACATTTAACTCTTTTAGGAGCGTTAGTTAAACCCAAACATTGTAGATTAAGTCGACACGAATTCGTGAGTATTTATCAAACCCGAGCGTTGACGGTCCATTGTGTTGAGTCGTTGAGTTTACGCGAATTCGGTCGGTTTCTGTCATGCTCTTTACTCGTTACGATAGCAGAACTACACCAAAACAAAAAAAGGAAAAAAAAAACAGAACAAAATGGTTCCCAATCAAAGACTTGCCTTACAATACCGTAACTTTTTCCGTTTATTTATGATTTTTGTTTTGTGAATTTAAAGGACGGTTCTGGGAATACATGATATGGAACGGACATAGACATACGGATTCAAGATATAAAATGCAAATATTAACTCTTAAAAGTATATAAGCCTTTTTTTTAATAAAATTTTGAAATTAAGACCTCAAATTTATATACATTTAGCCCTTATAGGAGAGTTGGTTAAACCCAAACATTGTAGATTAAGTCGACACGAATTCGTGAGTATATATCAAACCCGAGCGTTGACGGTCCATTGTGTTGAGTCATTGAGTTTGCACGAATTCTGTCGGTTTCTGTCATGCTCTTTAGAGTTACGGTACCAGAACTACTCAAAAACAAAAAAAGGAAAAAAAACAAGAACAAAATGGTTCCCGATCAAAGACTTGCCTTACAATACCGCAACTTTTTTAGTTTATTTACGATTTAATTTTTGTGAATTTAATGAACGGTTCTAGGAATATATGATATGAAACGGACATGAACATACAGATTCAAGATATAAAATGCAAATACTAACTCTTAAAAGTATATAAGCCTTTTTTTAATCAAATGTTGAAATTAAGACTTCAAATTTATACACATTTTACCCTTTTAGGAGGTTGGTTAAACCTAAACATTGTAGATTAAGTCGACACGAATTTGTGGGTATTTATCAAACCCCAGCGTTGAAGGTCCATTGTGTTGAGTCGTTGAGTTTGCGCGAATTCGGTCGGTTTCTGTCATGCTCTTTAGTCGTTACGGTACCAAAACTACACCAAAACAAAAAAAGGAAAAAAAACCAGAACAAAATGGTTCCCGATCAATGGCTTGCCTTACAATACCGTAACTTTTTCAGTTTATTTACGATTTATTTTTTGTGATTTTAAGGGACGGTTCTGGGAATACATGATATGGAATGGACATGAACATACGTATTCAAGATATAAAATGCAAATATTTACTCTTAAAAGTATATAAGCCTTTTTTTGTAATCAAAATTTGAAATTAAGACTTCAAATTTATATACATTTAACTCTTTTAGGAGCGTTGGTTAAAACGAAACATTGTAGATTAAGTCAACACGAATTCGTGAGTATTTATCAAACCCGAGCGTTGACGGTCCATTTTATTGAGTCGTTGAGTTTGCGCGAATTCGGTCGGTTTCTGTCATACTCTTTACTCGTTACGGTACCAGAACTACACCAAAACAAAAAAAGGAAAAAAAAACCAGAACAAAATGGTTCCCAATCAAAGACTTGCCTTACAATACCGTAACTTTTTCCGTTTATTTATGATTTATTTTTTGTGAATTTAAAGGACGGTTCTGGGAATACATGATATGGAACGGACATAGACATACGGATTCAAGATAGAAAATGCTAATATTAACTCTTAAAAGTATATAAGCCTTTTTTTTAATAAAATTTTGAAATTAAGACTTCAAATTTATATACATTTAACCCTTATAGGAGCGTTGGTTAAACCCAAACATTGTAGATTAAGTCGACACGAATCCGTGAGTATATATCAAACCCGAGCGTTGACGGTCCATTGTGTTGAGTCATTGAGTTTGCACGAATTCTGTCGGTTTCTGTCATGCTCTTTAGAGTTACGGTACCAGACCTACTCAAAAACAAAAAAAGGAAAAAAAACAAGAACAAAAAGGTTCCCGATCAAAGACTTGCCTTACAATACCGCAACTTTTTTAGTTTATTTACGATTTAATTTTTGTGAATTTAATGAACGGTTCTAGGAATACATGATATGGAACGGACATGAACATACGGATTCAAGATATAAAATGCAAATACTAACTCTTAAAAGTATATAAGCCTTTTTTTAATCAAATGTTGAAATTAAGACTTCAAATTTATACACATTTTACCCTTTTAGGAGGTTGGTTAAACCTAAACATTGTAGATTAAGTCGACACGAATTTGTGGGTATTTATCAAACCCGAGCGTTGAAGGTCCATTGTGTTGAGTCGTTGAGTTTGCGCGAATTCGGTCGGTTTCTGTCATGCTCTTTAGTCGTTACGGTACCAAAACTACACCAAAACAAAAAAAGGAAAAAAAACCAGAACAAAATGGTTCCCGATCAATGGCTTGCCTTACAATACCGTAACTTTTTCAGTTTATTTACAATTTATTTTTTGTGATTTTAAGGGACGGTTCTGGGAATACATGATATGGAATGGACATGAACATACGTATTCAAGATATAAAATGCAAATATTTACTCTTAAAAGTATATAAGCCTTTTTTTGTAATCAAAATTTGAAATTAAGACTTCAAATTTATATACATTTAACTCTTTTAGGAGCGTTGGTTAAAACGAAACATTGTAGATTAAGTCAACACGAATTCGTGAGTATTTATCAAACCCGAGCGTTGACGGTCCATTTTGTTGAGTCGTTGAGTTTGCGCGAATTCGGTCGGTTTCTGTCATACTCTTTACTCGTTACGGTACCAGAACTACACCAAAACAAAAAAAGGAAAAAAAAACCAGAACAAAATGGTTCCCAATCAAAGACTTGCCTTACAATACCGTAACTTTTTCCGTTTATTTATGATTTATTTTTTGTGAATTTAAAGGACGGTTCTGGGAATACATGATATGGAACGGACATAGACATACGGATTCAAGATAGAAAATGCTAATATTAACTCTTAAAAGTATATAAGCCTTTTTTTTAATAAAATTTTGAAATTAAGACTTCAAATTTATATACATTTAACCCTATAGGAGCGTTGGTTAAACCCAAACATTGTAGATTAAGTCGACACGAATCCGTGAGTATATATCAAACCCGAGCGTTGACGGTCCATTGTGTTGAGTCATTGAGTTTGCACGAATTCTGTCGGTTTCTGTCATGCTCTTTAGAGTTACGGTACCAGACCTACTCAAAAACAAAAAAAGGAAAAAAAACAAGAACAAAAAGGTTCCCGATCAAAGACTTGCCTTACAATACCGCAACTTTTTTAGTTTATTTACGATTTAATTTTTGTGAATTTAATGAACGGTTCTAGGAATACATGATATGGAACGGACATGAACATACGGATTCAAGATATAAAATGCAAATACTAACTCTTAAAAGTATATAAGCCTTTTTTTAATCAAATGTTGAAATTAAGACTTCAAATTTATACACATTTTACCCTTTTAGGAGGGTTGGTTAAACCTAAACATTGTAGATTAAGTCGACACGAATTTGTGGGTATTTATCAAACCCGAGAGTTGAAGGTCCATTATGTTGAGTCGTTGAGTTTGCGCGAATTCGGTCGGTTTCTGTCAGGCTCTTTAGTCGTTACGGTACCAAAACTACACCAAAACAAAAAAAGGAAAAGAAACCTGAACAAAATGGTTCTCGATCAAAGGCTTGCCTTACAATACCGTAACTTTTTCAGTTTATTTACGATTTATTTTTCGTGAATTTAATGGACGGTTCTATGAATACATGATATGGAACGGACATGAACATACGGATTCAAGATATAAAATGCAAATATTAACTCTTAAAAGTATATAAGCCTTTTTTTATAATCAAATGTTCAAATTATGACTTCAAATTTATATACATCTAACCCTTGTAGGAGCGTTGGTTAAACCCAAACATTGTAGATTAAGTCAACACGAATTTGTGGGTATTTATCAAACCCGAGCGTTGACGGTCCATTATGTTGAGTCGATGAGTTTGCGCGAATTCGGTCGGTTTCTCTCTTGCTCTTTAGTTGTTACGGTACCAGAACTACACCTAAACAAAAAAAGGAAAAAAACCAGAACAAAATGGTTCCTGATCAAAGGCTTGCCTTACAATACAGTAACTTTTTAAGTCCATTGTTTTGAGTCATTGAGTTTGCGCGAATTCGGTCGGTTTCTGTCATGCTCTTTAGTCGTAACAGTACAATAACTACACCAAAACAAAACGAGGAAAAAACCAGAACAAAATGGTTCCCGATCAAAGGCTTTCCTTACAATACCGTAACTTTTTCAGTTTATTTACGATTTATTTTTTGTGAATTTAAAGGACGGTTATAGGAATACATGATATGGAACGGACATGAACATACGTATTCAAGATATAAAATGAATATATTAACTCTTAAAAGTATATAAGCCTTTTTTTTTAATCAAATGTTGAAATTAAGACTTCAAATTTATACACATTTAACCCTTTTAGGAGCGTTGGTTAAACCCTAACATTGTAGATTAAGTCGATACGAATTCGTTGGTATTTATCAAACCCGAGCGATGACGGTCCATTGTGTTGAGTCGCTGAGTTTGCGCGAATTCGGTCGGTTTCTGTCATGCTCTTTAGTCGTTACGGTACCAGAACTACACCAAAACAAAAAAAGGAAAGAAAACCAGAACAAAATGGTTCCCGATCAAAGGCTTGCCTTACAATACCGTAACTTTTTCAGTTTATTTACGATTTATTTTTTGTTAATTTAAAGGACGGTCCTAGGAATACATGATATGGAACGGACATGAACATACGGATTCAAGATATAAAATGCAAATATTAACTCTTAAAAGTATATAAGTCTTTTTTTTAATCAAATGTTGAAATTAAGACTTCAAATTTATATACATTTAACCCTTATTGGAGCGTTGGTTAAACCCAAACATTGTAGATTAAGTCGATACGAATTCGTTGGTATTTATCAAACCCGAGCGATGACGGTCCATTGTGTTGAGTCGCTGAGTTTGCGCGAATTCGGTCGGTTTCTGTCATGCTCTTTAGTCGTTACGGTACCAGAACTACACCAAAACAAAAAAAGGAAAGAAAACCAGAACAAAATGGTTCACGATCAAAGGCTTGCCTTACAATACCGTAACTTTTTCAGTTTATTTAAGATTTATTTTTTGTTAATTTAAAGGACGGTTCTAGGAATACATGATATGGAACGGACATGAACATACGGATTCAAGATATAAAATGCAAATATTAACTCTTAAAAGTATATAAGTCTTTTTTTTAATCAAATGTTGAAATTAAGACTTCAAATTTATATACATTTAACCCTTATTGGAGCGTTGGTTAAACCCAAACATTGTAGATTAAGTCGACACGAATTCGTGGGTATTTATCAAACCCGAGCGTTGACGGTCCATTGTGTTGAGTCGTTGAGTTTGCACGAATTCGGTCGGTTTCTGTCATGCTCTTTAGAGTTACGGTACCAGAACTACTCAAAAACAAAAAAAGGAAAAAAAACAAGAACAAAATGGTTCCCGATCAAAGACTTGTCTTACAATACCGTAACTTTTTTAGTTTATTTACGATTTAATTTTTGTGAATTTAATGAACGGTTCTAGGAATACATGATATGGTACAGACATGAACATACGGATTCAAGATATAAAATGCAAATACTAACTCTTAAAAGTATAAAAGCCTTTTTTTAATCAAATGTTGAAATTAAGACTTCAAATTTATACACATTTAACCCTTTTAGGAGAGTTGGTTAAACCCAAACATTGTAGATTAAGTCGACACGAATTCGTGGGTATTTATCAAACCCGAGCGTTGACGGTCCAATTTGTTGAGTCGTTGAGTTTGCGCGAATTCGTTCGGTTTCTGTCATGCTCTTTACTCGTTACGGTACCAGAACTACACCAAAACAAAAAAAGGAAAAAAAACAGAACAAAATGGTTCCCGATCAAAGACTTGCCTTACAATACCGTAACTTTTTCGGTTTATTTATGATTTATTTTTTGTGAATTTAAGGGACGGTTCTAGGAATACATGATATGGAACGGACATGAACATACAGATTCAAGATATAAAATGCAAATATTAACTCTTAAAAGTATATAAAACTTTTTTAAACAAATTTTGAAATTAAGACTTCAAATTTATACACATTTAACCCTTTTAGGAGAGTTGGTTAAACCCAAACATTGTAGATTAAGTCGACATGAATTCGTGGGTATTTATCAAACCCGAGCGTTGACGGTCCATTGTGTTGAGTCATTGAGTTTACGCGAATTCGGTCGGTTTCTGTCATGCTCTTTAGTCCTTACGATACAAGAACTATGCCAAAACAAAAAAAAGGGAAAAACACTAGAACAAAATGGTTCCCGATCAAAGGATTGCCTTACAATACCGTAACTTTTTTAGTTTATTTACGATTTATTTTTTGTGAATTTAAAGGACGGTTCTGGGAATACATGATATGGAACGGACATGAACATACGGATTCAAGATATAAAATGCAAATATTAACTCTTAAAAGTATATAAGCCTTTTTTTTATTCAAATTTGAAATTAAGACATCAAATTTATATACATTTAACCCTTATAGGAGCGTTGGTTAAACCCAAACATTATAGATTAAGTCGACACGAATTCGTGAGTATTTATCAAACCCGAGCGTAGACGGTCCATTGTTTTGAGTCGTTGAGTTTGCGCGAATTCGGTCGGTTTCTGTCATGCTCTTTAGTCGTTACGGTACCAGAACTACTCCAAAACAAAAAAAGGAAAAACAACCAGAATAAAATGGGTCCCGATCAAAGACTTGCCTTACAATACTGTATCTTTTTCAGTTTATTTACGATTTATTTTTTGTGAATATAATGGACGGTTCTAGGAATACATGATATGGAACGGACATGAACCTACGGATTCAAGATATAAAATGCAAATATTAACTCTTAAAATTATAAAAGCCTTTTTTTAATCAAATGTGGAAATTAAGACTTCAAATTTATACACATTTAACCTTTTAGGAGCGTTGGTTAAACCCAAACATTGTAGATAAAGTCGACACGAATTTGTGGGTATTTATCAAACCCGAGCGTTGACGGTCCATTGTGCTGAGTCGTTGAGTTTGCGTGAATTCGGTTGGTTTCTGTCATGCTCTTTAGTCGTTACGGTACCATAACTACACCAAAACGAAAAAAGGAAAAAAAACCAGAACAAAATGGTTCCCGATCAAAGGCTTGCCTTACAATACCGTAACTTTTTCAGTTCATTTAAGATTTATTTTTTGTGAATTTAATGGACGGTTCTGGGAATACATGATATGAAACGGACATGAACATACGTATTCAAGATATAAAACGCAAATATTAACTCTTAAAAGTATATAAGCCTTTTTTTGTAATCAAATTTTGAAATTAAGACTTCAAGTTTATATACATTTTACCCTTTTAGGAGCGTTGGTTAAACCCAAACATTGTAGATTAAGTCGACACGAATTCGTGAGTATTTATCAAACCCGAGCGTTGACGGTCCATTGTGTTGAGTGGTTGAGTTTGCGCGAATTCGGTCGGTTTCTGTCGTTGAGTTTGCGTAACGTTTTCAGTTTATTTACGATTTATGTTTTGTGAATTTAAAGGACGGTTCTAGGAATACATGATATGGAACGGACATGAACATACGGATTCAAGATATAAAATGCAAATATTAACTCTAAAAGTATATAAGCCTTTTTTTTAACCAAATGTTGAAATTAAGACTTCAAATTTATACACATTTAACCCTTTTAGGAGCGTTGGTTAAACCCAAACATTGTAGATTAAGTCTACACGAATTCGAGGGTATTTATCAAACCCGAGCGTTGACGGTCCATTGTTTTGAGTCGTTGAGTTTGCTCGAATTCGGTCGGTTTCTGTCGTGCTCTTTAGTCGTTACGGTACAAGAACTACACCAAAACAAAAGAAGGAAAAAACCAGAACAAAATGGTTCCCGATCAAAGACTTGCCATCCAATACCGTAACTTTTTCAATTTATTTATGATTTATTTTTTGTGAATTTAATGGACGGTTCTATGAATACATGATATGGAACGGACATGAACTTACGGATTCAAGATGTAAAATGCAAATATTAAATCTTAAAAGTATATAAGCCTTTTTTTTAATCAAATTTTGAAATTAAGACTTCAAATTTATATACATTTAACCCTTATAGGAGCGTTGGTTAAACCCAAACATTGTAGATTAAGTCGACACGAATTCGTGAGTATTTATCAAACCCGAGCGTTGACGGTCCATTGTGTTGAGTCGTTGAGTTTGCGCGAATTCGGTCGGTTTCTGTCGTTGAGTTTGCGTAACTTTTTAAGTTTATTTACGATTTATTTTTTTTGAATTTAAAGGACGGTTCTAGGAATACATGATATGGAACGGACATGAACATACGGATTCAAGATATAAAATGCAAATATTAACTCTTAAAAGTATATAAGTCTTTTTTTTAATCAAATGTTGAAATTAAGACTTCAAATTTATATACATTTAACCCTTATTGGAGCGTTGGTTAAACCCAAACATTGTAGATTAAGTCGACACGAATTCGTGGGTATTTATCAAACCCGAGCGTTGACGGTCCATTGTGTTGAGTCGTTGAGTTTGCACGAATTCGGTCGGTTTCTGTCATGCTCTTTAGAGTTACGGTACCAGAACTACTCAAAAACAAAAAAAGGAAAAAAAACAAGAACAAAATGGTTCCCGATCAAAGACTTGCCTTACAATACCGTAACTTTTTTAGTTTATTTACGATTTAATTTTTGTGAATTTAATGAACGGTTCTAGGAATACATGATATGGTACAGACATGAACATACGGATTCAAGATATAAAATGCAAATACTAACTCTTAAAAGTATAAAAGCCTTTTTTCAATCAAATGTTGAAATTAAGACTTCAAATTTATACACATTTAACCATTTTAGGAGAGTTGGTTAAACCCAAACATTGTAGATTAAGTCGACATGAATTCGTGGGTATTTATCAAACCCGAGCGTTGACGGTCCAATGTGTTGAGTCGTTGAGTTTGCGCGAATTCGTTCGGTTTCTGTCATGCTCTTTACTCGTTACGGTACCAGAACTACACCAAAACAAAAAAAGGAAAAAAAAACAGAACAAAATGGTTCCCGATCAAAGACTTGCCTTAAAATACCGTAACTTTTTCGGTTTATTTATGATTTATTTTTTGTGAATTTAAGGGACGGTTCTAGGAATACATGATATGGAACGGACATGAACATACAGATTCAAGATATAAAATGAAAATATTAACTCTTAAAAGTATATAAACCTTTTTTAAACAAATTTTGAAATTAAGACTTCAAATTTATACACATTTAACCCTTTTAGGAGAGTTGGTTAAACCCAAACATTGTAGATTAAGTCGACATGAATTCGTGGGTATTTATCAAACCCGAGCGTTGACGGTCCATTGTGTTGAGTCATTGAGTTTACGCGAATTCGGTCGGTTTCTGTCATGCTCTTTAGTCCTTACGATACAAGAACTATGCCAAAACAAAAAAAAGGGAAAAACACTAGAACAAAATGGTTCCCGATCAAAGGATTGCCTTACAATACCGTAACTTTTTTAGTTTATTTACGATTTATTTTTTGTGAATTTAAAGGACGGTTCTGGGAATACATGATATGGAACGGACATGAACATACGGATTCAAGATATAAAATGCAAATATTAACTCATAAAAGTATATAAGCCTTTTTTTTTATTCAAATTTGAAATTAAGACATCAAATTTATATACATTTAACCCTTATAGGAGCGTTGGTTAAACCCAAACATTATAGATTAAGTCGACACGAATTCGTGAGTATTTATCAAACCCGAGCGTAGACGGTCCATTGTTTTGAGTCGTTGAGTTTGCGCGAATTCGGTCGGTTTCTGTCATGCTCTTTAGTCGTTACGGTACCAGAACTACTCCAAAACAAAAAAAGGAAAAACAACCAGAATAAAATGGTTCCCGATCAAAGACTTGCCTTACAATACTGTATCTTTTTCAGTTTATTTACGATTTATTTTTTGTGAATATAATGGACGGTTCTAGGAATACATGATATGGAACGGACATGAACCTACGGATTCAAGATATAAAATGCAAATATTAACTCTTAAAATTATAAAAGCCTTTTTTTAATCAAATGTGGAAGTTAAGACTTCAAATTTTTACACATTTAACCTTTTAGGAGCGTTGGTTAAACCCAAACATTGTAGATAAAGTCGACACGAATTTGTGGGTATTTATCAAACCCGAGCGTTGACGGTCCATTGTGCTGAGTCGTTGAGTTTGCGCGAATTCGGTTGGTTTCTGTCATGCTCTTTAGTCGTTACGGTACCATAACTACACCAAAACGAAAAAAGGAAAAAAAACCAGAACAAAATGGTTCCCGATCAAAGGCTTGCCTTACAATACCGTAACTTTTTCAGTTCATTTAAGATTTATTTTTTGTGAATTTAATGGACGGTTCTGGGAATACATGATATGAAACGGACATGAACATACGTATTCAAGATATAAAACGCAAATATTAACTCTTAAAAGTATATAAGCCTTTTTTTGTAATCAAATTTTGAAATTAAGACTTCAAGTTTATATACATTTTACACTTTTAGGAGCGTTGGTTAAACCCAAACATTGTAGATTAAGTCGACACGAATTCGTGAGTATTTATCAAACCCGAGCGTTGACGGTCCATTGTGTTGAGTCGTTGAGTTTGCGCGAATTCGGTCGGTTTCTGTCGTTGAGTTTGCGTAACTTTTTCAGTTTATTTACGATTTATGTTTTGCGAATTTAAAGGACGGTTCTAGGAATACATGATATGGAACGGACATGAACATACGGATTCAAGATATAAAATGCAAATATTAACTCTTAAAAGTATATAAGCCTTTTTTTTAACCAAATGTTGAAATTAAGACTTCAAATTTATACACATTTAACCCTTTTAGGAGCGTTGGTTAAACCCAAACATTGTAGATTAAGTCGACACGAATTCGTGGGTATTTATCAAACCCGAGCGTTGACGGTCCATTGTTTTGAGTCGTTGAGTTTGCTCGAATTCGGTCGGTTTCTGTCGTGCTCTTTAGTCGTTACGGTACAAGAACTACACCAAAACAAAAGAAGGAAAATACCAGAACAAAATGGTTCCCGATCAAAGACTTGCCATCCAATACCGTAACTTTTTCAGTTTATTTATGATTTATTTTTTGTGAATTTAATGGACGGTTCTATGAATACATGATATGGAACGGACATGAACTTACGGATTCAAGATGTAAAATGCAAATATTAAATCTTAAAAGTATATAAGCCTTTTTTTTAATCAAATTTTGAAATTAAGACTTCAAATTTATATACATTTAACCCTTATAGGAGCGTTGGTTAAACCCAAACATTGTAGATTAAGTCGACACGAATTCGTGAGTATTTATCAAACCCGAGCGTTGACGGTCCATTGTGTTGAGTCGTTGAGTTTGCGCGAATTCGGTCGGTTTCTGTCGTTGAGTTTGCGTAACTTTTTAAGTTTATTTACGATTTATTTTTTGTGAATTTAAAGGACGGTTCTAGGAATACATGATATGGAACGGACATGAACATACGGATTCAAGATATAAAATGCAAATATTAACTCTTAAAAGTATATAAGCCTTTTTTTTAACCAAATGTTGAAATTAAGACTTCAAATTTATACACATTTAACCCTTTTAGGAGCGTTGGTTAAACCCAAACTTTGTAGATTAAGTCGACACGAATTCGTGGGTATTTATCAAACCCGAGCGTTGACGGTCCATTGTGTTGAGTCGTTGAGTTTGCTCGAATTCGGTCGGTTTCTGTCATGCTCTTTAGTCGTTACGGTACAAGAACTACACCAAAACCAAAAAAGGAAAAAAAAAACCAGAACTAAATGGTTCCCGATCAAAGACTTGCCATACAATACCGTAACTTTTTTAGTTTATTTACGATTTATTTTTTGTGAATTTAATGGACGGTTCTATGAATACATGATATGCAACGGACATGAACATACGGATTCAAGATATAAAATGCAAATATTAACTCTTAAAAGTATATAAGCCTTTTTTTAACCAAATGTTGAAATTAAGACTTCAAATTTATACACATTTAACCCTTTTAGGAGCGTTGGTTAAACCTAAACATTGTAGATTAAGTCGACACGAATTCGTGAGTATTTATCAAACCCGAGCATTGACGGTCCATTGTGCTGAGTCGTTGAGTTTGCGCGAGTTCGGTCAGTTTCTGTCGTTGAGTTTGCGTAACTTTTCAAGTTTATTTACGATTTTTTTTTTGTGAATTTAAAGGACGGTTCTAGGAATACATGATATGGAACGGACATGAACATACGGATTCAAGATATAAAATGCAAATATTAACTCTTAAAAAAGTATATAAGCCTTTTTTTAACCAAATGTTGAAATTAAGACTTCAAATTTATACACATTTAACCCTTTTAGGAGCGTTGGTTAAACCCAAACATTGTAGATTAAGTCGACACGAATTCGTGGGTATTTATCAAACCCGAGCGTTGACGGTCCATTGTGTTGAGTCGTTGAGTTTGCTCGAATTTGGTCGGTTTCTGACATGCTCTTTTGTAGGTTCCCTGGACGGATCACACGAGATATCCCGATATACACAGGTGCGGAATCCCTGTGTTGATCGTTACGGACGTAGAACACAAACACACGAACACACGAATACGATACGAACAAACACATGTTATATTAATAACTCAACACGTGATATAATCACAGTTACAGACTCTGGACCTCACGTCACTTGACTCACACGAACAATAACTTAAACTCACACGAACTCGAACAACTACTAAACAATAATCCGTAACCTATATAAATACACGACAACTTCGCCTCAGGCGAAGTTGTCCATAACTTCGCTTGGTTAACAAGTTCGCCTAAGCGAACTTGTCAACAACTTCGCTTGGTTAACAAGTTCGCCTAAGCGAACTTGTCAACAACTTCGCTTTAAACAAACAAATACATAAACAATATTACAGACTCGATTACAGACACTAGACATATGAACTACTGACATTTATGCACCAACAGACTCCCCCTTGGCAGTAGCTTCATATCTTGATCTTTCAGCTCTTGTCTCGTAATCCTGTAACTTCAAGCGTGCACTCCTTCTCTAACACACACCGACACAACTCGTTGATACTTTCTTGCTTCGTCCTTCCAAGCTGGAATATAAAAGATTTTCTTCTCGTTAAGCACCTTCAGATCAGCTTGCGATAAGTTAACAAGATGCATCGGATCGTAAACTCTAAGAATCTCTTGTTCATCCTCATCTTCCATCACTGCCTCCGCTGTCTCACAATCAACGAACCACCACTTTAGGTCTTTGAGCACATCCTTGGGCATAAGCTTCATCGGTACTTCTTTAAGGCACCGGATTGGTTTATACTTCATAACCATCCAAGGCTTTCCATCAGCTCTCAAACCTCTATCCTTGTCTTCAACAAGTTTCCCTTTTGTGGTTTCAACAACTCAAACTTCTTTTCCTTTATGCTCTCTTTCCATACGATTTTCCCTATGACTCGAGCCATATTATCATCACTTCGATTGATCAACCCCAATCTGGCTAAGTCTTTAACCTCACATTCAGGCAGTGTGTTTAACGATCTCAACATTCTTCTAAGGTACTGAACTCCATCATATCGTTTAATCACGAAGAGCCGCAACTGCTCATCATAAATCCAGCATATAATCCCTTTCTTTGCTTCAGCATAGCCCTTAATGTTGTAACTCTTTTTGAACATGGTAGGGACTGCCGGTTTCTTTGTTTTGACTAACCATTGAGCATATCCTTCCTTCCACCTCGGCTGCTCTTCCCATTCAGTATCTTCAACTGCCGTCTGATCACCCATATCGGCCTTCACAACCTCTGGAATGTCATGTTAGACATTTTCCTCTACTATCTCTCCTTCCTCAATCTCATTCTCAATCTTAATCTGCTCACCGATCTTCTCAATCACATCACTCGGCAGCACATCCTCATCAAATAACACATCGTCACTGAACATATCATCGTCAAGTTCCCTCAACGCATCAATCACGTCATCATCAACCAACACCACATCATCACCACCAGAACCACCAGCCGCGTCGGCAGACTCCCCCTGAGCTGTGGAAGTACCAAGAGCTTGAGAAGTTCTTGGCAGCTCACCACCTGCATCTTTCGATGCATTGGGATCATCGTCTCGGTCATTTCTTTTTTTCGTCCTTAGCTCGTCGCCCTTACAGCTCATCTCCCCCTGAGATGCCAAGAACTCCTTCAAGGCATCTATAATTTTCCCATGCTCAACCAGGAGGGATGACTGTAGTTGATTTGCTTCTACTAGGCGTTGAATAGTCTTCGATTGCTCTGCCACGATCCGCTCTAGTGAAGCTATTCTCTCTGAGTCTGACATAGGCGTAGGCGAGACATCAGAAGCAGGCGTAACCGCAGGTGGTACCATACCTGATAACCCTGCAGTAGTGACGACCGTTGACTCTACAAATCGTGCAGCTACCACCGACTGAGTAAGCGTTGGAGGTGGTAGAGACACAATCTCCGGAGTCGACATCTGGATAGTAGTGGTAGATGGAATGCCAGCAGATGATGTAGCCACCACGGGAACATCCGCAGCACTTGTACTTGTAACCTGTACAGAAGTAGGAACGATAGACATACCAGACAGTGCGGCCGGAGCAAAACGTACCATCCTTGAAGTCTCTCCAGCTCCCATACCTGCACATGTCCTTTCCCGTCTTGAACGTCTTATCAGCTTATGTATATCTTCTTCCTCTTCTGACTCATCATCATCCTCCGTTCTCTTTCTCTTCCCAAACGTTCTCTCTTGAGACACCATCAACTGTCTCCCCTCATTCATGATCTCATCCAAATCTGAGTCAGCCATTGACGTAGCTGCTCTAGTAACACTCACACCCGAACCTTGTGCAGCAGAGACCTGCACCTCTTCATGTGTATCAACTTGATCCATATCGAAATAACCTTGACCTCCAAAGACAGCATCAAGATCTATAACCTTTGCAGCCGACACAACAGGCACAGCAGATGCAGCTTGAGTTGCTCTTGCCTGTCGCGGTTGAGGATCTCTGAACTCGTCCCCACCAGCAGGAACATACTCTGGGTTGATTAAAAACCCAAACAGTGGAGTATGCCTTGGACGATGTTCAGGGTTGCTCCTCGCACTCGAAGTGCGGCATTGAGCAAAGATACGTTTGCTCACAGATTCCACGCATCTTATTGGTCGTCTCTGAGGTAGATTCGGAGCCACATGGTTCAACATCATCTGGATGAAACGTGGATACATAATGAACCGCTCCCGAGCCATCGCCCTTCTCTGTCTGTCAATCTCATAAAAGACCATCTGACTAAAACTATAGCGTTTATTGTAAGTCAGTGCAGTCATTCCGGACTGCATGGTCGCACCCATACCGTCAGTGCCCGCCTTCCTTCCTGACATGCAAACTATCATGACGTGCATAAGGAAGCGCCACTGACCAAGTAGAAAACCCTTCCGTCTCTGTGAATCACCTAATGGACCAGAATAGCCCATTCGGAGAAACGCTCCATCACTAAACGGAGCCACAAACTCAGTTGGGTCGTCCCTCGTCTCTTCTCCAAACCGTAACGCCACCCGAATCTGTTCAGAATTGAACTGAACCTGTTGATTGTTCAAAGTCGCTCGCATGACCGGGGGCTCAACACGACAATCGTATTCTACCGTCTGCCAAAAGTCTTTGATATTTGCTAAGGATATCGGCAGAGTGTTCGTGATTGCATGAAAAATCCTCGAGCGTATGAGGAAAGTAATAATCTCGCGGTAATCCTCAACGCCGCTCGCTTCCGGGTCAAGGGTGATGTACATATTGTGACCCGGGAAAAATTGCCTCTGATTGTCACCGTCGTCTCCTCCTGCACCTCCAGCACCAGCTACTGCAGCCATATCTGCAACAAAGGAACCAAGTTAGATAAACGTTAATGAATAACACAAGTTCGCTGGTTACCATGAGCGAAGTTGTGATAATCTGTTTATAGGCGAAGTTAAAGGTGGGGCGAAGTTGGGAACAACTTCGCTTCAGCCTTAAGTTCGTCTGTTTAACATTCAGTAAAAGTGATCTAGGCGATTCAGATTCAGGCGAACTTAAGGTTTAGGCGAAGTTATCCGTAACTTCGCCTGAGGCTTATCTTCGCCTGAGGCGATGTTGTCATTAACTTCGCCTGAGGCGATGTTATGATGAGGCGAAGTTAGTTAACTTCGCCTCATCATAACATCGCCTCAGGCGAAGTTAATGACAACATCGCCTCAGGCGAAGATAAGCCTCAGGCGAAGTTACGGATAACTTCGCCTAAACCTTAAGTTCGCCTGAATCTGAATCGGCGAAGTAAGGATTATGGAACAACGTGCAGTTGATGTTTTCGTGATTAAGGAATCCGGAAAACATGATGTTAAGGTTATCTAGACGATCAAAGTGGTTCTTAACACGTAAAAACAAGTTTTGAAAATCGGTTTTTAAATTCCGATGGTCCGAGGTTTCGAAATCGGTCCAAACGACCCCTGATTAGAATGAATGAACATGGAATATATGATAAATCGACATCTCGAACCTTGAATCTTAATGAAATCTGGGAAAAGTAACTCGGAATCGAAATAAACAATAAGTTCGCCGGAAAATCAGTAAGTTCGCCGGAGAATACGGATAAGTTCGCTGTTTTTGAAAATTGATGAACAGTTTGACTCTTGAACATCCTTATATAGGGTCTGGGTTATACAGGCGAAGTTTCACAACTTCGCCTGTTTAACATCGCCTATATTTACAAAATCAAACCTTATAATTTGAACATTTTTTAATTAACTCTTTAAAACTTCCCTTTAAGAAATAAATGACATGATCAATTCCAAGTAACCAGTTAAAAAATCATAAAACTATCTAAGTACAAAAACTTAAAAAAAATTTAAAGTATAAGGGATCACATTTCAGTCTAGTTAGGGACTACCACGTTTTTAGAAAAGATCCGAACAGGAATCATACTAATTACGTGACTGTCACATAGATCCGTGTTTAGCTGTATTATGATATATAGAGACAGGTTGTAAGCAGGTATAACTTAAAGTGGTTTTCATCGTTTCTGTGATACGAGTTAGGTTCGATTAAGCCTCAAAATTTAAGCGAGCAACAACTCAGAGATTTTGATGCCTCCTATCTATCCTCAGAGCGTATTTGGCTTTCCCCAAGTCACCCCGAATTGACCTCGACCCATAGTGTCTGATTTTGTAAGTACTCTTCTTCTGCTTCCCGTTCTTCTTCTTACTCTAAGATTGAGAAGTCTTGATATTTTCAGCCCTAGAATGTTTCAATACTCACAAATTCTTTTTTTTTTTTTTTTTGTTTTTTTAACTCACAAAGTTACAAAGACTTCAGAGTAGTAAATAACTGCAAGTCCCGAATCTAGATCACTGCAGTTTCCTGAAACGCTATCTTCACGGGAATCAGAACACTTACGGGCTCGTGTATGACTGGGTAATCACTTTTCTGCCTGTCATTCGGAAAGATATATATGAAGACATGCAAAACTCTTAAGGAGTTTCCACGTAAAATCAAGTAAATTTAGTTTGTATCACATCTACTTTTACGCACCATTAAAAAGTTACCATGACATACAATGACTGTTCTAAAGCTTTTTAAGCCTAATAACTTCACTAGTTAAGCACACAGAATCAGTATAACTATCATTTTCCAAGGTTGGATCAATTTTCTGTTAAACATAGCAAATGAACTTCTTACGAAGTAGTAGACTTGAAAAGTAATTTCATTTCCCTGTTCTTTCAAAATTTTAACTTTAATCGCCCCGACCAAAACAAAGTCTTCAGGTAAACGGCTATCCTGAAGATCCAATGGATCAGCTGGACCGACCACATACTAGTATGTGTCCTTCTAACTAAGTATGATCGACTAATTTTAAGCGAAAGAATGAAAAACTCATCATAAACCGCCCCGGTCACTATCAGTAATCTGGTTAATGGCTATCCTCAAAATCTACAAGTAGAAAATGAGGACCAAAACATATCCGAAGACAAGTCCTTCAAACTGATGTAACCGACATATTTTTAAGCGATTAGTGACGTTTTTTTTTTTTTTTTTAAATATCACAAGAAAAGCATGGTTACTCGGGATTGATCATCCCATTCAGTTCAATAAGGTTTTGAAATCTGGATTTGTCAAACGCTTTAGTATATAAATCAGCGAAATTATCAAGCGTATCCACCTTTTCAAGCACAATCAATTTCTTCTCAGCACAATCCCGTATAAAATGATGACGTATGTCAATATGTTTAGTTTTACTATGTTTCACGTGATTGTTAGTTACTGAGATAGCAGCTGTGTTATCAATGCAAATAGGAGTAAGTAAGAAATTCAGACCATAGTCGCGCAACTGTTGTTGAATCCAAAGAACCTGAGAGCAGCAGTTGGATGCTGCCATGTATTCTGCCTCACAGGTTGAAATTGCAACTGAAGTCTGCTTCTTGCATTGCCACGACACCAATCTGCCACCAAGAAACTGACATCCTCCAGTTGTTGACTTCCGACTCTGATTGCACCCTCCATAATCAGAATCTGTGTAAGCGACCAGCTCCAAGTCTCCTTCTCTCGGGTACCACAACCCCAGCTTCGGCTTGCCCTTGAGATACCGCAGTATCCTCTTTGCACCTTTCAAATGAGATTCTTTTGGATTTGCCTGAAAACGTGCACAAAGACAAACAGCAAACATTATATCAGGCCTAGATGCAGTTAAGTACATTAAAGAACCTATTATTGCCTGATATTGAGTTGGGTCCACATCTGCATCACCGTCTACTTCAGCACCCAATTTGTGATTGACGCAGATTGGAGTATCATATGGAGAACTGTCCTCCATCTTGAAGCGCTTGAGCACATCATGAACATACTTCGTCTGATGAATGAACATCCCGTCCTTCTTCTGATCAAACCTGCAATCCTAGAAAGAAAGTTAGTTCACCCATAGCACTCATTTCAAACCTTTTCTTCATGACGGCTTCAAACTCCTGACACATGGAGACTTTTGACGCAGCAAATATAATGTCATCCACGTAGACTTGTACCAGCAGGAAGTCGCTTCCATCTCTTTTGAAGAACAACGTGCTATCAATTTTCCCTCTTTCAAAACCATTCTCGAGCAAGTAATCTGATAAAGTTGAATACCAGGCACGAGGTGCCTGATGTAATCCATACAACGCCTTGCTCAACCTGTACACGTGATCTGGAAAGTCTGGGTCAGGAAAACCCGGAGGTTGCTCAACATACAAAACTTCATCAACTTTCCCATTCAAAAACGCACTCTTCACATCTAGCTGAAACACCTTCATCTTTTCATAAGCAGCAAACGCCAAAAACAATCTTATGGCTTCCAACCTAGCGACATGAGCGAACACTTCGTTATAATCAATCCCCTCTTGTTGATTAAAACCTTTAACGACTAGCCTCGCCTTGTTTCTTATAATAATCCCCTTATCATCTCTCTTGCACTTAAACACCCATTTTATGCCTATCGCATGCACATTCTTTGGTTTTTCAACCAAAGTCCAAACTTCCATCTTCTTGAATTGAGCCAACTCTTCTTGCATGGCTTCGACCCACGAGCTGTCCTTTAAAGCCATTTGATAATTCTTCGGTTCAATTTGGCTTATAAAGCAGGTGTACAGGCATTCATTGATTATTCCTGTCTCCTTAATGCTTGTATAAACACAGGTGTGTTCATTCAAGCTACTTCTCGTTTGTACACCTGAGGACACATCACCAATCACATTATCCAAAGGGTGATCTTTATGAATTCTCGTGGTAGGAACAGAACTGACATGCAAATTATCTTCCAAATTAGAAGAGATCTCGTCAATGGTTGTTTCTGGCTGAGAGTGAAATGGATTGAAAAATTCTTCTTCAGTCGAGGCAGCAGGGGTACCAGTAGAGTTTGATGAGGAAGGTTGACATTTATCAATCAGCTGTCTTTGCAATAGATTTTCTTCCTCATCAAGTATCATCTTCGTCGCAACTCTTTCTTCTTCTTCAGAAATTTCCAAATCCGGTATGTTAAAAGACTTAAAAAGCTTAACATAGTCGAAAAGCTCAGCAGGTCCATTGCTTGGTTTTGGCGGTTGGTAACTTGTGATGTCGGTGTTACACACCACCTCCACCTTGCAGGTCGAAGTATTGAAGACACGTCTGTTGGGAGTACCAACAACATAACCGACTAAGATTCCTTCATCGGCTACTTCGCCAAATTTAGAATTTGTCTTCAAGATCGAACAAGGGGACCCGAATGGTTCAAGACCACTCAAGTTGGGCTTCCTTCCATGCATAAGCTCGTAACACGTTTTACCAAGTCTCTTAACAGTTAACACTCTATTCAGAACATAGCAGGCTGTAGCAACTGCTTCAGCCCAGAACATCACAGGAAGCTTCGAATCTGCCAGCATAGTTCTGGCTCCTTCAATTAAAGTTTGGTTTTTCCTTTCAGCCACTCCATTCTGTTGCGGAGTATACGGAGCGCTGTATTGGTGTTCAATTCCTTTCTGAAGACAGAAGATCTCCATCTCAAAATTCTTGAACTCCGTTCCATTGTCACTCCTGATGAACTTAACTGTTTTACCCATGACGTTCTCAACTTTGGTAATCAAATTCTTCACCATTTGAGCCGTCTCATCTTTCGATTTCAGAAAATATACCCACGAATATCGCGAGTAGTCATCAGTGATCACCAAGCAGTAAGAAGTACCTCCTAGACTTTTTGCATATACGGGACCGAAGATATCCATGTGAAGCAATTCTAGAGTACTGGCAATAGAGTTGACCTTCTTGGTGAGATGGGATTTCTTGTGTTGCTTTCCCTTCTTGCATGCTATACATTTGTCTTCAAAGTTAAAACTTTTCAAGGGAACGCCCATCACAAGTCCATTCCTGACAATGTGGTTCATCTTCTGAAGATGAATGTGCCCCATCCTCCTGTGCCACAGTTTGGATTCCGATTCGCTTGCTTTCGTCATTAAACATGATTCTTCCGTGGCCATTTCAGTAGACCTCATATCCATCACATAAGTATTTGTATCACGTGGAGCTTTCATCACTATCCACTCGTCTGGTATCTGAAAACCAGGCTTCAACACGATCGCCTCATTCTTCGTGAAATGAACAGTGTACTCCTTATCACAAATCGGCGACACACTCAACAGATTGTGCTTCAACTCTTCTACAAAGTTCACATTCTCAAGAGTCATTTTTCCATTGGACACTGTTCCTCTTCCAGTAATTCTGCCTCCACTTTCACCGGCAAAGCTAACTCTCGCTCCTTGAACAGGTTTTAAGTCGTGCAACAAGTATTTGTTGCCCGTCATGTGCCGGGAACAGCCGCTATCTACAATCCAAAGACTGTGGGCAGCCCTGTTCAACTGTTCCTGCACAATAAAGCAAAGGATTAGAATCTAGGGACCCAAGACCAATTGGTCTTGGATCTATACATCCCGTACTTCTGCTTTCCAAAGTTAGCATCTGGATAATTCCTGTCAGTCCTATTATTAAATCTCCTTGGAAATTGAGTGTGAGGCCTTCCAAACCTATGTGTATTGGAAGTATTATATCTTGCGGTTTGGTTATTAGCATTGTTAAACTGAGGTTTGTTTCTGTGAAAACCTGAATTAGTTACATTTCGTAACTTTGAAGGGTTTTCACTTTTAGCAGTATTAAAATTACCATTAGGCTTATGCTCAGTTTTAATAGGCCTCACACCTCTGAATTTCTGCGTCAGAGGGCAATCTGCAACAAGATGTCCTAACTTATTACACCTAAAACAACACCTATGCTCCATTTTCTTTTCAAAGGTTGTTTTGGATGTCGAGGCTGTGTTACCGGCCGTTCGTCTCACATAAGGTGGGACGTACGGGTTGAGTGGAGTACTTTTTTTATAGGTTTTATCTTTTTCTCCACCAGTGGGTAACATTACCTTCTCTTTTGTCTTACCCGATTCGGACAACTTATCCGAATCTGATGAGACTGGACTCTTAACAGAAATTTTCACACTTGAAACAGGCGAACTCGTTTCGCCACTACTAATACTTGGTTCTTTACTCGTAACCTTGATTGGAACTGTCTGAGGAACTTCAAAATCAACAGATTTCTGAACACTAGGGTTAAAAGTGTAATTGTGGTTATAAGGTGGTGGAACCTCGTGATAACCAATTCCTCCCCTCTTCGCAGAGGAATCTTGACCACTAACAAGGTGATCAAGAATAGCTGAGGAATTTCTGAACTGCTCAAGTTTTCGGTTCGGTTCCACCACTTTCACCTGGTAGTCAGCAATCTGCTTTTCTCGTTCAGCAATCAGTTTAGTCTTTTCTTCTAAAACCTCATAACTTAGATCAATTACTTCAATTTTTCAGCAAGTTTTGTTTTTAAGCTTTTAACATCTTTTTCACACGCTTTTATTATAACTTTGTAACTGTTTTCTCTTGCTTTCATAAAGTGATGATCTTCTTTAAGAGTTTTAAATTCAGCATCTAAACGAACATACTGATCAGTTATGGTAGCAAGTTGCTCAGACAAATTCTCACATTTAGTACAAATAGGTTTAGAACTTACCTCGGAGAGTTGATCATTGTTATCTGCCATGAAAGCTTTTTCCTTACCAGTAGCTTTCTCTTCTCCGGTAATCTTCTAACATTCTTCATTCTCAACCTTAGCCATATTTGCCTGTTCACTAGTTTCATTCGAATGCAGGTTCCAGTTGTATTCACCTGCTTCTCTGGACATCATGGCATTGACTTCTTTACTACTCCCAGTGTGCTGTGCAGACCGGCCTAGACCACGTTCAACTCGCTCGTTTCTACACTCTTTGGCAAAGTGCCCATTTTGTTGACAGTTATAGCACCTCACCTTAGACTTGTCGAACCCTGGCCTGCCACCAACAAACTTTCTCCCCGTCTTTCTCATAAACTTCTTCACTCTCCTCACTATCATGGCCATCTGCCATTGTAAATCCATTTCCTCCAGATCATCAGCATCGATCTGGTCATAGTCTTCATCCAGCATCGCTGGATCAACAACCTTTCCTTGAATATAGTTTTCATATGAAGCAATAAACGAAGCATAGAGGTCAAACTGCTCTTCAGCAGATTTGACGCTCATTGGCATCTTAGAGTAATTATTGCTTGAGGAACTTGAAGATCCACTAATCTTGCTTGCTGTCTGTTGAGTACCACTTGATCCACCGGCTACAAAGCAAACATCCCCATTTGAGTTTACTGACACATGCCCCTCCTGTGAAAACTTGGCACACGACTCGCCCTTCGAGTAGTAGGCGGCAGAATCAGTCTTTGAACTTGAATTTGAGTTTACTTTAGTACCGTACATGCCTGGATCTTGAACCTGATCCATAGATGTCTCTTTTCTGACCATATTAAGCTCAAAAGTTCTGAGCTTGTTGACAGTGGTTTCAAGATCATAAGTAGGGAAGTCCTTGTCTTCCCTCATTAGCACAGTATACATCTCCCATTTTGGTGGGAGAGCATCGAGAAGCTTTTCCACAATCTCTTCTTCTCGGTAGGAAATGGAGTAGTTACTCAATTCAGTCATTAGATGATAATATCGAGTGATAATATCATCAAGAGATTCGTTCTTCAAGTACTTAAAGACTGAAAATTGAGTTTTGAGCAACTTTATCTTTGAAGCCCGAATACCTACATTCCTTTCAAATCTGTTCTCAAGAGCTTCCCAAAGCTCTCTAGCTGATGTATACTTTCTGAACGTATGGAGGATCTCCTGTGGAAGAGCCATTGTGATTGCAGCATGAGCCTTGCTTTCGGCTTCATACATCTTTTTCTCCTCCTCTTCCATTTTACTGTATTTCTTGATTTGGTCTCGACCCTCATACTCCATGACTGGTGGAATATATCCATCTTGGATGCATACCCACATTTTCGCATCCTGGTACTTAACGTATTGTATGAACCGATCCTTCCACGCGACAAAGTCGGTTCCCTTCAGCAACCTTGGGGCCTTTGTAGTTGATCGACGACATCCTTCTTGAAGACTAAGAAACCCGAAAAATTCTGAGTAGGCGAAGTTAAAAAAAAATTTCCTCTGAACAGTACTGTAGGCGAAGTTAAGGAAAACTTCGCTTAAGTAATAACTTCTCTGGATCTTTCTTAAATTCACGTGACTGGGCGAAGTTGAGAATAACTTCGCTTAGGGTAAGCGAACTTAGAAAGTAGGCGAACTTGAAGAAAAATTCGCTGAGCTAGGCGAACTTGATGAGAACTTCGCTGAGTTAGGCGAAGTTGAGGAGGTAGGCGAAGTTGTAAATAACTTCGCTTCTCCTTATATCTTCGCCGAAACCCTACGTATCCTGGCGGCAACTTCGCCTGATGAACAGCAACTTCGCCTGACGAACTCAAACTTTCCGAATATCTGAAAATCGGATTTTAACGAAGTTTTTGACGGTTTAAAGGCTTGAACACACTGGTAGGAGGCTAGAATGAGCAAAAACACCAAAAACTCGTCCCGTGAATAGTCGAAACGGGACAAATTCTACACTCGCGTGAATATCCCGAACCACACAATCGAGCAAACGTTCTGATACCAATTGTAGGTTCCCTGGACGGAACACACGAGATATCCCGATATACACAGGTGCGGAATCCCTGTGTAGATCGTTACGGACGTAGAACACAAACACACGAATACGATACGATCAAACACACGTTATATTAATAACTCAACACGTGATATAATCACAGTTACAGACTCTGGACCTCACGTCACTGAACTCACACGAACAATAACTTAAACTCACACGAACTCGAACAACTACTAAACAATAATCCGTAACCTATATAAATACACGACAACTTCGCCTCAGGCGAAGTTGTCCATAACTTCGCTTGGTTAACAAGTTCGCCTAAGCAAACTTGTCTACAACTTCGCTTGGTTAACAAGTTCGCCTAAGCGAACTTGTCAACAACTTCGCTTTAAACAAACAAATACATAAACAATATTACAGACTCGATTACACACACTAGACATATGAACTACTGACATTTATGCACCAACATCTTTAGTCGTTACGGTACCAGAACTACACCAAAACAAAAAAAGGAAAAAAAACCAGAACAAAACGGTTCCCGATCAAAGACTTGCCATACAATACCGTAACTTTTTCAGTTTATTTACGATTTATTTTTTGTGAATTTAATGGACGGTTCTAAGAATACATGATATGGAACGGACATGAACTTACGGATTCAAGATATAAAATGCAAATATTAACTCTTAAAAGTATATAAGCCTTTTTTTAATCAAATTTTGAAATTAAGACTTCAAATTTATATACATTTAACCCTTATAGGAGCGTTGGTTAAACCCAAATATTGTAGATTAAGTCGACACGAATTCGTGAGTATTTATCAAACCCGAGCGTTGACGGTCCATTGTGTTGAGTCGTTGAGTTTGCGCGAATTCGGTTGGTTTCTGTCATGCTCTTTAGTCGTTACGGTACCAGAACTACACCAAAACAAAAAAAGGAAAAAAACAAGAACAAAATGGTTCCCGATCAAAGACATGCAATACAATAACATAACTTTTTCAGTTTATTTACGAATTATTTTTTGTGAATTTAATGGACGGTTCTATGAATACATGATATGGAACGGACATGAACATATGGATTCAAGATATAAAATGCAAATATTAACTCTTAAAAGTATATAAGCCTTTTTTAATCAAATTTTAATTAAGACTTCAAATTTATATACATTTAACCCTTATAGGAGCGTTGGTTAAACCCAAACATTGTAGATTAAGTCGACACGAATTCGTGAGTATTTATCAAACCCGAGCGTTGATGGTCCATTGTGTTGAGTCGTTGAGTTTGCGCGAATTCGGTCGGTTTCAGTCATGCTCTTTAGTCGTTACGGTACCAGAACTACTCCAAAACAAAAAATGGAAAAAAAACCAGAACAAAATGGTTCCCGATCAAAGACTTGCCTTACAATACCGTAACTTTTTCAGTTTATTTACGATTTATTTTTTGTGAATTTAATGGATGGTTCTAGGAATACATGATATGGAACGGACATGAACATACGGATTCAAGATATAAAATGCAAATATTAACTCTTAAAAGTATATAAGCCTTTTTTTTAATCAAATGTTGAAATTAAGACTTCAAATTTATACACATTTAACACTTTTAGGAGCGTTGGTTAAACCCAAACATTGTAGATTAAGTCGACACGGATTCGAGGGTATTTATCAAACCCGAACGTTGACGTTCCATTGTGTTGAGTCGTTGAGTTTGCTCGAATTCGGTCGGTTTCTGTCATTCTCTTTATTCGTTACGGTACCAGAACTACACCAAAACAAAAAAAGGAAAAAAAACCAGAACAAAATGGTTCCCGATCAAAGACTTGCCATACAATACCGTAACTTTTTCAGTTTAATTACGATTTATTTTTTGTGAATTTAATGGACGGTTCTATGAATACATGATATGGAACGGACATGAACATACGGATTCAAGATATAAAATGCAAATATTAACTCTTTAAAGTATATAAGCCTTTTTTTTAAGCAAATTTTGAAATTAAGACTTCAAATTTATATACATTTAACCCTTATAGGAGCGTTGGTTAAACCAAAACATTGTAGATTAAGTCGACACGAATTCGTGAGTATATATCAAACCCGAGCGTTGACTGTCCATTGTGTTGAGTCGTTGAGTTTGCGCGAATTCGGTCGGTTTCGGTCATGCTGTTTAGACGTTACGGTACCAGAACAACTCCAAAACAAAAAAAGGAAAAAAACCAGAACAAAATGGTTCCCGATCAAAGACTTGCCTTACAATACCGTTACTTTTTCAGTTTATTTACGATTTAATTTTTGTGAATTTAATGGACGGTTCTAGGAATACATGATATGGAACGGACATGAACATACGGATTCAAGATATAAAATGCAAATATTAACTCTTAAAAGTATATATGCCTTTTTTTAATCAAATGTTGAAATTAAGACTTCAAATTTATACACATTTAACCCTTTTAGGAGCGTTGGTTAAACCCAAACATTGTAGATTAAGTCGACACGAATTCGAGGGTATTTATCAAACCCGAGCGTTGACGGTCCATTGTGTTGAGTCGTTGAGTTTGCTCGAATTCGGTCGGTTTCTGTCATTCTCTTTAGTCGTTACGGTACCAGAACTACACCAAAACAAAAAAAGGAAAAAAACCAGAACAAAATGGTTCCCAATCAAAGACTTGCCATACAATACCGTAACTTTTTCAGTTTATTTACGATTTATTTTTTGTGAATTTAATGGACGGTTCTATGAATGCATGATATGGAACGGACATGAACATACGGATTCAAGATATAAAATGCAAATATTAACTCTTTAAAGTATATAAGCCTTTTTTTAAGCAAATTTTGAAATTAAATTTCAAATTTATATACATTTAACCCTTATAGGAGCGTTGGTTAAACCCAAACATTGTAGATTAAGTCGACACGAATTCGTGAGTATTTATCAAACCCAAGCGTTGACGGTCCAATGTGTTGAGTCGTTGAGTTTGCGTGAATTCGGTCGGTTTCGGTCATGCTGTTTAGACGTTACGGTACCAGAACTACACCAAAACAAAAAAAAGGATAAAAAACCAGAACAAAATGGTTCCCGATCAAAGACTTGCCTTACAATACCGTTACTTTTTCAGTTTATTTACCATTTAATTTTTGAATTTAATGGACGGTTCTAGGAATACATGATATGGAACGGACATGAACATACGGATTCAAGATATAAAATGCAAATATTAACTCCTAAAAGTATATAAGCCTTTTTTAATCAAATGTTGAAATTAAGACTTCAAATTTATACACATTTAACCCTTTTAGGAGCGTTGGTTAAACCCAAACATTGTAGATTAAGTCGACACGAATTCGAGGGTATTTATCAAACCCGAGCGTTGACGTTCCATTGTGTTGAGTCGTTGAGTTTGCTCGAATTCGGTCGGTTTCTGTCATTCTCTTTAGTCGTTACGGTACCAGAACTACACCAAAACAAAAAAAGGAAAAAAACCAGAACAAAATGGTTCCCGATCAAAGACTTGCCATACAATACCGTACCTTTTTCAGTTTATTTACGATTTATTTTTTGTGAATTTAATAGACAGTTCCATGAATACATGATATGGAACGGACATAAACATACAGATTCAAGATATATAATGCAAATATTAACTCTTTAAAGTATATAAGCCTTTTTTTAAGCAAATTTTGAAATTAACACTTCAAATTTATATACATTTAACCGTTATAGGAGCGTTGGTTAAACCCAAACATTGTAGATTAAGTCGACACGAAATCGTGAGTATATATCAAACCCGAGCGTTGACGGTCCATTGTGTTGAGTCGTTGAGTTTACGCGAATTCGGTCGGTTTCGGTCATGCTCTTTAGACGTTACTGTACCAGAACTACTCCAAAACAAAAAAAGGAAAAAAAAACCAGAACAAATGGTTCCCGATCAAAGACTTGCCCTACAATACCGTTACTTTTTCAGTTTATTTACGATTTAATTTTTGTGAATTTAATGGACGGTTCTAGGAATACATGATATGGAACGGACATGAACATACGGATTCAAGATATAAAATGCAAATGATAACTCTTATAAGTATATAAGCCTTTTTTTTAATCATATGTTGAAATTAAGACTTCAAACTTATACACATTTAACCTTTTAGGAGCGTTGGTTAAACCCAAACATTGTAGATTAAGTCGACACGAATTTGTGGGTATTATCAAACCCGAGAGTTGACGGTCCATTGTGTTTAGTCGTTGAGTTTGCGCGAATTCGGTCGGTTTCTGTCATGCTTTTTAGTCGTTACGGTACCATAACTACACCAAAACAAAAAAGGAAAAAAAACCAGAACAAAATGGTTCCCGATCAAAGGCTTGCCTTACAATACCGTAACTTTTTCAGTTTATTTACGATTTATTTTTTGTGAATTTAATGGACGGTTCTGGGAATACATGATATGGAACGGACATGAACATAAGTATTCAAGATATAAAATGCAAATATTAACTCTTAAAAGTATATAAGCCTTTTTTTGTAATCAAATTTTGAAATTAAGACTTCAAATTTATATACATTTAACCCTTTTAGGAGCGTTGGTTAAACCCAAACATTGTAGATTAAGTCGACACGAATTCGTGAGTATTTATCAAACCCGAGCGTTGACGGTCCATTGTGTTGAGTCGTTGAGTTTGCGCGAATTCGGTCGGTTTCTGTCATGCTCTTTAGTCGTTACGGTACCAGAACTACTTCAAAACAAAAAAAGGCAAAAAAACCAGAACAAATTGGTTCCCGATCAAAGGCTTGCCTTACAATACCGTAACTTTTTCAGTTTATTTATGATTTATTTTTTGTGAATTTAATGGACGGTTCTGTGAATATATGTTATATAACGGACATGAACTTACGGATTCAAGATATAAAATGCAAATATTAACTCCTAAAAGTATATAAGCCTTTTTTTTAGTCAAATGTTGAAATTAAGACTTCAAATTTATTCACATTTAACCCTTTTAGGAGAGTTGGTTAAACCCAAACATTGTAGACTAAGTCGACACGAATTCGTGGATTTATCAAACCCGAGCGTTGACCTTCCATTGTGTTGAGTCGTTGAGTTTGCGTGAATTCGGTCGGTTTCTGTCATGCACTTTAGTCGTTACGATACCAGAACTACACCAAAACAAAAAAGGGAAAAACACCTGAACAAAATGGTTCCCGATCAAAGGATTGCCTTAAAATACCGTAACTTTTTCAGTTTATTTACGATTTATTTTTTGTGAATTTGATGGACAGTTCTAGGAATACATGATATGGAACAGACATGTACTTATGGATTCAAGATATAAAATGCAAATATTAACTCTTAAAAGTATATAAGCCTTTTTTTTAATCAAATTTTGAAAATAAGACTTCAAATTTATATACATTTAACCCTTATAGGACCGTTGGTTAAACCCAAACATTGTAGATTAAGTCGACCCGAATTCGTGAGTATTTATCAAACCCGAGCGTTGACGGTCCATTGTGTTGAGTCGTTGAGTTTGCGCGAATTCGGTCGGTTTCTGTCATGCTCTTTCGTCGTTACAGTACCAGAACTACTCCAAAACAAATAAAGGATAAAAAACAGAACAAAATGGTTCCAGATCAAAGACTTGCCTTACAATACCGTAACTTTTTCAGTTTTTTTACGATTTATTTTTCGTGAATTTAATGTACGGTTCTAGGAATACATGATATGGAACGGACATGAACATACGGATTAAAGATATAAAATGCAAATATTAACTCTTAAAAGTATATAAGCCTTTTTTTTAATCAAATGTTGAAATTAAGACTTCAAATTTATACACATTTAACCCTTTTAAGAGCGTTGGTTAAACCCAAACATTGTAGATTAAGTCGACACGAATTCGAGGGTATTTATCAAACCCTAGCGTTGACGGTCCATTGTGATGAGTCGTTGAGTTTGCTCTAATTCGGTCGGTTTCTGTCATTCTCTTTAGTCGTTACGGTACCAGAACTACACCAAAAAAAAAAGGAAAAAAAAACAGAACAAAATGGTTCCCGATCAAAGACTTGCCTTACAATACCGTAACTTTTTCAGTTTATTTACGATTTATTTTTTGTGAATTTAATGGACGGTTCTATGAATAAATGATATGGAACGGACATGAACATACGGATTCAAGATATTAAATGCAAATATTAACTCTTAAAAGTATATAAGCCTTTTTTTTAAGCAAATTTTGAAATTAAGACTTCAAATTTATATACATTTAACCCTTATAGGAGCGTTGGTTAAACCCAAACATTGTAGATTAAGTCGACACGAATTCGTGAGTATATATCAAACCCGAGCGTTGACGGTCCATTATGTTGAGTAGTTGAGTTTGCGCGAATTCTATCGGTTTCTGCCATGTTCTTTTGACGTTACGGTACCAGAACTACTCCATAACAAAAAAAGGAAAAAAAACCAGAACAAAATGGTTCCCGATCAAAGGCTTGCCTTACAATACCGTTACTTTTTCAGTTTATTTACGATTTATTTTTTGTGAATTTAATGGACGGTTCTATGAATAAATGATATGGAACGGACATGAACATACGGATTCAAGATATAAAATGCAAATATTAACTCTTAAAAGTATATAAGCCTTTTTTTTAATCAAATGTTGAAATTAAGACTTCAAATTTATACACATTTAACCTTTTAGGAGCGTTGGTTAAACCCAAACATTGTAGATTAAGTCGACACGAATTTGTGGGTATTTATCAAACCCGAGCGTTGACGGTCCATTGTGTTTAGTCGTTGAGTTTGCGCGAATTCGATCGGTTTCTGTCATGCTCTTTAGTCGTTACGGTACCATAACTACACCAAAACAAAAAAAGGAAAAAAAACCAGAACAAAATGGTTCCCGATCAAAGGCTTGCCTTACAATACCGTAACTTTTTCAGTTTATTTACGATTTATTTTTTGTGAATTTAATGGATGGTTCTATGAATACATGATATGGAACGGACATGAACATACGGATTCAAGATATAAAATGCAAATATTAACTCTTAAAAGTATATAAGCCTTTTTTTAAGCAAATTTTGAAATTAAACTTCAAATTTATATACATTTAACCCTTATAGGAGCGTTGGTTAAACCCAAACATTGTAGATTAAGTCGACACGAATTCGTGAGTATATATCAAACCCGAGCGTTGACGGTCCATTGTTTTGAGTCGTTGAGTTTGCGCGAATTCGGTCGGTTTCTGTCAAGCTCTTTAGTCGTTACGGTACCATAACTACACCAAAACAAAAAAAGGAAAAAAACCAGAACAATATGGTTCCCGATCAAAGGCTTGCCTTACAATACCGTAACTTTTTCAGTTTATTTACTATTTATTTTTTCTGAATTTAATCGACGGTTCTATGAATAAATGATATGGAACGGACATGAACATACGGATTCAAGATATAAAATGCAAATATTAACTCTTAAAAGTATATAAGCCTTTTTTTAAGCAAATTTTGAAATTAAGACTTAAAATTTATATACATTTAACCCTTATAGGAGCGTTGGTTAACCCAAACATTGTTCATTAAGTCGACACGAATTCGTGAGTATATATCAAACCCGAGCGTTGACGGTCCATTGTGTTGAGTCGTTGAGTTTGCGCGAATTCGGTCGGTTTCTGTCATGCTCTTTAGACGTTACGGTACCAGAACTACTCCAAAACAAAAAAGGAAAAAAACCAGAACAAAATGGTTCCCGATCAAAGACTTGCCTTACAATACCTGCCTTACAATACCGTAACTTTATCAGTTTATTTACGATTTAATTTTTGTGAATTTAATAGACGGTTCTACGAATACATTATATGGAACGGACATGAACATACGGATTCAAGATATAAAATGCAAATATTAACTCTTAAAAGTATATAAGGCTTTTTTTAATCAAATGTTGAAATTAAACTTCAAATTTATACACATTTAACCTTTTAGGAGCGTTGGTTAAACCCAAACATTGTAGATTAAGTTGACACGAATTTTTGGGTATTTACCAAACCCGAGCGTTGACGGTCCATTGTGTTGAGTCGTTGAGTTTGCTCAAATTCGGTCGGTTTCTGTCATTCTCTTTAGTCGTTTCGGTACTAGAACTACACCAAAACAAAAAAAGGAAAAAAACCAGAACAAAATGGTTCCCGATCAAAGACTTGCCATACAATACCGTAACTTTTTCAGTTTATTTACGATTTATTTTTTGTGAATTTAATGGACGGTTCTATGAATAAATGATATGGAACGGACATGAACATACGGATTCAAGATATAAAATGCAAATATTAACTCTTAAAAGTTTATAAGCCTTTTTTTTAAGCAAATTTTGAAATTAAGACTTCAGATTTATATACATTTAACCCTTATAGGAGCGTTGGTTAAACCCAAACATTGTAGATTAAATCGACACGAATTCGTGAGTATATATCAAACCCGAGCGTTGACGGTCCATTGTGTTGAGTCGTTGAGTTTGCGCAAATTCGGTCTGTTTCTGTCATGCTCTTTAGACGTTACGGTACCAGAACTACTCCAAATCAAAAAAAGGAAAAAAAAACAGAACAAAATGGTTCCCGATCAAAGGCTTGCCTTACAATACCGTAACTTTTTCAGTTTATTTACGATAAATTAAAATTTTTTGTGAATTTAATGGACGGTTCTATGAATAAATGATATGGAACGGACATGAACATACGGATTCAAGATATAAAATGCAAATATTAACTCTTAAAAGTATATAAGCCTTTTTTTAAGCAAATTTTGAAATTAAGACTTCAAATTTATACACATATAACCTTTTAGGAGCGTTGGTTAAACCCAAACATTGTAGATTAAGTCGACACGAATTGGTGGGTATTTATCAAACCCGAGCGTTGACGGCCCATTGTGTTGAGTCGGTGAGTTGCTCGAATTCGGTCGGTTTCTGTCATTCTCTTTAGTCGTTTCGGTACCATAATACACCAAAACAAAAAAAGGAAAAAAAACCACAACAAAATGGTTCCCGATCAAAGGCTTGCCTTACAATACCGTAACTTTTTCAGTTTATTTACGATTTATTTTTTGTGAATTTAATGGACGGTTCTATGAATAAATGATATGGAACGGACATGAACATACGGATTCAAGATATAAAATGCAAATATTAACTCTTAAAAGTATATAAGCCTTTTTTTAAGCAAATTTTGAAATTAAGACTTCAAGTTTATATACATTTAACCCTTATAGGAGCGTTGGTTAACCCAAACATTGTTCATTAAGTCGACACGAATTCGTGAGTATATATCAAACCCGAGCGTTGACGGTCCATTGTGTTGAGTCGTTGAGTTTGCGCGAATTCGGTCGGTTTCTGTCATGCTCTTTAGTCGTTACGGTACCATAATACACCAAAACAAAAAAAGGAAAAAAAACCAGAACAAAATGGTTCCCGATCAAAGGCTTGCCTTACAATACCGTAACTTTTTCAGTTTATTTACGATTTACTTTTTGTGAATTTAAAGGACGGTTCTATGAATACATGATATTGAACGGACATGAACATACGGATTCAAGATATAAAATGCAAATATTAACTCTTAAAAGTATATAAGCTTTTTTTAATCAAATGCTGAAATTAAGACTTCAAATTTATACACATTTAACCCTTTTAGGAGCGTTGGTTAAACCCAAACATTGTAGATTAAGTCGACACGAATTCGAGGGTATTTATCAAACCCGAGCGTTGACGGTCCATTGTGTTGAGTCGTTGAGTTTGCGCGAATTCGGTCGGTTTCTGTCATGCTCTTTAGTCGTTACGGTACCATAATACACCAAAACAAAAAAAGGAAAAAAAACCAGAACAAAATGGTTCCCGATCAAAGGCTTGCCTTACAATACCGTAACTTTTTCAGTTTATTTACGATTTATTTTTTGTGAATTTAATGGACGGTTCTATGAATACATGATATGGAACGGACATGAACATACGGATTCAAGATATAAAATGCAAATATTAACTCTTAAAAGTATTTAAGCCTTTTTTTAATCAAATGCTGAAATTAAGACTTCAAATTTATACACATTTAACCCTTTTAGGAGCGTTGGTTAAACCCAAACATTGTAGATTAAGTCGACACGAATTCGAGGGTATTTATCAAACCCGAGCGTTGACGGTCCATTGTGTTGAGTCGTTGAGTTTGCGCGAATTCGGTCGGTTTCTGTCATGCTCTTTAGTCGTTACGGTACCATAATACACCAAAACAAAAAAAGGAAAAAAAACCAGAACAAAATGGTTCCCGATCAAAGGCTTGCCTTACAATACCGTAACTTTTTCAGTTTATTTACGATTTATTTTTTGTGAATTTAATGGACGGTTCTATGAATAAATGATATGGAACGGACATGAACATACGGATTCAAGATATAAAATGCAAATATTAACTCTTAAAAGTATTTAAGCCTTTTTTTAATCAAATGCTGAAATTAAGACTTCAAATTTATACACATTTAACCCTTTTAGGAGCGTTGGTTAAACCCAAACATTGTAGATTAAGTCGACACGAATTCGAGGGTATTTATCAAACCCGAGCGTTGACGGTCCATTGTGTTGAGTCGTTGAGTTTGCGCGAATTCGGTCGGTTTCTGTCATGCTCTTTAGTCGTTACGGTACCATAATACACCAAAACAAAAAAAGGAAAAAAAACCAGAACAAAATGGTTCCCGATCAAAGGCTTGCCTTACAATACCGTAACTTTTTCAGTTTATTTACGATTTATTTTTTGTGAATTTAATGGACGGTTCTATGAATAAATGATATGGAACGGACATGAACATACGGATTCAAGATATAAAATGCAAATATTAACTCTTAAAAGTATATAAGCCTTTTTTTAATCAAATGTTGAAATTAAACTTCAAATTTATACACATATAACCTTTTAGGAGCGTTGGTTAAACCCAAACATTGTAGATTAAGTCGACACGAATTGGTGGGTATTTATCAAACCCGAGCGTTGACGGCCCATTGTGTTGAGTCGGTGAGTTGCTCGAATTCGGTCGGTTTCTGTCATTCTCTTTAGTCGTTTCGGTACCATAATACACCAAAACAAAAAAAGGAAAAAAAACCACAACAAAATGGTTCCCGATCAAAGGCTTGCCTTACAATACCGTAACTTTTTCAGTTTATTTACGATTTATTTTTTGTGAATTTAATGGACGGTTCTATGAATAAATGATATGGAACGGACATGAACATACGGATTCAAGATATAAAATGCAAATATTAACTCTTAAAAGTTTATAAGCCTTTTTTTTAAGCAAATTTTGAAATTAAGACTTCAAATTTGTATACATTTAACCCTTATAGGAGCGTTGGTTGAACCCAAACATTGTAGATTAAGTCGACACGAATTCGTGAGTATATATCAAACCCGAGCGTTGACGGTCCATTGTGTTGAGTCGTTGAGTTTGCGCGAATTCGGTCGGTTTCATTCATGCTCTTTAGTCGTTACGGTACCATAATACACCAAAACAAAAAAAGGAAAAAAAACCAGAACAAAATGGTTCCCGATCAAAGGCTTGCCTTACAATACCGAAACTTTTTCAGTTTATTTACGATTTATTTTTTGTGAATTTAATGGACGGTTCTATGAATACATGATATGGAACGGACATGAACATACGGATTCAAGATATAAAATGCAAATATTAACTCTTAAAAGTATATAAGCCTTTTTTTAAGCAAATTTTGAAATTAAGACTTCAAGTTTATATACATTTAACCCTTATAGGAGCGTTGGTTAACCCAAACATTGTTCATTAAGTCGACACGAATTCGTGAGTATATATCAAACCCGAGCGTTGACGGTCCATTGTGTTGAGTCGTTGAGTTTGCGCGAATTCGGTCGGTTTCTGTCATGCTCTTTAGTCGTTACGGTACCATAATACACCAAAACAAAAAAAGGAAAAAAAACCAGAACAAAATGGTTCCCGATCAAAGGCTTGCCTTACAATACCGTAACTTTTTCAGTTTATTTACGATTTACTTTTTGTGAATTTAAAGGACGGTTCTATGAATACATGATATTGAACGGACATGAACATACGGATTCAAGATATAAAATGCAAATATTAACTCTTAAAAGTATATAAGCTTTTTTTAATCAAATGCTGAAATTAAGACTTCAAATTTATACACATTTAACCCTTTTAGGAGCGTTGGTTAAACCCAAACATTGTAGATTAAGTCGACACGAATTCGAGGGTATTTATCAAACCCGAGCGTTGACGGTCCATTGTGTTGAGTCGTTGAGTTTGCGCGAATTCGGTCGGTTTCTGTCATGCTCTTTAGTCGTTACGGTACCATAATACACCAAAACAAAAAAAGGAAAAAAAACCAGAACAAAATGGTTCCCGATCAAAGGCTTGCCTTACAATACCGTAACTTTTTCAGTTTATTTACGATTTATTTTTTGTGAATTTAATGGACGGTTCTATGAATACATGATATGGAACGGACATGAACATACGGATTCAAGATATAAAATGCAAATATTAACTCTTAAAAGTATTTAAGCCTTTTTTTAATCAAATGCTGAAATTAAGACTTCAAATTTATACACATTTAACCCTTTTAGGAGCGTTGGTTAAACCCAAACATTGTAGATTAAGTCGACACGAATTCGAGGGTATTTATCAAACCCGAGCGTTGACGGTCCATTGTGTTGAGTCGTTGAGTTTGCGCGAATTCGGTCGGTTTCTGTCATGCTCTTTAGTCGTTACGGTACCATAATACACCAAAACAAAAAAAGGAAAAAAAACCAGAACAAAATGGTTCCCGATCAAAGGCTTGCCTTACAATACCGTAACTTTTTCAGTTTATTTACGATTTATTTTTTGTGAATTTAATGGACGGTTCTATGAATAAATGATATGGAACGGACATGAACATACGGATTCAAGATATAAAATGCAAATATTAACTCTTAAAAGTATTTAAGCCTTTTTTTAATCAAATGCTGAAATTAAGACTTCAAATTTATACACATTTAACCCTTTTAGGAGCGTTGGTTAAACCCAAACATTGTAGATTAAGTCGACACGAATTCGAGGGTATTTATCAAACCCGAGCGTTGACGGTCCATTGTGTTGAGTCGTTGAGTTTGCGCGAATTCGGTCGGTTTCTGTCATGCTCTTTAGTCGTTACGGTACCATAATACACCAAAACAAAAAAAGGAAAAAAAACCAGAACAAAATGGTTCCCGATCAAAGGCTTGCCTTACAATACCGTAACTTTTTCAGTTTATTTACGATTTATTTTTTGTGAATTTAATGGACGGTTCTATGAATACATGATATGGAACGGACATGAACATACGGATTCAAGATATAAAATGCAAATATTAACTCTTAAAAGTATTTAAGCCTTTTTTTAATCAAATGCTGAAATTAAGACTTCAAATTTATACACATTTAACCCTTTTAGGAGCGTTGGTTAAACCCAAACATTGTAGATTAAGTCGACACGAATTCGAGGGTATTTATCAAACCCGAGCGTTGATGGTCCATTGTGTTGAGTCGTTGAGTTTGCGCGACTTCGGTCGGTTTCTGTCATGCTCTTTAGTCGTTACGGTACCATAATACACCAAAACAAAAAAAGGAAAAAAAACCAGAACAAAATGGTTCCCGATCAAAGGCTTGCCTTACAATACCGTAACTTTTTCAGTTTATTTACGATTTATTTTTTGTGAATTTAATGGACGGTTCTATGAATAAATGATATGGAACGGACATGAACATACGAATTCAAGATATAAAATGCAAATATTAACTCTTAAAAGTTTATAAGCCTTTTTTTATGCAAATTTTGAAATTAAGACTTCAGATTTATATACATTTAACCCTTATAGGAGCGTTGGTTAAACCCAAACATTGTAGATTAAGTCGACACGAATTCGTGAGTATATATCAAACCCGAGCGTTGACGGTCCATTGTGTTGAGTCGTTGAGTTTGCGCGAATTCGGTCGGTTTCATTCATGCTCTTTAGTCGTTACGGTACCATAATACACCAAAACAAAAAAAGGAAAAAAAACCAGAACAAAATGGTTCCCGATCAAAGGCTTGCCTTACAATACCGAAACTTTTTCAGTTTATTTACGATTTATTTTTTGTGAATTTAATGGACGGTTCTATGAATACATGATATGGAACGGACATGAACATACGGATTCAAGATATAAAATGCAAATATTAACTCTTAAAAGTATGTAAGCCTTTTTTTAAGCAAATTTTGAAATTAAGACTTCAAATTTATATACAATTAACCCCTATAGGAGCGTTGGTTAAACCCAAACATTGTAGATTAAGTCGACACGAATTCGTGAGTATACATCAAACCCGAGCGTTGACGGTCCATTGTGTTGAGTCGTTGAGTTTGCGCGAATTCGGTCGGTTTCTGTCATGCTCTTTAGTCGTTACGGTACCATAATACACCAAAACAAAAAAAGGAAAAAAAACCAGAACAAAATGGTTCCCGATCAAAGGCTTGCCTTACAATACCGTAACTTTTTCAGTTTATTTACGATTTACTTTTTGTGAATTTAAAGGACGGTTCTATGAATACATGATATTGAACGGACATGAACATACGGATTCAAGATATAAAATGCAAATATTAACTCTTAAAAGTATATAAGCTTTTTTTAATCAAATGCTGAAATTAAGACTTCAAATTTATACACATTTAACCCTTTTAGGAGCGTTGGTTAAACCCAAACATTGTAGATTAAGTCGACACGAATTCGAGGGTATTTATCAAACCCGAGCGTTGACGGTCCATTGTGTTGAGTCGTTGAGTTTGCGCGAATTCGGTCGGTTTCTGTCATGCTCTTTAGTCGTTACGGTACCATAATACACCAAAACAAAAAAAGGAAAAAAAACCAGAACAAAATGGTTCCCGATCAAAGGCTTGCCTTACAATACCGTAACTTTTTCAGTTTATTTACGATTTATTTTTTGTGAATTTAATGGACGGTTCTATGAATACATGATATGGAACGGACATGAACATACGGATTCAAGATATAAAATGCAAATATTAACTCTTAAAAGTATTTAAGCCTTTTTTTAATCAAATGCTGAAATTAAGACTTCAAATTTATACACATTTAACCCTTTTAGGAGCGTTGGTTAAACCCAAACATTGTAGATTAAGTCGACACGAATTCGAGGGTATTTATCAAACCCGAGCGTTGACGGTCCATTGTGTTGAGTCGTTGAGTTTGCGCGAATTCGGTCGGTTTCTGTCATGCTCTTTAGTCGTTACGGTACCATAATACACCAAAACAAAAAAAGGAAAAAAACCAGAACAAAATGGTTCCCGATCAAAGGCTTGCCTTACAATACCGTAACTTTTTCAGTTTATTTACGATTTATTTTTTGTGAATTTAATGGACGGTTCTATGAATACATGATATGGAACGGACATGAACATACGGATTCAAGATATAAAATGCAAATATTAACTCTTAAAAGTATTTAAGCCTTTTTTTTAATCAAATTTTGAAATTAAGACTTCAAATTTATATACATTTAACCCTTATAGGAGCGTTGGTTAAACCCAAACATTGTAGATTAAGTCGACACGAATTCGAGGGTATATATCAAACCCGAGCGTTGACGGTCCATTGTGTTGAGTCGTTGAGTTTGCGCGAATTCGGTCTGTTTCTGTCATGCTCTTTAGACTTTACGGTACCAGAACTACTCCAAAACAAAAAAAGGAAAAAAAACCAGAACAAAATGGTTCCCGATCAAAGGCTTGCCTTACAATACCGTAACTTTTTCAGTTTATTTACGATTTATTTTTTGTGAATTTAATGGACGGTTCTATGAATACATGATATGGAACGGACATGAACATACGGATTCAAGATATAAAATGCAAATATTAACTCTTAAAAGTATTTAAGCCTTTTTTTAATCAAATGCTGAAATTAAGACTTCAAATTTATACACATTTAACCCTTTTAGGAGCGTTGGTTAAACCCAAACATTGTAGATTAAGTCGACACGAATTCGAGGGTATTTATCAAACCCGAGCGTTGATGGTCCATTGTGTTGAGTCGTTGAGTTTGCGCGACTTCGGTCGGTTTCTGTCATGCTCTTTAGTCGTTACGGTACCATAATACACCAAAACAAAAAAAGGAAAAAAAACCAGAACAAAATGGTTCCCGATCAAAGGCTTGCCTTACAATACCGTAACTTTTTCAGTTTATTTACGATTTATTTTTTGTGAATTTAATGGACGGTTCTATGAATAAATGATATGGAACGGACATGAACATACGGATTCAAGATATAAAATGCAAATATTAACTCTTAAAAGTTTATAAGCCTTTTTTTAAGCAAATTTTGAAATTAAGACTTCAGATTTATATACATTTAACCCTTATAGGAGCGTTGGTTAAACCCAAACATTGTAGATTAAGTCGACACGAATTCGTGAGTATATATCAAACCCGAGCGTTGACGGTCCATTGTTTTGAGTCGTTGAGTTTGCGCGAATTCAGTCTGTTTATGTCATGCTCTTTACACGTTACGGTACCAGAACTACTCCAAAACAAAAAAAGGAAAAAAAACTGAACAAAATGGTTCCCGATCAAAGGCTTGCCTTACAATACCGTAACTTTTTCAGTTTATTTACGATTTATTTAAATTTTTTGTGAATTTAATGGACGGTTCTATGAATAAATGATATGGAACGGACATGAACATACGGATTCAAGATATAAAATGCAAATATTAACTCTTAAAAGTATATAAGCCTTTTTTTAAGCAAATTTTGAAATTAAGACTTCAAATTTATATACATTTAACCCTTATAGGAGCGTTGGTTAACCCAAACATTGTTCATTAAGTCGACACGAATTCGTGAGTATATATCAAACACGAGCGTTGACGGTCTATTGTGTTGAGTCGTTGAATTTGGCGAATTCGGTCGGTTTCTGTCATGCTCTTTACTCGTTACGGTACCATAATACACCAAAACAAAAAAAGGAAAAAAAACCAGAACAAAATGGTTCCCGATCAAAGGCTTGCCTTACAATACCGTAACTTTTTCAGTTTATTTACGATTATTTTTTGTGAATTTAATGGACGGTTCTATGAATACATGATATGGAACGGACATGAACATACGGAATCAAGATATAAAATGCAAATATTAACTCTTAAATGAATATATGCCTTTTTATAAGCAAATTTTGAAATTAAGACATCAAATTTATATACATTTAACCCTTACAGAAGCGTTGGTTAAACCCAAACATTGTAGATTAAGTCGACACGAAATCGTGAGTGTATATCAAACCCGAGCGTTGACGGTCCATTGTGTTGAGTCGTTGAGTTTGCGCGAATTCGGACGGTTTCTGTCATGCTCTTTAGTCGTTACGGTACCATAATACACCAAAACAAAAAAAGGAAAAAAAACCAGAACAAAATGGTTCCCGATCAAAGGCTTGCCTTACAATACCGTAACTTTTTCAGTTTATTTACGATTTATTTTTTGTGAATTTAATGGACGGTTCTATGAATACATGATATGGAACGGACATGAACATACGGATTCAAGATATAAAATGCAGATATTAACTCTTAAAAGTATATAAGCCTTTTTTTAAGCAAATTTTGAAATTAAGACTTCAAATTTATATACATTTAACCCCTATAGGAGCGCTGGTTAAACCCAAACATTGTAGATTAAGTCGACACGAATTCGTGAGTATTTATCAAACCCGAGCATTGACGGTCCATTGTGTTGAGTCGTTGAGTTTGCTCGAATTCGGTCGGTTTCTGTCATGCTCTTTTGTCATTACGGTACCAGAACTACACCAAAACAAAAAAAGGAAAAAAAACCAGAACAAAATGGTTCCCGATCAAAGACTTGCCATACAATACCGTAACTTTTTCAGTTTATTTACGATTTATTTTTTGTGAATTAAATGGACGGTTCTATGAATACATGATATGGAACGGACATGAACATACGGATTCAAGATATAAAATGTAAATATTAACTCTTAAAAGTATATAAGCCTTTTTTTAAGCAAATTTTGAAATTAAAACTTCAAATTTATATACAATTAACCCTTATATGAGCGTTGGTTAAACCCAAACATTGTAGATTAAGTCGACACGAATTCGTGAGTATATATCAAACCCGAGCGTTGACGGTCCATTGTGTTGAGTCGTTGAGTTTGCGCGAATTCGGTCGGTTTCTGTCATGCTCTTTAGTCGTTACGGTACCATAATACACCAAAACAAAAAAAGGAAAAAAAATCAGAACAAAATGGTTCCCGATCAAAGGCTTGCCTTACAATACCGTAACTTTTTCAGTTTATTTACGATTTACTTTTTGTGAATTTAAAGGACGGTTCTATGAATACGTGATATTGAACGGACATGAACATACGGATTCAAGATATAAAATGCAAATATTAACTCTTAAAAGTATATAAGCCTTTTTTTAAGCAAATTTTGAAATTAAGACTTCAAATTTATATACATTTAACCCCTATAGGAGCGTTGGTTAAACCCAAACATTGTAGATTAAGTCGACACGAATTCGTGAGTATATATCAAACCCGAGCGTTGACGGTCCATTGTGTTGAGTCGTTGAGTTTGCGCGAATTCGGTCGGTTTCTGTCATGCTCTTTAGTCGTTACGGTACCATAATACACCAAAACAAAAAAAGGAAAAAAAACCAGAACAAAATGGTTCCCGATCAAAGGCTTGCCTTAAAAATACCGTAACTTTTTCAGTTTGTTTACGATTTATTTTTTGTGAATTTAATGGACGGTTCTATGAATACATGATATGGAACGGACATGAACATACGGATTCAAGATATAAAATGCAAATATTAACTCTTAAAAGTATATAAGCCTTTTTTTAAGCAAATTTTGAAATTAAGACTTCAAATTTATATACATTTAACCCCTATAGGAGCGTTGGTTAAACCCAAACATTGTAGATTAAGTCGACACGAATTCGAGGGTATTTATCAAACCCGAGCGTTGACGGTCCATTGTGTTGAGTCGTTGAGTTTGCGCGAATTCGGTCGGTTTCTGTCATGCTCTTTAGTCGTTACGGTACCATAATACACCAAAACAAAAAAAGGAAAAAAAACCAGAACAAAATGGTTCCCGATCAAAGGCTTGCCTTACAATACCGTAACTTTTTCAATTTATTTAGGATTTATTTTTTGTGAATTTAACGGACGGTTCTATGAATACATGATATTGAACGGACATGAACATACGGATTCAAGATATAAAATGCAAATATTAACTCTTAAAAGTATGTAAGCCTTTTTTTAAGCAAATTTTGAAATTAAGACTTCAAATTTATATACAATTAACCCCTATAGGAGCGTTGGTTAAACCCAAACATTGTAGATTAAGTCGACACGAATTCGTGAGTATACATCAAACCCGAGCGTTGACGGTCCATTGTGTTGAGTCGTTGAGTTTGCGCGAATTCGGTCGGTTTCTGTCATGCTCTTTAGTCGTTACGGTACCATAATACACCAAAACAAAAAAAGGAAAAAAAATCAGAACAAAATGGTTCCCGATCAAAGGCTTGCCTTACAATACCGTAACTTTTTCAGTTTATTTACGATTTACTTTTTGTGAATTTAAAGGACGGTTCTATGAATACATGATATTGAACGGACATGAACATACGGATTCAAGATATAAAATGCAAATATTAACTCTTAAAAGTATATAAGCCTTTTTTTAAGCAAATTTTGAAATTAAGACTTCAAATTTATATACATTTAACCCCTATAGGAGCGTTGGTTAAACCCAAACATTGTAGATTAAGTCGACACGAATTCGTGAGTATATATCAAACCCGAGCGTTGACGGTCCATTGTGTTGAGTCGTTGAGTTTGCGCGAATTCGGTCGGTTTCTGTCATGCTCTTTAGTCGTTACGGTACCATAATACACCAAAACAAAAAAAGGAAAAAAAATCAGAACAAAATGGTTCCCGATCAAAGGCTTGCCTTACAATACCGTAACTTTTTCAGTTTATTTACGATTTACTTTTTGTGAATTTAAAGGACGGTTTTATGAATACATGATATTGAACGGACATGAACATACGGATTCAAGATATAAAATGCAAATATTAACTCTTAAAAGTATATAAGCCTTTTTTTAAGCAAATTTTGAAATTAAGACTTCAAATTTATATACATTTAACCCCTATAGGAGCGTTGGTTAAACCCAAACATTGTAGATTAAGTCGACACGAATTCGTGAGTATATATCAAACCCGAGCGTTGACGGTCCATTGTGTTGAGTCGTTGAGTTTGCGCGAATTCGGTCGGTTTCTGTCATGCTCTTTAGTCGTTACGGTACCATAATACACCAAAACAAAAAAAGGAAAAAAAACCAGAACAAAATGGTTCCCGATCAAAGGCTTGCCTTAAAAATACCGTAACTTTTTCAGTTTGTTTACGATTTATTTTTTGTGAATTTAATGGACGGTTCTATGAATACATGATATGGAACGGACATGAACATACGGATTCAAGATATAAAATGCAAATATTAACTCTTAAAAGTATATAAGCCTTTTTTTAAGCAAATTTTGATATTAAGACTTCAAATTTATATACATTTAACCCCTATAGGAGCGTTGGTTAAACCCAAACATTGTAGATTAAGTCGACACGAATTCGAGGGTATTTATCAAACCCGAGCGTTGACGGTCCATTGTGTTGAGTCGTTGAGTTTGCGCGAATTCGGTCGGTTTCTGTCATGCTCTTTAGTCGTTACGGTACCATAATACACCAAAACAAAAAAAGGAAAAAAAACCAGAACAAAATGGTTCCCGATCAAAGGCTTGCCTTACAATACCGTAACTTTTTCAATTTATTTAGGATTTATTTTTTGTGAATTTAACGGACGGTTCTATGAATACATGATATTGAACGGACATGAACATACGGATTCAAGATATAAAATGCAAATATTAACTCTTAAAAGTATGTAAGCCTTTTTTTAAGCAAATTTTGAAATTAAGACTTCAAATTTATATACAATTAACCCCTATAGGAGCGTTGGTTAAACCCAAACATTGTAGATTAAGTCGACACGAATTCGTGAGTATACATCAAACCCGAGCGTTGACGGTCCATTGTGTTGAGTCGTTGAGTTTGCGCGAATTCGGTCGGTTTCTGTCATGCTCTTTAGTCGTTACGGTACCATAATACACCAAAACAAAAAAAGGAAAAAAAATCAGAACAAAATGGTTCCCGATCAAAGGCTTGCCTTACAATACCGTAACTTTTTCAGTTTATTTACGATTTACTTTTTGTGAATTTAAAGGACGGTTCTATGAATACATGATATTGAACGGACATGAACATACGGATTCAAGATATAAAATGCAAATATTAACTCTTAAAAGTATATAAGCCTTTTTTTAAGCAAATTTTGAAATTAAGACTTCAAATTTATATACATTTAACCCCTATAGGAGCGTTGGTTAAACCCAAACATTGTAGATTAAGTCGACACGAATTCGTGAGTATATATCAAACCCGAGCGTTGACGGTCCATTGTGTTGAGTCGTTGAGTTTGCGCGAATTCGGTCGGTTTCTGTCATGCTCTTTAGTCGTTACGGTACCATAATACACCAAAACAAAAAAAGGAAAAAAAATCAGAACAAAATGGTTCCCGATCAAAGGCTTGCCTTACAATACCGTAACTTTTTCAGTTTATTTACGATTTACTTTTTGTGAATTTAAAGGACGGTTCTATGAATACATGATATTGAACGGACATGAACATACGGATTCAAGATATAAAATGCAAATATTAACTCTTAAAAGTATATAAGCCTTTTTTTAAGCAAATTTTGAAATTAAGACTTCAAATTTATATACATTTAACCCCTATAGGAGCGTTGGTTAAACCCAAACATTGTAGATTAAGTCGACACGAATTCGTGAGTATATATCAAACCCGAGCGTTGACGGTCCATTGTGTTGAGTCGTTGAGTTTGCGCGAATTCGGTCGGTTTCTGTCATGCTCTTTAGTCGTTACGGTACCATAATACACCAAAACAAAAAAAGGAAAAAAAATCAGAACAAAATGGTTCCCGATCAAAGGCTTGCCTTACAATACCGTAACTTTTTCAGTTTATTTACGATTTACTTTTTGTGAATTTAAAGGACGGTTCTATGAATACGTGATATTGAACGGACATGAACATACGGATTCAAGATATAAAATGCAAATATTAACTCTTAAAAGTATATAAGCCTTTTTTTAAGCAAATTTTGAAATTAAGACTTCAAATTTATATACATTTAACCCCTATAGGAGCGTTGGTTAAACCCAAACATTGTAGATTAAGTCGACACGAATTCGTGAGTATATATCAAACCCGAGCGTTGACGGTCCATTGTGTTGAGTCGTTGAGTTTGCGCGAATTCGGTCGGTTTCTGTCATGCTCTTTAGTCGTTACGGTACCATAATACACCAAAACAAAAAAAGGAAAAAAAACCAGAACAAAATGGTTCCCGATCAAAGGCTTGCCTTAAAAATACCGTAACTTTTTCAGTTTGTTTACGATTTATTTTTTGTGAATTTAATGGACGGTTCTATGAATACATGATATGGAACGGACATGAACATACGGATTCAAGATATAAAATGCAAATATTAACTCTTAAAAGTATATAAGCCTTTTTTTAAGCAAATTTTGAAATTAAGACTTCAAATTTATATACATTTAACCCCTATAGGAGCGTTGGTTAAACCCAAACATTGTAGATTAAGTCGACACGAATTCGAGGGTATTTATCAAACCCGAGCGTTGACGGTCCATTGTGTTGAGTCGTTGAGTTTGCGCGAATTCGGTCGGTTTCTGTCATGCTCTTTAGTCGTTACGGTACCATAATACACCAAAACAAAAAAAGGAAAAAAAACCAGAACAAAATGGTTCCCGATCAAAGGCTTGCCTTACAATACCGTAACTTTTTCAATTTATTTAGGATTTATTTTTTGTGAATTTAACGGACGGTTCTATGAATACATGATATTGAACGGACATGAACATACGGATTCAAGATATAAAATGCAAATATTAACTCTTAAAAGTATGTAAGCCTTTTTTTAAGCAAATTTTGAAATTAAGACTTCAAATTTATATACAATTAACCCCTATAGGAGCGTTGGTTAAACCCAAACATTGTAGATTAAGTCGACACGAATTCGTGAGTATACATCAAACCCGAGCGTTGACGGTCCATTGTGTTGAGTCGTTGAGTTTGCGCGAATTCGGTCGGTTTCTGTCATGCTCTTTAGTCGTTACGGTACCATAATACACCAAAACAAAAAAAGGAAAAAAAATCAGAACAAAATGGTTCCCGATCAAAGGCTTGCCTTACAATACCGTAACTTTTTCAGTTTATTTACGATTTACTTTTTGTGAATTTAAAGGACGGTTCTATGAATACATGATATTGAACGGACATGAACATACGGATTCAAGATATAAAATGCAAATATTAACTCTTAAAAGTATATAAGCCTTTTTTTAAGCAAATTTTGAAATTAAGACTTCAAATTTATATACATTTAACCCCTATAGGAGCGTTGGTTAAACCCAAACATTGTAGATTAAGTCGACACGAATTCGTGAGTATATATCAAACCCGAGCGTTGACGGTCCATTGTGTTGAGTCGTTGAGTTTGCGCGAATTCGGTCGGTTTCTGTCATGCTCTTTAGTCGTTACGGTACCATAATACACCAAAACAAAAAAAGGAAAAAAAATCAGAACAAAATGGTTCCCGATCAAAGGCTTGCCTTACAATACCGTAACTTTTTCAGTTTATTTACGATTTACTTTTTGTGAATTTAAAGGACGGTTCTATGAATACATGATATTGAACGGACATGAACATACGGATTCAAGATATAAAATGCAAATATTAACTCTTAAAAGTATATAAGCCTTTTTTTAAGCAAATTTTGAAATTAAGACTTCAAATTTATATACATTTAACCCCTATAGGAGCGTTGGTTAAACCCAAACATTGTAGATTAAGTCGACACGAATTCGTGAGTATATATCAAACCCGAGCGTTGACGGTCCATTGTGTTGAGTCGTTGAGTTTGCGCGAATTCGGTCGGTTTCTGTCATGCTCTTTAGTCGTTACGGTACCATAATACACCAAAACAAAAAAAGGAAAAAAAACCAGAACAAAATGGTTCCCGATCAAAGGCTTGCCTTAAAAATACCGTAACTTTTTCAGTTTGTTTACGATTTATTTTTTGTGAATTTAATGGACGGTTCTATGAATACATGATATGGAACGGACATGAACATACGGATTCAAGATATAAAATGCAAATATTAACTCTTAAAAGTATATAAGCCTTTTTTTAAGCAAATTTTGAAATTAAGACTTCAAATTTATATACATTTAACCCCTATAGGAGCGTTGGTTAAACCCAAACATTGTAGATTAAGTCGACACGAATTCGAGGGTATTTATCAAACCCGAGCGTTGACGGTCCATTGTGTTGAGTCGTTGAGTTTGCGCGAATTCGGTCGGTTTCTGTCATGCTCTTTAGTCGTTACGGTACCATAATACACCAAAACAAAAAAAGGAAAAAAAACCAGAACAAAATGGTTCCCGATCAAAGGCTTGCCTTACAATACCGTAACTTTTTCAATTTATTTAGGATTTATTTTTTGTGAATTTAACGGACGGTTCTATGAATACATGATATTGAACGGACATGAACATACGGATTCAAGATATAAAATGCAAATATTAACTCTTAAAAGTATGTAAGCCTTTTTTTAAGCAAATTTTGAAATTAAGACTTCAAATTTATATACAATTAACCCCTATAGGAGCGTTGGTTAAACCCAAACATTGTAGATTAAGTCGACACGAATTCGTGAGTATACATCAAACCCGAGCGTTGACGGTCCATTGTGTTGAGTCGTTGAGTTTGCGCGAATTCGGTCGGTTTCTGTCATGCTCTTTAGTCGTTACGGTACCATAATACACCAAAACAAAAAAAGGAAAAAAAATCAGAACAAAATGGTTCCCGATCAAAGGCTTGCCTTACAATACCGTAACTTTTTCAGTTTATTTACGATTTACTTTTTGTGAATTTAAAGGACGGTTCTATGAATACATGATATTGAACGGACATGAACATACGGATTCAAGATATAAAATGCAAATATTAACTCTTAAAAGTATATAAGCCTTTTTTTAAGCAAATTTTGAAATTAAGACTTCAAATTTATATACATTTAACCCCTATAGGAGCGTTGGTTAAACCCAAACATTGTAGATTAAGTCGACACGAATTCGTGAGTATATATCAAACCCGAGCGTTGACGGTCCATTGTGTTGAGTCGTTGAGTTTGCGCGAATTCGGTCGGTTTCTGTCATGCCCTTTAGTCGTTACGGTACCATAATACACCAAAACAAAAAAAGGAAAAAAAACCAGAACAAAATGGTTCCCGATCAAAGGCTTGCCTTAAAAATACCGTAACTTTTTCAGTTTGTTTACGATTTATTTTTTGTGAATTTAATGGACGGTTCTATGAATACATGATATGGAACGGACATGAACATACGGATTCAAGATATAAAATGCAAATATTAACTCTTAAAAGTATTTAAGCCTTTTTTTAATCAAATGCTGAAATTAAGACTTCAAATTTATACACATTTAACCCTTTTAGGAGCGTTGGTTAAACCCAAACATTGTAGATTAAGTCGACACGAATTCGAGGGTATTTATCAAACCCGAGCGTTGATGGTCCATTGTGTTGAGTCGTTGAGTTTGCGCGACTTCGGTCGGTTTCTGTCATGCTCTTTAGTCGTTACGGTACCATAATACACCAAAACAAAAAAAGGAAAAAAAACCAGAACAAAATGGTTCCCGATCAAAGGCTTGCCTTACAATACCGTAACTTTTTCAGTTTATTTACGATTTATTTTTTGTGAATTTAATGGACGGTTCTATGAATAAATGATATGGAACGGACATGAACATACGGATTCAAGATATAAAATGCAAATATTAACTCTTAAAAGTTTATAAGCCTTTTTTTAAGCAAATTTTGAAATTAAGACTTCAGATTTATATACATTTAACCCTTATAGGAGCGTTGGTTAAACCCAAACATTGTATTTTAAGTCGACACGAATTCGTGAGTATATATCAAACCCGAGCGTTGACGGTCCATGGTTTTGAGTCGTTGAGTTTGCGCGAATTCAGTCTGTTTATGTCATGCTCTTTACACGTTACGGTACCAGAACTACTCCAAAACAAAAAAAGGAAAAAAAACTGAACAAAATGGTTCCCGATCAAAGGCTTGCCTTACAATACCGTAACTTTTTCAGTTTATTTACGATTTATTTAAATTTTTTGTGAATTTAATGGACGGTTCTATGAATAAATGATATGGAACGGACATGAACATACGGATTCAAGATATAAAATGCAAATATTAACTCTTAAAAGTATATAAGCCTTTTTTTAAGCAAATTTTGAAATTAAGACTTCAAATTTATATACATTTAACCCTTATTGGAGCGTTGGTTAACCCAAACATTGTTCATTAAGTCGACACGAATTCGTGAGTATATATCAAACACGAGCGTTGACGGTCTATTGTGTTGAGTCGTTGAATTTGGCGAATTCGGTCGGTTTCTGTCATGCTCTTTACTCGTTACGGTACCATAATACACCAAAACAAAAAAAGGAAAAAAAACCAGAACAAAATGGTTCCCGATCAAAGGCTTGCCTTACAATACCGTAACTTTTTCAGTTTATTTACGATTATTTTTTGTGAATTTAATGGACGGTTCTATGAATACATGATATGGAACGGACATGAACATACGGAATCAAGATATAAAATGCAAATATTAACTCTTAAATGTATATATGCCTTTTTATAAGCAAATTTTGAAATTAAGACATCAAATTTATATACATTTAACCCTTACAGAAGCGTTGGTTAAACCCAAACATTGTAGATTAAGTCGACACGAAATCGTGAGTGTATATCAAACCCGAGCGTTGACGGTCCATTGTGTTGAGTCGTTGAGTTTGCGCGAATTCGGACGGTTTCTGTCATGCTCTTTAGTCGTTACGGTACCATAATACACCAAAACAAAAAAAGGAAAAAAAACCAGAACAAAATGGTTCCCGATCAAAGGCTTGCCTTACAATACCGTAACTTTTTCAGTTTATTTACGATTTATTTTTTGTGAATTTAATGGACGGTTCTATGAATACATGATATGGAACGGACATGAACATACGGATTCAAGATATAAAATGCAGATATTAACTCTTAAAAGTATATAAGCCTTTTTTTAAGCAAATTTTGAAATTAAGACTTCAAATTTATATACATTTAACCCCTATAGGAGCGCTGGTTAAACCCAAACATTGTAGATTAAGTCGACACGAATTCGTGAGTATTTATCAAACCCGAGCATTGACGGTCCATTGTGTTGAGTCGTTGAGTTTGCTCGAATTCGGTCGGTTTCTGTCATGCTCTTTTGTCATTACGGTACCAGAACTACACCAAAACAAAAAAAGGAAAAAAAACCAGAACAAAATGGTTCCCGATCAAAGACTTGCCATACAATACCGTAACTTTTTCAGTTTATTTACGATTTATTTTTTGTGAATTAAATGGACGGTTCTATGAATACATGATATGGAACGGACATGAACATACGGATTCAAGATATAAAATGTAAATATTAACTCTTAAAAGTATATAAGCCTTTTTTTAAGCAAATTTTGAAATTAAAACTTCAAATTTATATACAATTAACCCTTATATGAGCGTTGGTTAAACCCAAACATTGTAGATTAAGTCGACACGAATTCGTGAGTATATATCAAACCCGAGCGTTGACGGTCCATTGTGTTGAGTCGTTGAGTTTGCGCGAATTCGGTCGGTTTCTGTCATGCTCTTTAGTCGTTACGGTACCATAATACACCAAAACAAAAAAAGGAAAAAAAATCAGAACAAAATGGTTCCCGATCAAAGGCTTGCCTTACAATACCGTAACTTTTTCAGTTTATTTACGATTTACTTTTTGTGAATTTAAAGGACGGTTCTATGAATACATGATATTGAACGGACATGAACATACGGATTCAAGATATAAAATGCAAATATTAACTCTTAAAAGTATATAAGCCTTTTTTTAAGCAAATTTTGAAATTAAGACTTCAAATTTATATACATTTAACCCCTATAGGAGCGTTGGTTAAACCCAAACATTGTAGATTAAGTCGACACGAATTCGTGAGTATATATCAAACCCGAGCGTTGACGGTCCATTGTGTTGAGTCGTTGAGTTTGCGCGAATTCGGTCGGTTTCTGTCATGCTCTTTAGTCGTTACGGTACCATAATACACCAAAACAAAAAAAGGAAAAAAAACCAGAACAAAATGGTTCCCGATCAAAGGCTTGCCTTAAAAATACCGTAACTTTTTCAGTTTGTTTACGATTTATTTTTTGTGAATTTAATGGACGGTTCTATGAATACATGATATGGAACGGACATGAACATACGGATTCAAGATATAAAATGCAAATATTAACTCTTAAAAGTATATAAGCCTTTTTTTAAGCAAATTTTGAAATTAAGACTTCAAATTTATATACATTTAACCCCTATAGGAGCGTTGGTTAAACCCAAACATTGTAGATTAAGTCGACACGAATTCGAGGGTATTTATCAAACCCGAGCGTTGACGGTCCATTGTGTTGAGTCGTTGAGTTTGCGCGAATTCGGTCGGTTTCTGTCATGCTCTTTAGTCGTTACGGTACCATAATACACCAAAACAAAAAAAGGAAAAAAAACCAGAACAAAATGGTTCCCGATCAAAGGCTTGCCTTACAATACCGTAACTTTTTCAATTTATTTAGGATTTATTTTTTGTGAATTTAACGGACGGTTCTATGAATACATGATATTGAACGGACATGAACATACGGATTCAAGATATAAAATGCAAATATTAACTCTTAAAAGTATGTAAGCCTTTTTTTAAGCAAATTTTGAAATTAAGACTTCAAATTTATATACAATTAACCCCTATAGGAGCGTTGGTTAAACCCAAACATTGTAGATTAAGTCGACACGAATTCGTGAGTATACATCAAACCCGAGCGTTGACGGTCCATTGTGTTGAGTCGTTGAGTTTGCGCGAATTCGGTCGGTTTCTGTCATGCTCTTTAGTCGTTACGGTACCATAATACACCAAAACAAAAAAAGGAAAAAAAATCAGAAAAAAATGGTTCCCGATCAAAGGCTTGCCTTAAAAATACCGTAACTTTTTCAGTTTATTTACGATTTACTTTTTGTGAATTTAAAGGACGGTTCTATGAATACATGATATTGAACGGACATGAACATACGGATTCAAGATATAAAATGCAAATATTAACTCTTAAAAGTATATAAGCCTTTTTTTAAGCAAATTTTGAAATTAAGACTTCAAATTTATATACATTTAACCCCTATAGGAGCGTTGGTTAAACCCAAACATTGTAGATTAAGTCGACACGAATTCGTGAGTATATATCAAACCCGAGCGTTGACGGTCCATTGTGTTGAGTCGTTGAGTTTGCGCGAATTCGGTCGGTTTCTGTCATGCTCTTTAGTCGTTACGGTACCATAATACACCAAAACAAAAAAAGGAAAAAAAACCAGAACAAAATGGTTCCCGATCAAAGGCTTGCCTTAAAAATACCGTAACTTTTTAAGTTTGTTTACGATTTATTTTTTGTGAATTTAATGGACGGTTCTATGAATACATGATATGGAACGGACATGAACATACGGATTCAAGATATAAAATGCAAATATTAACTCTTAAAAGTATATAAGCCTTTTTTTAAGCAAATTTTGAAATTAAGACTTCAAATTTATATACATTTAACCCCTATAGGAGCGTTGGTTAAACCCAAACATTGTAGATTAAGTCGACACGAATTCGTGAGTATATATCAAACCCAAACATTGTAGAGCGTTGGTTAAACCCCTATAGGAGCGTTGGTTAAACCCAAATTTATTTACGATTTATTTTTTGTGAATTTAACGGACGGTTCTATGAATACATGATATTGAACGGACATGAACATACGGATTCAAGATATAAAATGCAAATATTAACTCTTAAAAGTATGTAAGCCTTTTTTTAAGCAAATTTTGAAATTAAGACTTCAAATTTATATACATTTAACCCCTATAGGAGCGTTGGTTAAACCCAAACATTGTAGATTAAGTCGACACGAATTCGTGAGTATATATCAAACCCGAGCGTTGACGGTCCATTGTGTTGAGTCGTTGAGTTTGCGCGAATTCGGTCGGTTTCTGTCCTGCTCTTTAGTCGTTACGGTACCAGAACTACACCAAAACAAAAAAAGGGAAAAAAATCAGAACAAAATGGTTCCCGATCAAAGACTTTCCATACAATACCGTAACTTTTTCAGTTTATTTACGATTTATTTTTTGTGAATTTAATGGACGGTTCTATGAATACATGATATGGAACGGACATGAACATACGGATTCAAGATAAAAAATGCAAATATTAACTCTTAAAAGTATAAAAGCCTTTTTTGTAATCAAATTTTGAAATTAAGACTTCAAATTTATATACATTTTACCCTTATAGGAGCCTTTGTTAAACCCAAACATTGTAGATTAAGTCGACACGAATTCGTGAGTATATATCAAACCCGAGTGTTGACGGTCCATTGTGTTGAGTCGTTGAGTTTGCGCGAATTCGGTCGGTTTCTGTCATGCTCTTTAGACGTTACGGTACCAGAACTATTCCAAAACAAAAAAAGGAAAAAAAACCAGAACAAAGTGGTTCCCGATCAAAGGCTTGCCTTACAATACCGTAACTTTTTCAGTTTATTTACTATTTAAATTTTGTGAATCTAATGGACGATTCTTGGAATACATGATATGGAACGGACATGAACATACGGATTCAAGATATAAAATGCAAATATTAACTCTTAAAAGTATATAAGCCTTTTTTTAAGCAAATTTTGAAATTAACACATCAAATTTATATACATTTAACCCTTACAGGAGCGTTGGTTAAACCTAAACATTGTAGATTAAGTCGACACGAATTCGTGAGTATATATCTAACCCGAGCGTTGACGGTCCATTGTGTTGAGTCGTTGAGTTTGCGCGATTTCGGTCGGTTTCTGTCATGCTCTTTAGACGTTACGGTACCAGAACTACTCCAAAACAAAAAAAGGAAAAAAAACCAGAACAAAATGGTTCCCGATCAAAGGCTTGCCTTACAATACAGTAACTTTTTCAGTTTATTTACGATTTAATTTTTGTGAATTTAATGGACGGTTCTATGAATACATGATATGGAACGGACATGAACATACGGATTCAAGATATAAAATGCAAATATTAACTCTTAAAAGTATATAAGCCTTTTTTTAAGCAAATTTTGAAATTAAGACATCAAATTTATATACATTTAACCCTTACAGGAGCGTTGGTTAAACCTAAACATTGTAGATTAAGTCGACACGAATTCGTGAGTATATATCAAACCCGAGCGTTGACGGTCCATTGTGTTGAGTCGTTGAGTTTGCGCGAATTCGGTCGGTTTCTGTCATGCTCTTTAGACGTTACGGTACCAGAACTACTCCAAAACAAAAAAAGGAAAAAAAACCAGAACAAAATGGTTCCCGATCAAAGGCTTGCCTTACAATACAGTAACTTTTTCAGTTTATTTACTATTTAATTTTTTATGAATTTAATGGACGGTTCTAGGAATACATGATATGGAACGGACATGAACATACGGATTCAAGATATAAAATGCAAATATTGACTCTTAAAATTATATAAGCCTTTTTTTAATCAAATGTTGAAATTAAGACTTCAAATTTATATACATTTAACCATTATAGGTGTGTTGGTTAAACCCAAACATTGTAGATTAAGTCGACACGAATTCGTGAGTATTTAACAAACCCAAGCGTTGACGGTCCATTGTGTTGAGTCGTTGAGTTGGCTCGAATTTGGTCGGTTTCTGTCATGCTCTTTAGTCGTTACGGTACCAGAACTACACCAAAACAAAAAAAGGATAAAAAACCAGAACAAAATGGTTCCCGATCAAAGACTTGCCATACAATACCGTAACCTTTTCAGTTTATTTACGATTTATTTTTTGTGAATTTAATGGACGGTTCTACGAATACATGATATGGAAATGACATGAACATACGGATTCAAGATATAAAATGCAAATATTAACTCTTAAAAGTATATAAGCCTTTTTTTAAGCAAATTTTGAAATTAAGACTTCAAATTTATATACATTTAACCCTTATAGTAGCGTTGGTTAAACCCAAACATTGTAGATTAAGTCGACACGAATTCGTGAGTATATATCAAACCCGAGCGTTGACGGTCCATTGTGTTGAGTCGTTGAGTTTGCGCGAATTCGGTCGGTTTCTGTCATGCTCTTTAGTCGTTAAGGTACCATGATACACCAAAACAAAAAAATGAAAAAAAACCAGAACAAAATGGTTCCCGATCAAAGGCTTGCCTTAAAAATACCGTAACTTTTTCAGTTTATTTACGATTTATTTTTTGTGAATTTAATGGACGGTTCTATGAATACATGATATGGAACGGACATGAACATACGGATTCAAGATATAAAATGCAAATATTAACTCTTAAAAGTATATAAGCCTTTTTTTAAGCAAATTTTGAAATTAAGACTTCAAATTTATATACATTTAACCCCTATAGGAGCGTTGGTTAAACCCAAACATTATAGATTAAGTCGACACGAATTCGTGAGTATATATCAAACCCGAGCGTTGACGGTCCATTGTGTTGAGTCGTTGAGTTTGCGCGAATTCGGTCGGTTTCGGTCATGCTCTTTAGTCGTTACGGTACCATAATACACCAAAACAAAAAAAGGAAAAAAAACCAGAACAAAATGGTTCCCGATCAAAGGCTTGCCTTACAATACCGTAACTTTTTCAGTTTTTTTACGATTTATTTTTTGTGAATTTAATGGACGGTTCTATGAATACATGATATGGAACGGACATGAACATACGGATTCAAGATATAAAATGCAAATATTAACTCTTAAAAGTATATAAGCCTTTTTTTAAGCAAATTTTGAAATTAAGACTTCAAATTTATATACATTTAACCCTTATAGGAGCGTTGGTTAAACCCAAACATTGTAGATTAAGTCGACACGAATTCGTGAGTATATATCAAACCCGAGCGTTGACGGTCCATTGTGTTGAGTCATTGAGTTTCCGTGAATTCGGTCGGTTTCTGTCATGCTCTTTTGTCGTTACGGTACCATAATACACCAAAACAAAAAAGGAAAAAAAACCAGAACAAAATGGTTCCCGATCAAAGGCTTGCCTTACAATACCGTAACTTTTTCAGTTTATTTACGATTTATTTTTTGTGAATTTAATGGACGGTTCTATGAATACATGATATGGAACGGACATGAACATACGGATTCAAGATATAAAATGCAAATATTAACTCTTAAAAGTATATAAGCCTTTTTTTAAGCAAATTTTGAAATTAAGACATCAAATTTATATACATTTAACCCTTACAGGAGCGTTGGTTAAACCTAAACATTGTAGATTAAGTCGACACGAATTCGTGAGTATATATCAAACCCGAGCGTTGACGGTCCATTGTGTTGAGTCGTTGAGTTTGCGCGAATTCGGTCGGTTTCTGTCATGCTCTTTAGTCGTTACGGTACCAGAACTACACCAAAACAAAAAAAGGGAAAAAAATCAGAACAAAATGGTTCCCGATCAAAGACTTTCCATACAATACCGTAACTTTTTCAGTTTATTTACGATTTATTTTTTGTGAATTTAATGGACGGTTCTATGAATACATGATATGGAACGGACATGAACATACGGATTCAAGATAAAAAATGCAAATATTAACTCTTAAAAGTATAAAAGCCTTTTTTGTAATCAAATTTTGAAATTAAGACTTCAAATTTATATACATTTTACCCTTATAGGAGCCTTTGTTAAACCCAAACATTGTAGATTAAGTCGACACGAATTCGTGAGTATATATCAAACCCGAGTGTTGACGGTCCATTGTGTTGAGTCGTTGAGTTTGCGCGAATTCGGTCGGTTTCTGTCATGCTCTTTAGACGTTACGGTACCAGAACTATTCCAAAACAAAAAAAGGAAAAAAAACCAGAACAAAGTGGTTCCCGATCAAAGGCTTGCCTTACAATACCGTAACTTTTTCAGTTTATTTACTATTTAAATTTTGTGAATCTAATGGACGATTCTTGGAATACATGATATGGAACGAACATGAACATACGGATTCAAGATATAAAATGCAAATATTGATTCTTAAAATTATATAAGCCTTTTTTTTAATCAAATGTTGAAATTAAGACTTCAAATTTATATACATTTAACCCTTATAGGAGCGTTGGTTAAACCCAAACATTGTAGATTAAGTCGACACGAATTCGTGAGTATATATCAAACCCGAGCGTTGACGGTCCATTGTGTTTAGTCGTTGAGTTTGCGCGAATTCGGTCGGTTTCTGTCATGCTCTTTAGACGTTACGGTACCAGAACTTCTCCAAAACAAAAAAAGGAAAAAAAACCAGAACAAAATGGTTCCCGATCAAAGGCTTGCCTTACAATACAGTAACTTTTTCAGTTTATTTACTATTTAATTTTTGTGAATTTAATGGACGGTTCTAGGAATACATGATATGGAACGGACATGAACATACGGATTCAAGATATAAAATGCAAATATTGACTCTTAAAATTATATAAGCCTTTTTTTAATCAAATGTTGAAATTAAGACTTCAAATTTATATGCATTTAACCCTTATAGGAGCGTTGGTTAAACCCAAACATTGTAGATTAAGTCGACATGAATTCGTGAGTATTTATCAAACCCAAGCGTTGACGGTCCATTGTGTTGAGTCGTTGAGTTTGCGCGAATTCGGTCGGTTCCTGTAGTGCTCTTTAGTCGTTACGGTACCAGAACTACTCCAAAACAAAAAAAAGGAAAAAAAAACCAGAACAAAATGGTTCCCGATCAAAGACTTGCCTTACAATACCGTAACTTTTTCAGTTTATTTACGATTTATTTTTTGTGAATTTAATGGACGGTTCTATGAATACATGATATGGAACGGACATGAACATACGGATTCAAGATATAAAATGCAAATATTAACTCTTAAAAGTATATAAGCCTTTTTTTTAATCAAATCTTGAAATTAAGACTTCAAATTTATACACATTTAACCCTTTTAGGAGCGTTGGTTAAACCCAAGCATTGTAGAATAAGTCGACACCAATTCGTGGGTATTTATCAAACCCGAACGTTGACGGTCCATTGTGTTGAGTCGTTTAGTTTGTGCGAATTCGGTCGGTTTCTGTCATGCTATTTAGACGTTACGGTACCAGAACTACTCCAAAACAAAAAAAGGAAAAAAACCAGAACAAAATGGTTCCCGATCAAAGACTTGCCTTACAATACCGTAACTTTTTCAGTTTATTTACTATTTAATTTTTGTGAATTTAATGGACGGTTCTAGGAATACATGATATGGAACGGACATGAACATACGGATTCAAGATATAAAATGCAAATATTGACTCTTAAAAGTATATAAGCCTTTTTTTTAATCAAATATTGAAATTAAGACTTCAAATTTATATACATTTAACCCTTATAGGAGTGTTGGTTAAACCCAAACATTGTAGATTAAGTCGACACGAATTCGTGAGTATTTATCAAACCCAAGCGTTGACGGTCCATTGTGTTGAGTCGTTGAGTTGGCTCGAATTTGGTCGGTTTCTGTCATGCTCTTTAGTCGTTACGGTACCAGAACTACACCAAAACAAAAAAAGGATAAAAAACCAGAACAAAATGGTTCCCGATCAAAGACTTGCCATACAATACCGTAACTTTTTCAGTTTATTTACGATTTATTTTTTGTGAATTTAATGGACGGTTCTATGAATACATGATATGGAAATGATATGAACATACGGATTCAAGATATAAAATGCAAATATTAACTCTTAAAAGTATATAAGCCTTTTTTTAAGCAAATTTTGAAATTAAGACTTCAAATTTATATACATTTAACCCTTATAGGAGCGTTGGTTAAACCCAAACATTGTAGATTAAGTCGACACGAATTCGTGAGTATATATCAAACCCGAGCGTTGACTGTCCATTGTGTTGAGTCGTTGAGTTTGCGCGAATTCGGTCGGTTTCTGTCATGCTCTTTAGACGTTACGGTACCAGAACTACTCCAAAACAAAAAAAGGAAAAAAACCAGAACAAAATGGTTCCCGATCAAAGACTTGCCTTACAATACCGTAACTTTTTTAGTTTATTTACTATTTAATTTTTGTGAATTTAATGGACGGTTCTAGGAATACATGATATGGAACGGACATGAACATACGGATTCAAGATATAAAATGCAAATATTAACTCTTAAAAGTATATAAGCCTTTTTTTTAATCAAATGTTGAAATTAAGACTTCAAATTTATACACATTTAACCCTTTTAGGAGCGTTGGTTAAACCCAAACATTGTAGATTAAGTCGACACGAATTCGTGAGTATATATCAAACCCGAGCGTTGACGGTCCATTGTGTTGAGTCGTTGAGTTTGCTCGAATTCGGTCGGTTTCTGTCATGCTCTTTAGTCGTTAAGGTACCAGAACTACACCAAAACAAAAAAAAGGAAAAAAAAACAGAACAAAATGGTTCCTGATCAAAGACTTGCCATACAATACCGTAACTTTTTCAGTTTATTTACGATTTATTTTTTGTGAATTTAATGGACGGTTCTATGAATACATGATATGGAACGGACATGAACATACGGATTCAAGATATAAAATGCAAATATTAACTCTTAAAAGTATATAAGCCTTTTTTTAAGCAAATTTTGAAATTAAGACTTCAAATTTATATACATTTAACCCTTATAAGAGCGTTGGTTAAACCCAAACACTGTAGATTAAGTCGACACGAATTCGTGAGTATATATCAAACCCGAGCGTTGACGGTCCATTGTGTTGATTCGTTGAGTTTGCGCGATATCGGTCGGTTTCTGTCATGCTCTTTAGACGTTACGGTACCAGAACTATTCCAAACAAAAAAAGGAAAAAAAAAACAGAACAAAATGGTTCCCGATCAAAGACTTGCCATACAATACCGTAACTTTTTCAGTTTATTTACGATTTATTTTTTGTGAATTTAATGGACGGTTCTATGAATACATGATATGGAACGGACATGAACATACGGATTCAAGATATAAAATGCAAATATTAACTCTTAAAAGTATATAAGCCTTTTTTTAAGCAAATTTTGAAATTAAGACTTCAAATTTATATACATTTAACCCTTATAAGAGCGTTGGTTAAACCCAAACATTGTTGATTAAGTCGACACGAATTCGTGAGTATATATCAAACCCGAGCGTTGACGGTCCATTGTGTTGAGTCGTTGAGTTTGCGCGATTTCGGTCGGTTTCTGTCATGCTCTTTAGACGTTACGGTACCAGAACTACTCCAAACAAAAAAAGGAAAAAAAAAACAGATCAAAATGGTTTCCGATCAAAGACTTGCCATACAATACCGTAACTTTTTCAGTTTATTTACGATTTATTTTTTGTGAATTTAATGGACGGTTCTATGAATACATGATATGGAACGGACATGAACATACGGATTCAAGATATAAAATGCAAATATTAACTCTTAAAAGTATATAAGCCTTTTTTTAAGCAAATTTTGAAATTAAGACTTCAAATTTATACACATTTAACCCTTTTAGGAGCGTTGGTTAAACCCAAACATTGTAGATTAAGTCGACACGAATTCGTGAGTATATATCAAACCCGAGCGTTGACGGTCCATTGTGTTGAGTCGTTGAGTTTGCTCGAATTCGGTCGGTTTCTGTCATGCTCTTTAGTCGTTAAGGTACAAGAACTACACCAAAACAAAAAAAAGGAAAAAAAAACAGAACAAAATGGTTCCTGATCAAAGACTTGCCATACAATACCGTAACTTTTTCAGTTTATTTACGATTTATTTTTTGTGAATTTAATGGACGGTTCTATGAATACATGATATGGAACGGACATGAACATACGGATTCAAGATATAAAATGCAAATATTAACTCTTAAAAGTATATAAGCCTTTTTTTAAGCAAATTTTGAAATTAAGACTTCAAATTTATATACATTTAACCCTTATAAGAGCGTTGGTTAAACCCAAACATTGTAGATTAAGTCGACACGAATTCGTGAGTATATATCAAACCCGAGCGTTGACGGTCCATCGTGTTGATTCGTTGAGTTTGCGCGATATCGGTCGGTTTCTGTCATGCTCTTTAGACGTTACGGTACCAGAACTATTCCAAACAAAAAAAGGAAAAAAAAACAGAACAAAATGGTTCCCGATCAAAGACTTGCCATACAATACCGTAACTTTTTCAGTTTATTTACGATTTATTTTTTGTGAATTTAATGGACGGTTCTATGAATACATGATATGGAACGGACATGAACATACGGATTCAAGATATAAAATGCAAATATTAACTCTTAAAAGTATATAAGCCTTTTTTTAAGCAAATTTTGAAATTAAGACTTCAAATTTATATACATTTAACCCTTATAAGAGCGTTGGTTAAACCCAAACATTGTTGATTAAGTCGACACGAATTCGTGAGTATATATCAAACCCGAGCGTTGACGGTCCATTGTGTTGAGTCGTTGAGTTTGCGCGATTTCGTTCGGTTTCTGTCATGCTCTTTAGACGTTACGGTACCAGAACTACTCCAAAACAAAAAAAGGAAAAAAAACCGGATCAAAATGGTTCCCGATCAAAGACTTGCCTTACAATACCGTATCTTTTTTAGTTTATTTACTATATAATTTTTGTGAATTTAATGGACGGTTCTAGGAATACATGATATGGAACGGACATGAACATACGGATTCAAGATATAAAATGCAAATATTAACTCTTAAAAGTATATAAGCCTTTTTTTAAGCAAATTTTGAAATTAAGACTTCAAATTTATATACATTTAACCCTTATAAGAGCGTTGGTTAAACCCAAACATTGTTGATTAAGTCGACACGAATTCTTGAGTATATATCAAACCCGAGCGTTGACGGTCCATTGTGTTGAGTCGTTGAGTTTGCGCGATTTCGGTCGGTTTCTGTCATGCTCTTTAGACGTTACGGTACTAGAACTACTCCAAACAAAAAAAGGAAAAAAAAAACCAGATCAAAATGGTTCCCGATCAAAGACTTGCCAACAATACCGTAACTTTTTCAGTTTATTTACGATTTATTTTTTGTGAATTTAATGGACGGTTCAATGAATACATGATATGGAACGGACATGAACATACGGATTCAAGATATAAAATGCAAATATTAACTCTTAAAAGTATATAAGCCTTTTTTTAAGCAAATTTTGAAATTAAGACTTCAAATTTATATACATTTAACCCTTATAAGAGCTTTGGTTAAACCCAAACATTGTAGATTAAGTCGACACGAATTCGTGAGTATATATCAAACCCGAGCGTTGACGGTCCATTGTGTTGAGTCGTTGAGTTTGCGCGATTTCGGTAGGTTTCTGTAATGCTCTTTAGACGTTACGGTACTAGAACTACTCCAAAACAAAAAAAGGAAAAAAAAACCAGAACAAAAATCAAAGACTTGCCTTACAATACCGTAACTTTTTCAGTTTATTTACGATTTAATTTTTGTGAATTTAATGGACGGTTCTAGGAATACATGATATGGAACAGACTTGAACATACGGATTCAAGATATAAAATGCAAATATTTACTCTTAAAATTATATAAGCCTTTTTTTTAATACAATGTTGAAATTAAGACTTCAAATTATACACATTTAACCCTTTTAGGAGCGTTGGTAAAACCCAAACATTGTAGATTATGTCGACACGAATTCGTGGGTATATATCAAACCCGAGCGTTGACGGTCCATTTTGTTGAGTCGTTGAGTTTGCGCGAATTCGGTCAGTTTCTGTCATGCTCTTTAGACGTTACGGTACCAGAACTACTCCAAAACAAAAAAAGGAAAAAAAACCAGATCAAAATGGTTCCCGATCAAAGACTTGCCTTACAATACCGTAACTTTTTTAGTTTATTTACTATATAATTTTTGTGAATTTAATGGACGGTTCTAGGAATACATGATATGGAACGGACATGAACATACGGATTCAAGATATAAAATGCAAATATTAACTCTTAAAAGTATATAAGCCTTTTTTTTAATCAAATGTTGAAATTAAGACTTCAAATTTATACACATTTAACCCTTTTAGGAGCGTTGGTTAAACCCAAACATTGTAGATTAAGTCGACACGAATTCGTGGGTATTTATCAAACCCGAGCGTTGACGGTCCATTGTGTTGAGTCGTTGAGTTTGCTCGAATTCGGTCGGTTTCTGTCATTCTCTTTAGTCGTTACGGTACCATAACTACACCAAAACAAAAAAAGGAAAAAAAACCAGAACAAAATGGTTCCCTATAAAAGACTTGCCATACAATACCGTAACTTTTTCAGTTTATTTACGATTTATTTTTTGTGAATTTAATGGACGGTTCTATGAATACATGATATGGAACGGACATGAACATACGGATTCAAGATATAAAATGCAAATATTAACTCTTAAAAGTATATAAGCCTTTTTTAAGCAAATTTTGAAATTAAGACTTCAAATTTATATACATTTAACCCTTATAAGAGCGTTGGTTAAACCCAAACATTGTAGATTAAGTCGACACGAATTCGTGAGTATATATCAAACCCGAGCGTTGACTGTCCATTGTGTTGAGTCGTTGAGTTTGCGCGATTTCGGTAGGTTTCTGTAATGCTCTTTAGACGTTACGGTACCAGAACTACTCCAAAACAAAAAAAGGAAAAAAAAAACAGAACAAAAATCAAAGACTTGCCTTACAATACCGTAACTTTTTCAGTTTATTTACGATTTAATTTTTGTGAATTTAATGGACGGTTCTAGGAATACATGATATGGAACAGACTTGAACATACGGATTCAAGATATAAAATGCAAATATTTACTCTTAAAAGTATATAAGCCTTTTTTTTAATACAATGTTGAAATTAAGACTTCAAATTATACACATTTAACCCTTTTAGGAGCGTTGGTTAAACCCAAACATTGTAGATTATGTCGACACGAATTCGTGGGTATATATCAAACCCGAGCGTTGACGGTCCATTATGTTGAGTCGTTGAGTTTGCGCGAATTCGGTCGGTTTCTGTCATGCTCTTTAGACGTTACGGTACCAGAACTACTCCAAAACAAAAAAAGGAAAAAAAACCAGATCAAAATGGTTCCCGATCAAAGACTTGCCTTACAATACCGTAACTTTTTTAGTTTATTTACTATATAATTTTTGTGAATTTAATGGACGGTTCTAGGAATACATGATATGGAACGGACATGAACATACGGATTCAAGATATAAAATGCAAATATTAACTCTTAAAAGTATATAAGCCTTTTTTTTAATCAAATGTTGAAATTAAGACTTCAAATTTATATACATTTAACCCTTATAAAAGCGTTGGTTAAACCCAAACATTGTTGATTAAGTCGACACGAATTCGTGAGTATATATCAAACCCGAGCGTTGAAGGTCCATTGTGTTGAGTCGTTGAGTTTGCGCGATTTCGGTCGGTTTCTGTCATGCTCTTTAGACGTTACGGTACCAGAACTACTCCAAAACAAAAAAAGGAAAAAAAACCGGATCAAAATGGTTCCCGATCAAAGACTTGCCTTACAATACCGTATCTTTTTTAGTTTATTTACTATATAATTTTTGTGAATTTAATGGACGGTTCTAGGAATACATGATATGGAACGGACATGAACATACGGATTCAAGATATAAAATGCAAATATTAACTCTTAAAAGTATATAAGCCTTTTTTTTAATCAAATGTTGAAATTAAGACTTCAAATTTATACACATTTAACCCTTTTAGGAGCGTTGGTTAAACCCAAACATTGTAGATTAAGTCGACACGAATTCGTGAGTATATATCAAACCCGAGCGTTGACGGTCCATTGTGTTGAGTCGTTGAGTTTGCTCGAATTCGGTCGGTTTCTGTCATGCTCTTTAGTCGTTAAGGTACCAGAACTACACCAAAACAAAAAAAAGGAAAAAAAAACAGAACAAAATGGTTCCTGATCAAAGACTTGCCGTACAATACCGTAACTTTTTCAGTTTATTTACGATTTATTTTTTGTGAATTTAATGGACGGTTCTATGAATACATGATATGGAACGGACATGAACATACGGATTCAAGATATAAAATGCAAATATTAACTCTTAAAAGTATATAAGCCTTTTTTTAAGCAAATTTTGAAATTAAGACTTCAAATTTATATACATTTAACCCTTATAAGAGCGTTGGTTAAACCCAAACATTGTAGATTAAGTCGACACGAATTCGTGAGTATATATCAAACCCGAGCGTTGACGGTCCATTGTGTTGAGTCGTTGAGTTTGCGCGATTTCGGTAGGTTTCTGTAATGCTCTTTAGACGTTACGGTACCAGAACTCCTCCAAAACAAAAAAAGGAAAAAAAAACCAGAACAAAAATCAAAGACTTGCCATACAATACCGTAACTTTTTCAGTTTATTTACGATTTAATTTTTGTGAATTTAATGGACGGTTCTAGGAATACATGATATGGAACAGACTTGAACATACGGATTCAAGATATAAAATGCAAATATTTACTCTTAAAAGTATATAAGCCTTTTTTTTAATACAATGTTGAAATTAAGACTTCAAATTATACACATTTAACCCTTTTAGGAGCGTTGGTTAAACCCAAACATTGTAGATTATGTCGACACGAATTCGTGAGTATATATCAAACCCGAGCGTTGACGGTCCATTGTGTTGATTCGTTGAGTTTGCGCGATATCGGTCGGTTTCTGTCATGCTCTTTAGACGTTACGGTACCAGAACTACTCCAAAACAAAAAAAGGAAAAAAAACCAGATCAAAATGGTTCCCGATCAAAGACTTGCCTTACAATACCGTAACTTTTTTAGTTTATTTACTATATAATTTTTGTGAATTTAATGGACGGTTCTAGGAATACATGATATGGAACGGACATGAACATACGGATTCAAGATATAAAATGCAAATATTAACTCTTAAAAGTATATAAGCCTTTTTTTAAGCAAATTTTGAAATTAAGACTTCAAATTTATATACATTTAACCCTTATAGGAGCGTTGGTTAACCCAAACATTGTTCATTAAGTCGACACGAATTCGTGAGTATATATCAAACCCGAGCGTTGACGGTCCATTGTGTTGAGTCGTTGAGTTTGCGCGATTTCGGTAGGTTTCTGTAATGCTCTTTAGACGTTACGGTACCAGAACTACTCCAAAACAAAAAAAGGAAAAAAAAACCAGAACAAAAATCAAAGACTTGCCTTACAATACCGTAACTTTTTCAGTTTATTTACGATTTAATTTTTGTGAATTTAATGGACGGTTCTAGGAATACATGATACGGAACAGACTTGAACATACGGATTCAAGATATAAAATGCAAATATTTACTCTTAAAAGTATATAAGCCTTTTTTTTAATACAATGTTGAAATTAAGACTTCAAATTATACACATTTAACCCTTTTAGGAGCGTTGGTTAAACCCAAACATTGTAGATTATGTCGACACGAATTCGTGGGTATATATCAAACCCGAGCGTTGACGGTCCATTATGTTGAGTCGTTGAGTTTGCGCGAATTCGGTCGGTTTCTGTCATGCTCTTTAGACGTTACGGTACCAGAACTACTCCAAAACAAAAAAAGGAAAAAAAACCAGATCAAAATGGTTCCCGATCAAAGACTTGCCTTACAATACCGTAACTTTTTTAGTTTATTTACTATATAATTTTTGTGAATTTAATGGACGGTTCTAGGAATACATGATATGGAACGGACATGAACATACGGATTCAAGATATAAAATGCAAATATTAACTCTTAAAAGTATATAAGCCTTTTTTTTAATCAAATGTTGAAATTAAGACTTCAAATTTATATACATTTAACCCTTATAAAAGCGTTGGTTAAACCCAAACATTGTTGATTAAGTCGACACGAATTCGTGAGTATATATCAAACCCGAGCGTTGAAGGTCCATTGTGTTGAGTCGTTGAGTTTGCGCGATTTCGGTCGGTTTCTGTCATGCTCTTTAGACGTTACGGTACCAGAACTACTCCAAAACAAAAAAAGGAAAAAAAACCGGATCAAAATGGTTCCCGATCAAAGACTTGCCTTACAATACCGTATCTTTTTTAGTTTATTTACTATATAATTTTTGTGAATTTAATGGACGGTTCTAGGAATACATGATATGGAACGGACATGAACATACGGATTCAAGATATAAAATGCAAATATTAACTCTTAAAAGTATATAAGCCTTTTTTTTAATCAAATGTTGAAATTAAGACTTCAAATTTATACACATTTAACCCTTTTAGGAGCGTTGGTTAAACCCAAACATTGTAGATTAAGTCGACACGAATTCGTGAGTATATATCAAACCCGAGCGTTGACGGTCCATTGTGTTGAGTCGTTGAGTTTGCTCGAATTCGGTCGGTTTCTGTCATGCTCTTTAGTCGTTAAGGTACCAGAACTACACCAAAACAAAAAAAAGGAAAAAAAAACAGAACAAAATGGTTCCTGATCAAAGACTTGCCGTACAATACCGTAACTTTTTCAGTTTATTTACGATTTATTTTTTGTGAATTTAATGGACGGTTCTATGAATACATGATATGGAACGGACATGAACATACGGATTCAAGATATAAAATGCAAATATTAACTCTTAAAAGTATATAAGCCTTTTTTTAAGCAAATTTTGAAATTAAGACTTCAAATTTATATACATTTAACCCTTATAAGAGCGTTGGTTAAACCCAAACATTGTAGATTAAGTCGACACGAATTCGTGAGTATATATCAAACCCGAGCGTTGACGGTCCATTGTGTTGAGTCGTTGAGTTTGCGCGATTTCGGTAGGTTTCTGTAATGCTCTTTAGACGTTACGGTACCAGAACTACTCCAAAACAAAAAAAGGAAAAAAAAACCAGAACAAAAATCAAAGACTTGCCATACAATACCGTAACTTTTTCAGTTTATTTACGATTTAATTTTTGTGAATTTAATGGACGGTTCTAGGAATACATGATATGGAACAGACTTGAACATACGGATTCAAGATATAAAATGCAAATATTTACTCTTAAAAGTATATATGCCTTTTTTTTAATACAATGTTGAAATTAAGACTTCAAATTATACACATTTAACCCTTTTAGGAGCGTTGGTTAAACCCAAACATTGTAGATTATGTCGACACGAATTCGTGAGTATATATCAAACCCGAGCGTTGACGGTCCATTGTGTTGATTCGTTGAGTTTGCGAGATATCGGTCGGTTTCTGTCATGCTCTTTAGACGTTACGGTACCAGAACTACTCCAAAACAAAAAAAGGAAAAAAAACCAGATCAAAATGGTTCCCGATCAAAGACTTGCCTTACAATACCGTAACTTTTTTAGTTTATTTACTATATAATTTTTGTGAATTTAATGGACGGTTCTAGGAATACATGATATGGAACGGACATGAACATACGGATTCAAGATATAAAATGCAAATATTAACTCTTAAAAGTATATAAGCCTTTTTTTAAGCAAATTTTGAAATTAAGACTTCAAATTTATATACATTTAACCCTTATAGGAGCGTTGGTTAACCCAAACATTGTTCATTAAGTCGACACGAATTCGTGAGTATATATCAAACCCGAGCGTTGACGGTCCATTGTGTTGAGTCGTTGAGTTTGCGCGATTTCGGTAGGTTTCTGTAATGCTCTTTAGACGTTACGGTACCAGAACTACTCCAAAACAAAAAAAGGAAAAAAAAACCAGAACAAAAATCAAAGACTTGCCTTACAATACCGTAACTTTTTCAGTTTATTTACGATTTAATTTTTGTGAATTTAATGGACGGTTCTAGGAATACATGATATGGAACAGACTTGAACATACGGATTCAAGATATAAAATGCAAATATTTACTCTTAAAAGTATATAAGCCTTTTTTTTAATACAATGTTGAAATTAAGACTTTAAATTATACACATTTAACCCTTTTAGGAGCGTTGGTTAAACCCAAACATTGTAGATTATGTCGACACGAATTCGTGGGTATATATCAAACCCGAGCGTTGACGGTCCATTATGTTGAGTCGTTGAGTTTGCGCGAATTCGGTCGGTTTCTGTCATGCTCTTTAGACGTTACGGTACCAGAACTACTCCAAAACAAAAAAAGGAAAAAAAACCAGATCAAAATGGTTCCCGATCAAAGACTTGCCTTACAATACCGTAACTTTTTTAGTTTATTTACTATATAATTTTTGTGAATTTAATGGACGGTTCTAGGAATACATGATATGGAACGGACATGAACATACGGATTCAAGATATAAAATGCAAATATTAACTCTTAAAAGTATATAAGCCTTTTTTTTAATCAAATGTTGAAATTAAGACTTCAAATTTATATACATTAACCCTTATAAAAGCGTTGGTTAAACCCAAACATTGTTGATTAAGTCGACACGAATTCGTGAGTATATATCAAACCCGAGCGTTGAAGGTCCATTGTGTTGAGTCGTTGAGTTTGCGCGATTTCGGTCGGTTTCTGTCATGCTCTTTAGACGTTACGGTACCAGAACTACTCCAAAACAAAAAAAGGAAAAAAAACCGGATCAAAATGGTTCCCGATCAAAGACTTGCCTTACAATACCGTATCTTTTTTAGTTTATTTACTATATAATTTTTGTGAATTTAATGGACGGTTCTAGGAATACATGATATGGAACGGACATGAACATACGGATTCAAGATATAAAATGCAAATATTAACTCTTAAAAGTATATAAGCCTTTTTTTTAATCAAATGTTGAAATTAAGACTTCAAATTTATACACATTTAACCCTTTTAGGAGCGTTGGTTAAACCCAAACATTGTAGATTAAGTCGACACGAATTCGTGAGTATATATCAAACCCGAGCGTTGACGGTCCATTGTGTTGAGTCGTTGAGTTTGCTCGAATTCGGTCGGTTTCTGTCATGCTCTTTAGTCGTTAAGGTACCAGAACTACACCAAAACAAAAAAAAGGAAAAAAAAACAGAACAAAATGGTTCCTGATCAAAGACTTGCCGTACAATACCGTAACTTTTTCAGTTTATTTACGATTTATTTTTTTTGAATTTAATGGACGGTTCTATGAATACATGATATGGAACGGACATGAACATACGGATTCAAGATATAAAATGCAAATATTAACTCTTAAAAGTATATAAGCCTTTTTTTAAGCAAATTTTGAAATTAAGACTTCAAATTTATATACATTTAACCCTTATAAGAGCGTTGGTTAAACCCAAACATTGTAGATTAAGTCGACACGAATTCGTGAGTATATATCAAACCCGAGCGTTGACGGTCCATTGTGTTGAGTCGTTGAGTTTGCGCGATTTCGGTAGGTTTCTGTAATGCTCTTTAGACGTTACGGTACCAGAACTACTCCAAAACAAAAAAAGGAAAAAAAAACCAGAACAAAAATCAAAGACTTGCCATACAATACCGTAACTTTTTCAGTTTATTTACGATTTAATTTTTGTGAATTTAATGGACGGTTCTAGGAATACATGATATGGAACAGACTTGAACATACGGATTCAAGATATAAAATGCAAATATTTACTCTTAAAAGTATATAAGCCTTTTTTTTAATACAATGTTGAAATTAAGACTTCAAATTATACACATTTAACCCTTTTAGGAGCGTTGGTTAAACCCAAACATTGTAGATTATGTCGACACGAATTCGTGAGTATATATCAAACCCGAGCGTTGACGGTCCATTGTGTTGATTCGTTGAGTTTGCGCGATATCGGTCGGTTTCTGTCATGCTCTTTAGACGTTACGGTACCAGAACTACTCCAAAACAAAAAAAGGAAAAAAAACCAGATCAAAATGGTTCCCGATCAAAGACTTGCCTTACAATACCGTAACTTTTTTAGTTTATTTACTATATAATTTTTGTGAATTTAATGGACGGTTCTAGGAATACATGATATGGAACGGACATGAACATACGGATTCAAGATATAAAATGCAAATATTAACTCTTAAAAGTATATAAGCCTTTTTTTTAATCAAATGTTGAAATTAAGACTTCAAATTTATATACATTTAACCCTTATAAAAGCGTTGGTTAAACCCAAACATTGTTGATTAAGTCGACACGAATTCGTGAGTATATATCAAACCCGAGCGTTGAAGGTCCATTGTGTTGAGTCGTTGAGTTTGCGCGATTTCGGTCGGTTTCTGTCATGCTCTTTAGACGTTACGGTACCAGAACCACTCCAAAACAAAAAAAGGAAAAAAAACCGGATCAAAATGGTTCCCGATCAAAGACTTGCCTTACAATACCGTATCTTTTTTAGTTTATTTACTATATAATTTTTGTGAATTTAATGGACGGTTCTAGGAATACATGATATGGAACGGACATGAACATACGGATTCAAGATAAAAAATGCAAATATTAACTCTTAAAAGTATATAAGCCTTTTTTTTAATCAAATGTTGAAATTAAGACTTCAAATTTATACACATTTAACCCTTTTAGGAGCGTTGGTTAAACCCAAACATTGTAGATTAAGTCGACACGAATTCGTGAGTATATATCAAACCCGAGCGTTGACGGTCCATTGTGTTGAGTCGTTGAGTTTGCTCGAATTCGGTCGGTTTCTGTCATGCTCTTTAGTCGTTAAGGTACCAGAACTACACCAAAACAAAAAAAAGGAAAAAAAAACAGAACAAAATGGTTCCTGATCAAAGACTTGCCGTACAATACCGTAACTTTTTCAGTTTATTTACGATTTATTTTTTGTGAATTTAATGGACGGTTCTATGAATACATGATATGGAACGGACATGAACATACGGATTCAAGATATAAAATGCAAATATTAACTCTTAAAAGTATATAAGCCTTTTTTTAAGCAAATTTTGAAATTAAGACTTCAAATTTATATACATTTAACCCTTATAAGAGCGTTGGTTAAACCCAAACATTGTAGATTAAGTCGACACGAATTCGTGAGTATATATCAAACCCGAGCGTTGACGGTCCATTGTGTTGAGTCGTTGAGTTTGCGCGATTTCGGTAGGTTTCTGTAATGCTCTTTAGACGTTACGGTACCAGAACTACTCCAAAACAAAAAAAGGAAAAAAAAACCAGAACAAAAATCAAAGACTTGCCTTACAATACCGTAACTTTTTCAGTTTATTTACGATTTAATTTTTGTGAATTTAATGGACGGTTCTAGGAATACATGATATGGAACAGACTTGAACATACGGATTCAAGATATAAAATGCAAATATTTACTCTTAAAAGTATATAAGCCTTTTTTTTAATACAATGTTGAAATTAAGACTTCAAATTATACACATTTAACCCTTTTAGGAGCGTTGGTTAAACCCAAACATTGTAGATTATGTCGACACGAATTCGTGAGTATATATCAAACCCGAGCGTTGACGGTCCATTGTGTTGATTCGTTGAGTTTGCGCGATATCGGTCGGTTTCTGTCATGCTCTTTAGACGTTACGGTACCAGAACTATTCCAAACAAAAAAAGGAAAAAAAAAACAGAACAAAATGGTTCCCGATCAAAGACTTGCCATACAATACCGTAACTTTTTCTGTTTATTTACGATTTATTTTTTGTGAATTTAATGGACGGTTCTATGAATACATGATATGGAACGGACATGAACATACGGATTCAAGATATAAAATGCAAATATTAACTCTTAAAAGTATATAAGCCTTTTTTTTAATCAAATGTTGAAATTAAGACTTCAAATTTATATACATTTAACCCTTATAAGAGCGTTGGTTAAACCCAAACATTGTTGATTAAGTCGACACGAATTCGTGAGTATATATCAAACCCGAGCGTTGACGGTCCATTGTGTTGAGTCGTTGAGTTTGCGCGATTTCGGTCGGTTTCTGTCATGCTCTTTTGACGTTACGGTACCAGAACTACTCCAAAACAAAAAAAGGAAAAAAAACCAGATCAAAATGGTTCCCGATCAAAGACTTGCCTTACAATACCGTAACTTTTTTAGTTTATTTACTATATAATTTTTGTGAATTTAATGGACGGTTCTAGGAATACATGATATGGAACGGACATGAACATACGGATTCAAGATATAAAATGCAAATATTAACTCTTAAAAGTATATAAGCCTTTTTTTAAGCAAATTTTGAAATTAAGACTTCAAATTTATACACATTTAACCCTTTTAGGAGCGTTGGTTAAACCCAAACATTGTAGATTAAGTCGACACGAATTCGTGAGTATATATCAAACCCGAGCGTTGACGGTCCATTGTCTTGATTCGTTGAGTTTGCGCGATATCGGTCGGTTTCTGTCATGCTCTTTAGACGTTACGGTACCAGAACTATTCCAAACAAAAAAAGGAAAAAAAAAACAGAACAAAATGGTTCCCGATCAAAGACTTGCCATACAATACCGTAACTTTTTCTGTTTATTTACGATTTATTTTTTGTGAATTTAATGGACGGTTCTATGAATACATGATATGGAACGGACATGAACATACGGATTCAAGATATAAAATGCAAATATTAACTCTTAAAAGTATATAAGCCTTTTTTTAAGCAAATTTTGAAATTAAGACTTCAAATTTATATACATTTAACCCTTATAAGAGCGTTGGTTAAACCCAAACATTGTTGATTAAGTCGACACGAATTCGTGAGTATATATCAAACCCGAGCGTTGACGGTCCATTGTCTTGAGTCGTTGAGTTTGCGCGATTTCGGTCGGTTTCTGTCATGCTCTTTAGACGTTACGGTACCAGAACTACTCCAAAAAAAAAAAGGAAAAAAAAACCAGATCAAAATGGTTCCCGATCAAAGACTTGCCATACAATACCGTAACTTTTTCAGTTTATTTACGATTTATTTTTTGTGAATTTAATGGACGGTTCTATGAATACATGATATGGAACGGACATGAACATACGGATTCAAGATATAAAATGCAAATATTAACTCTTAAAAGTATATAAGCCTTTTTTTAAGCAAATTTTGAAATTAAGACTTCAAATTTATATACATTTAACCCTTATAAGAGCGTTGGTTAAACCCAAACATTGTAGATTAAGTCGACACGAATTCGTGAGTATATATCAAACCCGAGCGTTGACGGTCCATTGTGTTGAGTCGTTGAGTTTGCGCGATTTCGGTAGGTTTCTGTAATGCTCTTTAGACGTTACGGTACCAGAACTACTCCAAAACAAAAAAAGGAAAAAAAAACCAGAACAAAAATCAAAGACTTGCCTTACAATACCGTAACTTTTTCAGTTTATTTACGATTTAATTTTTGTGAATTTAATGGACGGTTCTATGAATACATGATATGGAACGGACATGAACATACGGATTCAAGATATAAAATGCAAATATTAACTCTTAAAAGTATATAAGCCTTTTTTTAAGCAAATTTTGAAATTAAGACTTCAAATTTATATACATTTAACCCTTATAAGAGCGTTGGTTAAACCCAAACATTGTTGATTAAGTCGACACGAATTCGTGAGTATATATCAAACCCGAGCGTTGACGGTCCATTGTGTTGAGTCGTTGAGTTTGCGCGATTTCGGTCGGTTTCTGTCATGCTCTTTAGACGTTACGGTACCAGAACTACTCCAAACAAAAAAAGGAAAAAAAAACCAGATCAAAATGGTTCCCGATCAAAGACTTGCCATACAATACCGTAACTTTTTCAGTTTTTTTACGATTTATTTTTTGTGAATTTAATGGACGGTTCTATGAATACATGATATGGAACGGACATGAACATACAGATTCAAGATATAAAATGCAAATATTAACTCTTAAAAGTATATAAGCCTTTTTTTAAGCAAATTTTGAAATTAAGACTTCAAATTTATATACATTTAACCCTTATAAGAGCGTTGGTTAAACCCAAACATTGTAGATTAAGTCGACACGAATTCGTGAGTATATATCAAACCCGAGCGTTGACGGTCCATTGTGTTGAGTCGTTGAGTTTGCGCGATTTCGGTAGGTTTCTGTAATGCTCTTTAGACGTTACGGTACCAGAACTACTCCAAAACAAAAAAAAGGAAAAAAAAACCAGAACAAAAATCAAAGACTTGCCTTACAATACCGTAACTTTTTCAGTTTATTTACGATTTAATTTTTGTGAATTTAATGGACGGTTCTAGGAATACATGATATGGAACAGACTTGAACATACGGATTCAAGATATAAAATGCAAATATTTACTCTTAAAAGTATATAAGCCTTTTTTTTAATACAATGTTGAAATTAAGACTTCAAATTATACACATTTAACCCTTTTAGGAGCGTTGGTTAAACCCAAACATTGTAGATTATGTCGACACGAATTCGTGGGTATATATCAAACCCGAGCGTTGACGGTCCATTGTGTTGAGTCGTTGAGTTTGCGCGAATTCGGTCGGTTTCTGTCATGCTCTTTAGACGTTACGGTACCAGAACTACTCCAAAACAAAAAAAGGAAAAAAAACCAGATCAAAATGGTTCCCGATCAAAGACTTGCCTTACAATACCGTAACTTTTTTAGTTTATTTACTATATAATTTTTGTGAATTTAATGGACGGTTCTAGGAATACATGATATGGAACGGACATGAACATACGGATTCAAGATATAAAATGCAAATATTAACTCTTAAAAGTATATAAGCCTTTTTTTTAATCAAATGTTGAAATTAAGACTTCAAATTTATACACATTTAACCCTTTTAGGAGCGTTGGTTAAATCCAAACATTGTAGATTAAGTCGACACGAATTCGTGAGTATATATCAAACCCGAGCGTTGACGGTCCATTGTGTTGATTCGTTGAGTTTGCTCGAATTCGGTCGGTTTCTGTCATGCTCTTTAGTCGTTAAGGTACCAGAACTACACCAAAAAAAAAAAGGAAAAAAAAACAGAACAAAATGGTTCCTGATCAAAGACTTGCCATACAATACCGTAACTTTTTCAGTTTATTTACGATTTATTTTTTGTGAATTTAATGGACGGTTCTATGAATACATGATATGGAACGGACATGAACATACGGATTCAAGATATAAAATGCAAATATTAACTCTTAAAAGTATATAAGCCTTTTTTAAAGCAAATTTTGAAATTAAGACTTCAAATTTATATACATTTAACCCTTATAAGAGCGTTGGTTAAACCCAAACATTGTAGATTAAGTCGACACGAATTCGTGAGTATATATCAAACCCGAGCGTTGACGGTCCATTGTGTTGATTCGTTGAGTTTGCGCGATATCGGTCGGTTTCTGTCATGCTCTTTAGACGTTACGGTACCAGAACTATTCCAAACAAAAAAAGGAAAAAAAAAACAGAACACAATGGTTCCCGATCAAAGACTTGCCATACAATACCGTAACTTTTTCTGTTTATTTACGATTTATTTTTTGTGAATTTAATGGACGGTTCTATGAATACACGATATGGAACGGACATGAACATACGGATTCAAGATATAAAATGCAAATATTAACTCTTAAAAGTATATAAGCCTTTTTTTAAGCAAATTTTGAAATTAAGACTTCAAATTTATATACATTTAACCCTTATAAGAGCGTTGGTTAAACCCAAACATTGTTGATTAAGTCGACACGAATTCGTGAGTATATATCAAACCCGAGCGTTGACGGTCCATTGTGTTGAGTCGTTGAGTTTGCGCGATTTCGGTCGGTTTCTGTCATGCTCTTTAGACGTTACGGTACCTGAACTACTCCAAACAAAAAAAGGAAAAAAAAAACAGATCAAAATGGTTCCCGATCAAAGACTTGCCATACAATACCGTAACTTTTTCAGTTTATTTACGATTTATTTTTTGTGAATTTAATGGACGGTTCTATGAATACATGATATCGAACGGACATGAACATACGGATTCAAGATATAAAATGCAAATATTAACTCTTAAAAGTATATAAGCCTTTTTTTAAGCAAATTTTGAAATTAAGACTTCAAATTTATATACATTTAACCCTTATAAGAGCGTTGGTTAAACCCAAAAATTGTTGGTTAAGTCGATACGAATTCGTGAGTATATATCAAACCCGAGCGTTGACGGTCCATTGTGTTGAGTCGTTGAGTTTGCGCGATTTCGGTCGGTTTCTGTCATGCTCTTTAGACGTTACGGTACCAGAACTACTCCAAACAAAAAAAGGTAAAAAAAACCAGATCAAAATGGTTCCCGATGAAAGACTTGCCATACAATACCGTAACTTTTTCAGTTTTTTTACGATTTATTTTTTGTGAATTTAATGGACGGTTCTATGAATACATGATATGGAACGGACATGAACATACAGATTCAAGATATAAAATGCAAATATTAACTCTTAAAAGTATATAAGCCTTTTTTTAAGCAAATTTTGAAATTAAGACTTCAAATTTATATACATTTAACCCTTATAAGAGCGTTGGTTAAACCCAAACATTGTAGATTAAGTCGACACGAATTCGTGAGTATATATCAAACCCGAGCGTTGACGGTCCATTGTGTTGAGTCGTTTAGTTTGCGCGATTTCGGTAGGTTTCTGTAATGCTCTTTAGACGTTACGGTACCAGAACTACTCCAAAACAAAAAAAAGGAAAAAAAAACCAGAACAAAAATCAAAGACTTGCCTTACAATACCGTAACTTTTTCAGTTTATTTATGATTTAATTTTTGTGAATTTAATGGACGGTTCTAGGAATACATGATATGGAACAGACTTGAACATACGGATTCAAGATATAAAATGCAAATATTTACTCTTAAAAGTATATAAGCCTTTTTTTTAATACAATGTTGAAATTAAGACTTCAAATTATACACATTTAACCCTTTTAGGAGCGTTGGTTAAACCCAAACACTGTAGATTATGTCGACACGAATTCGTGGGTATATATCAAACCCGAGCGTTGACGGTCCATTGTGTTGAGTCGTTGAGTTTGCGCGAATTCGGTCGGTTTCTGTCATGCTCTTTAGACGTTACGGTACCAGAACTACTCCAAAACAAAAAAAGGAAAAAAAACCAGATCAAAATGGTTCCCGATCAAAGACTTGCCTTACAATACCGTAACTTTTTTAGTTTATTTACTATATAATTTTTGTGAATTTAATGGACGGTTCTAGGAATACATGATATGGAACGGACATGAACATACGGATTCAAGATATAAAATGCAAATATTAACTCTTAAAAGTATATAAGCCTTTTTTTTAATCAAATGTTGAAATTAAGACTTCAAATTTATACACATTTAACCCTTTTAGGAGCGTTGGTTAAACCCAAACATTGTAGATTAAGTCGACACGAATTCGTGAGTATATATCAAACCCGAGCGTTGACGGTCCATTGTGTTGATTCGTTGAGTTTGCTCGAATTCGGTCGGTTTCTGTCATGCTCTTTAGTCGTTAAGGTACCAGAACTACACCAAAAAAAAAAAGGAAAAAAAAACAGAACAAAATGGTTCCTGATCAAAGACTTGCCATACAATACCGTAACTTTTTCAGTTTATTTACGATTTATTTTTTGTGAATTTAATGGACGGTTCTATGAATACATGATATGGAACGGACATGAACATACGGATTCAAGATATAAAATGCAAATATTAACTCTTAAAAGTATATAAGCCTTTTTTAAAGCAAATTTTGAAATTAAGACTTCAAATTTATATACATTTAACCCTTATAAGAGCGTTGGTTAAACCCAAACATTGTAGATTAAGTCGACACGAATTCGTGAGTATATATCAAACCCGAGCGTTGACGGTCCATTGTGTTGATTCGTTGAGTTTGCGCGATATCGGTCGGTTTCTGTCATGCTCTTTAGACGTTACGGTACCAGAACTATTCCAAACAAAAAAAGGAAAAAAAAAACAGAACACAATGGTTCCCGATCAAAGACTTGCCATACAATACCGTAACTTTTTCTGTTTATTTACGATTTATTTTTTGTGAATTTAATGGACGGTTCTATGAATACACGATATGGAACGGACATGAACATACGGATTCAAGATATAAAATGCAAATATTAACTCTTAAAAGTATATAAGCCTTTTTTTAAGCAAATTTTGAAATTAAGACTTCAAATTTATATACATTTAACCCTTATAAGAGCGTTGGTTAAACCCAAACATTGTTGATTAAGTCGACACGAATTCGTGAGTATATATCAAACCCGAGCGTTGACGGTCCATTGTGTTGAGTCGTTGAGTTTGCGCGATTTCGGTCGGTTTCTGTCATGCTCTTTAGACGTTACGGTACCTGAACTACTCCAAACAAAAAAAGGAAAAAAAAACCAGATCAAAATGGTTCCCGATCAAAGACTTGCCATACAATACCGTAACTTTTTCAGTTTATTTACGATTTATTTTTTGTGAATTTAATGGACGGTTCTATGAATACATGATATCGAACGGACATGAACATACGGATTCAAGATATAAAATGCAAATATTAACTCTTAAAAGTATATAAGCCTTTTTTTAAGCAAATTTTGAAATTAAGACTTCAAATTTATATACATTTAACCCTTATAAGAGCGTTGGTTAAACCCAAAAATTGTTGGTTAAGTCGATACGAATTCGTGAGTATATATCAAACCCGAGCGTTGACGGTCCATTGTGTTGAGTCGTTGAGTTTGCGCGATTTCGGTCGGTTTCTGTCATGCTCTTTAGACGTTACGGTACCAGAACTACTCCAAACAAAAAAAGGGAAAAAAAACCAGATCAAAATGGTTCCCGATGAAAGACTTGCCATACAATACCGTAACTTTTTCAGTTTTTTTACGATTTATTTTTTGTGAATTTAATGGACGGTTCTATGAATACATGATATGGAACGGACATGAACATACAGATTCAAGATATAAAATGCAAATATTAACTCTTAAAAGTATATAAGCCTTTTTTTAAGCAAATTTTGAAATTAAGACTTCAAATTTATATACATTTAACCCTTATAAGAGCGTTGGTTAAACCCAAACATTGTAGATTAAGTCGACACGAATTCGTGAGTATATATCAAACCCGAGCGTTGACGGTCCATTGTGTTGAGTCGTTTAGTTTGCGCGATTTCGGTAGGTTTCTGTAATGCTCTTTAGACGTTACGGTACCAGAACTACTCCAAAACAAAAAAAAGGAAAAAAAAACCAGAACAAAAATCAAAGACTTGCCTTACAATACCGTAACTTTTTCAGTTTATTTATGATTTAATTTTTGTGAATTTAATGGACGGTTCTAGGAATACATGATATGGAACAGACTTGAACATACGGATTCAAGATATAAAATGCAAATATTTACTCTTAAAAGTATATAAGCCTTTTTTTTAATACAATGTTGAAATTAAGACTTCAAATTATACACATTTAACCCTTTTAGGAGCGTTGGTTAAACCCAAACATTGTAGATTATGTCGACACGAATTCGTGGGTATATATCAAACCCGAGCGTTGACGGTCCATTGTGTTGAGTCGTTGAGTTTGCGCGAATTCGGTCGGTTTCTGTCATGCTCTTTAGACGTTACGGTACCAGAACTACTCCAAAACAAAAAAAGGAAAAAAAACCAGATCAAAATGGTTCCCGATCAAAGACTTGCCTTACAATACCGTAACTTTTTTAGTTTATTTACTATATAATTTTTGTGAATTTAATGGACGGTTCTAGGAATACATGATATGGAACGGACATGAACATACGGATTCAAGATATAAAATGCAAATATTAACTCATAAAAGTATATAAGCCTTTTTTTTAATCAAATGTTGAAATTAAGACTTCAAATTTATACACATTTAACCCTTTTAGGAGCGTTGGTTAAACCCAAACATTGTAGATTAAGTCGACACGAATTCGTGAGTATATATCAAACCCGAGCGTTGACGGTCCATTGTGTTGATTCGTTGAGTTTGCTCGAATTCGGTCGGTTTCTATCATGCTCTTTAGTCGTTAAGGTACCAGAACTACACCAAAAAAAAAAAAGGAAAAAAAAACAGAACAAAATGGTTCCTGATCAAAGACTTGCCATACAATACCGTAACTTTTTCAGTTTATTTACGATTTATTTTTTGTGAATTTAATGGACGGTTCTATGAATACATGATATGGAACGGACATGAACATACGGATTCAAGATATAAAATGCAAATATTAACTCTTAAAAGTATATAAGCCTTTTTTTAAGCAAATTTTGAAATTAAGACTTCAAATTTATATACATTTAACCCTTATAAGAGCGTTGGTTAAACCCAAACATTGTAGATTAAGTCGACATGAATTCGTGAGTATATATCAAACCCGAGCGTTGACGGTCCATTGTGTTGATTCGTTGAGTTTGCGCGATATCGGTCGGTTTCTGTCATGCTCTTTAGACGTTACGGTACCAGAACTATTCCAAACAAAAAAAGGAAAAAAAAAACAGAACACAATGGTTCCCGATCAAAGACTTGCCATACAATACCGTAACTTTTTCTGTTTATTTACGATTTATTTTTTGTGAATTTAATGGACGGTTCTATGAATACATGATATGGAACGGACATGAACATACGGATTCAAGATATAAAATGCAAATATTAACTCTTAAAAGTATATAAGCCTTTTTTAAGCAAATTTTGAAATTAAGACTTCAAATTTATATACATTTAACCCTTATAAGAGCGTTGGTTAAACCCAAACATTGTTGATTAAGTCGACACGAATTCGTGAGTATATATCAAACCCGAGCGTTGACGGTCCATTGTGTTGAGTCGTTGAGTTTGCGCGATTTCGGTGGGTTTCTGTCATGCTCTTTAGACGTTACGGTACCAGAACTACTCCAAACAAAAAAAGGAAAAAAAAACCAGATCAAAATGGTTCCCGATCAAAGACTTGCCATACAATACCGTAACTTTTTCAGTTTATTTACGATTTATTTTTTGTGAATTTAATGGACGGTTCTATGAATACATGATATGGAACGGACATGAACATACAGATTCAAGATATAAAATGCAAATATTAACTCTTAAAAGTATATAAGCCTTTTTTTAAGCAAATTTTGAAATTAAGACTTCAAATTTATATACATTTAACCCTTATAAGAGCGTTGGTTAAACCCAAACATTGTAGATTAAGTCGACACGAATTCGTGAGTATATATCAAACCCTAGCGTTGACGGTCCATTGTGTTGAGTCGTTGAGTTTGCGCGATTTCGGTAGGTTTCTATAATGCTCTTTAGACGTTACGGTACCAGAACTACTCCAAAACAAAAAAAGGAAAAAAAAAACAGAACAAAAATCAAAGACTTGCCTTACAATACTGTAACTTTTTCAGTTTATTTACGATTTAATTTTTGTGAATTTAATGGACGGTTCTAGGAATACATGATATGGAACAGACTTGAACATACAGATTCAAGATATAAAATGCAAATATTTACTCTTAAAAGTATATAAGCCTTTTTTTTAATACAATGTTGAAATTAAGACTTCAAATTATACACATTTAACCCTTTTAGGAGCGTTGGTTAAACCCAAACATTGTAGATTACGTCGACACGAATTCGTGGGTATATATCAAACCCGAGCGTTGACGGTCCATTGTGTTGAGTCGTTGAGTTTGCGCGAATTCGGTCGGTTTCTGTCATGCTCTTTAGACGTTACGGTACCAGAACTACTCCAAAACAAAAAAAGGAAAAAAAACCAGATCAAAATGGTTCCCGATCAAAGACTTGCCTTACAATACCGTAACTTTTTTAGTTTATTTACTATATAATTTTTGTGAATTTAATGGACGGTTCTAGGAATACATGATATGGAACGGACATGAACATAGGGATTCAAGATATAAAATGCAAATATTAACTCTTAAGAGTATATAAGCCTTTTTTTTAATCAAATGTTGAAATTAAGACTTCAAATTTATACACACCCTTTTAGGAGCGTTGGATAAACCCAAACATTGTAGATTAAGTCGACACGAATTCGTGAGTATATATCAAACCCGAGCGTTGACGGTCCATTGTGTTGAGTCGTTGAGTTTGCGCGAATTCGGTCGGTTTCTGTCATGCTCTTTAGACGTTACGGTACCAGAACTACTCCAAAACAAAAAAAGGAAAAAAAACCAGATCAAAATGGTTCCCGATCAAAGACTTGCCTTACAATACCGTAACTTTTTCAGTTTATTTACGATTTATTTTTTGTGAATTTAATGGACGGTTCTATGAATACATGATATGGAACGGACATGAACATACGGATTCAAGATATAAAATGCAAATATTAACTCTTAAAAGTATATAAGCCTTTTTTTAAGCAAATTTTGAAATTAAGACTTCAAATTTATATACATTTAACCCTTATAAGAGCGTTGGTTAAACCCAAACATTGTAGATTAAGTCGACACGAATTCGTGAGTATATATCAAACCCGAGCGTTGACGGTCCATTGTGTTGATTCGTTGAGTTTGCGCGATATCGGTCGGTTTCTGTCATGCTCTTTAGACGTTACGGTACCAGAACTATTCCAAACAAAAAAAGGAAAAAAAAACAGAACACAATGGTTCCCGATCAAAGACTTGCCATACAATACCGTAACTTTTTCTGTTTATTTACGATTTATTTTTTGTGAATTTAATGGACGGTTCTATGAATACATGATATGGAACGGACATGAACATACGGATTCAAGATATAAAATGCAAATATTAACTCTTAAAAGTATATAAGCCTTTTTTTAAGCAAATTTTGAAATTAAGACTTCAAATTTATATACATTTAACCCTTATAAGAGCGTTGGTTAAACCCAAACATTGTTGATTAAGTCGACACGAATTCGTGAGTATATATCAAACCCTAGCGTTGACGGTCCATTGTGTTGAGTCGTTGAGTTTGCGCGATTTCGGTAGGTTTCTGTAATGCTCTTTAGACGTTACGGTACCAGAACTACTCCAAAACAAAAAAAGGAAAAAAAAAACCAGAACAAAAATCAAAGACTTGCCTTACAATACCGTAACTTTTTCAGTTTATTTACGATTTAATTTTTGTGAATTTAATGGAAGGTTCTAGGAATACATGATATGGAACAGACTTGAACATACGGATTCAAGATATAAAATGCAAATATTTACTCTTAAAAGTATATAAGCCTTTTTTTTAATACAATGTTGAAATTAAGACTTCAAATTATACACATTTAACCCTTTTAGGAGCGTTGGTTAAACCCAAACATTGTAGATTATGTCGACACGAATTCGTGGGTATATATCAAACCCGAGCGTTGACGGTCCATTGTGTTGAGTCGTTGAGTTTGCGCGAATTCGGTCGGTTTCTGTCATGCTCTTTAGACGTTACGGTACCAGAACTACTCCAAAACAAAAAAAGGAAAAAAAACCAGATCAAAATGGTTCCCGATCAAAGACTTGCCTTACAATACCGTAACTTTTTTAGTTTATTTACTATATAATTTTTGTGAATTTAATGGACGGTTCTAGGAATACATGATATGGAACGGACATGAACATAGGGATTCAAGATATAAAATGCAAATATTAACTCTTAAGAGTATATAAGCCTTTTTTTTAATCAAATGTTGAAATTAAGACTTCAAATTTATACACATTTAACCCTTTTAGGAGCGTTGGATAAACCCAAACATTGTAGATTAAGTCGACACGAATTCGTGAGTATATATCAAACCCGAGCGTTGACGGTCCATTGTGTTGAGTCGTTGAGTTTGCGCGAATTCGGTCGGTTTCTGTCATGCTCTTTAGACGTTACGGTACCAGAACTACTCCAAAACAAAAAAAGGAAAAAAAACCAGATCAAAATGGTTCCCGATCAAAGACTTGCCTTACAATACCGTAACTTTTTCAGTTTATTTACGATTTATTTTTTGTGAATTTAATGGACGGTTCTATGAATACATGATATGGAACGGACATGAACATACGGATTCAAGATATAAAATGCAAATATTAACTCTTAAAAGTATATAAGCCTTTTTTTAAGCAAATTTTGAAATTAAGACTTCAAATTTATATACATTTAACCCTTATAAGAGCGTTGGTTAAACCCAAACATTGTAGATTAAGTCGACACGAATTCGTGAGTATATATCAAACCCGAGCGTTGACGGTCCATTGTGTTGATTCGTTGAGTTTGCGCGATATCGGTCGGTTTCTGTCATGCTCTTTAGACGTTACGGTACCAGAACTATTCCAAACAAAAAAAGGAAAAAAAAACAGAACACAATGGTTCCCGATCAAAGACTTGCCATACAATACCGTAACTTTTTCTGTTTATTTACGATTTATTTTTTGTGAATTTAATGGACGGTTCTATGAATACATGATATGGAACGGACATGAACATACGGATTCAAGATATAAAATGCAAATATTAACATTGTTGATTCAAGACATGAACATAGGCTTATAAAAGTATATAAGCCTTTTTTTAAGCAAATTTTGAAATTAAGACTTCAAATTTATATACATTTAACCCTTATAAGAGCGTTGGTTAAACCCAAACATTGTTGATTAAGTCAACACGAATTCGTGAGTATATATCAAACCCGAGCGTTGACGGTCCATTGTGTTGGGTCGTTGAGTTTGCGCGATTTCGGTCGGTTTCTGTCATGCTCTTTAGACGTTACGGTACCAGAACTACTCCAAACAAAAAAAGGAAAAAAAAACAAGATCAAAATGGTTCCCGATCAAAGACTTGCCATACAATACCGTAACTTTTTCAGTTTATTTACGATTTATTTTTTGTGAATTTAATGGACGGTTCTATGAATACATGATATGGAACGGACATGAACATACAGATTCAAGATATAAAATGCAAATATTAACTCTTAAAAGTATATAAGCCTTTTTTTAAGCAAATTTTGAAATTAAGACTTCAAATTTATATACATTTAACCCTTATAAGAGCGTTGGTTAAACCCAAACATTGTAGATTAAGTCGACACGAATTCGTGAGTATATATCAAACCCTAGCGTTGACGGTCCATTGTGTTGAGTCGTTGAGTTTGCGCGATTTCGGTAGGTTTCTGTAATGCTCTTTAGACGTTACGGTACCAGAACTACTCCAAAACAAAAAAAGGAAAAAAAAAACCAGAACAAAAATCAAAGACTTGCCTTACAATACCGTAACTTTTTCAGTTTATTTACGATTTAATTTTTGTGAATTTAATGGACGGTTCTAGGAATACATGATATGGAACAGACTTGAACTTACGGATTCAAGATATAAAATGCAAATATTTACTCTTAAAAGTATATAAGCCTTTTTTTTAATACAATGTTGAAATTAAGACTTCAAATTATACACATTTAACCCTTTTAGGAGCGTTGGTTAAACCCAAACATTGTAGATTATGTCGACACGAATTCGTGGGTATATATCAAACCCGAGCGTTGACGGTCCATTGTGTTGAGTCGTTGAGTTTGCGCGAATTCGGTCGGTTTCTGTCATGCTCTTTAGACGTTACGGTACCAGAACTACTCCAAAACAAAAAAAGGAAAAAAAACCAGATCAAAATGGTTCCCGATCAAAGACTTGCCTTACAATACCGTAACTTTTTTAGTTTATTTACTATATAATTTTTGTGAATTTAATGGACGGTTCTAGGAATACATGATATGGAACGGACATGAACATAGGGATTCAAGATATAAAATGCAAATATTAACTCTTAAGAGTATATAAGCCTTTTTTTTAATCAAATGTTGAAATTAAGACTTCAAATTTATACACATTTAACCCTTTTAGGAGCGTTGGATAAACCCAAACATTGTAGATTAAGTCGACACGAATTCGTGAGTATATATCAAACCCGAGCGTTGACGGTCCATTGTGTTGAGTCGTTGAGTTTGCGCGAATTCGGTCGGTTTCTGTCATGCTCTTTAGACGTTACGGTACCAGAACTACTCCAAAACAAAAAAAGGAAAAAAAACCAGATCAAAATGGTTCCCGATCAAAGACTTGCCTTACAATACCGTAACTTTTTCAGTTTATTTACGATTTATTTTTTGTGAATTTAATGGACGGTTCTATGAATACATGATATGGAACGGACATGAACATACGGATTCAAGATATAAAATGCAAATATTAACTCTTAAAAGTATATAAGCCTTTTTTTAAGCAAATTTTGAAATTAAGACTTCAAATTTATATACATTTAACCCTTATAAGAGCGTTGGTTAAACCCAAACATTGTAGATTAAGTCGACACGAATTCGTGAGTATATAACAAACCCGAGCGTTGACGGTCCATTGTGTTGATTCGTTGAGTTTGCGCGATATCGGTCGGTTTCTGTCATGCTCTTTAGACGTTACGGTACCAGAACTATTCCAAACAAAAAAAGGAAAAAAAAAACAGAACACAATGGTTCCCGATCAAAGACTTGCCATACAATACCGTAACTTTTTCTGTTTATTTACGATTTATTTTTTGTGAATTTAATGGACGGTTCTATGAATACATGATATGGAACGGACATGAACATACGGATTCAAGATATAAAATGCAAATATTAACTCTTAAAAGTATATAAGCCTTTTTTTAAGAAAATTTTGAAATTAAGACTTCAAATTTATATACATTTAACCCTTATAAGAGCGTTGGTTAAACCCAAACATTGTTGATTAAGTCGACACGAATTCGTGAGTATATATCAAACCCGAGCGTTGACGGTCCATTGTGTTGAGTCGTTGAGTTTGCGCGATTTCGGTCGGTTTCTGTCATGCTCTTTAGACGTTACGGTACCAGAACTACTCCAAACAAAAAAAGGAAAAAAAAAACAGATCAAAATGGTTCCCGATCAAAGACTTGCCATACAATACCGTAACTTTTTCAGTTTTTTTACGATTTAATTTTTGTGAATTTAATGGACGGTTCTACGAATACATGATATGGAAATGACATGAACATACGGATTCAAGATATAAAATGCAAATATTAACTCTTAAAAGTATATAAGCCTTTTTTTTAATCAAATGTTGAAATTAAGACTTCAAATTTATACACACCCTTTTAGGAGCGTTGGATAAACCCAAACATTGTAGATTAAGTCGACACGAATTCGTGAGTATATATCAAACCCGAGCGTTGACGGTCCATTGTGTTGAGTCGTTGAGTTTGCGCGAATTCGGTCGGTTTCTGTCATGCTCTTTAGACGTTACGGTACCAGAACTACTCCAAAACAAAAAAAGGAAAAAAAACCAGATCAAAATGGTTCCCGATCAAAGACTTGCCTTACAATACCGTAACTTTTTTAGTTTATTTACTATATAATTTTTGTGAATTTAATGGACGGTTCTAGGAATACATGATATGGAACGGACATGAACATAGGGATTCAAGATATAAAATGCAAATATTAACTCTTAAGAGTATATAAGCCTTTTTTTTAATCAAATGTTGAAATTAAGACTTCAAATTTATACACACCCTTTTAGGAGCGTTGGATAAACCCAAACATTGTAGATTAAGTCGACACGAATTCGTGAGTATATATCAAACCCGAGCGTTGACGGTCCATTGTGTTGAGTCGTTGAGTTTGCGCGAATTCGGTCGGTTTCTGTCATGCTCTTTAGACGTTACGGTACCAGAACTACTCCAAAACAAAAAAAGGAAAAAAAACCAGATCAAAATGGTTCCCTATCAAAGACTTGCCTTACAATACCGTAACTTTTTCAGTTTATTTACGATTTATTTTTTGTGAATTTAATGGACGGTTCTATGAATACATGATATGGAACGGACATGAACATACGGATTCAAGATATAAAATGCAAATATTAACTCTTAAAAGTATATAAGCCTTTTTTTAAGCAAATTTTGAAATTAAGACTTCAAATTTATATACATTTAACCCTTATAAGAGCGTTGGTTAAACCCAAACATTGTAGATTAAGTCGACACGAATTCGTGAGTATATATCAAACCCGAGCGTTGACGGTCCATTGTGTTGATTCGTTGAGTTTGCGCGATATCGGTCGGTTTCTGTCATGCTCTTTAGACGTTACGGTACCAGAACTATTCCAAACAAAAAAAGGAAAAAAAAACAGAACACAATGGTTCCCGATCAAAGACTTGCCATACAATACCGTAACTTTTTCTGTTTATTTACGATTTATTTTTTGTGAATTTAATGGACGGTTCTATGAATACATGATATGGAACGGACATGAACATACGGATTCAAGATATAAAATGCAAATATTAACTCTTAAAAGTATATAAGCCTTTTTTTAAGCAAATTTTGAAATTAAGACTTCAAATTTATATACATTTAACCCTTATAAGAGCGTTGGTTAAACCCAAACATTGTTGATTAAGTCGACACGAATTCGTGAGTATATATCAAACCCTAGCGTTGACGGTCCATTGTGTTGAGTCGTTGAGTTTGCGCGATTTCGGTAGGTTTCTGTAATGCTCTTTAGACGTTACGGTACCAGAACTACTCCAAAACAAAAAAAGGAAAAAAAAACCAGAACAAAAATCAAAGACTTGCCTTACAATACCGTAACTTTTTCAGTTTATTTACGATTTAATTTTTGTGAATTTAATGGAAGGTTCTAGGAATACATGATATGGAACAGACTTGAACATACGGATTCAAGATATAAAATGCAAATATTTACTCTTAAAAGTATATAAGCCTTTTTTTTAATACAATGTTGAAATTAAGACTTCAAATTATACACATTTAACCCTTTTAGGAGCGTTGGTTAAACCCAAACATTGTAGATTATGTCGACACGAATTCGTGGGTATATATCAAACCCGAGCGTTGACGGTCCATTGTGTTGAGTCGTTGAGTTTGCGCGAATTCGGTCGGTTTCTGTCATGCTCTTTAGACGTTACGGTACCAGAACTACTCCAAAACAAAAAAAGGAAAAAAAACCAGATCAAAATGGTTCCCGATCAAAGACTTGCCTTACAATACCGTAACTTTTTTAGTTTATTTACTATATAATTTTTGTGAATTTAATGGACGGTTCTAGGAATACATGATATGGAACGGACATGAACATAGGGATTCAAGATATAAAATGCAAATATTAACTCTTAAGAGTATATAAGCCTTTTTTTTAATCAAATGTTGAAATTAAGACTTCAAATTTATACACATTTAACCCTTTTAGGAGCGTTGGATAAACCCAAACATTGTAGATTAAGTCGACACGAATTCGTGAGTATATATCAAACCCGAGCGTTGACGGTCCATTGTGTTGAGTCGTTGAGTTTGCGCGAATTCGGTCGGTTTCTGTCATGCTCTTTAGACGTTACGGTACCAGAACTACTCCAAAACAAAAAAAGGAAAAAAAACCAGATCAAAATGGTTCCCGATCAAAGACTTGCCTTACAATACCGTAACTTTTTCAGTTTATTTACGATTTATTTTTTGTGAATTTAATGGACGGTTCTATGAATACATGATATGGAACGGACATGAACATACGGATTCAAGATATAAAATGCAAATATTAACTCTTAAAAGTATATAAGCCTTTTTTTAAGCAAATTTTGAAATTAAGACTTCAAATTTATATACATTTAACCCTTATAAGAGCGTTGGTTAAACCCAAACATTGTAGATTAAGTCGACACGAATTCGTGAGTATATATCAAACCCGAGCGTTGACGGTCCATTGTGTTGATTCGTTGAGTTTGCGCGATATCGGTCGGTTTCTGTCATGCTCTTTAGACGTTACGGTACCAGAACTATTCCAAACAAAAAAAGGAAAAAAAAACAGAACACAATGGTTCCCGATCAAAGACTTGCCATACAATACCGTAACTTTTTCTGTTTATTTACGATTTATTTTTTGTGAATTTAATGGACGGTTCTATGAATACATGATATGGAACGGACATGAACATACGGATTCAAGATATAAAATGCAAATATTAACATTGTTGATTCAAGACATGAACATAGGCTTATAAAAGTATATAAGCCTTTTTTTAAGCAAATTTTGAAATTAAGACTTCAAATTTATATACATTTAACCCTTATAAGAGCGTTGGTTAAACCCAAACATTGTTGATTAAGTCAACACGAATTCGTGAGTATATATCAAACCCGAGCGTTGACGGTCCATTGTGTTGGGTCGTTGAGTTTGCGCGATTTCGGTCGGTTTCTGTCATGCTCTTTAGACGTTACGGTACCAGAACTACTCCAAACAAAAAAAGGAAAAAAAAACAAGATCAAAATGGTTCCCGATCAAAGACTTGCCATACAATACCGTAACTTTTTCAGTTTATTTACGATTTATTTTTTGTGAATTTAATGGACGGTTCTATGAATACATGATATGGAACGGACATGAACATACAGATTCAAGATATAAAATGCAAATATTAACTCTTAAAAGTATATAAGCCTTTTTTTAAGCAAATTTTGAAATTAAGACTTCAAATTTATATACATTTAACCCTTATAAGAGCGTTGGTTAAACCCAAACATTGTAGATTAAGTCGACACGAATTCGTGAGTATATATCAAACCCTAGCGTTGACGGTCCATTGTGTTGAGTCGTTGAGTTTGCGCGATTTCGGTAGGTTTCTGTAATGCTCTTTAGACGTTACGGTACCAGAACTACTCCAAAACAAAAAAAGGAAAAAAAAAACCAGAACAAAAATCAAAGACTTGCCTTACAATACCGTAACTTTTTCAGTTTATTTACGATTTAATTTTTGTGAATTTAATGGACGGTTCTAGGAATACATGATATGGAACAGACTTGAACATACGGATTCAAGATATAAAATGCAAATATTTACTCTTAAAAGTATATAAGCCTTTTTTTTAATACAATGTTGAAATTAAGACTTCAAATTATACACATTTAACCCTTTTAGGAGCGTTGGTTAAACCCAAACATTGTAGATTATGTCGACACGAATTCGTGGGTATATATCAAACCCGAGCGTTGACGGTCCATTGTGTTGAGTCGTTGAGTTTGCGCGAATTCGGTCGGTTTCTGTCATGCTCTTTAGACGTTACGGTACCAGAACTACTCCAAAACAAAAAAAGGAAAAAAAACCAGATCAAAATGGTTCCCGATCAAAGACTTGCCTTACAATACCGTAACTTTTTTAGTTTATTTACTATATAATTTTTGTGAATTTAATGGACGGTTCTAGGAATACATGATATGGAACGGACATGAACATAGGGATTCAAGATATAAAATGCAAATATTAACTCTTAAGAGTATATAAGCCTTTTTTTTAATCAAATGTTGAAATTAAGACTTCAAATTTATACACATTTAACCCTTTTAGGAGCGTTGGATAAACCCAAACATTGTAGATTAAGTCGACACGAATTCGTGAGTATATATCAAACCCGAGCGTTGACGGTCCATTGTGTTGAGTCGTTGAGTTTGCGCGAATTCGGTCGGTTTCTGTCATGCTCTTTAGACGTTACGGTACCAGAACTACTCCAAAACAAAAAAAGGAAAAAAAACCAGATCAAAATGGTTCCCGATCAAAGACTTGCCTTACAATACCGTAACTTTTTCAGTTTATTTACGATTTATTTTTTGTGAATTTAATGGACGGTTCTATGAATACATGATATGGAACGGACATGAACATACGGATTCAAGATATAAAATGCAAATATTAACTCTTAAAAGTATATAAGCCTTTTTTTAAGCAAATTTTGAAATTAAGACTTCAAATTTATATACATTTAACCCTTATAAGAGCGTTGGTTAAACCCAAACATTGTAGATTAAGTCGACACGAATTCGTGAGTATATAACAAACCCGAGCGTTGACGGTCCATTGTGTTGATTCGTTGAGTTTGCGCGATATCGGTCGGTTTCTGTCATGCTCTTTAGACGTTACGGTACCAGAACTATTCCAAACAAAAAAAGGAAAAAAAAAACAGAACACAATGGTTCCCGATCAAAGACTTGCCATACAATACCGTAACTTTTTCTGTTTATTTACGATTTATTTTTTGTGAATTTAATGGACGGTTCTATGAATACATGATATGGAACGGACATGAACATACGGATTCAAGATATAAAATGCAAATATTAACTCTTAAAAGTATATAAGCCTTTTTTTAAGAAAATTTTGAAATTAAGACTTCAAATTTATATACATTTAACCCTTATAAGAGCGTTGGTTAAACCCAAACATTGTTGATTAAGTCGACACGAATTCGTGAGTATATATCAAACCCGAGCGTTGACGGTCCATTGTGTTGAGTCGTTGAGTTTGCGCGATTTCGGTCGGTTTCTGTCATGCTCTTTAGACGTTACGGTACCAGAACTACTCCAAACAAAAAAAGGAAAAAAAAAACAGATCAAAATGGTTCCCGATCAAAGACTTGCCATACAATACCGTAACTTTTTCAGTTTTTTTACGATTTATTTTTTGTGAATTTAATGGACGGTTCTATGAATACATGATATGGAACGGACATGAACATACAGATTCAAGATATAAAATGCAAATATTAACTCTTAAAAGTATATAAGCCTTTTTTTAAGCAAATTTTGAAATTAAGACTTCAAATTTATATACATTTAACCCTTATAAGAGCGTTGGTTAAACCCAAACATTGTAGATTAAGTCGACACGAATTCGTGAGTATATATCAAACCCGAGCGTTGACGGTCCATTGTGTTGAGTCGTTGAGTTTGCGCGATTTCGGTAGGTTTCTGTAATGCTCTTTAGACGTTACGGTACCAGAACTACTCCAAAACAAAAAAAAGGAAAAAAAAACCAGAACAAAAATTAAAGACTTGCCTTACAATACCGTAACTTTTTCAGTTTATTTACGATTTAATTTTTGTGAATTTAATGGACGGTTCTAGGAATACATGATATGGAACAGACTTGAACATACGGATTCAAGATATAAAATGCAAATATTTACTCTTAAAAGTATATAAGCCTTTTTTTAATACAATGTTGAAATTAAGACTTCAAATTATACACATTTAACCCTTTTAGGAGCGTTGGTTAAACCCAAACATTGTAGATTATGTCGACACGAATTCGTGGGTATATATCAAACCCGAGCGTTGACGGTCCATTGTGTTGAGTCGTTGAGTTTGCTCGAATTCGGTCGGTTTCTGTCATGCTCTTTAGACGTTACGGTACCAGAACTACTCCAAAACAAAAAAAGGAAAAAAAACCAGATCAAAATGGTTCCCGATCAAAGACTTGCCTTACAATACCGTAACTTTTTCAGTTTATTTACGATTTATTTTTTGTGAATTTAATGGACGGTTCTATGAATACATGATATGGAACGGACATGAACATACGGATTCAAGATATAAAATGCAAATATTAACTCTTAAAAGTATATAAGCCTTTTTTTAAGCAAATTTTGAAATTAAGACTTCAAATTTATATACATTTAACCCTTATAAGAGCGTTGGTTAAACCCAAACATTGTAGATTAAGTCGACACGAATTCGTGAGTATATATCAAACCCGAGCGTTGACGGTCCATTGTGTTGATTCGTTGAGTTTGCGCGATATCGGTCGGTTTCTGTCATGCTCTTTAGACGTTACGGTACCAGAACTATTCCAAACAAAAAAAGGAAAAAAAAAACAGAACACAATGGTTCCCGATCAAAGACTTGCCATACAATACCGTAACTTTTTCTGTTTATTTACGATTTATTTTTTGTGAATTTAATGGACGGTTCTATGAATACATGATATGGAACGGACATGAACATACGGATTCAAGATATAAAATGCAAATATTAACTCTTAAAAGTATATAAGCCTTTTTTTAAGCAAATTTTGAAATTAAGACTTCAAATTTATATACATTTAACCCTTATAAGAGCGTTGGTTAAACCCAAACATTGTTGATTAAGTCGACACGAATTCGTGAGTATATATCAAACCCGAGCGTTGACGGTCCATTGTGTTGAGTCGTTGAGTTTGCGCGATTTCGGTCGGTTTCTGTCATGCTCTTTAGACGTTACGGTACCAGAACTACTCCAAACAAAAAAAGGAAAAAAAAAACAGATCAAAATGGTTCCCGATCAAAGACTTGCCATACAATACCGTAACTTTTTCAGTTTTTTTACGATTTATTTTTTGTGAATTTAATGGACGGTTCTATGAATACATGATATGGAACGGACATGAACATACAGATTCAAGATATAAAATGCAAATATTAACTCTTAAAAGTATATAAGCCTTTTTTTAAGCAAATTTTGAAATTAAGACTTCAAATTTATATACATTTAACCCTTATAAGAGCGTTGGTTAAACCCAAACATTGTAGATTAAGTCGACACGAATTCGTGAGTATATATCAAACCCGAGCGTTGACGGTCCATTGTGTTGAGTCGTTGAGTTTGCGCGATTTCGGTAGGTTTCTGTAATGCTCTTTAGACGTTACGGTACCAGAACTACTCCAAAACAAAAAAAAGGAAAAAAAAACCAGAACAAAAATTAAAGACTTGCCTTACAATACCGTAACTTTTTCAGTTTATTTACGATTTAATTTTTGTGAATTTAATGGACGGTTCTAGGAATACATGATATGGAACAGACTTGAACATACGGATTCAAGATATAAAATGCAAATATTTACTCTTAAAAGTATATAAGCCTTTTTTTAATACAATGTTGAAATTAAGACTTCAAATTATACACATTTAACCCTTTTAGGAGCGTTGGTTAAACCCAAACATTGTAGATTATGTCGACACGAATTCGTGGGTATATATCAAACCCGAGCGTTGACGGTCCATTGTGTTGAGTCGTTGATTTTGCGCGAATTCGGTCGGTTTCTGTCATGCTCTTTAGACGTTACGGTACCAGAACTACTCCAAAACAAAAAAAGGAAAAAAAACAATATCAAAATGGTTCCCGATCAAAGACTTGCCTTACAATACCGTAACTTTTTTAGTTTATTTACTATATAATTTTTGTGAATTTAATGGACGGTTCTAGGAATACATGATATGGAACGGACATGAACATACGGATTCAAGATATAAAATGCAAATATTAACTCTTAAAAGTATATAAGCCTTTTTTTTAATCAAATGTTGAAATTAAGACTTCAAATTTATACACATTTAACCCTTTTAGGAGCGTTGGTTAAACCCAAACATTGTAGATTAAGTCGACACGAATTCGTGAGTATTTATCAAACCCGAGCGTTGACGGTCCATTGTGTTGATTCGTTGAGTTTGCTCGAATTCGGTCGGTTTCTGTCATGCTCTTTAGTCGTTAAGGTACCAGAACTACACCAAAAAAAAAAAGGAAAAAAAAACAGAACAAAATGGTTCCTGATCAAAGACTTGCCTTACAATACCGTAACTTTTTCAGTTTATTTACGATTTATTTTTTGTGAATTTAATGGACGGTTCTATGAATACATGATATGGAACGGACATGAACATACGGATTCAAGATATAAAATGCAAATATTAACTCTTAAAAGTATATAAGCCTTTTTTTAAGCAAATTTTGAAATTAAGACTTCAAATTTATATACATTTAACCCTTATAAGAGCGTTGGTTAAACCCAAACATTGTAGATTAAGTCGACACGAATTCGTGAGTATATATCAAACCCGAGCGTTGACGGTCCATTGTGTTGATTCGTTGAGTTTGCGCGATATCGGTCGGTTTCTGTCATGCTCTTTAGACGTTACGGTACCAGAACTATTCCAAACAAAAAAAGGAAAAAAAAAACAGAACACAATGGTTCCCGATCAAAGACTTGCCATACAATACCGTAACTTTTTCTGTTTATTTACGATTTATTTTTTGTGAATTTAATGGACGGTTCTATGAATACATGATATGGAACGGACATGAACATACGGATTCAAGATATAAAATGCAAATATTAACTCTTAAAAGTATATAAGCCTTTTTTTAAGCAAATTTTGAAATTAAGACTTCAAATTTATATACATTTAACCCTTATAAGAGCGTTGGTTAAACCCAAACATTGTTGATTAAGTCGACACGAATTCGTGAGTATATATCAAACCCGAGCGTTGACGGTCCATTGTGTTGAGTCGTTGAGTTTGCGCGATTTCGGTCGGTTTCTGTCATGCTCTTTAGACGTTACGGTACCAGAACTACTCCAAACAAAAAAAGGAAAAAAAAACCAGATCAAAATGGTTCCCGATCAAAGACTTGCCATACAATACCGTAACTTTTTCAGTTTATTTACGATTTATTTTTTGTGAATTTAATGGACGGTTCTATGAATACATGATATGGAACGGACATGAACATACAGATTCAAGATATAAAATGCAAATATTAACTCTTAAAAGTATATAAGCCTTTTTTTAAGCAAATTTTGAAATTAAGACTTCAAATTTATATACATTTAACCCTTATAAGAGCGTTGGTTAAACCCAAACATTGTAGATTAAGTCGACACGAATTCGTGAGTATATATCAAACCCTAGCGTTGACGGTCCATTGTGTTGAGTCGTTGAGTTTGCGCGATTTCGGTAGGTTTCTGTAATGCTCTTTAGACGTTACGGTACCAGAACTACTCCAAAAAAAAAAAGGAAAAAAAAACCAGAACAAAAATCAAAGACTTGCCTTACAATACCGTAACTTTTTCAGTTTATTTACGATTTAATTTTTGTGAATTTAATGGACGGTTCTAGGAATACATGATATGGAACAGACTTGAACATACGGATTCAAGATATAAAATGCAAATATTTACTCTTAAAAGTATATAAGCCTTTTTTTTTAATACAATGTTGAAATTAAGACTTCAAATTATACACATTTAACCCTTTTAGGAGCGTTGGTTAAACCCAAACATTGTAGATTATGTCGACACGAATTCGTGGGTATATATCAAACCCGAGCGTTGACGGTCCATTGTGTTGAGTCGTTGAGTTTGCACGAATTTGGTCGGTTTCTATCATGCTCTTTAGACGTTACGGTACCAGAACTACTCCAAAACAAAAAAAGGAAAAAAAACCAGATCAAAATGGTTCCCGATCAAAGACTTGCCTTACAATACCGTAACTTTTTTAGTTTATTTACGATTTAATTTTTGTGAATTTAATGGACGGTTCTAGGAATACATGATATGAAACGGACATGAACATACGGATTCAAGATATAAAATGCAAATATTAACTCTTAAGAGTATATAAGCCTTTTTTTTAATCAAATGTTGAAATTAAGACTTCAAATTTATACACATTTAACCCTTTTAGGAGCGTTGGATAAACCCAAACATTGTAGATTAAGTCGACACGAATTCGTGGGTATTTATCAAACCCAAGCGTTGACGGTCCATTGTGTTGAGTCGTTGAGTTTGCTCGAATTCGGTCGGTTTCTGTCATTCTCTTTAGTCGTTACGGTACCATAACTACACCAAAAAAAAAAAGAAAAAAAACAAAAAAAAACGGTTCCCAATAAAAGACTGCCATACAATACCGTAACTTTTCCAGTTTATTTACGATTTATTTTTTGTGAATTTAATGGACGGTTCTATGAATACATGATATGGAACGGACATGAACATATGGATTCAAGATATAAAATGCAAATATTAACTCTTAAAAGTATATAAGCCTTTTTTTACGCAAATTTTGAAATTAAGACTTCAAATTTGTATACATTTAACCCTTATAGGAGCGTTGGTTAAACCCAAACATTGTAGATTAAGTCGACATGAATTCGTGAGTATATATCAAACCCGAGCGTTGACGGTCCATTGTGTTGAGTCGTTGAGTTTGCGCGAATTCGGTCGGTTTCTGTCATGCTCTTTAGACTTTACGGTACCAGAACTACTCCAAAACAAAAAAAGGAAAAAAAACCAGAACAAAATGGTTCCCGATCAAAGACTTGCTTACAATACCGTAACTTTTTTAATTTATTTACTATTTAATTTTTGTGAATTTAATGGACGGTTCTAGGAATACATGATATGAAACGGACATGAACATACGGATTCAAGATATAAAATGCAAATATTTACTCTTAAAAGTATATAAGCCTTTTTTTTAATCAAATGTTGAAATTAAGACTTCAAATTTATATACATTTAACCCTTATAGGAGCGTTGGTTAAACCCAAACATTGTAGATTAAGTCGACATGAATTCGTGAGTATTTATCAAACCCAAGCGTTGACGGTCCATTGTGTTGAGTCGTTGAGTTTGCGCGAATTCGGTCGGTTTCTGTCATGCTCTTTAGACGTTACGGTACCAGAACTACTCCAAAACAAAAAAAGGAAAAAAAAACCAGATCAAAATGGTTCCCGATCAAAGACTTGCCTTACAATACCGTAACTTTTTTAGTTTATTTACGATTTAATTTTTGTGAATTTAATGGACGGTTCTAGGAATACATGATATGGAACGGACATGAACATACGGATTCAAGATATAAAATGCAAATATTAACTCTTAAGAGTATATAAGCCTTTTTTTTAATCAAATGTTGAAATTAAGACTTCAAATTTATACACATTTAACCCTTTTAGGAGCGTTGGATAAACCCAAACATTGTAGATTAAGTCGACACGAATTCGTGGGTATTTATCAAACCCAAGCGTTGACGGTCCATTGTGTTGAGTCGTTGAGTTTGCTCGAATTCGGTCGGTTTCTGTCATTCTCTTTAGTCGTTACGGTACGATAACTACACCAAAACAAAAAAAAGAAAAAAAACAAAAAAAAAACGGTTCCCAATAAAAGACTGCCATACAATACCGTAACTTTTCCAGTTTATTTACGATTTATTTTTTGTGAATTTAATGGACGGTTCTATGAATACATGATATGGAACGGACATGAACATATGGATTCAAGATATAAAATGCAAATATTAACTCTTAAAAGTATATAAGCCTTTTTTTACGCAAATTTTGAAATTAAGACTTCAAATTTGTATACATTTAACCCTTATAGGAGCGTTGGTTAAACCCAAACATTGTAGATTAAGTCGACATGAATTCGTGAGTATATATCAAACCCGAGCGTTGACGGTCCATTGTGTTGAGTCGTTGAGTTTGCGCGAATTCGGTCGGTTTCTGTCATGCTCTTTAGACTTTACGGTACCAGAACTACTCCAAAACAAAAAAAGGAAAAAAAACCAGAACAAAATGGTTCCCGATCAAAGACTTGCTTACAATACCGTAACTTTTTTAATTTATTTACTATTTAATTTTTGTGAATTTAATGGACGGTTCTAGGAATACATGATTTGAAACGGACATGAACATACGGATTCAAGATATAAAATGCAAATATTTACTCTTAAAAGTATATAAGCCTTTTTTTTAATCAAATGTTGAAATTAAGACTTCAAATTTATACACATTTAACCCTTTTAGGAGCGTTGGTTAAACCCAAACATTGTAGATTAAGTCGACACGAATTCGTGAGTATTTATCAAACCCGAGCGTTGACGGTCCATTGTGTTGATTCGTTGAGTTTGCTCGAATTCGGTCGGTTTCTGTCATGCTCTTTAGTCGTTAAGGTACCAGAACTACACCAAAAAAAAAAAGGAAAAAAAAACAGAACAAAATGGTTCCTGATCAAAGACTTGCCTTACAATACCGTAACTTTTTCAGTTTATTTACGATTTATTTTTTGTGAATTTAATGGACGGTTCTATGAATACATGATATGGAACGGACATGAACATACGGATTCAAGATATAAAATGCAAATATTAACTCTTAAAAGTATATAAGCCTTTTTTTAAGCAAATTTTGAAATTAAGACTTCAAATTTATATACATTTAACCCTTATAAGAGCGTTGGTTAAACCCAAACATTGTAGATTAAGTCGACACGAATTCGTGAGTATATATCAAACCCGAGCGTTGACGGTCCATTGTGTTGATTCGTTGAGTTTGCGCGATATCGGTCGGTTTCTGTCATGCTCTTTAGACGTTACGGTACCAGAACTATTCCAAACAAAAAAAGGAAAAAAAAAACAGAACACAATGGTTCCCGATCAAAGACTTGCCATACAATACCGTAACTTTTTCTGTTTATTTACGATTTATTTTTTGTGAATTTAATGGACGGTTCTATGAATACATGATATGGAACGGACATGAACATACGGATTCAAGATATAAAATGCAAATATTAACTCTTAAAAGTATATAAGCCTTTTTTTAAGCAAATTTTGAAATTAAGACTTCAAATTTATATACATTTAACCCTTATAAGAGCGTTGGTTAAACCCAAACATTGTTGATTAAGTCGACACGAATTCGTGAGTATATATCAAACCCGAGCGTTGACGGTCCATTGTGTTGAGTCGTTGAGTTTGCGCGATTTCGGTCGGTTTCTGTCATGCTCTTTAGACGTTACGGTACCAGAACTACTCCAAACAAAAAAAGGAAAAAAAAACCAGATCAAAATGGTTCCCGATCAAAGACTTGCCATACAATACCGTAACTTTTTCAGTTTATTTACGATTTATTTTTTGTGAATTTAATGGACGGTTCTATGAATACATGATATGGAACGGACATGAACATACAGATTCAAGATATAAAATGCAAATATTAACTCTTAAAAGTATATAAGCCTTTTTTTAAGCAAATTTTGAAATTAAGACTTCAAATTTATATACATTTAACCCTTATAAGAGCGTTGGTTAAACCCAAACATTGTAGATTAAGTCGACACGAATTCGTGAGTATATATCAAACCCTAGCGTTGACGGTCCATTGTGTTGAGTCGTTGAGTTTGCGCGATTTCGGTAGGTTTCTGTAATGCTCTTTAGACGTTACGGTACCAGAACTACTCCAAAAAAAAAAAGGAAAAAAAAACCAGAACAAAAATCAAAGACTTGCCTTACAATACCGTAACTTTTTCAGTTTATTTACGATTTAATTTTTGTGAATTTAATGGACGGTTCTAGGAATACATGATATGGAACAGACTTGAACATACGGATTCAAGATATAAAATGCAAATATTTACTCTTAAAAGTATATAAGCCTTTTTTTTTAATACAATGTTGAAATTAAGACTTCAAATTATACACATTTAACCCTTTTAGGAGCGTTGGTTAAACCCAAACATTGTAGATTATGTCGACACGAATTCGTGGGTATATATCAAACCCGAGCGTTGACGGTCCATTGTGTTGAGTCGTTGAGTTTGCACGAATTTGGTCGGTTTCTATCATGCTCTTTAGACGTTACGGTACCAGAACTACTCCAAAACAAAAAAAGGAAAAAAAACCAGATCAAAATGGTTCCCGATCAAAGACTTGCCTTACAATACCGTAACTTTTTTAGTTTATTTACGATTTAATTTTTGTGAATTTAATGGACGGTTCTAGGAATACATGATATGAAACGGACATGAACATACGGATTCAAGATATAAAATGCAAATATTAACTCTTAAGAGTATATAAGCCTTTTTTTTAATCAAATGTTGAAATTAAGACTTCAAATTTATACACATTTAACCCTTTTAGGAGCGTTGGATAAACCCAAACATTGTAGATTAAGTCGACACGAATTCGTGGGTATTTATCAAACCCAAGCGTTGACGGTCCATTGTGTTGAGTCGTTGAGTTTGCTCGAATTCGGTCGGTTTCTGTCATTCTCTTTAGTCGTTACGGTACCATAACTACACCAAAAAAAAAAAGAAAAAAAACAAAAAAAAACGGTTCCCAATAAAAGACTGCCATACAATACCGTAACTTTTCCAGTTTATTTACGATTTATTTTTTGTGAATTTAATGGACGGTTCTATGAATACATGATATGGAACGGACATGAACATATGGATTCAAGATATAAAATGCAAATATTAACTCTTAAAAGTATATAAGCCTTTTTTTACGCAAATTTTGAAATTAAGACTTCAAATTTGTATACATTTAACCCTTATAGGAGCGTTGGTTAAACCCAAACATTGTAGATTAAGTCGACATGAATTCGTGAGTATATATCAAACCCGAGCGTTGACGGTCCATTGTGTTGAGTCGTTGAGTTTGCGCGAATTCGGTCGGTTGCTGTCATGCTCTTTAGACTTTACGGTACCAGAACTACTCCAAAACAAAAAAAGGAAAAAAAACCAGAACAAAATGGTTCCCGATCAAAGACTTGCTTACAATACCGTAACTTTTTTAATTTATTTACTATTTAATTTTTGTGAATTTAATGGACGGTTCTAGGAATACATGATATGAAACGGACATGAACATACGGATTCAAGATATAAAATGCAAATATTTACTCTTAAAAGTATATAAGCCTTTTTTTTAATCAAATGTTGAAATTAAGACTTCAAATTTATATACATTTAACCCTTATAGGAGCGTTGGTTAAACCCAAACATTGTAGATTAAGTCGACATGAATTCGTGAGTATTTATCAAACCCAAGCGTTGACGGTCCATTGTGTTGAGTCGTTGAGTTTGCGCGAATTCGGTCGGTTTCTGTCATGCTCTTTAGACGTTACGGTACCAGAACTACTCCAAAACAAAAAAAGGAAAAAAAACCAGATCAAAATGGTTCCCGATCAAAGACTTGCCTTACAATACCGTAACTTTTTTAGTTTATTTACGATTTAATTTTTGTGAATTTAATGGACGGTTCTAGGAATACATGATATGGAACGGACATGAACATACGGATTCAAGATATAAAATGCAAATATTAACTCTTAAGAGTATATAAGCCTTTTTTTTAATCAAATGTTGAAATTAAGACTTCAAATTTATACACATTTAACCCTTTTAGGAGCGTTGGATAAACCCAAACATTGTAGATTAAGTCGACACGAATTCGTGGGTATTTATCAAACCCAAGCGTTGACGGTCCATTGTGTTGAGTCGTTGAGTTTGCTCGAATTCGGTCGGTTTCTGTCATTCTCTTTAGTCGTTACGGTACGATAACTACACCAAAACAAAAAAAAGAAAAAAAACAAAAAAAAACGGTTCCCAATAAAAGACTGCCATACAATACCGTAACTTTTCCAGTTTATTTACGATTTATTTTTTGTGAATTTAATGGACGGTTCTATGAATACATGATATGGAACGGACATGAACATATGGATTCAAGATATAAAATGCAAATATTAACTCTTAAAAGTATATAAGCCTTTTTTTACGCAAATTTTGAAATTAAGACTTCAAATTTGTATACATTTAACCCTTATAGGAGCGTTGGTTAAACCCAAACATTGTAGATTAAGTCGACATGAATTCGTGAGTATATATCAAACCCGAGCGTTGACGGTCCATTGTGTTGAGTCGTTGAGTTTGCGCGAATTCGGTCGGTTTCTGTCATGCTCTTTAGACTTTACGGTACCAGAACTACTCCAAAACAAAAAAAGGAAAAAAAACCAGAACAAAATGGTTCCCGATCAAAGACTTGCTTACAATACCGTAACTTTTTTAATTTATTTACTATTTAATTTTTGTGAATTTAATGGACGGTTCTAGGAATACATGATTTGAAACGGACATGAACATACGGATTCAAGATATAAAATGCAAATATTTACTCTTAAAAGTATATAAGCCTTTTTTTTAATCAAATGTTGAAATTAAGACTTCAAATTATACACATTTAACCCTTTTAGGAGCGTTGGTTAAACCCAAACATTGTAGATTAAGTCGACACGAATTCGTGAGTATATATCAAACCCGAGCGTTGACGGTCCATTGTGTTGAGTCGTTGAGTTTGCGCGAATTCGGTCGGTTTCTATCATGCTCTTTAGACGTTACGGTACCAGAACTACTCCAAAACAAAAAAAGGAAAAAAAACCAGATCAAAATGGTTCCCGATCAAAGACTTGCCTTACAATACCGTAACTTTTTTAGTTAATTTACGATTTAATTTTTGTGAATTTAATGGACGGTTCTAGGAATACATGAAATGGAACGGACATGAATATACGGATTCAAGATATAAAATGCAAATATTTACTCTTAAAAGTATATAAGCCTTTTTTTTAATCAAATGTTGAAATTAAGACTTCAAATTTATACACATTTAACCCTTTTAGGAGCGTTGGTTAAACCCAAACATTGTAGATTAAGTCGACACGAATTCGTGGGTATTTATCAAACCCGAGCGTTGACGGTCCATTGTGTTGAGTCGTTGAGTTTGCTCGAATTCGGTCGGTTTCTGTCATTCTCTTTAGTCGTTACGGTACCATAACTACACCAAAACAAAAAAAGGAAAAAAAACCAGAACAAAATGGTTCCCTATAAAAGACTTGCCATACAATACCGTAACTTTTTCAGTTTATTTACGATTTATTTTTTGTGAATTTAATGGACGGTTCTATGAATACATGATATGGAACGGACATGAACATACGGATTCAAGATATAAAATGCAAATATTAACTCTTAAAAGTATATAAGCCTTTTTTTACGCAAATTTTGAAATTAAGACTTCAAATTTATATACATTTAACCCTTATAGGAGCGTTGGTTAAACCCAAACATTGTAGATTAAGTCGACACGAATTTGTGAGTATATATCAAACCCGAGCGTTGACGGTCCATTGTGTTGAGTCGTTGAGTTTGCGCGAATTCGGTCGGTTTCTGTCATGCTCTTTAGACTTTACGGTACCAGAACTACTCCAAAACAAAAAAAGGAAAAAAAACCAGAACAAAATGGTTCCCGATCAAAGACTTGCTTACAATACCGTAACTTTTTTAATTTATTTACTATTTAATTTTTGTGAATTTAATGGACGGTTCTAGGAATACATGATATGAAACGGACATGAACATACGGATTCAAGATATAAAATGCAAATATTTACTCTTAAAAGTATATAAGCCTTTTTTTTAATCAAATGTTGAAATTAAGACTTCAAATTTATATACATTTAACCCTTATAGGAGCGTTGGTTAAACCCAAACATTGTAGATTAAGTCGACATGAATTCGTGAGTATTTATCAAACCCAAGCGTTGACGGTCCATTGTGTTGAGTCGTTGAGTTTGCGCGAATTCGGTCGGTTTCTGTCATGCTCTTTAGACGTTACGGTACCAGAACTACTCCAAAACAAAAAAAGGAAAAAAAACCAGATCAAAATGGTTCCCGATCAAAGACTTGCCTTACAATACCGTAACTTTTTTAGTTTATTTACGATTTAATTTTTGTGAATTTAATGGACGGTTCTAGGAATACATGATATGGAACGGACATGAACATACGGATTCAAGATATAAAATGCAAATATTAACTCTTAAGAGTATATAAGCCTTTTTTTTAATCAAATGTTGAAATTAAGACTTCAAATTTATACACATTTAACCCTTTTAGGAGCGTTGGATAAACCCAAACATTGTAGATTAAGTCGACACGAATTCGTGGGTATTTATCAAACCCAAGCGTTGACGGTCCATTGTGTTGAGTCGTTGAGTTTGCTCGAATTCGGTCGGTTTCTGTCATTCTCTTTAGTCGTTACGGTACGATAACTACACCAAAACAAAAAAAAGAAAAAAAACAAAAAAAAACGGTTCCCAATAAAAGACTGCCATACAATACCGTAACTTTTCCAGTTTATTTACGATTTATTTTTTGTGAATTTAATGGACGGTTCTATGAATACATGATATGGAACGGACATGAACATATGGATTCAAGATATAAAATGCAAATATTAACTCTTAAAAGTATATAAGCCTTTTTTTACGCAAATTTTGAAATTAAGACTTCAAATTTGTATACATTTAACCCTTATAGGAGCGTTGGTTAAACCCAAACATTGTAGATTAAGTCGACATGAATTCGTGAGTATATATCAAACCCGAGCGTTGACGGTCCATTGTGTTGAGTCGTTGAGTTTGCGCGAATTCGGTCGGTTTCTGTCATGCTCTTTAGACTTTACGGTACCAGAACTACTCCAAAACAAAAAAAGGAAAAAAAACCAGAACAAAATGGTTCCCGATCAAAGACTTGCTTACAATACCGTAACTTTTTTAATTTATTTACTATTTAATTTTTGTGAATTTAATGGACGGTTCTAGGAATACATGATTTGAAACGGACATGAACATACGGATTCAAGATATAAAATGCAAATATTTACTCTTAAAAGTATATAAGCCTTTTTTTTAATCAAATGTTGAAATTAAGACTTCAAATTATACACATTTAACCCTTTTAGGAGCGTTGGTTAAACCCAAACATTGTAGATTAAGTCGACACGAATTCGTGAGTATATATCAAACCCGAGCGTTGACGGTCCATTGTGTTGAGTCGTTGAGTTTGCGCGAATTCGGTCGGTTTCTGTCATGCTCTTTAGACGTTACGGTACCAGAACTACTCCAAAACAAAAAAAGGAAAAAAAACCAGATCAAAATGGTTCCCGATCAAAGACTTGCCTTACAATACCGTAACTTTTTTAGTTAATTTACGATTTAATTTTTGTGAATTTAATGGACGGTTCTAGGAATACATGAAATGGAACGGACATGAATATACGGATTCAAGATATAAAATGCAAATATTTACTCTTAAAAGTATATAAGCCTTTTTTTTAATCAAATGTTGAAATTAAGACTTCAAATTTATACACATTTAACCCTTTTAGGAGCGTTGGTTAAACCCAAACATTGTAGATTAAGTCGACACGAATTCGTGGGTATTTATCAAACCCGAGCGTTGACGGTCCATTGTGTTGAGTCGTTGAGTTTGCTCGAATTCGGTCGGTTTCTGTCATTCTCTTTAGTCGTTACGGTACCATAACTACACCAAAACAAAAAAAGGAAAAAAAACCAGAACAAAATGGTTCCCTATAAAAGACTTGCCATACAATACCGTAACTTTTTCAGTTTATTTACGATTTATTTTTTGTGAATTTAATGGACGGTTCTATGAATACATGATATGGAACGGACATGAACATACGGATTCAAGATATAAAATGCAAATATTAACTCTTAAAAGTATATAAGCCTTTTTTTACGCAAATTTTGAAATTAAGACTTCAAATTTATATACATTTAACCCTTATAGGAGCGTTGGTTAAACCCAAACATTGTAGATTAAGTCGACACGAATTTGTGAGTATATATCAAACCCGAGCGTTGACGGTCCATTGTGTTGAGTCGTTGAGTTTGCGTGAATTCGGTCGGTTTCTGTCATGCTCTTTAGACTTTACGGTACCAGAACTACTCCAAAACAAAAAAAGGAAAAAAAACCAGAACAAAATGTTTCCCGATCAAAGACTTGCTTACAATACCGTAACTTTTTTAGTTTATTTACTATTTAATTTTTGTGAATTTAATGGACGGTTCTAGGAATACATGATATGAAACGGACATGAACATACGGATTCAAGATATAAAATGCAAATATTTACTCTTAAAAGTATATAAGCCTTTTTCTTAATCAAATGTTGTAATTAAGACTTCAAATTATACACATTTAACCCTTTTAGGAGCGTTGGTTAAACCCAAACATTGTAGATTAAGTCGACACGAATTCGTGAGTATATATCAAACCCGAGCGTTGATGGTCCATTGTGTTGAGTCGTTGAGTTTGCGCGAATTCGGTCGGTTTCTGTCATGCTCTTTAGACGTTACGGTAACAGAACTACTCCAAAACAAAAAAAGGAAAAAAAACCAGATCAAAATGGTTCCCGATCAAAGACTTGCCTTACAATACCGTAACTTTTTTAGTTTATTTACTATTTAATTTTTGTGAATTTAATGGACGGTTCTAGGAATACATGATATGAAACGGACATGAACATTGGGATTCAAGATATAAAATGCAAATATTAACTCTTAAAAGTATATAAGCCTTTTTTTAATCAAATGTTGAAATTAAGACTTCAAATTTATACACATTTAACCCTTTTAGGAGCGTTGGTTAAACCCATACAATGTAGATTAAGTCGACACGAATTCGTGGGTATTTATCTAACCCGAGCGTTGACGGTCCATTGTGTTGAGTCGTTGAGTTTGCTCGAATTCGGTCGGTTTCTGTCATTCTCTTTAGTCGTTACGATACCATAACTACACCAAAACAAAAAAAGGAAAAAAACCAGAACAAAATGGTTCCCAATAAAGACTTGCCATACAATACCGTAACTTTTTCAGTTTATTTTCGATTTATTTTTTGTGAATTTAATGGACGGTTCTATGAATACATGATATGGAACGGACATGAACATACGGATTCAAGATATAAAATGAAAATATTTACTCTTAAAAGTATATAAGCCTTTTTCTTAATCAAATGTTGAAATTAAGACTTCAAATTATACACATTTAACCCTTTTAGGAGCGTTGGTTAAACCCAAACATTGTAGATTAAGTCGACACGAATTCGTGAGTATATATCAAACCCGAGCGTTGACGGTCCATTGTGTTGAGTCGTTGAGTTTGCGCGAATTCGGTCGGTTTCTGTCATGCTCTTTAGACGTTACGGTAACAGAACTACTCCAAAACAAAAAAAGGAAAAAAAACCAGATCAAAATGGTTCCCGATCAAAGACTTGCCTTACAATACCGTAACTTTTTTAGTTTATTTACTATTTAATTTTTGTGAATTTAATGGACGGTTCTAGGAATACATGATATGAAACGGACATGAACATTGGGATTCAAGATATAAAATGCAAATATTAACTCTTAAAAGTATATAAGCCTTTTTTTAATCAAATGTTGAAATTAAGACTTCAAATTTATACACATTTAACCCTTTTAGGAGCGTTGGTTAAACCCATACAATGTAGATTAAGTCGACACGAATTCGTGGGTATTTATCTAACCCGAGCGTTGACGGTCCATTGTGTTGAGTCGTTGAGTTTGCTCGAATTCCGTCGGTTTCTGTCATTCTCTTTAGTCGTTACGATACCATAACTACACCAAAACAAAAAAAGGAAAAAAACCAGAACAAAATGGTTCCCAATAAAGACTTGCCATACAATACCGTAACTTTTTCAGTTTATTTTCGATTTATTTTTTGTGAATTTAATGGACGGTTCTATGAATACATGATATGGAACGGACATGAACATACGGATTCAAGATATAAAATGAAAATATTTACTCTTAAAAGTATATAAGCCTTTTTCTTAATCAAATGTTGAAATTAAGACTTCAAATTATACACATTTAACCCTTTTAGGAGCGTTGGTTAAACCCAAACATTGTAGATTAAGTCGACACGAATTCGTGAGTATATATCAAACCCGAGCGTTGACGGTCCATTGTGTTGAGTCGTTGAGTTTGCGCGAATTCGGTCGGTTTCTGTCATGCTCTTTAGTCGTTACGATACCATAACTACACCAAAACAAAAAAAGGAAAAAAACCAGAAAAAAATGGTTCCCAATAAAGACTTGCCATACAATACCGTAACTTTTTCAGTTTATTTACGATTTATTTTTTGTGAATTTAATGGACGGTTCTATGAATACATGATATGGAACGGACATGAACATACGGATTCAAGATATAAAATGCAAATATTAACTCTTAAAAGTATATAAGCCTTTTTTTACGCTAATTTTGAAATTAAGACTTCAAATTTATATACATTTAACCCTTATAGGAGCGTTGGTTAAACCCAAACATTGTAGATTAAGTCGACACGAATTTGTGAGTATATATCAAACCCGAGAGTTGACGGTCCATTGTGTTGAGTCGTTGAGTTTGCGCGAATTCGGTCGGTTTCTGTCATGCTCTTTAGACTTTACGGTACCAGAACTTCTCCAAAACAAAAAAGGAAAAAATCCAGAACAAAATGGTTCCCGATCAAAGACTTGCTTACAATACCGTAACTTTTTTAGTTTATTTACTATTTAATTTTTGTGAATTTAATGGACGGTTCTAGGAATACATGATATGGAACGGACATGAACGTACGGATTCAAGATATAAAATGCAAATATTGACTCATAAAGTATATAATCCTTTTTTTAATCAAATGTTGAAATTAAGACTTCAAATTTATACACATTTAACCCTTTTAGGAGCGTTGGTTAAACCCAAACATTGTAGATTAAGTCGACATGAATTCGTGGGTATTTATCAAACCCGAGCGTTGACGGTCCATTGTGTTGAGTCGTTGAGTTTGCGCGAATTCGGTCGGTTTCTGTCATGCTCTTTAGACGTTACGGTACCAGAACTACTCCAAAACAAAAAAAGGAAAAAAAACCAGATCAAAATGGTTCCCGATCAAAGACTTGCTTACAATACCGTAACTTTTTTAATTTATTTACTATTTAATTTTTGTGAATTTAATGGACGGTTCTAGGAATACATGATATGAAACGGACATGAACATACGGATTCAAGATATAAAATGCAAATATTTACTCTTAAAAGTATATAAGCCTTTTTTTTAATCAAATGTTGAAATTAAGACTTCAAATTATACACATTTAACCCTTTTAGGAGCGTTGGTTAAACCCAAACATTGTAGATTAAGTCGACACGAATTCGTGAGTATATATCAAACCCGAGCGTTGACGGTCCATTGTGTTGAGTCGTTGAGTTTGCGCGAATTTGGTCGGTTTCTATCATGCTCTTTAGACGTTACGGTACCAGAACTACTCCAAAACAAAAAAAGGAAAAAAAAACCAGATCAAAATGGTTCCCGATCAAAGACTTGCCTTACAATACCGTAACTTTTTTAGTTTATTTACGATTTAATTTTTGTGAATTTAATGGACGGTTCTAGGAATACATGATATGGAACGGACATGAACATACGGATTCAAGATATAAAATGCAAATATTTACTCTTAAAAGTATATAAGCCTTTTTTTTAATCAAATGTTGAAATTAAGACTTCAAATTTATACACATTTAACCCTTTTAGGAGCGTTGGTTAAACCCAAACATTGTAGATTAAGTCGACACGAATTCGCGGGTATTTATCAAACCCGAGCGTTGACGGTCCATTGTGTTGAGTCGTTGAGTTTGCTCGAATTCGGTCGGTTTCTGTCATTCTCTTTAGTCGTTACGGTACCATAACTACACCAAAACAAAAAACGGAAAAAAAACCAGAACAAAATGGTTCCCGATAAAAGACTTGCCATACAATACCGTAACTTTTTCAGTTTATTTACGATTTATTTTTTTTGAATTTAATGGACGGTTCTATGAATACATGATTTGGAAAGGGACATGAACATACGGATTCAAGATATAAAATGCAAATATTTACTCTTAAAAGTATATAAGCCTTTTTTTTAATCAAATGTTGAAATTAAGACTTCAAATTATACACATTTAACCCTTTTAGGAGCGTTGGTTAAACCCAAACATTGTAGATTAAGTCGACACGAATTCGTGAGTATATATCAAACCCGAGCGTTGACGGTCCATTGTGTTGAGTCGTCGAGTTTGCGCGAATTCGGTCGTTTCTGTCATGCTCTTTAGACTTTACGGTACCAGAACTACTCCAAAACAAAAAAAAGGAAAAAAAACCAGAACAAAATGGTTCCCGATCAAAGACTTGCTTACAATACCGTAACTTTTTTAGTTTATTTACTATTTAATTTTTTTGAATTTAATGGACGGTTCTAGGAATACATGATATGAAACGGACATGAACATACGGATTCAAGATATAAAATGCAAATATTTACTCTTAAAAGTATATAAGCCTTTTTTTTAATCAAATGTTGAAATTAAGACTTCAAATTATACACATTTAACCCTTTTAGGAGCGTTGGTTAAACCCAAACATTGTAGATTAAGTCGACACGAATTCGTGAGTATATATCAAACCCGAGCGTTGACGGTCCATTGTGTTGAGTCGTCGAGTTTGCGCGAATTCGGTCGGTTTCTGTCATGCTCTTTAGACGTTACGGTACCAGAACTACTCCAAAACAAAAAAAGGAAAATAAACCAGATCAAAATGGTTCCCGATCAAAGACTTGCCTTACAATACCGTAACTTTTTTAGTTTATTTACTATTTAATTTTTGTGAATTTAATGGACGGTTCTAGGAATACATGATATGGAACGGACATGAACATAGGGATTCAAGATATAAAATGCAAATATTAACTCTTAAAAGTATATAAGCCTTTTTTTAATCAAATGTTGAAGTTAAGACTTCAAATTTATACACATTTAACCCTTTTAGGAGCGTTGGTTAAACCCAAACATTGTAGATTAAGTCGACACGAATTCCTGGGTATTTATCAAACCCGAGCGTTGACGGTCCATTGTGTTGAGTCGTTGAGTTTGCTCGAATTCGGTCGGTTTCTGTCATTCTCTTTAGTCGTTACGGTACCGTAACTACACCAAAACAAAAAAAGGAAAAAAACCAGAAAAAAATGGTTCCCAATAAAAGACTTGCCATACAATACCGTAACTTTTTCAGTTTATTTTCGATTTATTTTTTGTGAATTTAATGGACGGTTCTATGAATACATGATATGGAACGGACATGAACATACGGATTCAAGATATAAAATGCAAATATTAACTCTTAAAAGTATATAAGCCTTTTTTTACGCTAATTTTGAAATTAAGACTTCAAATTTATATACATTTAACCCTTATAGGAGCGTTGGTTAAACCCAAACATTGTAGATTAAGTCGACACGAATTTGTGAGTATATATCAAACCCGAGCGTTGACGGTCCATTGTGTTGAGTCGTTGAGTTTGCGCGAATTCGGTCGGCTTTTGTCATGCTCTTTAGACATTACGGTACCAGAACTTCTCCAAAACAAAAAAGGAAAAAAATCCAGAACAAAATGGTTCCCGATCAAAGACTTGCTTACAGTACCGTAACTTTTTTAGTTTATTTACTATTTAATTTTTGTGAATTTAATGGACGGTTCTAGGAATACATGATATGGAACGGACATGAACGTACGGATTCAAGATATAAAATGCAAATATTTACTCTTAAAAGTATATAAGCCTTTTTTTTAATCAAATGTTGAAATTAAGACTTCAAATTATACACATTTAACCCTTTTAGGAGCGTTGGTTAAACCCAAACATTGTAGATTAAGTCGACACGAATTCGTGAGTATATATCAAACCCGAGCGTTGACGGTCCATTGTGTTGAGTCGTTGAGTTTGCGCGAATTTGGTCGGTTTCTATCATGCTCTTTAGACGTTACGGTACCAGAACTACTCCAAAACAAAAAAAGGAAAAAAAACCAGATCAAAATGGTTCCCGATCAAAGACTTGCCTTACAATACCGTAACTTTTTTAGTTTATTTACGATTTAATTTTTGTGAATTTAATGGACGGTTCTAGGAATACATGATATGGAACGGATATGAACATACGGATTCAAGATATAAAATGAAAATATTTACTCTTAAAAGTATATAAGCCTTTTTTTTAATCAAATGTTGAAATTAAGACTTCAAATTTATACACATTTAACCCTTTTAGGAGCGTTGGTTAAACCCAAACATTGTAGATTAAGTCGACACGAATTCGCGGGTATTTATCAAACCCGAGCGTTGACGGTCCATTGTGTTGAGTCGTTGAGTTTGCTTGAATTCGGTCGGTTTCTGTCATTCTCTTTAGTCGTTACGGTACCATAACTACACCAAAACAAAAAAAGGAAAAAAAACAAGAACAAAATGGTTCCCGATAAAAGACTTGCCATACAATACCGTAACTTTTTCAGTTTATTTACGATTTATTTTTTTGTGAATTTAATGGACGGTTCTATGAATACATGATTTGGAAAGGGACATGAACATACGGATTCAAGATATAAAATGCAAATATTAACTCTTAAAAGTATATAAGCCTTTTTTTACGCTAATTTTGAAATTAAGACTTCAAATTTATATACATTTAACCCTTATAGGAGCGTTGGTTAAACCCAAACATTGTAGATTAAGTCGACACGAATTTGTGAGTATATATCAAACCCGAGAGTTGACGGTCCATTGTGTTGAGTCGTTGAGTTTGCGCGAATTCGGTCGGTTTCTGTCATGCTCTTTAGACTTTACGGTACCAGAACTTCTCCAAAACAAAAAAGGAAAAAAATCCAGAACAAAATGGTTCCCGATCAAAGACTTGCTTACAATACCGTAACTTTTTTAGTTTATTTACTATTTAATTTTTGTGAATTTAATGGACGGTTCTAGGAATACATGATATGGAACGGACATGAACGTACGGATTCAAGATATAAAATGCAAATATTGACTCATAAAGTATATAATCCTTTTTTTAATCAAATGTTGAAATTAAGACTTCAAATTTATACACATTTAACCCTTTTAGGAGCGTTGGTTAAACCCAAACATTGTAGATTAAGTCGACATGAATTCGTGGGTATTTATCAAACCCGAGCGTTGACGGTCCATTGTGTTGAGTCGTTGAGTTTGCGCGAATTCGGTCGGTTTCTGTCATGCTCTTTAGACGTTACGGTACCAGAACTACTCCAAAACAAAAAAAGGAAAAAAAACCAGATCAAAATGGTTCCCGATCAAAGACTTGCTTACAATACCGTAACTTTTTTACTTTATTTACTATTTAATTTTTGTGAATTTAATGGACGGTTCTAGGAATACATGATATGAAACGGACATGAACATACGGATTCAAGATATAAAATGCAAATATTTACTCTTAAAAGTATATAAGCCTTTTTTTTAATCAAATGTTGAAATTAAGACTTCAAATTATACACATTTAACCCTTTTAGGAGCGTTGGTTAAACCCAAACATTGTAGATTAAGTCGACACGAATTCGTGAGTATATATCAAACCCGAGCGTTGACGGTCCATTGTGTTGAGTCGTTGAGTTTGCGCGAATTTGGTCGGTTTCTATCATGCTCTTTAGACGTTACGGTACCAGAACTACTCCAAAACAAAAAAAGGAAAAAAACCAGATCAAAATGGTTCCCGATCAAAGACTTGCCTTACAATACCGTAACTTTTTTAGTTTATTTACGATTTAATTTTTGTGAATTTAATGGACGGTTCTAGGAATACATGATATGGAACGGACATGAACATACGGATTCAAGATATAAAATGCAAATATTTACTCTTAAAAGTATATAAGCCTTTTTTTTAATCAAATGTTGAAATTAAGACTTCAAATTTATACACATTTAACCCTTTTAGGAGCGTTGGTTAAACCCAAACATTGTAGATTAAGTCGACACGAATTCGCGGGTATTTATCAAACCCGAGCGTTGACGGTCCATTGTGTTGAGTCGTTGAGTTTGCTCGAATTCGGTCGGTTTCTGTCATTCTCTTTAGTCGTTACGGTACCATAACTACACCAAAACAAAAAAAGGAAAAAAAACCAGAACAAAATGGTTCCCGATAAAAGACTTGCCATACAATACCGTAACTTTTTCAGTTTATTTACGATTTATTTTTTTTGAATTTAATGGACGGTTCTATGAATACATGATTTGGAAAGGGACATGAACATACGGATTCAAGATATAAAATGCAAATATTAACTCTTAAAAGTATATAAGCCTTTTTTTACGCAAATTTTGAAATTAAGACTTCAAATTTATATACATTTAACCCTTATAGGAGCGTTGGTTAAACCCAAACATTGTAGATTAAGTCTACACGAATTTGTGAGTATATATCAAACCCGAGCGTTGACGGTCCATTGTGTTGAGTCGTTGAGTTTGGGCGAATTCGGTCGGTTTCTGTCATGCTCTTTAGACTTTACGGTACCAGAACTACTCCAAAACAAAAAAAAGGAAAAAAAACCAGAACAAAATGGTTCCCGATCAAAGACTTGCTTACAATACCGTAACTTTTTTAGTTTATTTACTATTTAATTTTTTTGAATTTAATGGACGGTTCTAGGAATACATGATATGAAACGGACATGAACATACGGATTCAAGATATAAAATGCAAATATTTACTCTTAAAAGTATATAAGCCTTTTTTTTAATCAAATGTTGAAATTAAGACTTCAAATTATACACATTTAACCCTTTTAGGAGCGTTGGTTAAACCCAAACATTGTAGATTAAGTCGACACGAATTCGTGAGTATATATCAAACCCGAGCGTTGACGGTCCATTGTGTTGAGTCGTCGAGTTTGCGCGAATTCGGTCGGTTTCTGTCATGCTCTTTAGACGTTACGGTACCAGAACTACTCCAAAACAAAAAAAGGAAAATAAACCAGATCAAAATGGTTCCCGATCAAAGACTTGCCTTACAATACCGTAACTTTTTTAGTTTATTTACTATTTAATTTTTGTGAATTTAATGGACGGTTCTAGGAATACATGATATGGAACGGACATGAACATAGGGATTCAAGATATAAAATGCAAATATTAACTCTTAAAAGTATATAAGCCTTTTTTTAATCAAATGTTGAAGTTAAGACTTCAAATTTATACACATTTAACCCTTTTAGGAGCGTTGGTTAAACCCAAACATTGTAGATTAAGTCGACACGAATTCCTGGGTATTTATCAAACCCGAGCGTTGACGGTCCATTGTGTTGAGTCGTTGAGTTTGCTCGAATTCGGTCGGTTTCTGTCATTCTCTTTAGTCGTTACGGTACCATAACTACACCAAAACAAAAAAAGGAAAAAAACCAGAAAAAAATGGTTCCCAATAAAAGACTTGCCATACAATACCGTAACTTTTTCAGTTTATTTTCGATTTATTTTTTGTGAATTTAATGGACGGTTCTATGAATACATGATATGGAACGGACATGAACATACGGATTCAAGATATAAAATGCAAATATTAACTCTTAAAAGTATATAAGCCTTTTTTTACGCTAATTTTGAAATTAAGACTTCAAATTTATATACATTTAACCCTTATAGGAGCGTTGGTTAAACCCAAACATTGTAGATTAAGTCGACACGAATTTGTGAGTATATATCAAACCCGAGCGTTGACGGTCCATTGTGTTGAGTCGTTGAGTTTGCGCGAATTCGGTCGGTTTCTGTCATGCTCTTTAGACATTACGGTACCAGAACTTCTCCAAAACAAAAAAGGAAAAAAATCCAGAACAAAATGGTTCCCGATCAAAGACTTGCTTACAGTACCGTAACTTTTTTAGTTTATTTACTATTTAATTTTTGTGAATTTAATGGACGGTTCTAGGAATACATGATATGGAACGGACATGAACGTACGGATTCAAGATATAAAATGCAAATATTTACTCTTAAAAGTATATAAGCCTTTTTTTTAATCAAATGTTGAAATTAAGACTTCAAATTATACACATTTAACCCTTTTAGGAGCGTTGGTTAAACCCAAACATTGTAGATTAAGTCGACACGAATTCGTGAGTATATATCAAACCCGAGCGTTGATGGTCCATTGTGTTGAGTCGTTGAGTTTGCGCGAATTTGGTCGGTTTCTATCATGCTCTTTAGACGTTACGGTACCAGAACTACTCCAAAACAAAAAAAGGAAAAAAAACCAGATCAAAATGGTTCCCGATCAAAGACTTGCCTTACAATACCGTAACTTTTTTAGTTTATTTACGATTTAATTTTTGTGAATTTAATGGACGGTTCTAGGAATACATGATATGGAACGGACATGAACATACGGATTCAAGATATAAAATGCAAATATTTACTCTTAAAAGTATATAAGCCTTTTTTTTAATCAAATGTTGAAATTAAGACTTCAAATTTATACACATTTAACCCTTTTAGGAGCGTTGGTTAAACCCAAACATTGTAGATTAAGTCGACACGAATTCGCGGGTATTTATCAAACCCGAGCGTTGACGGTCCATTGTGATGAGTCGTTGAGTTTGCTCGAATTCGGTCGGTTTCTGTCATTCTCTTTAGTCGTTACGGTACCATAACTACACCAAAACAAAAAAAGGAAAAAAAACAAGAACAAAATGGTTCCCGATAAAAGACTTGCCATACAATACCGTAACTTTTTCAGTTTATTTACGATTTATTTTTTTGTGAATTTAATGGACGGTTCTATGAATACATGATATGGAACGGACATGAACATACGGATTCAAGATATAAAATGCAAATATTGACTCTTAAAAGTATATAAGCCTTTTTTTACGCTAATTTTGAAATTAAGACTTCAAATTTATATACATTTAACCCTTATAGGAGCGTTGGTTAAACCCAAACATTGTAGATTAAGTCGACACGAATTTGTGAGTATATATCAAACCCGAGAGTTGACGGTCCATTGTGTTGAGTCGTTGAGTTTGCGCGAATTCGGTCGGTTTCTGTCATGCTCTTTAGACTTTACGGTACCAGAACTTCTCCAAAACAAAAAAGGAAAAAAATCCAGAACAAAATGGTTCCCGATCAAAGACTTGCTTACAGTACCGTAACTTTTTTAGTTTATTTACTATTTAATTTTTGTGAATTTAATGGACGGTTCTAGGAATACATGATATGGAACGGACATGAACGTACGGATTCAAGATATAAAATGCAAATATTGACTCATAAAGTATATAAGCCTTTTTTTTAATCAAATGTTGAAATTAAGACTTCAAATTTATACACATTTAACCCTTTTAGGAGCGTTGGTTAAACCCAAACATTGTAGATTAAGTCGACATGAATTCGTGGGTATTTATCAAACCCGAGCGTTGACGGTCCATTGTGTTGAGTCGTTGAGTTTGCGCGAATTCGGTCGGTTTCTGTCATGCTCTTTAGACGTTACGGTACCAGAACTACTCCAAAACAAAAAAAGGAAAAAAAACCAGATCAAAATGGTTCCCGATCAAAGACTTGCCTTACAATACCGTAACTTTTTTAGTTTATTTACTATTTAATTTTTGTGAATTTAATGGATGGTTCTAGTAATACATGATATGGAACGGACATGAACATAGGGATTCAAGATATAAAATTCAAATATTAACTCTTAAAAGTATATAAGCCTTTTTTTAATCAAATGTTGAAATTAAGACTTCAAATTTATACACATTTAACCCTTTTAGGAGCGTTGGTTAAACCCAAACATTGTAGATTAAGTCGACACGAATTCCTGGGTATTTATCAAACCCGAGCGTTGACGGTCCATTGTGTTGAGTCGTTGAGTTTGCTCGAATTCGGTCGGTTTATGTCATTCTCTTTAGTCGTTACGGTACCATAACTACACCAAAACAAAAAAAGGAAAAAAACCAGAAAAAAATGGTTCCCAATAAAAGACTTGCCATACAACACCGTAACTTTTTCAGTTTATTTTCGATTTATTTTTTGTGAATTTAATGGACGGTTCTATGAATACATGATATGGAACGGACATGAACATACGGATTCAAGATATAAAATGCAAATATTAACTCTTAAAAGTATATAAGCCTTTTTTTACGCTAATTTTGAAATTAAGACTTCAAATTTATATACATTTAACCCTTATAGGAGCGTTGGTTAAACCCAAACATTGTAGATTAAGTCGACACGAATTTGTGAGTATATATCAAACCCGAGAGTTGACGGTCCATTGTGTTGAGTCGTTGAGTTTGCGCGAATTCGGTCGGTTTCTGTCATGCTCTTTAGACTTTACGGTACCAGAACTTCTCCAAAACAAAAAAGGAAAAAAATCCATAACAAAATGGTTCCCGATCAAAGACTTGCTTACAGTACCGAAACTTTTTTAGTTTATTTACTATTTAATTTTTGTGAATTTAATGGACGGTTCTAGGAATACATGATATGGAACGGACATGAACGTACGGATTCAAGATATAAAATGCAAATATTGACTCATAAAGTATATAAGCCTTTTTTTTAATCAAATGTTGAAATTAAGACTTCAAATTTATACACATTTAACCCTTTTAGGAGCGTTGGTTAAACCCAAACATTGTAGATTAAGTCGACATGAATTCGTGGGTATTTATCAAACCCGAGCGTTGACGGTCCATTGTGTTGAGTCGTTGAGTTTGCGCGAATTCGGTCGGTTTCTGTCATGCTCTTTAGACGTTACGGTACCAGAACTACTTCAAAACAAAAAAAGGAAAAAAAACCAGATCAAAATGGTTCCCGATCAAAGACTTGCCTTACAATACCGTAACTTTTTTAGTTTATTTACTATTTAATTTTTGTGAATTTAATGGATGGTTCTAGGAATACATGATATGGAACGGACATGAACATAGGGATTCAAGATATAAAATTCAAATATTAACTCTTAAAAGTATATAATCCTTTTTTTTAATCAAATGTTGAAATTAAGACTTCAAATTTATACACATTTAACCCTTTTAGGAGCGTTGGTTAAACCCAAACATTGTAGATTAAGTCGACACGAATTCGTGGGTATTTATCAAACCCGAGCGTTGACGGTCCATTGTGTTGAGTCGTTGAGTTTGCTCGAATTCGGTCGGTTTCTGTCATTCTCTTTAGTCGTTACGGTACCATAACTACACCAAAACAAAAAAAGGAAAAAAAACCAGAACAAAATGGTTCCCGATAAAAGACTTGCCATATAATACAGTAACTTTTTAAGTTTATTTACGATTTATTTTTTGTGAATTTAATGGACGGTTCTATGAATACATGATATGGAACGGACATGAACATACGGATTCAAGATATAAAATGCAAATATTAACTCTTAAAAGTATATAAGCCTTTTTTTAAGCAAATTTTGAAATTAAGACTTCAAATTTATATACATTTAACCCTTATAGGAGCGTTGGTTAAACCCAAACATTGTAGATTAAGTCGACACGAATTCGTGAGTATATATCAAACCCGAGCGTTGACGGTCCATTGTGTTGAGTCGTTGAGTTTACGCGAATTCGGTCGGTTTCTGTCATGCTCTTTAGACTTTACGGTACCAGAACTACTCCAAAACAAAAAAAAGGAAAAAAAACCAGAACAAAATGGTTCCCGATCAAAGACTCGCTTACAATACCGTAACTTTTTTAGTTTATTTACTATTTAATTTTTGTGAATTTAATGGACGGTTCTAGGAATACATGATATGGAATGGACATGAACGTACGGATTCAAGATATAAAATGCAAATATTGACTCATAAAGTATATAAGCCTTTTTTTTAATCAAATGTTGAAATTAAGACTTCAAATTTATACACATTTAACCCTTTTAGGAGCGTTGGTTAAACCCAAACATTGTAGATTAAGTCGACACGAATTCGTGGGTATTTATCTAACCCGAGCGTTGACGGTCCATTTTGTTGAGTCGTTGAGTTTGCGCAAATTCGGTCGGTTTCTGTCATGCTCTTTAGACGTTACGGTACCAGAACTACTCCAAAACAAAAAAAGGAAAAAAAACCAGATCAAAATGGTTCCCGATCTAAGACTTGCCTTACAATACCGTAACTTTTTCAGTTTATTTACGATTTATTTTTTGTGAATTTAATGGACGGTTCTATGAATACATGATATGGAACGGACATGAACATACGGATTCAAGATATAAAATGCAAATATTAACTCTTAAAAGTATTTAAGACTTTTTTTAAACAAATTTTGAAATTAAGACTTCAAATTTATATACATTTAACCCTTATAAGAGCGTTGGTTAAACCCAAACATTGTAGATTAAGTCGACACGAATTCGTGGGTATATATCAAACCCGAGCGTTGACGGTCCATTGTGTTGAGTCGTTGAGTTTGCGCGAATTCGGTCGGTTTCTGTCATGCTCATTAGACGTTACGGTACCAGAACTACTCCAAAACAAAAAAAGGAAAAAAAAACCAGGACAAAATGGTTCCCGATCAAAGACTTGCCTTACAACACCGTAACTTTTTCAGTTTATTTACGATTTAATTTTTGTGAATTTAATGGACGGTTCTAGGAATACATGATATGGTACGGACATGAACATACGGATTCAAGATATGAAATGCAAATATTAACTCTTAAAAGTATATAAGCCTTTTTTTTAATCAAATGTTGAAATTAAGACTTCAAATTTATACACATTTAACCCTTTTAGGAGCGTTGGTTAAACCCAAACATTGTAGATTAAGTCGACATGAATTCGTGGGTATTTATCAAACCCGAGCGTTGACGGTCCATTGTGTTGAGTCGTTGAGTTTGCGCGAATTCGGTCGGTTTCTGTCATGCTCTTTAGACGTTACGGTACCAGAACTACTCCAAAACAAAAAAAGGAAAAAAACCCAGAACAAAATGGTTCCCGATCAAAGACTTGCCATACAATACCGTAACTTTTTCAGTTTATTTACGATTTATTTTTTGTGAATTTAATGGACGGTTCTATGAATACATGATATGGAACGGACATGAACATACGGATTCAAGATATAAAATGCAAATATTAACTCTTAAAAGTATTTAAGACTTTTTTTAAACAAATTTTGAAATTAAGACTTCAAATTTATATACATTTAACCCTTATAAGAGCGTTGGTTAAACCCAAACATTGTAGATTAAGTCGACACGAATTCGTGGGTATATATCAAACCCGAGCGTTGACGGTCCATTGTGTTGAATCGTTGAGTTTGCGCGAATTCGGTCGGTTTCTGTCATGCTCATTAGACGTTACGGTACCAGAACTACTCCAAAACAAAAAAAAGGAAAAAAAAACCAGGACAAAATGGTTCCCGATCAAAGACTTGCCTTACAACACCGTAACTTTTTCAGTTTATTTACGATTTAATTTTTGTGAATTTAATGGACGGTTCTAGGAATACATGATATGGTACGGACATGAACATACGGATTCAAGATATGAAATGCAAATATTAACTCTTAAAAGTATATAAGCCTTTTTTTTAATCAAATGTTGAAATTAAGACTTCAAATTTATACACATTTAACCCTTTTAGGAGCGTTGGTTAAACCCAAACATTGTAGATTAAGTCGACATGAATTCGTGGGTATTTATCAAACCCGAGCGTTGACGGTCCATTGTGTTGAGTCGTTGAGTTTGCGCGAATTCGGTCGGTTTCTGTCATGCTCTTTAGACGTTACGGTACCAGAACTACTCCAAAACAAAAAAAGGAAAAAAACCCAGAACAAAATGGTTCCCGATCAAAGACTTGCCATACAATACCGTAACTTTTTCAGTTTATTTACGATTTATTTTTTGTGAATTTAATGGACGGTTCTATGAATACATGATATGGAACGGACATGAACATACGGATTCAAGATATAAAATGCAAATATTAACTCTTAAAAGTATATAAGACTTTTTTTTAAGCAAATTTTGAAATTAAGACTTCAAATTTATATACATTTAACCCTTATAAGAGCGTTGGTTAAACCCAAACATTGTAGATTAAGTCGACACGAATTCGTGAGTATATATCAAACCTGAGCGTTGACGGTCCATTGTGTTTAGTCGTTGAGTTTATGCGAATTCGGTCGGTTTCTGTCATGCTCTTTAGACTTTACGGTACCAGAACTACTCCAAAACAAAAAAAGGAAAAAAAACCAGAACAAAATGGTTCCCGATCAAAGACTTGCCATACAATACCGTAACTTTTTCAGTTTATTTACGATTTATTTTTTTTGAATTTAATGGACGGTTCTATGAATACATGATATGGAACGGACATGAACATACGGATTCAAGATATAAAATGCAAATATTAACTCTTAAAAGTATATAAGACTTTTTTTTAAGCAAATTTTGAAATTAAGACTTCAAATTTATATACATTTAACCCTTATAAGAGCGTTGGTTAAACCCAAACATTGTAGATTAAGTCGACACGAATTCGTGGGTATATATCAAACCCGAGCGTTGACGGTCCATTGTGTTGAGTCGTTGAGTTTGCGCGAATTCGGTCGGTTTCTGTCATGCTCATTAGACGTTACGGTACCAGAACTACTCCAAAACAAAAAAAGGAAAAAAAAACCAGGACAAAATGGTTCCCGATCAAAGACTTGCCTTACAACACCGTAACTTTTTCAGTTTATTTACGATTTAATTTTTGTGAATTTAATGGACGGTTCTAGGAATACATGATATGGTACGGACATGAACATACGGATTCAAGATATAAAATGCAAATATTGACTCTTAAAAGTATATAAGCCTTTTTTTAATCAAATGTTGAAATTAAGACTTCAAATTTATATACATTTAACCCTTATAGGAGTGTTGGTTAAACCCAAACATTGTAGATTAAGTCGACACGAATTCGTGAGTATTTATCAAACCCGAGCGTTGACGGTCCATTGTGTTGAGTCGTTGAGTTTGCTCGAATTCGGTCGGTTTCTGTCATGCTCTTTAGTCGTTACGGTACCAGAACTACACCAAAACAAAAAAAGGAAAAAAAACCAGAACAAAATGGTTCCCGATCAAAGACTTGCCATAAAATACCGTAACTTTTTCAGTTTATTTACGATTTAATTTTTGTGAATTTAATGGACGGTTCTAGGAATACATGATATGGTACGGACATGAACATACGGATTCAAGATATGAAATGCAAATATTAACTCTTAAAAGTATATAAGCCTTTTTTTTAATCAAATGTTGAAATTAAGACTTCAAATTTATACACATTTAACCCTTTTAGGAGCGTTGGTTAAACCCAAACATTGTAGATTAAGTCGACATGAATTCGTGGGTATTTATCAAACCCGAGCGTTGACGGTCCATTGTGTTGAGTCGTTGAGTTTGCGCGAATTCGGTCAGTTTCTGTCATGCTCTTTAGACGTTACGGTACCAGAACTACTCCAAAACAAAAAAAGGAAAAAAAACCAGAACAAAATGGTTCCCGATCAAAGACTTGCCATACAATACCGTAACTTTTTCAGTTTATTTACGATTTATTTTTTTTGAATTTAATGGACGGTTCTAAGAATACATGATATGGAACGGACATGAACATACGGATTCAAGATATAAAATGCAAATATTAACTCTTAAAAGTATATAAGACTTTTTTTTAAGCAAATTTTGAAATTAAGACTTCAAATTTATATACATTTAACCATTATAAGAGCGTTGGTTAAACCCAAACATTGTGGATTAAGTCGACACGAATTCGTGAGTATATATCAAACCTGAGCGTTGACGGTCCATTGTGTTTAGTCGTTGAGTTTATGCGAATTCGGTCGGTTTCTGTCATGCTCTTTAGACTTTACGGTACCAGAACTACTCCAAAACAAAAAAAGGAAAAAAAACCAGAACAAAATGGTTCCCGATCAAAGACTTGCCATACAATACCGTAACTTTTTCAGTTTATTTACGATTTATTTTTTTTGAATTTAATGGACGGTTCTATGAATACATGATATGGAACGGACATGAACATACGGATTCAAGATATAAAATGCAAATATTAACTCTTAAAAGTATATAAGACTTTTTTTTAAGCAAATTTTGAAATTAAGACTTCAAATTTATATACATTTAACCCTTATAAGAGCGTTGGTTAAACCCAAACATTGTAGATTAAGTCGACACGAATTCGTGGGTATATATCAAACCCGAGCGTTGACGGTCCATTGTGTTGAGTCGTTGAGTTTGCGCGAATTCGGTCGGTTTCTGTCATGCTCATTAGACGTTACGGTACCAGAACTACTCCAAAACAAAAAAAGGAAAAAAAAACCAGGACAAAATGGTTCCCGATCAAAGACTTGCCTTACAACACCGTAACTTTTTCAGTTTATTTACGATTTAATTTTTGTGAATTTAATGGACGGTTCTAGGAATACATGATATGGTACGGACATGAACATACGGATTCAAGATATAAAATGCAAATATTGACTCTTAAAAGTATATAAGCCTTTTTTTAATCAAATGTTGAAATTAAGACTTCAAATTTATATACATTTAACCCTTATAGGAGTGTTGGTTAAACCCAAACATTGTAGATTAAGTCGACACGAATTCGTGAGTATTTATCAAACCCGAGCGTTGACGGTCCATTGTGTTGAGTCGTTGAGTTTGCTCGAATTCGGTCGGTTTCTGTCATGCTCTTTAGTCGTTACGGTACCAGAACTACACCAAAACAAAAAAAGGAAAAAAAACCAGAACAAAATGGTTCCCGATCAAAGACTTGCCATAAAATACCGTAACTTTTTCAGTTTATTTACGATTTAATTTTTGTGAATTTAATGGACGGTTCTAGGAATACATGATATGGTACGGACATGAGCATACGGATTCAAGATATGAAATGCAAATATTAACTCTTAAAAGTATATAAGCCTTTTTTTTAATCAAATGTTGAAATTAAGACTTCAAATTTATACACATTTAACCCTTTTAGGAGCGTTGGTTAAACCCAAACATTGTAGATTAAGTCGACATGAATTCGTGGGTATTTATCAAACCCGAGCGTTGACGGTCCATTGTGTTGAGTCGTTGAGTTTGCGCGAATTCGGTCGGTTTCTGTCATGCTCTTTAGACGTTACGGTACCAGAACTACTCCAAAACAAAAAAAGGAAAAAAAACCAGAACAAAATGGTTCCCGATCAAAGACTTGCCATACAATACCGTAACTTTTTCAGTTTATTTACGATTTATTTTTTGTGAATTTAATGGACGGTTCTAAGAATACATGATATGGAACGGACATGAACATACGGATTCAAGATATAAAATGCAAATATTAACTCTTAAAAGTATATAAGACTTTTTTTTAAGCAAATTTTGAAATTAAGACTTCAAATTTATATACATTTAACCCTTATAAGAGCGTTGGTTAAACCCAAACATTGTAGATTAAGTCGACACGAATTCGTGAGTATATATCAAACCTGAGCGTTGACGGTCCATTGTGTTTAGTCGTTGAGTTTATGCGAATTCGGTCGGTTTCTGTCATGCTCTTTAGACTTTACGGTACCAGAACTACTCCAAAACAAAAAAAGAAAAAAAAACCAGAACAAAATGGTTCCCGATCAAAGACTTGCCATACAATACCGTAACTTTTTCAGTTTATTTACGATTTATTTTTTGTGAATTTAATGGACGGTTCTATGAATACATGATATGGAACGGACATGAACATACGGATTCAAGATATAAAATGCAAATATTAACTCTTAAAAGTATATAAGACTTTTTTTTAAGCAAATTTTGAAATTAAGACTTCAAATTTATATACATTTAACCCTTATAAGAGCGTTGGTTAAACCCAAACATTGTAGATTAAGTCGACACGAATTCGTGGGTATATATCAAACCCGAGCGTTGACGGTCCATTGTGTTGAGTCGTTGAGTTTGCGCGAATTCGGTCGGTTTCTGTCATGCTCATTAGACGTTACGGTACCAGAACTACTCCAAAACAAAAAAAGGAAAAAAAAACCAGGACAAAATGGTTCCCGATCAAAGACTTGCCTTACAACACCGTAACTTTTTCAGTTTATTTACGATTTAATTTTTGTGAATTTAATGGACGGTTCTAGGAATACATGATATGGTACGGACATGAACGTACGGATTCAAGATATAAAATGCAAATATTAACTCTTAAAAGTATATAAGCCTTTTTTTTAATCAAATGTTGAAATTAAGACTTCAAATTTATACACATTTAACCCTTTTAGGAGCGTTGGTTAAACCCAAACATTGTAGATTAAGTCGACATGAATTCGTGGGTATTTATCAAACCCGAGCGTTGACGGTCCATTGTGTTGAGTCGTTGAGTTTGCGCGAATTCGGTCGGTTTCTGTCATGCTCATTAGAAGTTACGGTACCAGAACTACTCCAAAACAAAAAAAGGAAAAAAAAACCAGGACAAAATGGTTCCCGATCAAAGACTTGCCTTACAACACCGTAACTTTTTCAGTTTATTTACGATTTAATTTTTGTGAATTTAACGGACGGTTCTAGGAATACATGATATGGTACGGAAATGAACATACGGATTCAAGATATAAAATGCAAATATTAACTCTTAAAAGTATATAAGACTTTTTTTTAAGCAAATTTTGAAATTAAGACTTCAAATTTATATACATTTAACCCTTATAAGAGCGTTGGTTAAACCCAAACATTGTAGATTAAGTCGACACGAATTCGTGGGTATATATCAAACCCGAGCGTTGACGGTCCATTGTGTTGAGTCGTTGAGTTTGCGCGAATTCGGTCGGTTTCTGTCATGCTCATTAGACGTTACGGTACCAGAACTACTCCAAAACAAAAAAAGGAAAAAAAAACCAGGACAAAATGGTTCCCGATCAAAGACTTGCCTTACAACACCGTAACTTTTTCAGTTTATTTACGATTTAATTTTTGTGAATTTAATGTACGGTTCTAGGAATACATGATATGGTACGGACATGAACATACGGATTCAAGATATGAAATGCAAATATTAACTCTTAAAAGTATATAAGCCTTTTTTTTAATCAAATGTTGAAATTAAGACTTCAAATTTATACACATTTAACCCTTTTAGGAGTGTTGGTTAAACCCAAACATTGTAGATTAAGTCGACATGAATTCGTGGGTATTTATCAAACCCGAGCGTTGACGGTCCATTGTGTTGAGTCGTTGAGTTTGCGCGAATTCGGTCGGTTTCTGTCATGCTCTTTAGACGTTACGGTACCAGAACTACTCCAAAACAAAAAAAGGAAAAAAAAACAGAACAAAATGGTTCCCGATCAAAGACTTGCCATACAATACCGTAACTTTTTCAGTTTATTTACGATTTATTTTTTGTGAATTTAATGGATGGTTCTATGAATACATGATATGGAACGGACATGAACATACGGATTCAAGATATAAAATGCAAATATTAACTCTTAAAAGTATATAAGACTTTTTTTTAAGCAAATTTTGAAATTAAGACTTCAAATTTATATACATTTAACCCTTATAAGAGCGTTGGTTAAACCCAAACATTGTAGATTAAGTCGACACGAATTCGTGAGTATATATCAAACCTGAGCGTTGACGGTCCATTGTGTTTAGTCGTTGAGTTTATGCGAATTCGGTCGGTTTCTGTCATGCTCTTTAGACTTTACGGTACCAGAACTACTCCAAAACAAAAAAAGGAAAAAAAACCAGAACAAAATGGTTCCCGATCAAAGACTTGCCATACAATACCGTAACTTTTTCAGTTTATTTACGATTTATTTTTTGTGAATTTAATGGACGGTTCTATGAATACATGATATGGAACGGACATGAACATACGGATTCAAGATATAAAATGCAAATATTAACTCTTAAAAGTATATAAGACTTTTTTTTAAGCAAATTTTGAAATTAAGACTTCAAATTTATATACATTTAACCCTTATAAGAGCGTTGGTTAAACCCAAACATTGTAGATTAAGTCGACACGAATTCGTGGGTATATATCAAACCCGAGCGTTGACGGTCCATTGTGTTGAGTCGTTGAGTTTGCGCGAATTCGGTCGGTTTCTGTCATGCTCATTAGACGTTACGGTACCAGAACTACTCCAAAACAAAAAAAGGAAAAAAAAACCAGGACAAAATGGTTCCCGATCAAAGACTTGCCTTACAACACCGTAACTTTTTCAGTTTATTTACGATTTAATTTTTGTGAATTTAATGGACGGTTCTAGGAATACATGATATGGTACGGACATGAACGTACGGATTCAAGATATAAAATGCAAATATTAACTCTTAAAAGTATATAAGCCTTTTTTTTAATCAAATGTTGAAATTAAGACTTCAAATTTATACACATTTAACCCTTTTAGGAGCGTTGGTTAAACCCAAACATTGTAGATTAAGTCGACATGAATTCGTGGGTATTTATCAAACCCGAGCGTTGACGGTCCATTGTGTTGAGTCGTTGAGTTTGCGCGAATTCGGTCGGTTTCTGTCATGCTCATTAGAAGTTACGGTACCAGAACTACTCCAAAACAAAAAAAGGAAAAAAAAACCAGGACAAAATGGTTCCCGATCAAAGACTTGCCTTACAACACCGTAACTTTTTCAGTTTATTTACGATTTAATTTTTGTGAATTTAACGGACGGTTCTAGGAATACATGATATGGTACGGAAATGAACATACGGATTCAAGATATAAAATGCAAATATTAACTCTTAAAAGTATATAAGACTTTTTTTTAAGCAAATTTTGAAATTAAGACTTCAAATTTATATACATTTAACCCTTATAAGAGCGTTGGTTAAACCCAAACATTGTAGATTAAGTCGACACGAATTCGTGGGTATATATCAAACCCGAGCGTTGACGGTCCATTGTGTTGAGTCGTTGAGTTTGCGCGAATTCGGTCGGTTTCTGTCGTGCTCATTAGACGTTACGGTACCAGAACTACTCCAAAACAAAAAAAGGAAAAAAAAACCAGGACAAAATGGTTCCCGATCAAAGACTTGCCTTACAACACCGTAACTTTTTCAGTTTATTTACGATTTAATTTTTGTGAATTTAATGGACGGTTCTAGGAATACATGATATGGTACGGACATGAACGTACGGATTCAAGATATAAAATGCAAATATTAACTCTTAAAAGTATATAAGCCTTTTTTTAATCAAATGTTGAAATTAAGACTTCAAATTTATACACATTTAACCCTTTTAGGAGCGTTGGTTAAACCCAAACATTGTAGATTAAGTCGACATGAATTCGTGGGTATTTATCAAACCCGAGTGTTGACGGTCCATTGTGTTGAGTTGTTGAGTTTGCGCGAATTCGGTCGGTTTCTGTCATGCTCATTAGAAGTTACGGTACCAGAACTACTCCAAAACAAAAAAAGGAAAAAAAAAACAGGACAAAATGGTTCCCGATCAAAGACTTGCCTTACAACACCGTAACTTTTTCAGTTTATTTACGATTTAATTTTTGTGAATTTAACGGACGGTTCTAGGAATACATGATATGGTACGGAAATGAACATACGGATTCAAGATATAAAATGCAAATATTAACTCTTAAAAGTATATAAGACTTTTTTTTAAGCAAATTTTGAAATTAAGACTTCAAATTTATATACATTTAACCCTTATAAGAGCGTTGGTTAAACCCAAACATTGTAGATTAAGTCGACACGAATTCGTGGGTATATATCAAACCCGAGCGTTGACGGTCCATTGTGTTGAGTCGTTGAGTTTGCGCGAATTCGGTCGGTTTCTGTCATGCTCATTAGACGTTACGGTACCAGAACTACTCCAAAACAAAAAAAGGAAAAAAAACCAGGACAAAATGGTTCCCGATCAAAGACTTGCCTTACAACACCGTAACTTTTTCAGTTTATTTACGATTTAATTTTTGTGAATTTAATGTACGGTTCTAGGAATACATGATATGGTACGGACATGAACATACGGATTCAAGATATGAAATGCAAATATTAACTCTTAAAAGTATATAAGCCTTTTTTTTAATCAAATGTTGAAATTAAGACTTCAAATTTATACACATTTAACCCTTTTAGGAGTGTTGGTTAAACCCAAACATTGTAGATTAAGTCGACATGAATTCGTGGGTATTTATCAAACCCGAGCGTTGACGGTCCATTGTGTTGAGTCGTTGAGTTTGCGCGAATTCGGTCGGTTTCTGTCATGCTCTTTAGACGTTACGGTACCAGAACTACTCCAAAACAAAAAAAGGAAAAAAAACCAGAACAAAATGGTTCCCGATCAAAGACTTGCCATACAATACCGTAACTTTTTCAGTTTATTTACGATTTATTTTTTGTGAATTTAATGGACGGTTCTATGAATACATGATATGGAACGGACATGAACATACGGATTCAAGATATGAAATGCAAATATTAACTCTTAAAAGTATATAAGCCTTTTTTTTAATCAAATGTTGAAATTAAGACTTCAAATTTATACACATTTAACCCTTTTAGGAGTGTTGGTTAAACCCAAACATTGTAGATTAAGTCGACATGAATTCGTGGGTATTTATCAAACCCGAGCGTTGACGGTCCATTGTGTTGAGTCGTTGAGTTTGCGCGAATTCGGTCGGTTTCTGTCATGCTCTTTAGTCGTTACGGTACCATAATACACCAAAACAAAAAAAGGAAAAAAAATCAGAACAAAATGGTTCCCGATCAAAGGCTTGCCTTACAATACCGTAACTTTTTCAGTTTATTTACGATTTATTTTTTGTGAATTTAATGGACGGTTCTATGAATACATGATATGGAACGGACATGAACATACGGATTCAAGATATGAAATGCAAATATTAACTCTTAAAAGTATATAAGCCTTTTTTTTAATCAAATGTTGAAATTAAGACTTCAAATTTATACACATTTAACCCTTTTAGGAGTGTTGGTTAAACCCAAACATTGTAGATTAAGTCGACATGAATTCGTGGGTATTTATCAAACCCGAGCGTTGACGGTCCATTGTGTTGAGTCGTTGAGTTTGCGCGAATTCGGTCGGTTTCTGTCATGCTCTTTAGACGTTACGGTACCAGAACTACTCCAAAACAAAAAAAGGAAAAAAAACCAGAACAAAATGGTTCCCGATCAAAGACTTGCCATACAATACCGTAACTTTTTCAGTTTATTTACGATTTATTTTTTGTGAATTTAATGGACGGTTCAATGAATACATGATATGGTACGGACATGAACATACGGATTCAAGATATAAAATGCAAATATTAACTCTTAAAAGTATATAAGACTTTTTTTTAAGCAAATTTTGAAATTAAGACTTCAAATTTATATACATTTAACTCTTATAAGAGCGTTGGTTAAACCCAAACATTGTAGATTAAGTCGACACGAATTCGTGGGTATATATCAAACCCGAGCGTTGACGGTCCATTGTGTTGAGTCGTTGAGTTTGCGCGAATTCGGTCGGTTTCTGTCATGCTCATTAGACGTTACGGTACCAGAACTACTCCAAAACAAAAAAAGGAAAAAAAAAACCAGGACAAAATGGTTCCCGATCAAAGACTTGCCTTACAACACCGTAACTTTTTCAGTTTATTTACGATTTAATTTTTGTGAATTTAATGGACGGTTCTAGGAATACATGATATGGTACGGACATGAACGTACGGATTCAAGATATAAAATGCAAATATTAACTCTTAAAAGTATATAAGCCTTTTTTTTAATCAAATGTTGAAATTAAGACTTCAAATTTATACACATTTAACCCTTTTAGGAGCGTTGGTTAAACCCAAACATTGTAGATTAAGTCGACATGAATTCGTGGGTATTTATCAAACCCGAGCGTTGACGGTCCATTGTGTTGAGTCGTTGAGTTTGCGCGAATTCGGTCGGTTTCTGTCATGCTCTTTAGACGTTACGGTACCAGAACTACTCCAAAACAAAAAAAGGAAAAAAACCAGATCAAAATGGTTCCCGATCAAAGACTTGCCTTACAATACCGTAACTTTTTTAGTTTATTTACTATTTAATTTTTGTGAATTTAATGGATGGTTCTAGGAATACATGATATGGAACGGACATGAACATAGGGATTCAAGATATAAAATTCAAATATTAACTGTTAAAAGTATATAATCCTTTTTTTTAATCAAATGTTGAAATTAAGACTTCAAATTTATACACATTTAACCCTTTTAGGAGCGTTGGTTAAACCCAAACATTGTAGATTAAGTCGACACGAATTCGTGGGTATTTATCAAACCCGAGCGTTGACGGTCCATTGTGTTGAGTCGTTGAATTTGCTCGAATTCGGTCGGTTTCTGTCATTCTCTTTAGTCGTTACGGTACCATAACTACACCAAAACAAAAAAAGGAAAAAAAACCAGAACAAAATGGTTCCCGATAAAAGACTTGCCATACAATACAGTAACTTTTTCAGTTTATTTACGATTTATTTTTTGTGAATTTAATGGACGGTTCTATGAATACATGATATGGAACGGACATGAACATACGGATTCAAGATATAAAATGCAAATATTAACTCTTAAAAGTATATAAGCCTTTTTTTAAGCAAATTTTGAAATTAAGACTTCAAATTTATATACATTTAACCCTTATAGGAGCGTTGGTTAAACCCAAACATTGTAGATTAAGTCGACACGAATTTGTGAGTATATATCATACCTGAGCGTTGACGGTCCATTGTGTTGAGTCGTTGAGTTTATGCGAATTCGGTCGGTTTCTGTCATGCTCTTTAGACTTTACGGTACCAGAACTACTCCAAAACAAAAAAAGGAAAAAAAACCAGAACAAAATGGTTCCCGATCAAAGACTTGCCATACAATACCGTAACTTTTTCAGTTTATTTACGATTTATTTTTTGTGAATTTAATGGACGGTTCTATGAATACATGATATGGAACGGACATGAACATACGGATTCAAGATATAAAATGCAAATATTAACTCTTAAAAGTATATAAGACTTTTTTTTAAGCAAATTTTGAAATTAAGACTTCAAATTTATATACATTTAACCCTTATAAGAGCGTTGGTTAAACCCAAACATTGTAGATTAAGTCGACACGAATTCGTGGGTATATATCAAACCCGAGCGTTGACGGTCCATTGTGTTGAGTCGTTGAGTTTGCGCGAATTCGGTCGGTTTCTGTCATGCTCATTAGACGTTACGGTACCAGAACTACTCCAAAACAAAAAAAGGACAAAAAACCAGGACAAAATGGTTCCCGATCAAAGACTTGCCTTACAACACCGTAACTTTTTCAGTTTATTTACGATTTAATTTTTGTGAATTTAATGGACGGTTCTAGGAATACATGATATGATACGGACATGAACATACGGATTCAAGATATAAAATGCAAATATTAACTCTTAAAAGTATATAAGCCTTTTTTTTAATAAAATGTTGAAATTAAGACTTCAAATTTATACACATTTAACCCTTTTAGGAGAGTTGGTTAAACCCAAACTTTGTAGATTAAGTCGACACGAAATCGAGGGTATTTATCAAACCCGAGCGTTGACGGTCCATTGTGTTGAGTCGTCGAGTTTGCTCGAATTCGATCGGTTTCTGTCATTCTCTTTTGTCGTTACGGTACCAGAACTACACCAAAACAAAAAAAGGAAAAAAAACCTGAACAAAATGGTTCCCGATCAAAGACTTGCCATACAATACCGTAACTTTTTCAGTTTATTTACGATTTATTTTTTGTGAATTTAATGGACGGTTCTATGAATACATGATATGGAACGGACATGAACATACGGATTCAAGATATAAAATGTAAATATTAACACTTAAAAGTATATAAGCCTTTTTTTAAGCAAATTTTGAAATTAGGACTTCAAATTTATATACATTTAACCCTTATAGGAGCGTTGGTTAAACCCAAACATTGTAGATTAAGTCGACACGAATTCGTGAGTATATATCAAACCCGAGCGTTGACGGTCCATTGTGTTGAGTCGTTGAGTTTGCTCGAATTCGGTCGGTTTCTGTCATGCTCATTAGACGTTACGGTACCAGAACTACTCTAAAAAAAAAAAGGAAAAAAAAACCAGAACAAAATGGTTCCCGATCAAAGACTTGCCTTACAGTACCGTAACTTTTTCAGTTTATTTACGATTTATTTTTTGTGAATTTAATGGACGGTTCTATGAATACATGATATGGAACGGACATGAACATACGGATTCAAGATATAAAATGCAAATATTAACTCTTAAAAGTATATAAGCCTTTTTTTAAGCAAATTTTGAAATTAAGACTTCAAATTTATATACATTTAACCCTTATAGGAGCGTTGGTTAAACCCAAACATTGTAGATTAAGTCGACACGAATTCGTGAGTATATATCAAACCCGAGCGTTGACGGTCCATTGTGTTGAGTCGTTGAGTTTGCGCGAATTCGGTCGTTTTCTGTCATGCTCATTTGACGTTACGGTACCAGAACTACTCCAAAACAAAAAAAGGAAAAAAAAACCAGAACAAAATGGTTCCCGATCAAAGACTTGCCTTACAATACCGTAACTTTTTCAGTTTATTTACGATTTAATTTTTGTGAATTTAATGGACGGTTCTATGAATACATGATATGGAACGGACATGAACATACGGATTCAAGATATAAAATGCAAATATTAACTCTTAAAAGTATATAAGCCTTTTTTTACGCAAATTTTGAAATTAAGACTTCCAATTTATATACATTTAACCCTTATAGGAGCGTTGGTTAAACCCAAACATTGTAGATTAAGTCGACACGAATTCGTGAGTATATATCAAACCCGAGCGTTGACGGTCCATTGTGTTGAGTCGTTGAGTTTGCGCGAATTCGGTCGGTTTCTGTCATGCTCATTAGACGTTACGGTACCAGAACTACTCCAAAACAAAAAAAGGAAAAAAAAACCAGAACAAAATGGTTCCCGATCAAAGACTTGCCTTACAATACCGTAACTTTTTCAGTTTATTTACGATTTAATTTTTGTGAATTTAATGGACGGTTCGATGAATACATGATATGGAACGGACATGAACATACGGATTCAAGATATAAAATGCAAATATTAACTCTTAAAAGTATATAAGTCTTTTTTTTAATCAAATGTTGAAATTAAGACTTCAAATTTATACACATTTAACCCTTTTAGGAGAGTTGGTTAAACCCAAACTTTGTAGATTAAGTCGACACGAATTCGAGGGTATTTATCAAACCCGAGCGTTGACGGTCCATTGTGTTGAGTCGTTGAGTTTGCTCGAATTCGGTCGGTTTCTGTCATTCTCTTTTGTCGTTACCGTACCAGAACTACACCAAAACAAAAAAAGGAAAAAGAACCTGAACAAAATGGTTCCCGATCAAAGACTTGCCATACAATACCGTAACTTTTTCAGTTTATTTACGATTTATTTTTTGTGAATTTAATGGACGGTTCTATGAATACATGATATGGAACGGACATGAACATACGGATTCAAGATATAAAATGCAAATATTAACTCTTAAAAGTATATAAGCCTTTTTTTTAAGCAAATTTTGAAATTAAGACTTCAAATTTATATACATTTAACCCTTATAGGAGCGTTGGTTAAACCCAAACATTGTAGATTAAGTCGACACGAATTCGTAAGTATATATCAAACCCGAGCGTTGACGGTCCATTGTGTTGAGTCGTTGAGTTTGCGCGAATTCGGTCGGTTTCTGTCATGCTCATTAGACTTTACGGTACCAGAACTACTCTAAAAAAAAAGGAAAAAAAAACCAGAACAAAATGGTTCCCGATCAAAGACTTGCCTTACAATACCGTAACTTTTTCAGTTTATTTACGATTTAATTTTTGTGAATTTAATGGACGGTTCTAGGAATACATGATATGGAACGGACATGAACATACGGATTCAAGATATAAAATGCAAATATTAACTCTTAAAAGTATATAAGTCTTTTTTTTAATCAAATGTTGAAATTAAGACTTCAAATTTATACACATTTAACCCTTTTAGGAGAGTTGGTTAAACCCAAACTTTGTAGATTAAGTCGACACGAATTCGAGGGTATTTATCAAACCCGAGCGTTGACGGTCCATTGTGTTGAGTCGTTGAGTTTGCTCGGATTCGGTCGGTTTCTGTCATGCTCATTAGACGTTACGGTACCAGAACTACTCCAAAACAAAAAAGGAAAAAAAAACCAGAACAAAATGGTTCCCGATCAAAGCCTTGCCTTACAATACCGTAACTTTTTCAGTTTATTTACGATTTAATTTTTGTGAATTTAATGGACGGTTCTAGGAATACATGATATGGAACGGACATGAACATACGGATTCAAGATATAAAATGCAAATATTAACTCTTAAAAGTATATAAGCCTTTTTTTTAATCAAATGTTGAAATTAAAACTTCAAATTTATACACATTTAACCCTTTTAGGAGAGTTGGTTAAACCCAAACATTGTAGATTAAGTCGACACGAATTCGAGGGTATTTATCAAACCCGAGCGTTGACGGTCCATTGTGTTGAGTCGTTGAGTTTGCTCGAATTCGGTCGGTTTCTGTCATTCTCTTTTGTCGTTACGGTACCAGAACTACACCAAAACAAAAAAAGGAAAAAAAAAACAGAACAAAATGGTTCCCGATCAAAGACTTGCCATACAATACCGTAACTTTTTCAGTTTATATACGATTTATTTTTAGTGAATTTAATGGACGGTTCTATGAATACATGATATGGAACGGACATGAACATACGGATTCAAGATATAAAATGCAAATATTAACTCTTAAAAGTATATAAGCCTTTTTTTAAGCAAATTTTGAAATTAAGACTTCAAATTTATATACATTTAACCCTTATAGAAGCGTTGGTTTAACCCAAACATTGTAGATTAAGTCCACACGAATTCGTGAGTATATATCAAACCCGAGCGTTGACGGTCCATTGTGTTGAGTCGTTGAGTTTGCGCGAATTCGGTCGGTTTCTGTCATGCTCATTAGACGTTACGGTACCAGAACTACTCCAAAACAAAAAAAGGAAAAAAAAACCAGAACAAAATGGTTCCCGATCAAAGACTTGCCTTACAATACCGTAACTTTTTCAGTTTATTTACGATTTAATTTTTGTGAATTTAATGGACGGTTCGATGAATACATGATATGGAACGGACATGAACATACGGATTCAAGATATAAAATGCAAATATTAACTCTTAAAAGTATATAAGTCTTTTTTTTAATCAAATGTTGAAATTAAGACTTCAAATTTATACACATTTAACCCTTTTAGGAGAGTTGGTTAAACCCAAACTTTGTAGATTAAGTCGACACGAATTCGAGGGTATTTATCAAACCCGAGCGTTGACGGTCCATTGTGTTGAGTCGTTGAGTTTGCTCGAATTCGGTCGGTTTCTGTCATTCTCTTTTGTCGTTACCGTACCAGAACTACACCAAAACAAAAAAAGGAAAAAGAACCTGAACAAAATGGTTCCCGATCAAAGACTTGCCATACAATACCGTAACTTTTTCAGTTTATTTACGATTTATTTTTTGTGAATTTAATGGACGGTTCTATGAATACATGATATGGAACGGACATGAACATACGGATTCAAGATATAAAATGCAAATATTAACTCTTAAAAGTATATAAGCCTTTTTTTTAAGCAAATTTTGAAATTAAGACTTCAAATTTATATACATTTAACCCTTATAGGAGCGTTGGTTAAACCCAAACATTGTAGATTAAGTCGACACGAATTCGTAAGTATATATCAAACCCGAGCGTTGACGGTCCATTGTGTTGAGTCGTTGAGTTTGCGCGAATTCGGTCGGTTTCTGTCATGCTCATTAGACTTTACGGTACCAGAACTACTCTAAAAAAAAAGGAAAAAAAAACCAGAACAAAATGGTTCCCGATCAAAGACTTGCCTTACAATACCGTAACTTTTTCAGTTTATTTACGATTTAATTTTTGTGAATTTAATGGACGGTTCTAGGAATACATGATATGGAACGGACATGAACATACGGATTCAAGATATAAAATGCAAATATTAACTCTTAAAAGTATATAAGTCTTTTTTTTAATCAAATGTTGAAATTAAGACTTCAAATTTATACACATTTAACCCTTTTAGGAGAGTTGGTTAAACCCAAACTTTGTAGATTAAGTCGACACGAATTCGAGGGTATTTATCAAACCCGAGCGTTGACGGTCCATTGTGTTGAGTCGTTGAGTTTGCTCGGATTCGGTCGGTTTCTGTCATGCTCATTAGACGTTACGGTACCAGAACTACTCCAAAACAAAAAAGGAAAAAAAAACCAGAACAAAATGGTTCCCGATCAAAGCCTTGCCTTACAATACCGTAACTTTTTCAGTTTATTTACGATTTAATTTTTGTGAATTTAATGGACGGTTCTAGGAATACATGATATGGAACGGACATGAACATACGGATTCAAGATATAAAATGCAAATATTAACTCTTAAAAGTATATAAGCCTTTTTTTTAATCAAATGTTGAAATTAAAACTTCAAATTTATACACATTTAACCCTTTTAGGAGAGTTGGTTAAACCCAAACATTGTAGATTAAGTCGACACGAATTCGAGGGTATTTATCAAACCCGAGCGTTGACGGTCCATTGTGTTGAGTCGTTGAGTTTGCTCGAATTCGGTCGGTTTCTGTCATTCTCTTTTGTCGTTACGGTACCAGAACTACACCAAAACAAAAAAAGGAAAAAAAAAACAGAACAAAATGGTTCCCGATCAAAGACTTGCCATACAATACCGTAACTTTTTCAGTTTATATACGATTTATTTTTAGTGAATTTAATGGACGGTTCTATGAATACATGATATGGAACGGACATGAACATACGGATTCAAGATATAAAATGCAAATATTAACTCTTAAAAGTATATAAGCCTTTTTTTAAGCAAATTTTGAAATTAAGACTTCAAATTTATATACATTTAACCCTTATAGAAGCGTTGGTTTAACCCAAACATTGTAGATTAAGTCCACACGAATTCGTGAGTATATATCAAACCCGAGCGTTGACGGTCCATTGTGTTGAGTCGTTGAGTTTGCGCGAATTCGGTCGGGTTCTGTCATGCTCATTAGACGTTACGGTACCAGAACTACTCCAAAACAAAAAAAGGAAAAAAAAACCAGAACAAAATGGTTCCCGATCAAAGACTTGCCTTACAATACCGTAACTTTTTCAGTTTATTTACGATTTATTTTTTGTGAATTTAATGGACGGTTCTAGGAATACATGATATGGAACGGACATGAACATACGGATTCAAGATATAAAATGCAAATATTAACTCTTAAAAGTATATAAGCCATTTTTTTAATCAAATGTTGAAATTAAGACTTCAAATTTATACACATTTAACCCTTTTAGGAGCGTTGGTTTAACCCAATCTTTGTAGATTAAGTCGACAAGAATTCGAGGGTATTTATCAAACCCGAGCGTTGACGGTCCATTGTGTTGAGTCGTTGAGTTTGCTCGAATTCGGTCGGTTTCTGTCATTCTCTTTTGTCGTTACGGTACCAGAACTACACCAAAACAAAAAAGGAAAAAAACCAGAACAAAATGGTTCCCGATCAAAGACTTGCCATACAATACCGTAACTTTTTCAGTTTATTTACGATTTATTTTTTGTGAATTTAACGGACGGTTCTATGAATACATGATATGGAACGGACATGAACATACGGATTCAAGATATAAAATGCAAATATTAACACTTAAAAGTATATAAGCCTTTTTTTAAGCAAATTTTGAAATTAGGACTTCAAATTTATATACATTTAACCCTTATAGGAGCGTTGGTTAAACCCAAACATTGTAGATTAAGTCGACACGAATTCGTGAGTATATATCAAACCCGAGCGTTGACGGTCCATTGTGTTGAGTCGTTGAGTTTGCGCGAATTCGGTCGGTTTCTGTCATGCTCAATAGACTTTACGGTACCAGAACTACTCCAAAACAAAAAAAGGAAAAAAAAAAACAGATCAAAATGGTTCCCGATCAAAGACTTGCCTTACAAAAACGTAACTTTTTCAGTTTATTTACGATTTATTTTTTGTGAATTTAATGGACGGTTCTAGGAATACATGATATGGAACGGACATGAACATACGGATTCAAGATATAAAATGCAAATATTAACTCTTAAAAGTATATAAGCCTTTTTTTTAATCAAATGTTGAAATTAAGACTTAAATTTATACACATTTAACCCTTTTAGGAGAGTTGGTTAAACCCAAACTTTGTAGATTAAGTCGACACGAATTCGTGAGTATATATCAAACCCGAGCGTTGACGGTCCATTGTGTTGAGTCGTTGAGTTTGCGCGAATTCGGTCGGTTTCTGTCATGCTCAATAGACGTTACGGTACCAGAACTACTCCAAAACAAAAAAAGAAAAAAAAAACCAGAACAAAATGGTTCCCGATTAAAGACTTGCCTTACAGTACCGTAACTTTTTTAGTTTATTTACGATTTATTTTTTGTGAATTTAATGGACGGTTCTAGGAATACATGATATGGAACGGACATGAACATACGGATTCAAGATATAAAATGCAAATATTAACTCTTAAAAGTATATAAGCCTTTTTTTTAATCAAATGTTGAAATTAAGACTTCAAATTTATACACATTTAACCCTTTTAGGAGAGTTGGTTAAACCCAAACTTTGTAGATTAAGTCGACACGAATTCGAGGGTATTTATCAAACCCGAGCGTTGACGGTCCATTGTGTTGAGTCGTTGAGTTTGCTCGAATTCGGTCGGTTTCTGTCATTCTCTTTTGTCTTTACGGTACCAGATCTACACCAAAACAAAAAAAGAAATAAAAACCAGAACAAAATGGTTCCCGATCAAAGACTTGCCATACAATACCGTAACTTTTTCAGTTTATTTACGATTTATTTTTTGTGAATTTAATGGACGGTTCTATGAATACATGATATGGAACGGACATGAACATACGTATTCAAGATATAAAATGCAAATATTAACTCTTAAAAGTATATAAGCCTTTTTTTTAAGCAAATTTTGAAATTAAGACTTCAAATTTATATACATTTAACCCTTATAGGAGCGTTGGTTAAACCCAAACATTGTAGATTAAGTCGACACGAATTCGTGAGTATATATCAAACCCGAGCGTTGACGGTCCATTGTGTTGAGTCGTTGAGTTTGCGCGAATTCGGTCGGTTTCTGTCATGCTCATTAGACGTTACGGTACCAGAACTACTCCAAAACAAAAAAAGGAAAAAAAAACCAGGACAAAATGGTTCCCGATCAAAGACTTGCCTTACAACACCGTAACTTTTTCAGTTTATTTACGATTTAATTTTTGTGAATTTAATGGACGGTTCTAGGAATACATGATATGGTACGGACATGAACATACGGATTCAAGATATAAAATGCAAATATTAACTCTTAAAAGTATATAAGCCTTTTTTTTAAGCAAATTTTGAAATTAAGACTTCAAATTTATATACATTTAACCCTTATAGGAGCGTTGGTTAAACCCAAACATTGTAGATTAAGTCGACACGAATTCGTGAGTATATATCAAACCCGAGCGTTGACGGTCCATTGTGTTGAGTCGTTGAGTTTGCGCGAATTCGGTCGGTTTCTGTCATGCTCAATAGACGTTACGGTACCAGAACTACTCCAAAACAAAAAAAGAAAAAAAAAAAACCAGAACAAAATGGTTCCCGATTAAAGACTTGCCTTACAGTACCGTAACTTTTTTAGTTTATTTACGATTTATTTGTTGTGAATTTAATGGACGGTTCTAGGAATACATGATATGGAACGGACATGAACATACGGATTCAAGATATAAAATGCAAATATTAACTCTTAAAAGTATATAAGCCTTTTTTTTAATCAAATGTTGAAATTAAGACTTCAAATTTATACACATTTAACCCTTTTAGGAGAGTTGGTTAAACCCAAACTTTGTAGATTAAGTCGACACGAATTCGAGGGTATTTATCAAACCCGAGCGTTGACGGTCCATTGTGTTGAGTCGTTGAGTTTGCTCGAATTCGGTCGGTTTCTGTCATTCTCTTTTGTCTTTACGGTACCAGATCTACACCAAAACAAAAAAAGAAATAAAAACCAGAACAAAATGGTTCCCGATCAAAGACTTGCCATACAATACCGTAACTTTTTCAGTTTATTTACGATTTATTTTTTGTGAATTTAATGGACGGTTCTATGAATACATGATATGGAACGGACATGAACATACGTATTCAAGATATAAAATGCAAATATTAACTCTTAAAAGTATATAAGCCTTTTTTTTAAGCAAATTTTGAAATTAAGACTTCAAATTTATATACATTTAACCCTTATAGGAGCGTTGGTTAAACCCAAACATTGTAGATTAAGTCGACACGAATTCGTGAGTATATATCAAACCCGAGCGTTGACGGTCCATTGTGTTGAGTCGTTGAGTTTGCGCGAATTCGGTCGGTTTCTGTCATGCTCAATAGACGTTACGGTACCAGAACTACTCCAAAACAAAAAAAGAAAAAAAAAACCAGAACAAAATGGTTCCCGATCAAAGACTTGCCTTACAATACCGTAACTTTTTCAGTTTATTTACGATTTATTTTTTGTGAATTTAATGGACGGTTCTAGGAATACATGATATGGAACGGACATGAACATACGGATTCAAGATATAAAATGCAAATATTAACTCTTAAAAGTATATAAGCCTTTTTTTTAATCAAATGTTGAAATTAAGACTTCAAATTTATACACATTTAACCCTTTTAGGAGAGTTGGTTAAACCCAAACTTTGTAGATTAAGTCGACACGAATTCGATGGTATTTATCAAACCCGAGCGTTGACGGTCCATTGTGTTGAGTCGTTGAGTTTGCTCGAATTCGGTCGGTTTCTGTCATTCTCTTTTGTCGTTACGGTACCAGAACTACACCAAAACAAAAAAAGGAATAAAAACCAGAACAAAATGGTTCCCGATCAAAGACTTGCCATACAATACCGTAACTTTTTCAGTTTATTTACGATTTATTTTTTGTGAATTTAATGGACGGTTCTATGAATACATGATATGGAACGGACATGAACATACGTATTCAAGATATAAAATGCAAATATTAACTCTTAAAAGTATATAAGCCTTTTTTTTAAGCAAATTTTGAAATTAAGACTTCAAATTTATATACATTTAACCCTTAGAGGAGCGTTGGTTAAACCCAAACATTGTAGATTAAGTCGACACGAATTCGTGAGTATATATCAAACCCGAGCGTTGACGGTCCATTGTGTTGAGTCGTTGAGTTTGCGCGAATTCGGTCGGTTTCTGTCTTGCTCAATAGACGTTACGGTACGAGAACTACTCCAAAACAAAAAAAGAAAAAAAAAACCAGAACAAAATGGTTCCCGATCAAAGACTTGCCTTACAATACCGTAACTTTTTCAGTTTATTTACGTTTATTTTTTGTGAATTTAATGGACGGTTCTAAGAATACATGATATGGAACGGACATGAACATACGGATTCAAGATATAAAATGCAAATATTAACTCTTAAAAGTGTATAAGCCTTGTTTTTAATCAATTGTTGAAATTAAGACTTCAAATTTATACACATTTAACCATTTTTGGGGAGTTGGTTAAACCCAAACTTTGTAGATTAAGTCGACACGAATTCGAGGGTATTTATCAAACCCGAACGTTGACGGTCCATTGTGTTGAGTCGTTGAGTTTGCTCGATTTCGGTCGGTTTCTGTCATTCTCTTTTGTCGTTACGGTACCAGAACTACACCAAAACAAAAAAGGAAAAAAAAACCAGAACAAAATGGTTCCCGATCAAAGACTTGCCATTCAATACCGTAACTTTTTCAGTTTATTTACGATTTATTTTTTGTGAATTTAATGGACGGTTCTATGAATACATGATATGGAACGGACATGAACATACGGATTCAAGATATAAAATGCAAATATTAACTCTTAAAAGTATATAAGCCTTTTTTTTAAGCAAATTTTGAAATTAAGACTTCAAATTTATATACATTTAACCCTTATAGGAGCGTTGGTTAAACCCAAACATTGTAGATTAAGTCGACACGAATTCGTGAGTATATATCAAACCCGAGCGTTGACGGTCCATTGTGTTGAGTCGTTGAGTTTGCGCGAATTCGGTCGGTTTCTGTCATGCTCAATAGACGTTACGGTACATGAACTACTCCAAAATAAAAAAAGGAAAAAAAAAACCAGAACAAAATGGTTCCCGATCAAAGACTTGCCTTACAATACCGTAACTTTTTCAGTTTATTTACGATTTATTTTTTGTGAATTTAATGGACGGTTCTAGGAATACATGATATGGACCGGACATGAACATACGGATTCAAGATATAAAATGCAAATATTAACTCTTAAAAGTATATAAGCCTTTTTTTTTAATCAAATGTTGAAATTAAGACTTCAAATTTATACACATTTATCCCTTTTAGGAGAGTTGGTTAAACCCAAACTTTTTAGATTAAGTCGACACGAATTCGAGGGTATTTATCAAACCCGAGCGTTGACGGTCCATTGTGTTGAGACATTGAGTTTGCTCGAATTCGGTCGGTTTCTGTCATTCTCTTTTGTCGTTACGGTACCAGAAATACACCAAAACAAAAAAAGGAATAAAAACCAGAACAAAATGGTTCCCGATCAAAGACTTGCCATACAATACCGTAACTTTTTCAGTTTATTTACGATTTATTTTTTGTGAATTTAATGGACGGTTCTATGAATACATGATATGGAACGGACATGAACATACGTATTCAAGATATAAAATGCAAATATTAAATCTTAAAAGTATATAAGCCTTTTTTTTAAGCAAATTTTGAAATTAAGACTTCAAATTTATATACATTTAACCCTTATAGGAGCGTTGGTTAAACCCAAACATTGTAGATTAAGTCGACACGAATTCGTGAGTATATATCAAACCCGAGCGTTGACGGTCCATTGTGTTGAGTCGTTGAGTTTGCGCGAATTCGGTCGGTTTCTGTCTTGCTCAATAGACGTTACGGTACCAGAACTACTCCAAAACAAAAAAAGAAAAAAAAAACCAGAACAAAATGGTTCCCGATCAAAGACTTGCCTTACAATACCGTAACTTTTTCAGTTTATATACGATTTATTTTTTGTGAATTTAATGGACGGTTCTAGGAATACATGATATGGAACGGACATGAACATACGGATTCAAGATATAAAATGCAAATATTTACTCTTAAAAGTGTATAAGCCTTTTTTTTAATCAATTGTTGAAATTAAGACTTCAAATTTATACACATTTAACCCTTTTTGGAGAGTTGGTTAAACCCAAACTTTGTAGATTAAGTCGACACGAATTCGAGGGTATTTATCAAACCCGAACGTTGACGGTCCATTGTGTTGAGTCGTTGAGTTTGCTCGAATTCGGTCGGTTTATGTCATTCTCTTTTGTCGTTACGGTAACAGAACTACACCAAAACAAAAAAAGGAAAAAAAACCAGAACAAAATGGTTCCCGATCAAAGACTTGCCATACAATACCGTAACTTTTTCAGTTTATTTACGATTTATTTTTTGTGAATTTAATGGACGGTTCTATGAATACATGATATGGAACGGACATGAACATACGGATTCAAGATATAAAATGCAAATATTAACTCTTAAAAGTATATAAGCCTTTTTTTTAAGCAAATTTTGAAATTAAGACTTCAAATTTATATACATTTAACCCTTATAGGAGCGTTGGTTAAACCCAAACATTGTAGATTAAGTCGACACGAATTCGTGAGTATATATCAAACCCGAGCGTTGACGGTCCATTGTGTTGAGTCGTTGAGTTTGCGCGAATTCGGTCGGTTTCTGTCATGCTCAATAGACGTTACGGTACATGAACTACTCCAAAACAAAAAAAGGAAAAAAAAAAACCAGAACAAAATGGTTCCCGATCAAAGACTTGCCTTACAATACCGTAACTTTTTCAGTTTATTTACTATTTATTTTTTGTGAATTTAATGGACGGTTCTAGGAATACATGATATGGAACGGACATGAACATACGGATTCAAGATATAAAATGCAAATATTAACTCTTAAAAGTATATAAGCCTTTTTTTTTAATCAAATGTTGAAATTAAGACTTCAAATTTATACACATTTATCCCTTTTAGGAGAGTTGGTTAAACCCAAACTTTTTAGATTAAGTCGACACGAATTCGAGGGTATTTATCAAACCCGAGCGTTGACGGTCCATTGTGTTGAGTCATTGAGTTTGCTCGAATTCGGTCGGTTTCTGTAATTCTCTTTTGTCGTTACGGTACCAGAACTACACCAAAACAAAAAAAGGAAAAAAAAAACAGAACAAAATGGTTCCCGATCAAAGACTTGCCATACAATACCGTAACTTTTTAAGTTTATTTACGATTTATTTTTTTTGAATTTAATGGACGGTTCTATGAATACATGATATGGAACGGACATGAACATACGGATTCAAGATATAAAATGCCAATATTAACTCTTAAAAGTATATAAGCCTTTTTTTAAGCATATTTTGAAATTAAGACTTCAAATTTATATACATTTAACCCTTATAGGAGCGTTGGTTAAACCCAAACATTGTAGATTAAGTCGACACGAATTCGTGAGTATATATCAAACCCGAGCGTTGACGGGCCATTGTGTTGAGTCGTTGAGTTTGCGCGAATTCGGTCGGTTTCTGTCATGCTCTTTAGACGTTACGGTACCAGAACTAGACCAAAACAAAAAAAGGAAAAAAAACCAGAACAAAATGGTTCCCGATCAAAGACTTGCCATACAATACCGTAACTTTTTCAGTTTATTTACAATTTATTTTTTGTGAATTTAATGGACGGTTCTATGAATACATGATATGGAACGGACATGAACATACGGATTCAAGATATAAAATGCAAATATTAACTCTTAAAAGTATATAAGCCTTTTTTTAAGCAAATTTTGAAATTAAGACTTCAAATTTAAATACATTTAACCCTTATAGGAGCGTTGGTTAAACCCAAACATTGTAGATTAAGTCGACACAAATTCGTGAGTATATATCAAACCCGAGCGTTGACGGTCCATTGTGTTGAGTCGTTGAGTTTGCGCGAATTCGGTCGGTTTCTGTCATGCACATTAGACGTTACGGTACCAGAACTACTCCAAAAAAAAGGAAAAAAAAACCTGAACAAAATGGTTCCCGATCAAAGACTTGCCTTACAAAACCGTAACTTTTTCAGTTTATTTACGATTTAATTTTTGTGAATTTAATGGACGGTTCTAGGAATACATGATATGGAACGGACGTGAACATACGGATTCAAGATATAAAATGCAAATATTAACTCTTAAAAGTATATAAGCCTTTTTTTTAATCAAATGTTGAAATTAAGACTTCAAATTTATACACATTTAACCCTTTTAGGAGAGTTGGTTAAACCCAAACATTGTAGATTAAGTCGACACGAATTCGAGGGTATTTATCAAACCCGAGCGTTGACGGTCCATTTTGTTGAGTCGTTGAGTTTGATCGAATTCGGTCAGTTTCTGTCATTCTTTTTTGTCGTTACGGTACCTGAACTACACCAAAACAAAAAAAGGAAAAAAAACCAGAACAAAATGGTTCCCGATCAAAAACTTGCCATACATACCGTAACTATTTCAGTTTATTTACGATTTATTTTTTGTGAATTTAATGGAGGGTTCTATGAATACATGATATGGAACGAACATGAACATACGGATTCAAGATATAAAATGCAATTATTAACTCTTAAAAGTATATAAGCCTTTTTTTTAAGCAAATTTTGAAATTAAGACTTCAAATTTATATACATTTAACCCTTATAGGAGCGTTGGTTAAACCCAAACATTGTAGATTAAGTCGACACGAATTCGGGAGTATATATCAAACCCGAGCGTTGACGGGCCATTGTGTTGAGTCGTTGAGTTTGCGCGAATTCGGTCGGTTTCTGTCATGCTCTTTAGACGTTACGGTACCAGAACTACACCAAAACAAAAAAAGGAAAAAAAACCAGAACAAAATGGTTCCCGATCAAAGACTTGCCATACAATACCGTAACATTTTCAGTTTATTTACGATTTATTTTTTGTGAATTTAATGGACGGTTCTATGAATACATGATATGGAACGGAAATGAACATACGGATTCAAGATATAAAATGCAAATATTAACTCTTAAAAGTATATAAGCCTTTTTTTAAGCAAATTTTGAAATTAAGACTTCAAATTTATATACATTTAACCCTTATAGGAGCGTTGGTTAAACCCAAACATTGTAGATTAAGTCGACACGAATTCGTGAGTATATATCAAACCCGAGCGTTGACGGTCCATTGTGTTGAGTCGTTGAGTTTGCGCGAATTCGGTCGGTTTCTGTCATGCTCTTTATACGTTACGGTACCAGAACTACTCCAAAACAAAAAAAGGAAAAAAAAACCTGAACAAAATGGTTCTCGATCAAAGACTTGCCTTACAATACCGTAACTTTTTCAGTTTATTTACGATTTAATTTTTGTGAATTTAATGGACGGTTCTAGGAATACATGATATGAAACGGACATGAACATACGGATTCAAGATATAAAATGCAAATATTAACTCTTAAAAGTATATAAGCCTTTTTTTTAATCAAATGTTGAAATTAAGACTTCAAATTTATACACATTTAACCCTTTTAGGAGAGTTGGTTAAACCCAAACATTGTAGATTAAGTCGACACGAATTCGAGGGTATTTATCAAACCCGAGCGTTGACGGTCCATTGTGTTGAGTCGTTGAGTTTGCTCGAATTCGGTCGGTTTCTGTCATTCTCTTTTGTCGTTACGGTACCAGAACGACACCAAAACAAAAAAAGGAAAAAAAACCAGAACAAAATGGTTCCCGATCAAAGACTTGCCATACAATACCGTAACTTTTTCAGTTTATTTACGATTTATTTTTTGTGAATTTAATGGACGGTTCTATGAATACATGATAGGGAACGGACATGAACATTCGGATTGAAGATATAAAATGCAAATATAAACTCTTAAAAGTATATAAGCCTTTTTTTAAGCAAATTTTAAAATTAAGACTTCAAATTTATATACATTTAAACTTTATAGAAGCGTTGTTTAAACCCAAACATTGTAGATTAAGTCGACACGAATTCGTGAGTATTTATCAAACCCGAGCGTTAACGGTCCATTGTGTTGAGTCGTTGAGTTTGTGCGAATTCGGTCGGTTTCTGTCGTGCTCTTTAGACGTTACGGTACCATAACTACTCGAAAACAAAAAAAAGAAAAAAAAACAGAACAAAATGGTTCCCAATCAAAGACTTGCCATACAATACCTTAACTTTTTCAGTTTGTTTACGATTTAATTTTTGTGAATTTAATGGACGGTTCTATGAATACATGATATGGAACGGACATGAACAAACGGATTCAAGATATAAAATGCAAATATTAACTCTTAAAAGTATATAAGCCTTTTTTTAAGCAAATTTTGAAATTAAGACTTCAAATTTATATACATTTAACCTTTATAGAAGCGTTGTTTAAACCCAAACGTTGTAGATTAAGTCGACACGACTTCGTGAGTATTTATCAAACCCGAGCATTAACGGTCCATTGTGTTGAGTCGTTGAGTTTGTGCGAATTCGGTCGGTTTCTGTCATGCTCTTTAGACGTTACGGTACCATAACTACTCGAAAACAAAAAAAAGAAAAAAAACCAGAACAAAATGGTTCCCAATTAAAGACTTGCCATACAATACTTAACTTTTTCAGTTTATTTACGATTTATTTTTTGTGAATTTAATGGACGGTTCTATGAATACATGATTTGGAACGGACATGAACATACGGATTCAAGATATAAAATGCAAATATTAACTCTTAAAAGTATATAAGCCTTTTTTTAAGCAAATTTTGAAATTAAGACTTCAAATTTATATACATTTAACCCTTTTAGGAGAGTTGGTTAAACATAAACATTGTAGATTAAGTCGACACGAATTCGAGGGTATTTATCAAACCCGAGCGTTGACGGTCCATTTTGTTGAGTCGTTGAGTTTGTGCGAATTAGGTCGGTTTCTGTCATGCTCTTTAGTCGTTACGGTACCAGAACTACAGCAAAACAAAAAAAAGGAAAAAAAACCAAAACAAAATGGTTCCCGATCAAAGACATGCCATACAATACTGTAACTTTTTCAGATTATTTACGATTTATTTTTTGTGAATTTAATGGACGGTTATGGGAATACATGATATGGAACGGACATGAACATACGGATTGAAGATATAAAATGCAAATATTAACTCTTAAAAGTATATAAGCCTTTTTTTTAATCAAATGTTGAAATTAAGACTTCAAATTTATACACATTTAACCATTTAGGAGCGTTGGTTAAACCAAAAATTGTAGATTAAGTCGACTCGAATTTTTGGGTATTTATCAAACCCGAGCGAAGACGGTCCATTGTGCTGAGTCGTTGAGTTTGCCCGAATTCGGTTGGTTTCTGTCGTGCTCTTTAGTCGTTACGGTACCATAACTACACCAAAACAAAAAAAAAAAAAAAAAAGAACAAAATGGTTCCCGATCAAAGGCTTGCCTTACAATACCGTAACTTTTTCAGTTTATTTACGATTTATTTTTTGTGAATTTAAAGGACGGATCTGGGAATACATGATATGGAATGGACATGAACATACGGATTCAAGATATAAAATGCAAATATTAACTCTTAAAAGTATATAAGCCTTTTTTTTAATCAAATGTTGAAATTAAGACTTCAAATTTATACACATTTAACCCTTTTAGGAGAGTTGGTTAAACCCAAACACTGTAGATTAAGTCGACACGAATTCGAGGGTATTTATCAAACCCGAGCGTTGACGGTCCATTGTGTTGAGTCGTTGAGTTTGCTCGAATTCGGTCGGTTTCTGTCATTCTCTTTTGTCGTTACGGTACCAGATCTACACCAAAACAAAAAAAGGAAAAAAAACCAAAACAAAATGGTTCCCGATCAAAGACTTGCCAAACAATACCGTAACTTTTTCAGTTTATTTACGATTTATTTTTTGTGAATTTAATGGACGGTTCTAGGAATACATGATATGAAACGGACATGAACATACGGATTCAAGATATAAAATGCAAATATTAACTCTTAAAAGTATATAAGCCTTTTTTTAATCAAATGTTGAAATTAAGACTTCAAATTTATACACATTTAAACCTTTTAGGAGAGTTGGTTAAACCCAAACATTGTAGATTAAGTCGACACGAATTCGAGGGTCTTTATCAAACCCGAGCGTTGACGGTCCATTGTGTTGAGTCGTTGAGTTTGCTCGAATTCGGTCGGTTTCTGTCATTCTCTTTTGTCGTTACGGTACCAGAACGACACCAAAACAAAAAAAGGAAAAAAAACCAAAACAAAATGGTTCCCGATCAAAGACTTGCCAAACAATACCGTAACTTTTTCAGTTTATTTACGATTTATTTTTTGTGAATTTAATGGACGGTTCTATGAATACATGATAGGGAACGGACATGAACATACGGATTCAAGATATAAAATGCAAATATTAACTCTTAAAAGTATATAAGCCTTTTTTTAAGCAAATTTTGAAATTAAGACTTCAAATTTATATACATTTAACCCTTATAGAAGCGTTGATTAAACCCAAACATTGTAGATTAAGTCAACACGAATTCATGAGTATTTATCAAACCCGAGCGTTGACGGTCCATTGTGTTGAGTCGTTGAGTTTGTGCGAATTCGGTCGGTTTCTGTCGTGCTCTTTAGTCGTTACGGTACCAGAACTACACCAAAACAAAAAAAAGGAAAAAAAACCAAAACAAAAGAAAGAAAAAAAAAACCAGAACAAAGTGGTTTACAATACCGTAACTTTTTCAGTTTATTTACGATTTATTTTTTGTGAATTTAATGGACGGTTCTATGAATACATGATAGGGAACGGACATGAACATTCGGATTCAAGATATAAAATGCAAATATTAACTCTTAAAAGTATATAAGCCTTTTTTTTAAGCAAATTTTAAAATTAAGACTTCAAATTTATATACATTTAAACTTTATAGAAGCGTTGTTTAAACCCAAACATTGTAGATTAAGTCGACACGAATTCGTGAGTATTTATCAAACCCAAGCGTTAACGGTCCATTGTGTTGAGTCGTTGAGTTTGTGCGAATTCGGTCGGTTTCTGTCATGCTCTTTAGACGTTACGGTACCATAACTACTCCAAAACAAAAAAAAGAAAAAAAACCAGAACAAAGTGGTTCCCGATCAAAGACTTGCCATACAATACCGTAACTTTTTCAGTTTATTTACGATTTATTTTTTGTGAATTTAATGGACGGTTCTATGAATACATGATATGGAACGGACATGAACATACGGATTGAAGATATAAAATGCAAATATTAACTCTTAAAATTATATAAGCCTTTTTTTAAGCAAATTTTGAAATTAAGACTTCAAATTTATATACATTTAACCCTTATAGGAGCGTTGGTTAAACCCAAACATTGTAGATTAAGTCGACACGAATTCGTGAGTATATATCAAACCCGAGCGTTGACGGTCCATTGTGTTGAGTCGTTGAGTTTGCGCGAATTCGGTCGGTTTCTGTCATGCTCTTTATACGTTACGGTACCAGAACTACTCCAAAACAAAAAAAGGAAAAAAAAAACCTGAACAAAATGGTTCTCGATCAAAGACTTGCCTTACAATACCGTAACTTTTTCAGTTTATTTACGATTTAATTTTTGTGAATTTAATGGACGGTTCTAGGAATACATGATATGAAACGGACATGAACATACGGATTCAAGATATAAAATGCAAATATTAACTCTTAAAAGTATATAAGACTTTTTTTTAATCAAATGTTGAAATTAAGACTTCAAATTTATACACATTTAACCCTTTTAGGAGAGTTGGTTAAACCCAAACATTGTAGATTAAGTCGACACGAATTCGAGGGTATTTATCAAACCCGAGCGTTGACGGTCCATTGTGTTGAGTCGTTGAGTTTGCTCGAATTCGGTCGGTTTCTATCATTCTCTTTTGTCGTTACGGTACCAGAACGACACCAAAACAAAAAAAGGAAAAAAAACCAGAACAAAATGGTTCCCGATCAAAGACTTGCCATACAATACCGTAACTTTTTCAGTTTATTTACGATTTATTTTTTGTGAATTTAATGGACGGTTCTATGAATACATGATAGGGAACGGACATGAACATTCGGATTCAAGATATAAAATGCCAATATTAACTCTTAAAAGTATATAAGCCTTTTTTTAAGCAAATTTTAAAATTAAGACTTCAAATTTATATACATTTAAACTTTATAGAAGCGTTGTTTAAACCCAAACATTGTAGATTAAGTCGACACGAATTCGTGAGTATTTATCAAACCCGAGCGTTAACGGTCCATTGTGTTGAGTCGTTGAGTTTGTGCGAATTCGGTCGTTTTCTGTCATGCTCTTTAAACGTTACGGTACCATAACTACTCGAAAACAAAAAAAAAAAAAAAAAACAGAACAAAATGGTTCCCAATCAAAGACTTGCCATACAATACCTTAACTTTTTCAGTTTGTTTACGATTTAATTTTTGTGAATTTAATGGACGGTTCTATGAATACATGATATGGAACGGACATGAACAAACGGATTCAAGATATAAAATGCAAATATTAACTCTTAAAAGTATATAAGCCTTTTTTTAAGCAAATTTTGAAATTAAGACTTCAAATTTATATACATTTAACCCTTATAGAAGCGTTGTTTAAACCCAAACATTGTAGATTAAGTCGACACGACTTCGTGAGTATTTATCAAACCCGAGCGTTAACGGTCCATTGTGTTGAGTCGTTGAGTTTGTGCGAATTCGGTCGGTTTCTGTCATGCTCTTTAGACGTTACGGTACCATAACTACTCGAAAACAAAAAAAAGAAAAAAAACCAGAACAAAATGGTTCCCAATCAAAGACTTGCCATACAATACTTAACTTTTTCAGTTTATTTACGATTTATTTTTTGTGAATTTAATGGACGGTTCTATGAATACATGATTTGGAACGGACATGAACATACGGATTCAAGATATAAAATGCAAATATTAACTCTTAAAAGTATATAAGCCTTTTTTTAAGCAAATTTTGAAATTAAGACTTCAAATTTATATACATTTAACCCTTTTAGGAGAGTTGGTTAAACATAAACATTGTAGATTAAGTCGACACGAATTCGAGGGTATTTATCAAACCCGAGCGTTGACGGTCCATTTTGTTGAGTCGTTGAGTTTGTGCGAATTAGGTCGGTTTCTGTCATGCTCTTTAGTCGTTACGGTACCAGAACTACAGCAAAACAAAAAAAAGGAAAAAAAAACCAAAACAAAATGGTTCCCGATCAAAGACATGCCATACAATACTGTAACTTTTTCAGTTTATTTACGATTTATTTTTTGTGAATTTAATGGACGGTTATGGGAATACATGATATGGAACGGACATGAACATACGGATTGAAGATATAAAATGCAAATATTAACTCTTAAAAGTATATAAGCCTTTTTTTTAATCAAATGTTGAAATTAAGACTTCAAATTTATACACATTTAACCCTTTAGGAGCGTTGGTTAAACCAAAAATTGTAGATTAAGTCGACTCGAATTTTTGGGTATTTATCAAACCCGAGCGAAGACGGTCCATTGTGCTGAGTCGTTGAGTTTGCCCGAATTCGGTTGGTTTCTGTCGTGCTCTTTAGTCGTTACGGTACCATAACTACACCAAAACAAAAAAAGGAAAAAAAAAAAACAAAATGGTTCCCGATCAAAGGCTTGCCTTACAATACCGTAACTTTTTCAGTTTATTTACGATTTATTTTTTGTGAATTTAAAGGACGGATCTGGGAATACATGATATGGAATGGACATGAACATACGGATTCAAGATATAAAATGCAAATATTAACTCTTAAAAGTATATAAGCCTTTTTTTAATCAAATGTTGAAATTAAGACTTCAAATTTATACACATTTAAACCTTTTAGGAGAGTTGGTTAAACCCAAATATTGTAGATTAAGTCGACACGAATTCGAGGGTCTTTATCAAACCCGAGCGTTGACGGTCCATTGTGTTGAGTCGTTGAGTTTGCTCGAATTCGGTCGGTTTCTGTCATTCTCTTTTGTCGTTACGGTACCAGAACGACACCAAAACAAAAAAAGGAAAAAAAACCAAAACAAAATGGTTCCCGATCAAAGACTTGCCATACAATACCGTAACTTTTTCAGTTTATTTACGATTTATTTTTTGTGAATTTAATGGACGGTTCTATGAATACATGATAGGGAACGGACATGAACATACGGATTCAAGATATAAAATGCAAATATTAACTCTTAAAAGTATATAAGCCTTTTTTTAAGCAAATTTTGAAATTAAGACTTCAAATTTATATACATTTAACCCTTATAGAAGCGTTGATTAAACCCAAACATTGTAGATTAAGTCGACACGAATTCGTGAGTATTTATCAAACCCGAGCGTTGACGGTCCATTGTGTTGAGTCGTTGAGTTTGTGCGAATTCGGTCGGTTTCTGTCGTGCTCTTTAGTCGTTACGGTACCAGAACTACACCAAAACAAAAAAAAGGAAAAAAAACCAAAACAAAAGAAAGAAAAAAAAAAACCAGAACAAAGTGGTTTACAATACCGTAACTTTTTCAGTTTATTTACGATTTATTTTTTGTGAATTTAATGGACGGTTCTATGAATACATGATAGGGAACGGACATGAACATTCGGATTCAAGATATAAAATGCAAATATTAACTCTTAAAAGTATATAAGCCTTTTTTTTAAGCAAATTTTAAAATTAAGACTTCAAATTTATATACATTTAAACTTTATAGAAGCGTTGTTTAAACCCAAACATTGTAGATTAAGTCGACACGAATTCGTGAGTATTTATCAAACCCGAGCGTTAACGGTCCATTGTGTTGAGTCGTTGAGTTTGTGCGAATTCGGTCGGTTTCTGTCATGCTCTTTAGACGTTACGGTACCATAACTACTCCAAAACAAAAAAAAGAAAAAAAACCAGAACAAAGTGGTTCCCGATCAAAGACTTGCCATACAATACCGTAACTTTTTCAGTTTATTTACGATTTATTTTTTGTGAATTTAATGGACGGTTCTATGAATACATGATATGGAACGGACATGAACATACGGATTGAAGATATAAAATGCAAATATTAACTCTTAAAATTATATAAGCCTTTTTTTAAGCAAATTTTGAAATTAAGACTTCAAATTTATATACATTTAACCCTTATAGGAGCGTTGGTTAAACCCAAACATTGTAGATTAAGTCGACACGAATTCGTGAGTATATATCAAACCCGAGCGTTGACGGTCCATTGTGTTGAGTCGTTGAGTTTGCGCGAATTCGGTCGGTTTCTGTCATGCTCATTAGACGTTACGGTACCAGAACTACTCCAAAACAAAAAAAGGAAAAAAAAACTAGAACAAAATGGTTCCCGATCAAAGACTTGCCTTACAATAACGTAACTTTTTCAGTTTATTTACGATTTAATTTTTGTGAATTTAATGGACGGTTCTAGAAATACATGATATGGAACGGACATGAACATACGGATTCAAGATATAAAATGCAAATATTAACTCTTAAAAGTATATAAGCCTTTTTTTTTAATAAAATGTTGAAATTATGACTTCAAATTTATACACATTTAACCCTTTTAGGAGAGTTGGTTAAACATAAACATTGTAGATTAAGTCGACATGAATTCGTGAGTTTTTATCAAACCCCGAGCGTTGACGGTCCATTTTGTTGAGTCGTTGAGTTTGTGCGAATTCGGCCGGTTTCTGTCATGCTCTTTAGTCGTTACGGTACTAGAACTACACCAAAACAAAGAAGAGGAAAAAAAACCAAAACAAAATGGTTCCCAATCAAAGACTTGCCATACAATACCGTAACTTTTTCAGTTTATTTAGGATTTATTTTTTGTGAATTTAATGAACGGTTATGGGAATACATGATATGGAACGGACATGAACATACGGATTGAAGATATAAAATGCAAATATTAACTCTTAAAAGTATATAAGCCTTTTTTTTAATCAAATGTTGAAATTAAGACTTCAAATTTATACACATTTAACCCTTTTAGGAGCGTTGGTTAAACCAAAACATTGTAGATTAAGTCGACTCTAATTTGTGGGTATTTATCAAACCCGAGCGAAGACGGTCCATTGTGTTGAGTCGTTGAGTTTGCGCGAATTCGGTTGGTTTCTGTCGTGCTCTTTAGTCGTTACGCTACCATAACTACACCAAAACAAAAAAAGGAAAAAAAAACAGAACAAAATGGTTCCCGATCAAAGGCTTGCCTTACAATACCGTAACTTTTTCAGTTTATTTACGATTTATTTTTTGTGATATGGAACGGACATGAACTTACGGATTCAAGATACAAAATGCAAATATTAACTCTTAAAAGTATATAAGCCTTTTTTTTAATCAAATGTTGAAATTAAGACTTCAAATTTATACACATTTAACCCTTTTAGGAGAGTTGGTTAGACCCAAACATTGTAGATTAAGTCGACACGAATTCGAGGGTATTTATCAAACCCGAGCGTTGACGGTCCATTGTGTTGAGTCGTTGAGTTTGCTCGAATTCGGTCGGTTTCTGTCATTCTCTTTTGTCGCTACGGTACCAGAACGACACCAAAACAAAAAAAGGAAAAAAAACCAGAACAAAATGGTTCCCGATCAAAGACTTGCCATACAATACCGTAACTTTTTCAGTTTATTTACGATTTATTTTTTGTGAATTTAACGGACGGTTCTATGAATACATGATATGGAAAGGACATGAACATACGGATTCAAGATATAAAATGCAAATATTAACTCTTAAAACTATATAAGCCTTTTTTTTAATCAAATTTTGAAATTAAGACTTCAAATTTATAAACATTTAACCCTTATAGGAGCGTTGGTTAAACCCAAACATTGTAGATTAAGTCGACACGAATTCGTGAGTATATATCAAACCCGAGCGTTGACGGTCCATTGTGTTCAGTCGTTGAGTTTGCGCGAATTCGGTCGGTTTCTGTCATGCTCAATAGACGTTACGGTACCAGAACTACTCCAAAACAAAAAAAGGAAAAAAAAAACCAGAACAAAATGGTTCCCGATCAAAGACTTGCCTTACAATAACGTAACTTTTTCAGTTTATTTACGATTTATTTTTTGTGAATTTAATGGACGGTTCTAGGAATACATGATATGGAACGGACATGAACATACGGATTCAAGATATAAAATGCAAATATTAACTCTTAAAAGTATATAAGCCTTTTTTTTAATCAAATGTTGAAATTAAGACTTCAAATTTATACACATTTAACCCTTTTAGGAGAGTTGGTTAAACCCAAACTTTGTAGATTAAGTCGACACGAATTCGAGGGTATTTATCAAACCCGAGCGTTGACGGTCCATTGTGTTGAGTCGTTGAGTTTGCTCGAATTCGGTCGGTTTCTGTCATTCTCTTTTGTCGTTACGGTACCAGAACTACACCAAAACAAAAAAAGGAATAAAAACCAGAACAAAATGGTTCCCGATCAAAGACTTGCTATACAATACCGTAACTTTTTCAGTTTATTTACGATTTATTTTTTGTGAATTTAATGGACGGTTCTATGAATACATGATATGGAACGGACATGAACATACGTATTCAAGATATAAAATGCAAATATTAACTCTTAAAAGTATATAAGCCTTTTTTTTAAGCAAATTTTGAAATTAAGACTTCAAATTTATATACATTAAACCCTTATAGGAGCGTTGGTTAAACCCAAACATTGTAGATTAAGTCGACACTAATTCGTGAGTATATATCAAACCCGAGCGTTGACGGTCCATTGTGTTGAGTCGTTGAGTTTGCGCGAATTCGGTCGGTTTCTGTCATGCTCAATAGACGTTACGGTACCAGAACTACTCCAAAAAAAAAAAAGAAAAAAAAAAAACAGAACAAAATGGTTCCCGATCAAAGACTTGCCTTACAATACCGTAACTTTTTTAGTTTATTTACGATTTATTTTTTGTGAATTTAATGGACGGTTCTAGGAATACATGATATGGAACGGACATGAACATACGGATTCAAGATATAAAATGCAAATATTAACTCTTAAAAGTATATAAGCCTTTTTTTTAATCAAATGTTGAAATTAAGACTTCAAATTTATACACATTTAACCCTTTTAGGAGAGTTGGTTAAACCCAAACTTTGTAGATTAAGTCGACACGAATTCGAGGGTATTTATCAAACCCGAGCGTTGACGGTCCATTGTGTTGAGTCGTTGAGTTTGCTCGAATTCGGTCGGTTTCTGTCATTCTCTTTTGTCGTTACGGTACCAGAACTACACCAAAACAAAAAAGGAAAAAAAACCAGAACAAAATGGTTCCCGATCAAAGACTTCCCATACAATACCGCAACTTTTTCAGTTTATTTACGATTTATTTTTTGTGAATTTAATGGACGGTTCTGGGAATACATGATATGGAACGGACATGAACATGCGTATTCAAGATATAAAATGCAAATATTAACTCTTAAAAGTATATAAGCCTTTTTTTTAATCAAATGTTGAAATTAAGACTTCAAATTTATACACATTTAACCCTTTTAGGAGAGTTGGTTAAACCCAAACTTTGTAGATTAAGTCGACACGAATTCGAGGGTATTTATCAAACCCGAGCGTTGACGGTCCATTGTGTTGAGTCGTTGAGTTTGCTCGAATTCGGTCGGTTTCTGTCATTCTCTTTTGTCATTACGGTACCAGAACTACACCAAAACAAAAAAAGGAAAAAAAACCAGAACAAAATGGTTCCCGATCAAAGACTTGCCATACAATACCGTAACTTTTTCAGTTTATTTACGATTTATTTTTTGTGAATTTAACGGACGGTTCTATGAATACATGATATGGAACGGACATGAACATACGGATTCAAGATATAAAATGCAAATATTAACTCTTAAAAGTATATAAGCCTTTTTTTTAATCAAATGTTGAAATTAAGACTTCAAATTTATACACATTTAACCCTTTTAGGAGAGTTGGTTAAACCCAAACTTTGTAGATTAAGTCGACACGAATTCGAGGGTATTTATCAAACCCGAGCGTTGACGGTCCATTGTGTTGAGTCGTTGAGTTTGCTCGAATTCGGTCGGTTTCTGTCATTCTCTTTTGTCGTTACGGTACCAGAACTACACCAAAACAAAAAAAGGAAAAAAAACCAGAACAAAATGGTTCCCGATCAAAGACTTGCCATACAATACCGTAACTTTTTCAGTTTATTTACGATTTATTTTTTGTGAATTTAACGGACGGTTCTATGAATACATGATATGGAACGGACATGAACATACGGATTCAAGATATAAAATGCAAATATTAACTCTTAAAAGTATATAAGCCTTTTTTTTAATCAAATTTTGAAATTAAGACTTCAAATTTATAAACATTTAACCCTTATAGGAGCGTTGGTTAAACCCAAACATTGTAGATTAAGTCGACACGAATTCGTGAGTATATATCAAACCCGAGCGTTGACGGTCCATTGTGTTGAGTCGTTGAGTTTGCGCGAATTCGGTCGGTTTCTGTCATGCTCAATAGACTTTACGGTACCAGAACTACTCCAAAACAAAAAAAGGAAAAAAAAAACCAGAACAAAATGGTTCCCGATCAAAGACTTGCCTTACAATAACGTAACTTTTTCAGTTTATTTACGATTTATTTTTTGTGAATTTAATGGACGGTTCTAGGAATACATGATATGGAACGGACATGAACATACGGATTCAAGATATAAAATGCAAATATTAACTCTTAAAAGTATATAAGCCTTTTTTTTAATCAAATGTTGAAATTAAGACTTCAAATTTATACACATTTAACCCTTTTAGGAGAGTTGGTTAAACCCAAACTTTGTAGATTAAGTCGACACGAATTCGAGGGTATTTATCAAACCCGAGCGTTGACGGTCCATTGTGTTGAGTCGCTGAGTTTGCTCGAATTCGGTCGGTTTCTGTCATTCTCTTTTGTCGTTACGGTACCAGAACTACACCAAAACAAAAAAAGGAATAAAAACCAGAACAAAATGGTTCCCGATCAAAGACTTGCCATACAATACCGTAACTTTTTCAGTTTATTTACGATTTATTTTTTGTGAATTTAACGGACGGTTCTATGAATACATGATATGGAACGGACATGAACATACGGATTCAAGATATAAAATGCAAATATTAACTCTTAAAAGTATATAAGCCTTTTTTTTAATCAAATTTTGAAATTAAGACTTCAAATTTATAAACATTTAACCCTTATAGGAGCGTTGGTTAAACCTAAACATTGTAGATTAAGTCGACACGAATTCGTGAGTATATATCAAACCCGAGCGTTGACGGTCCATTGTGTTGAGTCGTTGAGTTTGCGCGAATTCGGTCGGTTTCTGTCATGCTCAATAGACTTTACGGTACCAGAACTACTCCAAAACAAAAAAGGAAAAAAAAAACCAGAACAAAATGGTTCCCGATCAAAGACTCGCCTTACAATACCGTAACTTTTTCAGTTTATTTACGATTTATTTTTTGTGAATTTAATGGACGGTTCTATGAATACATGATATGGAACGGACATGAACATACGTATTCAAGATATAAAATGCAAATATTAACTCTTAAAAGTATATAAGCCTTTTTTTTAAGCAAATTTTGAAATTAAGACTTCAAATTTATATACATTTAACCCTTATAGGAGCGTTGGTTAAACCCAAACATTGTAGATTAAGTCGACACGAATTCGTGAGTATATATCAAACCCGAGCGTTGACGGTCCATTGTGTTGAGTCGTTGAGTTTGCGCGAATTCGGTCGGTTTCTGTCATGCTCAATAGACGTTACGGTACCAGAACTACTCCAAAACAAAAAAAGAAAAAAAAAACCAGAACAAAATGGTTCCCGATCAAAGACTTGCCTTACAGTACCGTAACTTTTTTAGTTTATTTACGATTTATTTTTTGTGAATTTAATGGACGGTTCTAGGAATACATGATATGGAACGGACATGAACATACGGATTCAAGATATAAAATGCAAATATTAACTCTTAAAAGTATATAAGCCTTTTTTTTAATCAAATGTTGAAATTAAGACTTCAAATTTATACACATTTAACCCTTTTAGGAGAGTTGGTTAAACCCAAACTTTGTAGATTAAGTCGACACGAATTCGAGGGTATTTATCAAACCCGAGCGTTGACGGTCCATTGTGTTGAGTCGTTGAGTTTGCTCGAATTCGGTCGGTTTCTGTCATTCTCTTTTGTCTTTACGGTACCAGAACTACACCAAAACAAAAAAAGAAATAAAAGCCAGAACAAAATGGTTCCCGATCAAAGACTTGCCATACAATACCGTAACTTTTTCAGTTTATTTACGATTTATTTTTTGTGAATTTAATGGACGGTTCTATGAATACATGATATGGAACGGACATGAACATACGTATTCAAGATATAAAATGCAAATATTAACTCTTAAAAGTATATAAGCCTTTTTTTTAAGCAAATTTTGAAATTAAGACTTCAAATTTATACACATTTAACCCTTTTAGGAGAGTTGGTTAAACATAAACATTGTAGATTAAGTCGACATGAATTCGTGAGTTTTTATCAAACCCGAGCGTTGACGGTCCATTTTGTTGAGTCGTTGAGTTTGTGCGAATTCGGCCGGTTTCTGTCATGCTCTTTAGTCGTTACGGTACTAGAACTACACCAAAACAAAGAAGAGGAAAAAAAACCAAAACAAAATGGTTCCCGATCAAAGACTCGCCTTACAATACCGTAACTTTTTCAGTTTATTTACTATTTATTTTTTGTGAATTTAATGGACGGTTCTAGGAATACATGATATGGAACGGACATGAACATACGGATTCAAGATATAAAATGCAAATATTAACTCTTAAAAGCATATAAGCCTTTTTTTTAATCAAATGTTGAAATTAAGACTTCAAATTTATACACATTTAACCCTTTTAGGAGAGTTGGTTAAACCCAAACTTTGTAGATTAAGTCGACACGAATTCGATGGTATTTATCAAACCCGAGCGTTGACGGTCCATTGTGTTGAGTCGTCGAGTTTGCGCGAATTCGGTCGGTTTCTGTCTTGCTCAATAAACGTTACGGTACCAGAACTACTCCAAAACAAAAAAAGAAAAAAAAAACCAGAACAAAATGGTTCCCGATCAAAGACTTGCCTTACAATACCGTAACTTTTTCAGTTTATTTAAGATTTATTTTTTGTGAATTTAATGGACGGTTCTAGGAATACATGATATGGAACGGACATGAACATACGGATTCAAGATATAAAATGCAAATATTAACTCTTAAAAGTGTATAAGCCTTTTTTTTAATCAATTGTTGAAATTAAGACTTCAAATTTATACACATTTAACCCTTTTTGGAGAGTTGGTTAAACCCAAACTTTGTAGATTAAGTCGACACGAATTCGAGGGTATTTATCAAACCCGAACGTTGACGGTCCATTGTGTTGAGTCGTTGAGTTTGCTCGAATTCGGTCGGTTTCTGTCATTCTCTTTTGTCGTTACGGTACCAGAACTACACCAAAACAAAAAAAGGAAAAAAAACCAGAACAAAATGGTTCCCGATCAAAGACTTGCCATACAATACCGTAACTTTTTCAGTTTATTTACGATTTATTTTTTGTGAATTTAATGGACGGTTCTATGAATACATGATATGGAACGGACATGAACATACGGATTCAAGATATAAAATGCAAATATTAACTCTTAAAAGTATATAAGCCTTTTTTTTAAGCAAATTTTGAAATTAAGACTTCCAATTTATATACATTTAACCCTTATAGGAGCGTTGGTTAAACCCAAACATTGTAGATTAAGTCGACACGAATTCGTGAGTATATATCAAACCCGAGCGTTGACGGTCCATTGTGTTGAGTCGTTGAGTTTGCGCGAATTCGGTCGGTTTCTGTCATGCTCTTTAGACGTTACGGTACCATAACTACTCGAAAACAAAAAAAAGAAAAAAAAACGAACAAAATGGTTCCCAATCAAAGACTCGCCATACAATACCTTAACTTTTTCAGTTTATTTACGATTTAATTTTTGTGAATTTAATGGACGGTTCTATGAATACATGATATGGAACGGACATGAACAAACGGATTCAATATATAGAATGCAAATATTAACTCTTAAAAGAATATAAGCCTTTTTTAAGCAAATTTTGAAATTAAGACATCAAATTTATATACATTTAACCCTTATAGAAGCGTTGTTTAAACCCAAACATTGTAGATTAAGTCGACACGAATTCGTGAGTATATATCAAACCCGAGCGTTGACGGGCCATTGTGTTGAGTCGTTGAGTTTGCGCGAATTCGGTCGGTTTCTGTCATGCTCTTTAGACGTTACGGTACCAGAACTACACCAAAACAAAAAAAGGAAAAAAAACCAGAACAAAATGGTTCCCGATCAAAGACTTGCCATACAATACCGTAACATTTTCAGTTTATTTACGATTTATTTTTTGTGAATTTAATGGACGGTTCTATGAATACATGATATGGAACGGACATGAACATACGGATTCAAGATATAAAATGCAAATATTAACTCTTAAAAGTATATAAGCCTTTTTTTTAAGCAAATTTTGAAATTAAGACTTCAAATTTATATACATTTAACCCTTATAGGAGCGTTGGTTAAACCCAAACATTGTAGATTAAGTCGACACGAATTCGTGAGTATATATCAAACCCGAGCGTTGACGGTCCATTGTGTTGAGTCGTTGAGTTTGCGCGAATTCGGTCGGTTTCTGTCATGCTCTTTAGACGTTACGGTACCATAACTACTCGAAAACAAAAAAAAGAAAAAAAAACAGAACAAAATGGTTCCCAATCAAAGACTTGCCATACAATACCTTAACTTTTTCAGTTTATTTACGATTTAATTTTTGTGAATTTAATGGACGGTTCTATGAATACATGATATGGAACGGAAATGAACATACGGATTCAAGATATAAAATGCAAATATTAACTCTTAAAAGTATATAAGCCTTTTTTTAAGCAAATTTTGAAATTAAGACTTCAAATTTATATACATTTAACCCTTATAGGAGCGTTGGTTAAACCCAAACATTTTAGATTAAGTCGACACGAATTCGTGAGTATATATCAAACCCGAGCGTTGACGGTCCATTGTGTTGAGTCGTTGAGTTTGCGCGAATTCGGTCGGTTTCTGTCATGCTCTTTATACGTTACGGTACCAGAACTACTCCAAAACAAAAAAAGGAAAAAAAACCCTGAACAAAATGGTTCCCGATCAAAGACTTGCCTTACAATACCGTAACTTTTTCAGTTTATTTACGATTTAATTTTTGTGAATTTAATGGACGGTTCTAGGAATACATGATATGGAACGGACATGAACATACGGATTCAAGATATAAAATGCAAATATTAACTCTTAAAAGTATATAAGCCTTTTTTTTAATCAAATGTTGAAATTAAGACTTCAAATTTATACACATTTAACCCTTTTAGGAGAGTTGGTTAAACCCAAACATTGTAGATTAAGTCGACACGAATTCGAGGGTGTTTATCAAACCCGAGCGTTGACGGTCCATTGTGTTGAGTCGTTGAGTTTGCTCGAATTCGGTCGGTTTCTGTCATTCTCTTTTGTCGTTACGGTACCAGAACGACACCAAAACAAAAAAAGGAAAAAAAACCAGAACAAAATGGTTCCTGATCAAAGACTTGCCATACAATACCGTAACTTTTTCAGTTTATTTACGATTTATTTTTTTTGAATTTAATGGACGGTTCTATGAATACATGATAGGGAACGGACATGAACATTCGGATTCAAGATATAAAATGCAAATATTAACTCTTAAAAGTATATAAGCCTTTTTTTTAAGCAAATTTTAAAATTAAGACTTCAAATTTATATACATTTAAACTTTATAGAAGCGTTGTTTAAACCCAAATATTGAAGATTAAGTCGACACGAATTCGTGAGTATTTATCAAACCCGAGCGTTAACGGTCCATTGTGTTGAGTCGTTGAGTTTGTGCGAATTCGGTCGGTTTCTGTCATGCTCTTTAGACGTTACAGTACCATAACTACTCGAAAACAAAAAAAAGAAAAAAAAACAGAACAAAATGGTTCCCAATCAAAGACTTGCCATACAATACCTTAACTTTTTCAGTTTATTTACGATTTAATTTTTGTGAATTTAATGGACGGTTCTATGAATACATGATATGGAACGGACATGAACAAACGGATTCAAGATATAAAATGCAAATATTAACTCTTAAAAGTATATAAGCCTTTTTTTAAGCAAATTTTGAAATTAAGACTTCAAATTAATATACAGTTAACCCTTATAGAAGCGTTGTTTAAACCCAAACATTGTAGATTAAGTCGACACGACTTCGTGAGTATTTATCAAACCCGATCGTTAACGGTCCATTGTGTTGAGTCGTTGAGTTTGTGCGAATTCGGTCGGTTTCTGTCATGCTCTTTAGACGTTACGGTACCATAACTACTCGAAAACAAAAAAAAGAAAAAAAACCAGAACAAAATGGTTCCCAATCAAAGACTTGCCATACAATACCTTAACTTTTTCAGTTTATTTACGATTTATTTTTTGTGAATTTAATGGACGGTTCTATGAATACATGATTTGGAACGGACATGAACATACGGATTCAAGATATAAAATGCAAATATTAACTCTTAAAAGTATATAAGCCTTTTTTTAAGCAAATTTTGAAATTAAGACTTCAAATTTATATACATTTAACCCTTTTAGGGGAGTTGGTTAAACATAAACATTGTAGATTAAGTCAACACGAATTCGAGGGTATTTATCAAACCCGAGCGTTGACGGTCCATTTTGTTGAGTCGTTGAGTTTGTGCGAATTAGGTCGGTTTCTGTCATGCTCTTTAGTCGTTACGGTACCAGAACTACAGCAAAACAAAAAAAAGGAAAAAAAACCAAAACAAAATGGTTCCCGATCAAAGACATGCCATACAATACTGTAACTTTTTCAGTTTATTTACGATTTATTTTTTGTGAATTTAATGGACGGTTATGGGAATACATGATATGGAACGGACATGAACATACGGATTGAAGATATAAAATGCAAATATTAACTCTTAAAAGTATATAAGCCTTTTTTTTAATAAAATGTTGACATTAAGACTTCAAATTTATACACATTTAACCCTTTAGGAGCGTTGGTTAAACCAAAAATTGTAGATTAAGTCGACTCGAATTTTTGTGTATTTATCAATCCCGAGCGAAGACGGTCCATTGTGCTGTGTCGTTGAGTTTGCCCGAATTCGGTTGGTTTCTGTCGTGCTCTTTAGTCGTTACGGTACCATAACTACACCAAAACAAAAAAAGGAAAAAAAAAGAACAAAATGGTTCCCGATCAAAGGCTTGCCTTTCAATACCGTAACTTTTTCAGTTTATTTTTTGTGAATTTAAAGGACGGATCTGGGAATACATGATATGGAATGGACATGAACATACGGATTCAAGATATAAAATGCAAATATTAACTCTTAAAAGTATATAAGCCTTTTTTTAATCAAATGTTGAAATTAAGACTTCAAATTTATACACATTTAAACCTTTTAGGAGAGTTGGTTAAACCCAAACATTGTAGATTAAGTCGACACGAATTCGAGGGTCTTAATCAAACCCGAGCGTTGACGGTCCATTGTGTTGAGTCGTTGAGTTTGCTCGAATTCGGTCGGTTTCTGTCATTCTCTTTTGTCGTTACGGTACCAGAACGACACCAAAACAAAAAAAGGAAAAAAAACCAAAACAAAATGGTTCCCGATCAAAGACTTGCCATACAATACCGTAACTTTTTCAGTTTATTTACGATTTATTTTTTGTGAATTTAATGGACGGTTCTATGAATACATGATAGGGAACGGACATGAACATACGGATTCAAGATATAGAATGCAAATATTAACTCTTAAAAGTATATAAGCCTTTTTTTAAGCAAATTTTGAAATTAAGACTTCAAATTTATATACATTTAACCCTTATAGAAGCGTTGATTAAAACCAAACATCGTAGATTAAGTCGACACGAATTCGTGAGTATTTATCAAACCCGAGCGTTGACGGTCCATTGTGTTGAGTCGTTGAGTTTGTGCGAATTCGGTCGGTTTCTGTCATGCTCTTTAGTCGTTACGGTACCAGAACTACACCAAAACAAAAAAAAGGAAAAAAAACCAAAACAAAAGAAAGAAAAAAAAACCAGAACAAAGTGGTTTACAATACCGTAACTTTTTCAGTTTATTTACGATTTATTTTTTGTGAATTTAATGGACGGTTCTATGAATACATGATAGGGAACGGACATGAACATTCGGATTCAAGATATAAAATGCAAATATTAACTCTTAAAAGAATATAAGCCTTTTTTTTAAGCAAATTTTAAAATTAAGACTTCAAATTTATATACATTTAAACTTTATAGAAGCGTTGTTTAAACCCAAACATTGTAGATTAAGTCGACACGAATTCGTGAGTATTTATCAAACCCGAGCGTTAACGGTCCATTGTGTTGAGTCGTTGAGTTTGTGCGAATTCGGTCGGTTTCTGTCATGCTCTTTAGACGTTACGGTACCATAACTACTCCAAAACAAAAAAAAGAAAAAAAACCAGAACAAAGTGGTTCCCGATCAAAGACTTGCCATACAATACCGTATATTTTTCAGTTTATTTACGATTTATTTTTTGTGAATTTAATGGACGGTTCTATGAATACATGATATGGAACGGACATGAACATACGGATTGAAGATATAAAATGCAAATATTATCTCTTAAAATTATATAAGCCTTTTTTTAAGCAAATTTTGAAATTAAGACTTCAAATTTATATACATTTAACCCTTATAGGAGCGTTGGTTAAACCCAAACATTGTAGATTAAGTCGACACGAATTCGTGAGTATATATCAAACCCGAGAGTTGACGGTCCATTGTGTTGAGTCGTTGAGTTTGCGCGAATTCGGTCGTTTTCTGTCATGCTCATTAGACGTTACGGTACCAGAACTACTCCAAAACAAAAAAAGGAAAAAAAAACCAGAACAAAATGGTTCCCGATCAAAGACTTGCCTTACAATAACGTAACTTTTTCAGTTTATTTACGATTTAATTTTTGTGAATTTAATGGACGGTTCTAGAAATACATGAAATGGAACGGACATGAACATACGGATTCAAGATATAAAATGCAAATATTAACTCTTAAAAGTATATAAGCCTTTTTTTTAATAAAATGTTGAAATTAAGACTTCAAATTTATACACATTTAACCCTTTTAGGAGAGTTGGTTAAACATAAACATTGTAGATTAAGTCGACATGAATTCGTGAGTTTTTATCAAACCCGAGCGTTGACGGTCCATTTTGTTGAGTCGTTGAGTTTGTGCGAATTCGGCCGGTTTCTGTCATGCTCTTTAGTCGTTACGGTACTAGAACTACACCAAAACAAAGAAGAGGAAAAAAAACCAAAACAAAATGGTTCCCGATCAAAGACTTGCCATACAATACCGTAACTTTTTCAGTTTATTTATGATTTATTTTTTGTGAATTTAATGGACGGTTATGGGAATACATGATATGGAACGGACATGAACATACGGATTGAAGATATAAAATGCAAATATTAACTCTTAAAAGTATATAAGCCTTTTTTTTAATCAAATGTTGAAATTAAGACTTCAAATTTATACACATTTAACCCTTTTAGGAGCGTTGGTTAAACCAAAACATTGTAGATTAAGTCGACTCGAATTTGTGGGTATTTATCAAACCCGAGCGAAGACGGTCCATTGTGTTGAGTCGTTGAGTTTGCGCGAATTCGGTTGGTTTCTGCCGTGCTCTTTAGTCGTTACGGTACCATAACTACACCAAAACAAAAAAAGGAAAAAAAAAACAGAACAAAATGGTTCCCGATCAAAGGCTTGCGTTACAATACCGTAACTTTTTCAGTTTATTTACGATTTATTTTTTGTGAATTTAAAGGACGGATCTGGGAATACATGATATGGAACGGACATGAACTTACGGATTCAAGATACAAAATGCAAATATTAACTCTTAAAAGTATATAAACCTTTTTTTTAATCAAATGTTGAAATTAAGACTTCAAATTTATACACATTTAACCCTTTTAGGAGAGTTGGTTAAACCCAAACATTGTAGATTAAGTCGACACGAATTCGAGGGTATTTACCAAACCCGAGCGTTGACGGTCCATTGTGTTGAGTCGTTGAGTTTGCTCGAATTCGGTCGGTTTCTGTCATTCTCTTTTGTCGCTACGGTACCAGAACGACACCAAAACAAAAAAAGGAAAAAAAACCAGAACAAAATGGTTCCCGATCAAAGACTTGCCTTACAATACCGTAACTTTTTCAGTTAATTTACGATTTATTTTTTGTGAATTTAATGGACGGTTCTATGAATACATGATAGGGAACGGACATGAACATACGGATTCAAGATATAAAATGCAAATATTAACTCTTAAAAGTATATAAGCCTTTTTTTAAGCAAATTTTGAAATTAAGACTTCAAATTTATATACATTTAACCCTTATAGAAGCGTTGATTAAACCCAAACACTGTAGATTAAGCCGACACGAATTCGTGAGTATTTATCAAACCCGAGCGTTGACGGTCCATTGTGATGAGTCGTTGAGTTTGTGCGAATTCGGTCGGTTTCTGTCATGCTCTTTAGACGTTACGGTACCATAACTACTCCAAAACAAAAAAAAAGAAAAAAAACCAGAACAAAATGGTTCCCGATCAAAGACTTGCCATACAATACCGTAACTTTTTCAGTTTATTTACGATTTATTTTTTGTGAATTTAATGGACGGTTCTATGAATACATGATATGGAACGGACATGAACATACGGATTCAAGATATAAAATGCAAATATTAACTCTTAAAAGTATATAAGCCTTTTTTTAAGCAAATTTTGAAATTAAGACTTCAAATTTATATACATTTAACCCTTATAGGAGCGTTGGTTACCCAAACATTGTAGATTAAGTCGATACGAATTCGTGAGTATATATCAAACCCGAGCGTTGACGGTCCATTGTGTTGAGTCGTTGAGTTTGCGCGAATTCGGTCGGTTTCTGTCATGCTCATTAGACGTTACGGTACCAGAACTACTACAAAACAAAAAAAGGAAAAAAAAACCTGAACAAAATGGTTCCCGATCTAAGAATTGCCTTACAATACCGTAAATTTTTCAGTTTATTTACGATTTAATTTTTGTGAATTTAATGGACGGTTCTAGGAATACATGATATGGAACGGACATGAACATACGGATTCAAGATATAAAATGCAAATATTAACTCTTAAAAGTATATAAGCCTTTTTTTTAATCAAATGTTGAAATTAAGACTTCAAATTTATACACATTTAACCGTTTTAGGAGAGTTGGTTAAACCCAAACATTGTAGATTAAGTCGACACGAATTCGAGGGTATTTATCAAACCCGAGCGTTGACGGTCCATTTTGTTGAGTCGTTGAGTTTGCTCGAATTCGGTCGGTTTCTGTCATTCTCTTTTGTCGTTACGGTACCAGAACTACACCAAAACAAAAAAAGGAAAAAAAACCAGAACAAAATGGTTCCCGATCAAAAACTTGCCATACAATACCGTAACATTTTCAGTTTATTTACGATTTATTTTTTGTGAATTTAATGGATGGTTCTACGAATACATGATATGGAACGGACATGAACATACGGATTCAAGATATAAAATGCAAATATTAACTCTTAAAAGTATATAAGCCTTTTTTTTAAGCATATTTTGAAATTAAGACTTCAAATTTATATACATTTAACCCTTATAGGAGCTTTGGTTAAACCCAAACATTGTAGATTAAGTCGACACGAATTCGTGAGTATATATCAAACCCGAGCGTTGACGGGCCATTGTGTTGAGTCGTTGAGTTTGCGCGAATTCGATCGGTTTCTGTCATGCTCTTTAGACGTTACGGTACCAGAACTACACCAAAACAAAAAAAGGAAAAAAAACCAGAACAAAATGGTTCCCAATTAAAGACTTGCCATACAGTACCGTAACTTTTTCAGTTTATTTACGATTTATTTTTTGTGAATTTAATGGACGGTTCTATGAATACATGATATGGAACGGACATGAACATACGGATTCAAGATATAAAATGCAAATATTAACTTTTAAAAGTATATAGGTCAATTTTTTTAAGCAAATTTTGAAATTAAGACTTCAAATTTATATACATTTAACCCTTATAGGAGCGTTGGTTACCCAAACATTGTAGATTAAGTCGATACGAATTCGTGAGTATATATCAAACCCGAGCGTTGACGGTCCATTGTGTTGAGTCGTTGAGTTTGCGCGAATTCGGTCGGTTTCTGTCATGCTCATTAGACGTTACGGTACCAGAACTACTACAAAACAAAAAAAGGAAAAAAAAACCTGAACAAAATGGTTCCCGATCTAAGAATTGCCTTACAATACCGTAAATTTTTCAGTTTATTTACGATTTAATTTTTGTGAATTTAATGGACGGTTCTAGGAATACATGATATGGAACGGACATGAACATACGGATTCAAGATATAAAATGCAAATATTAACTCTTAAAAGTATATAAGCCTTTTTTTTAATCAAATGTTGAAATTAAGACTTCAAATTTATACACATTTAACCGTTTTAGGAGAGTTGGTTAAACCCAAACATTGTAGATTAAGTCGACACGAATTCGAGGGTATTTATCAAACCCGAGCGTTGACGGTCCATTTTGTTGAGTCGTTGAGTTTGCTCGAATTCGGTCGGTTTCTGTCATTCTCTTTTGTCGTTACGGTACCAGAACTACACCAAAACAAAAAAAGGAAAAAAAACCAGAACAAAATGGTTCCCGATCAAAAACTTGCCATACAATACCGTAACATTTTCAGTTTATTTACGATTTATTTTTTGTGAATTTAATGGATGGTTCTACGAATACATGATATGGAACGGACATGAACATACGGATTCAAGATATAAAATGCAAATATTAACTCTTAAAAGTATATAAGCCTTTTTTTTAAGCATATTTTGAAATTAAGACTTCAAATTTATATACATTTAACCCTTATAGGAGCTTTGGTTAAACCCAAACATTGTAGATTAAGTCGACACGAATTCGTGAGTATATATCAAACCCGAGCGTTGACGGGCCATTGTGTTGAGTCGTTGAGTTTGCGCGAATTCGATCGGTTTCTGTCATGCTCTTTAGACGTTACGGTACCAGAACTACACCAAAACAAAAAAAGGAAAAAAAACCAGAACAAAATGGTTCCCAATTAAAGACTTGCCATACAGTACCGTAACTTTTTCAGTTTATTTACGATTTATTTTTTGTGAATTTAATGGACGGTTCTATGAATACATGATATGGAACGGACATGAACATACGGATTCAAGATATAAAATGCAAATATTAACTTTTAAAAGTATATAGGTCAATTTTTTTAAGCAAATTTTGAAATTAAGACTTCAAATTTATATACATTTAACCCTTATAAGAGCGTTGGTTAAACCCAAACATTGTAGATTAAGTCGACACGAATTCGTGAGTATATATAAAACCCGAGCGTTGACGGTCCATTGTGTTGAGTCGTTGAGTTTGCGCGAATTCTGTCAGTTTCTGTCATGCTCTTTAGACGTTACGGTACCAGAACTACTCCAAAACAAAAAAAGGAAAAAAAAACCAGAACAAAATGGTTCCCGATCAAAGACGTGCCTTACAATAACGTAGCTTTTTCAGTTTATTTACGATTTAATTTTTGTGAATTTAATGGACGGTTCTAGAAATACATGATATGGAACGGACATGAACATACGGATTCAAGATATAAAATGCAAATATTAACTCTTAAAAGTATATAAGCCTTTTTTTTAATCAAATGTTGAAATTAAGACTTCAAATTTATACACATTTAACCCTTTTAGGAGAGTTGGTTAAACATAAACATTGTAGATTAAGACGACACGAATTCGTGAGTATTTATCAAACCCGAGCGTTGACGGTCCATTTTGTTGAGTCGTTGAGTTTGTGCGAATTCGGTCGGTTTCTGTCATGCTCTTTAGACGTTACGGTACCAGAACTACACCAAAACAAAAAAAGGAAAAAAAACCAGAACAAAATGGTTCCCGATCAAAGACTTGCCATACAGTACCGTAACTTTTTCAGTTTATTTACGATTTATTTTTTGTGAATTTAATGGACGGTTCTATGAATACATGATATGGAACGGACATGAACATACGGATTCAAGATATAAAATGCAAATATTAACTTTTAAAAGTATATAGGTCAATTTTTTTAAGCAAATTTTGAAATTAAGACTTCAAATTTATATACATTTAACCCTTATAAGAGCGTTGGTTAAACCCAAACATTGTAGATTAAGTCGACACGAATTCGTGAATATATATAAAACCCGAGCGTTGACGGTCCATTGTGTTGAGTCGTTGAGTTTGCGCGAATTCTGTCAGTTTCTGTCATGCTCTTTAGACGTTACGGTACCAGAACTACTCCAAAACAAAAAAAGGAAAAAAAAAACCAGAACAAAATGGTTCCCGATCAAAGACTTGCCTTACAATAACGTAGCTTTTTCAGTTTATTTACGATTTAATTTTTGTGAATTTAATGGACGGTTCTAGAAATACATGATATGGAACGGACATGAACATACGGATTCAAGGTATAAAATGCAAATATTAACTCTTAAAAGTATATAAGCCTTTTTTTTAATCAAATGTTGAAATTAAGACTTCAAATTTATACACATTTAACCCTTTTAGGAGACTTGGTTAAACATAAACATTGTAGATTAAGTCGACACGAATTCGTGAGTATTTATCAAACCCGAGCGTTGACGGTCCATTTTGTTGAGTCGTTGAGTTTGTGCGAATTCGGTCGGTTTCTGTCATGCTCTTTAGTCGTTACGGTACCAGAACTACACCAAAACAAAAAAAAGGAAAAAAAACCAAAACAAAATGGTTCCCGATCAAAGACTTGCCATACAATACCGTAACTTTTTCAGTTTATTTACGATTTATTTTTTGTGAATTTAATGGACGGTTATGGGAATACATGATATGGAATGGACATGAACATACGGATTGAAGATATAAAATGCAAATATTAACTCTTAAAAGTATATAAGCCTTTTTTTTAATCAAAGGTTGAAATTAAGACTTCAAATTTATACACATTTAACCCTTTTAGGAGCGTTGGTTAAACCAAAACATTGTAGATTAAGTCGACTCGAATTTGTGGGTATTTATCAAACCCGAGCGAAGACGGTCCATTGTGTTGAGTCGTTGAGTTTGCGCGAATTCGGTTGGTTTCTGTCGTGCTCTTTAGTCGTTACGGTACCATAACTACACCAAAACAAAAAAGGAAAAAAAACAGAACAAAATGGTTCCCGATCAAAGGCTTGCCTTACAATACAGTAACTTTTTCAGTTTATTTACGATTTATTTTTTGTGAATTTAAAGGACGGATCTGGGAATACATGATATGGAACGGACATGAACATACGGATTCAAGATATAAAATGCAAATATTAACTCTTAAAAGTATATAAGCCTTTTTTTTAATCAAATGTTGAAATTAAGACTTCAAATTTATACACATTTAACCCTTTTAGGAGAGTTTGTTAAACCCAAACATTGTAGATAAAGTCGACACGAATTCGAGGGTATTTATCAAACCCGAGCGTTGACGGTCCATTGTGTTGAGTCGTTGAGTTTGCTCGAATTCGGTCGGTTTCTGTCATTCTCTTTTGTCGTTACGGTACCAGAACGACACCAAAACAAAAAAAGGAAAAAAAACCAGAACAAAATGGTTCCCGATCAAAGACTTGCCATACAGTACCGTAACTTTTTCAGTTTATTTACGATTTATTTTTTGTGAATTTAATGGACGGTTCTATGAATACATGATATGGAACGGACATGAACATACGGATTCAAGATATAAAATGCAAATATTAACTTTTAAAAGTATATAGGTCAATTTTTTTAAGCAAATTTTGAAATTAAGACTTCAAATTTATATACATTTAACCCTTATAAGAGCGTTGGTTAAACCCAAACATTGTAGATTAAGTCGACACGAATTCGTGAATATATATAAAACCCGAGCGTTGACGGTCCATTGTGTTGAGTCGTTGAGTTTGCGCGAATTCTGTCAGTTTCTGTCATGCTCTTTAGACGTTACGGTACCAGAACTACTCCAAAACAAAAAAAGGAAAAAAAAACCAGAACAAAATGGTTCCCGATCAAAGACTTGCCTTACAATAACGTAGCTTTTTCAGTTTATTTATGATTTAATTTTTGTGAATTTAATGGACGGTTCTAGAAATACATGATATGGAACGGACATGAACATACGGATTCAAGGTATAAAATGCAAATATTAACTCTTAAAAGTATATAAGCCTTTTTTTTAATCAAATGTTGAAATTAAGACTTCAAATTTATACACATTTAACCCTTTTAGGAGAGTTGGTTAAACATAAACATTGTAGATTAAGTCGACACGAATTCGTGAGTATTTATCAAACCCGAGCGTTGACGGTCCATTTTGTTGAGTCGTTGAGTTTGTGCGAATTCGGTCGGTTTCTGTCATGCTCTTTAGTCGTTACGGTACCAGAACTACACCAAAACAAAAAAAAGGAAAAAAAACCAAAACAAAATGGTTCCCGATCAAAGACTTGCCATACAATACCGTAACTTTTTCAGTTTATTTACGATTTATTTTTTGTGAATTTAATGGACGGTTATGGGAATACATGATATGTAACGGACATGAACATACGGATTGAAGATATAAAATGCAAATATTAACTCTTAAAAGTATATAAGCCTTTTTTTTAATCAAAGGTTGAAATTAAGACTTCAAATTTATACACATTTAACCCTTTTAGGAGCGTTGGTTAAACCAAAACATTGTAGATTAAGTCGACTCGAATTTGTGGGTATTTATCAAACCCGAGCGAAGACGGTCCATTGTGTTGAGTCGTTGAGTTTGCGCGAATTCGGTTGGTTTCTGTCGTGCTCTTTAGTCGTTACGGTACCATAACTACACCAAAACAAAAAAGGAAAAAAAACAGAACAAAATGGTTCCCGATCAAAGGCTTGCCTTACAATACAGTAACTTTTTCAGTTTATTTACGATTTATTTTTTGTGAATTTAAAGGACGGATCTGGGAATACATGATATGGAACGGACATGAACATACGGATTCAAGATATAAAATGCAAATATTAACTCTTAAAAGTATATAAGCCTTTTTTTTAATCAAATGTTGAAATTAAGACTTCAAATTTATACACATTTAACCCTTTTAGGAGAGTTTGTTAAACCCAAACATTGTAGATAAAGTCGACACGAATTCGAGGGTATTTATCAAACCCGAGCGTTGACGGTCCATTGTGTTGAGTCGTTGAGTTTGCTCGAATTCGGTCGGTTTCTGTCATTCTCTTTTGTCGTTACGGTACCAGAACGACACCAAAACAAAAAAAGGAAAAAAAACCAGAACAAAATGGTTCCCGATCAAAGACTTGCCATACAGTACCGTAACTTTTTCAGTTTATTTACGATTTATTTTTTGTGAATTTAATGGACGGTTCTATGAATACATGATATGGAACGGACATGAATATACGGATTCAAGATATAAAATGCAAATATTAACTTTTAAAAGTATATAGGTCAATTTTTTTAAGCAAATTTTGAAATTAAGACTTCAAATTTATATACATTTAACCCTTATAAGAGCGTTGGTTAAACCCAAACATTGTAGATTAAGTCGACACGAATTCGTGAATATATATAAAACCCGAGCGTTGACGGTCCATTGTGTTGAGTCGTTGGGTTTGCGCGAATTCTGTCAGTTTCTGTCATGCTCTTTAGACGTTACGGTACCAGAACTACTCCAAAACAAAAAAAGGAAAAAAAAAAACAGAACAAAATGGTTCCCGATCAAAGACTTGCCTTACAATAACGTAGCTTTTTCAGTTTATTTACGATTTAATTTTTGTGAATTTAATGGACGGTTCTAGAAATACATGATATGGAACGGACATGAACATACGGATTCAAGGTATAAAATGCAAATATTAACTCTTAAAAGTATATAAGCCTTTTTTTTAATCAAATGTTGAAATTAAGACTTCAAATTTATACACATTTAACCCTTTTAGGAGAGTTGGTTAAACCTAAACATTGTAGATTAAGTCGACACGAATTCGTGAGTATTTATCAAACCCGAGCGTTGACGGTCCATTTTGTTGAGTCGTTGAGTTTGCGCGAATTCGGTCGGTTTCTGTCATGCTCTTTAGTCGTTACGGTACCAGAACTACACCAAAACAAAAAAAAGGAAAAAAAACCAAAACAAAATGGTTCCCGATCAAAGACTTGCCATACAATACCGTAACTTTTTCAGTTTATTTACGATTTATTTTTTGTGAATTTAATGGACGGTTCTATGAATACATGATAGGGAACGGACATGAACATACGGATTCAAGATATAAAATGCAAATATTAACTCTTAAAAGTATATAAGCCTTTTTTTTAAGCAAATTTTGAAATTAAGACTTCAAATTTATATACATTTAACCCTTATAGAAGCGTTGATTAAACCCAAACATTGTAGATTAAGTCGACACGAATTCGTGAGTATTAATCAAACCCGAGCGTTGACGGTCCATTGTGTTGAGTCGTTGAGTTTGCGCGAATTCGGTCGGTTTCTGTCATGCTCTTTAGTCGTTACGGTACCAGAACTACACCAAAACAAAAAAAAGGAAAAAAAAACAGAACAAAATGGTTCCCGATCAAAGACTTGCCATACAATACCGTAACTTTTTCAGTTTATTTACGATTTATTTTTTGTGAATTTAATTGACGGTTCTATGAATACATGATAGGGAACGGACATGAACATACGGATTCAAGATATAAAATGCAAATATTAACTCTTAAAAGTATATAAGCCTTTTTTTTAAGCAAATTTTGAAATTAAGACTTCAAATTTATATACATTTAACCCTTATAGAAGCGTTGATTAAACCCAAACATCGTAGATTAAGTCGACACGAATTCGTGAGTATTAATCAAACCCGAGCGTTGACGGTCCATTGTGTTGAGTCGTTGAGTTTGTGCGAATTCGGTCGGTTTCTGTCATGCTCTTTAGACGTTACGGTACCATAACTACTCCAAAACAAAAAAAAGAAAAAAAACCCGAACAAAATGGTTCCCGATCAAAGACTTGCCTTACAATAACGTAGCTTTTTCAGTTTATTTACGATTTAATTTTTGTGAATTTAATGGACGGTTCTAGAAATACATGATATGGAACGGACATGAACATACGGATTCAAGGTATAAAATGCAAATATTAACTCTTAAAAGTATATAAGCCTTTTTTTTAATCAAATGTTGAAATTAAGACTTCAAATTTATACACATTTAACCCTTTTAGGAGAGTTGGTTAAACATAAACATTGTAGATTAAGTCGACACGAATTCGTGAGTATTTATCAAACCCGAGCGTTGACGGTCCATTTTGTTGAGTCGTTGAGTTTGTGCGAATTCGGTCGGTTTCTGTCATGCTCTTTAGTCGTTACGGTACCAGAACTACACCAAAACAAAAAAAAGGAAAAAAAACCAAAACAAAATGGTTCCCGATCAAAGACTTGCCATACAATACCGTAACTTTTTCAGTTTATTTACGATTTATTTTTTGTGAATTTAATGGACGGTTCTATGAATACATGATAGGGAACGGACATGAACATACGGATTCAAGATATAAAATGCAAATATTAACTCTTAAAAGTATATAAGCCTTTTTTTTAAGCAAATTTTGAAATTAAGACTTCAAATTTATATACATTTAACCCTTATAGAAGCGTTGATTAAACCCAAACATTGTAGATTAAGTCGACACGAATTCGTGAGTATTAATCAAACCCGAGCGTTGACGGTCCATTGTGTTGAGTCGTTGAGTTTGCGCGAATTCGGTCGGTTTCTGCCATGCTCTTTAGTCGTTACGGTACCAGAACTACACCAAAACAAAAAAAAGGAAAAAAAAACAGAACAAAATGGTTCCCGATCAAAGACTTGCCATACAATACCGTAACTTTTTCAGTTTATTTACGATTTATTTTTTGTGAATTTAATTGACGGTTCTATGAATACATGATAGGGAACGGACATGAACATACGGATTCAAGATATAAAATGCAAATATTAACTCTTAAAAGTATATAAGCCTTTTTTTTAAGCAAATTTTGAAATTAAGACTTCAAATTTATATACATTTAACCCTTATAGAAGCGTTGATTAAACCCAAACATCGTAGATTAAGTCGACACGAATTCGTGAGTATTAATCAAACCCGAGCGTTGACGGTCCATTGTGTTGAGTCGTTGAGTTTGTGCGAATTCGGTCGGTTTCTGTCATGCTCTTTAGACGTTACGGTACCATAACTACTCCAAAACAAAAAAAAGAAAAAAAACCCGAACAAAATGGTTCCCGATCAAAGACTTGCCTTACAATAACGTAGCTTTTTCAGTTTATTTACGATTTAATTTTTGTGAATTTAATGGACGGTTCTAGAAATACATGATATGGAACGGACATGAACATACGGATTCAAGGTATAAAATGCAAATATTAACTCTTAAAAGTATATAAGCCTTTTTTTTAATCAAATGTTGAAATTAAGACTTCAAATTTATACACATTTAACCCTTTTAGGAGAGTTGGTTAAACATAAACATTGTAGATTAAGTCGACACGAATTCGTGAGTATTTATCAAACCCGAGCGTTGACGGTCCATTTTGTTGAGTCGTTGAGTTTGTGCGAATTCGGTCGGTTTCTGTCATGCTCTTTAGTCGTTACGGTACCAGAACTACACCAAAACAAAAAAAAGGAAAAAAAACCAAAACAAAATTGTTCCCGATCAAAGACTTGCCATACAATACCGTAACTTTTTCAGTTTATTTACGATTTATTTTTTGTGAATTTAATGGACGGTTATGGGAATACATGATATGGAACGGACATGAACATACGGATTGAAGATATAAAATGCAAATATTAACTCTTAAAAGTATATAAGCCTTTTTTTTAATCAAATGTTGAAATTAAGACTTCAAATTTATACACATTTAACCCTTTTAGCAGCGTTGGTTAAACCAAAACATTGTAGATTAAGTCGACTCGAATTTGTGGGTATTTATCAAACCCGAGCGAAGACGGTCCATTGTGTTGAGTCGTTGAGTTTGCGCGAATTCGGTTGGTTTCTGTCGTGCTCTTTAGTCGTTACGGTACCATAACTACACCAAAACAAAAAAGGAAAAAAAAACAGAACAAAATGGTTCCCGATCAAAGGCTTGCCTTACAATACAGTAACTTTTTCAGTTTATTTACGATTTATTTTTTGTGAATTTAAAGGACGGATCTGGGAATACATGATATGGAACGGACATGAACATACGGATTCAAGATATAAAATGCAAATATTAACTCTTAAAAGTATATAAGCCTTTTTTTTAATCAAATGTTGAAATTAAGACTTCAAATTTATACACATTTAACCCTTTTAGGAGAGTTGGTTAAACATAAACATTGTAGATTAAGTCGACACGAGTTCGTGAGTATATATCAAACCCGAGCGTTGACGGTCCATTGTGTTGAGTCGTTGAGTTTGCTCGAATTCGGTCGGTTTCTGTCATTCTCTTTTGTCGTTACGGTACCAGAACGACACCAAAACAAAAAAAGAAAAAAACCAGAACAAAATGGTTCCCGATCAAAGACTTGCCATACAATACCGTAACTTTTTCAGTTTATTTACGATTTATTTTTTGTGAATTTAATGGACGGTTCTATGAATACATGATAGGGAACGGACATTAACATACGGATTCAAGAAATAAAATGCAAATATTAACTCTTAAAAGTATATAAGCCTTTTTTTAAGCAAATTTTGAAATTAAGACTTCAAATTTATATACATTTAACCCTTATAGAAGCGTTGATTAAACCCAAACATTGTAGATTAAGTCGACACGAATTCGTGAGTATTAATCAAACCCGAGCGTTGACGGTCCATTGTGTTGAGTCGTTGAGTTTGTGCGAATTCGGTCGGTTTCTTTCATGCTCTTTAGACGTTACGGTACCATAACTACTCCAAAACAAAAAAAAGAAAAAAAACCAGAACAAAATGGTTCCCGATCAAAGACTTGCCTTACAATACCGTAACTTTTTCAGTTTATTTACGATTTATTTTTTGTGAATTTAATGGACGGTTCTAGGAATACATGATATGGAACGGACATGAACATACGGATTCAAGATATAAAATGCAAATATTAACTCTTAAAAGTATATAAGCCTTTTTTTTAATCAAATGTTGAAATTAAGACTTCAAATTTATACACATTTAACCCTTTTAGGAGCGTTGGTTAAACCAAAACATTGTAGATTAAGTCGTCTCGAATTTGTGGGTATTTATCAAACCAGAGCGAAGACGGTCCATTGTGTTGAGTCGTTGAGTTTGCGCGAATTCGATCGGTTTCTGTCGTGCTCTTTAGTCGTTACGGTACCATAATACACCAAAACAAAAAAAGGAAAAAAAAATAGAACAAAATGGTTCCCGATCAAAGGCTTGCCTTACAATACCGTAACTTTTTCAGTTTATTTACGATTTATTTTTTGTGAATTTAATGGACGGTTCTATGAATACATGATAGGGAACGGACATGAACATACGGATTCAAGATATAAAATGCAAATATTAACTCTTAAAAGTATATAAGCCTTTTTTTTAAGCAAATTTTGAAATTAAGACTTCAAATTTATATACATTTAACCCTTATAGAAGCGTTGATTAAACCCAAACATTGTAGATTAAGTCGACACGAATTCGTGAGTATTAATCAAACCCGAGCGTTGACGGTCCATTGTGTTGAGTCGTTGAGTTTGCGCGAATTCGGTCGGTTTCTGCCATGCTCTTTAGTCGTTACGGTACCAGAACTACACCAAAACAAAAAAAAGGAAAAAAAAACAGAACAAAATGGTTCCCGATCAAAGACTTGCCATACAATACCGTAACTTTTTCAGTTTATTTACGATTTATTTTTTGTGAATTTAATTGACGGTTCTATGAATACATGATAGGGAACGGACATGAACATACGGATTCAAGATATAAAATGCAAATATTAACTCTTAAAAGTATATAAGCCTTTTTTTTAAGCAAATTTTGAAATTAAGACTTCAAATTTATATACATTTAACCCTTATAGAAGCGTTGATTAAACCCAAACATCGTAGATTAAGTCGACACGAATTCGTGAGTATTAATCAAACCCGAGCGTTGACGGTCCATTGTGTTGAGTCGTTGAGTTTGTGCGAATTCGGTCGGTTTCTGTCATGCTCTTTAGACGTTACGGTACCATAACTACTCCAAAACAAAAAAAAGAAAAAAAACCCGAACAAAATGGTTCCCGATCAAAGACTTGCCTTACAATAACGTAGCTTTTTCAGTTTATTTACGATTTAATTTTTGTGAATTTAATGGACGGTTCTAGAAATACATGATATGGAACGGACATGAACATACGGATTCAAGGTATAAAATGCAAATATTAACTCTTAAAAGTATATAAGCCTTTTTTTTAATCAAATGTTGAAATTAAGACTTCAAATTTATACACATTTAACCCTTTTAGGAGAGTTGGTTAAACATAAACATTGTAGATTAAGTCGACACGAATTCGTGAGTATTTATCAAACCCGAGCGTTGACGGTCCATTTTGTTGAGTCGTTGAGTTTGTGCGAATTCGGTCGGTTTCTGTCATGCTCTTTAGTCGTTACGGTACCAGAACTACACCAAAACAAAAAAAAGGAAAAAAAACCAAAACAAAATTGTTCCCGATCAAAGACTTGCCATACAATACCGTAACTTTTTCAGTTTATTTACGATTTATTTTTTGTGAATTTAATGGACGGTTATGGGAATACATGATATGGAACGGACATGAACATACGGATTGAAGATATAAAATGCAAATATTAACTCTTAAAAGTATATAAGCCTTTTTTTTAATCAAATGTTGAAATTAAGACTTCAAATTTATACACATTTAACCCTTTTAGCAGCGTTGGTTAAACCAAAACATTGTAGATTAAGTCGACTCGAATTTGTGGGTATTTATCAAACCCGAGCGAAGACGGTCCATTGTGTTGAGTCGTTGAGTTTGCGCGAATTCGGTTGGTTTCTGTCGTGCTCTTTAGTCGTTACGGTACCATAACTACACCAAAACAAAAAAGGAAAAAAAAACAGAACAAAATGGTTCCCGATCAAAGGCTTGCCTTACAATACAGTAACTTTTTCAGTTTATTTACGATTTATTTTTTGTGAATTTAAAGGACGGATCTGGGAATACATGATATGGAACGGACATGAACATACGGATTCAAGATATAAAATGCAAATATTAACTCTTAAAAGTATATAAGCCTTTTTTTTAATCAAATGTTGAAATTAAGACTTCAAATTTATACACATTTAACCCTTTTAGGAGAGTTGGTTAAACATAAACATTGTAGATTAAGTCGACACGAGTTCGTGAGTATATATCAAACCCGAGCGTTGACGGTCCATTGTGTTGAGTCGTTGAGTTTGCTCGAATTCGGTCGGTTTCTGTCATTCTCTTTTGTCGTTACGGTACCAGAACGACACCAAAACAAAAAAAGAAAAAAACCAGAACAAAATGGTTCCCGATCAAAGACTTGCCATACAATACCGTAACTTTTTCAGTTTATTTACGATTTATTTTTTGTGAATTTAATGGACGGTTCTATGAATACATGATAGGGAACGGACATTAACATACGGATTCAAGAAATAAAATGCAAATATTAACTCTTAAAAGTATATAAGCCTTTTTTTAAGCAAATTTTGAAATTAAGACTTCAAATTTATATACATTTAACCCTTATAGAAGCGTTGATTAAACCCAAACATTGTAGATTAAGTCGACACGAATTCGTGAGTATTAATCAAACCCGAGCGTTGACGGTCCATTGTGTTGAGTCGTTGAGTTTGTGCGAATTCGGTCGGTTTCTTTCATGCTCTTTAGACGTTACGGTACCATAACTACTCCAAAACAAAAAAAAGAAAAAAAACCAGAACAAAATGGTTCCCGATCAAAGACTTGCCTTACAATACCGTAACTTTTTCAGTTTATTTACGATTTATTTTTTGTGAATTTAATGGACGGTTCTAGGAATACATGATATGGAACGGACATGAACATACGGATTCAAGATATAAAATGCAAATATTAACTCTTAAAAGTATATAAGCCTTTTTTTTAATCAAATGTTGAAATTAAGACTTCAAATTTATACACATTTAACCCTTTTAGGAGCGTTGGTTAAACCAAAACATTGTAGATTAAGTCGTCTCGAATTTGTGGGTATTTATCAAACCAGAGCGAAGACGGTCCATTGTGTTGAGTCGTTGAGTTTGCGCGAATTCGATCGGTTTCTGTCGTGCTCTTTAGTCGTTACGGTACCATAATACACCAAAACAAAAAAAGGAAAAAAAAATAGAACAAAATGGTTCCCGATCAAAGGCTTGCCTTACAATACCGTAACTTTTTCAGTTTATTTACGATTTATTTTTTGTGAATTTAAAGGACGGATCTGGGAATACATGATATGGAACGGACATGAACATACGGATTCAAGATATAAAATGCAAATATTAACTCTTAAAAGTATATAAGCCTTTTTTTTAATCAAATGTTGAAATTAAGACTTCAAATTTATACACATTTAACCCTTTTAGGAGCGTTGGTTAAACCCAAACATTGTAGATTAAGTCGACACGAGTTCGTGAGTATATATCAAACCCGAGCGTTGACGGTCCATTGTGTTGAGTCGTTGAGTTTGCTCGAATTCGGTCGGTTTCTGTCATGCTCTTTAGTCGTTACGGTACCAGAACTACACCAAAAAAAAAAGGAAAAAAAACCAGAACAAAATGGTTCCCGATCAAAGACTTGCCATAAAATACCGTAACTTTTTCAGTTTATTTACGATTTATTTTTTGTGAATTTAATGGACGGTTCTATGAATACATGATATGGAACGGACATGAACATACGGATTCAAGATATAAAATGCAAATATTAACTCATAAAAGTATATAAGGATTTTTTTAAGCAAATTTTGAAATTAAGACTTCAAATTTATATACATTTAACCCTTATAGAGCGTTGGTTAAACCCAAACATTGTAGATTAAGTCGACACGAATTCGTGAGTATATATCAAACCCGAGCGTTGACGGTCCATTGTGTTGAGTAGTTGAGTTTGCGCGAATTCGGTCGGTTTCTGTCATGCTCTTTAGACGTTACGGTACCAGAACTACACCAAAACAAAAAAAGGAATAAAAACCAGAACAAAATGGTTCCCGATCAAAGACTTGCCATAAAATACCGTAACTTTTTCAGTTTATTTACGATTTATTTTTTGTGAATTTAATGGACGGTTCTATGAATACATGATATGGAACGGACATGAACATACGGATTCAAGATATAAAATGCAAATATTAACTCATAAAAGTATATAAGGATTTTTTTTAATCAAATTTTGAAATTAAGACTTCAAATTTATATACATTTAACCCTTATAAGAGCGTTGGTTAAACCCAAACATTGTAGATTAAGTCGACACGAATTCGTGAGTATATATCAAACCCGAGCGTTGACGGTCCATTGTGTTGAGTAGTTGAGTTTGCGCGAATTCGGTCGGTTTCTGTCATGCTCTTTAGACGTTACGGTACCAGAACTACACCAAAACAAAAAAAGGAATAAAAACCAGAACAAAATGGTTCCCGATCAAAGACTTGCCATACAATACCGTAACTTTTTCAGTTTATTTACGATTTATTTTTTGTGAATTTAATGGACGGTTCTATGAATACATGATATTGAACGGACATGAACATACGGATTCAAGATCTAAAATGCAAATATTGACTCTTAAAAGTATATAAGCCTTTTTTTTAATCAAATGTTGAAACTAAGACTTCAAATTTATATACATTTAACCCTTATAGGAGTGTTGGTTAAACCCAAACATTGTAGATTAAATCGACACGAATTCGTGAGTATTTATCAAACCCGAGCGTTGACGGTCCATTGTGTTGAGTCGTTGAGTTTGCTCGAATTCGGTCGGTTTCTGTCATGCTCTTTAGTCGTTACGGTACCAGAACTACACCAAAACAAAAAAAGGAAAAAAAACCAGAACAAAATGGTTCCCGATCAAAGACTTGCCATAAAATACCGTAACTTTTTCAGTTTATTTACGATTTATTTTTTGTGAAATTAATGGACGGTTCTATGAATACATGATATGGAACGGACATGAACATACGGATTCAAGATATAAAATGCAAATATTAACTCTTAAAAGTATATAAGCCTTTTTTTAAGCAAATTTTGAAATTAAGACTTCAAATTTATATACATTTAACCCTTACAAGAGCATTGGTTAAACCCAAACATTGTAGATTAAGTCGACAGGAATTCGTGGGTATATATCAAACCCTAGCGTTGACGGTCCATTGTGTTGAGTCGTTGAGTTTGCGCGAATTTGGTCGGTTTCTGTCATGCTCTTTAGACGTTACGGTACTAGAACTACTCCAAAACAAAAAAAGGAAAAAAAAACAGAACAAAATGGTTCCCGATCAAAGACTTGCCTTACAATACCGTAACTTTTTCAGTTTATTTACGATTTAATTTTTGTGAATTTAATTGACGGTTCTAGAAATACATGATATGGAACGGACATGAACATACGGATTCAAGATATAAAATGCAAATATTAACTATTAAAAGTATATAAGCCTTTTTTTTAATCAAATGTTGAAATTAAGACTTCAAATTTATACACATTTAACCCTTTTAGGAGAGTTGGTTAAACCCAAACATTGTAGATTAAGTCGACACGAATTCGAGGGTATTTATCAAACCAGAGCGTTGACGGTCCATTGTGTTGAGTCGTTGAGTTTGCTCGAATTCGGTCGGTTTCTGTCATTCTCTTTTGTCATTACGGTACCAGAACTAGACCAAAACAAAAAAAGGAAAAAAAACCAGAACAAAATGGTTCCCGATCAAAGACTTGCCATACAATACCGTAACTTTTTCAGTTTATTTAAGATTTATTTTTTGTGAATTTAATGGACGGTTCTATGAATACATGATATGTAACGGACATGAACATACGGATTCAAGATATAAAATGCAAATATTAACTCTTAAAAGTATATAAGCCTTTTTTTTATCAAATGTTGAAATTAAGACTTCAAATTTATACACATTTAACCCTTTTAGAAGCGTTGGTTAAACCAAAACATTGTAGATTAAGTCGTCTCGAATTTGTGGGTATTTATCAAACCAGAGCGAAGACGGTCCATTGTGTTGAGTCGTTGAGTTTGCGCGAATTCGGTCGGTTTCTGTCGTGCTCTTTAGTCGTTACGGTACCATAACTACACCAAAACAAAAAAAGGAAAAAAAAACAGAACAAAATGGTTCCCGATCAAAGGCTTGCCTTACAATACCGTAACTTTTTCAGTTTATTTACGATTTATTTTTTATGAATTTAAAGGACGGATCTGGGAATACATGATATGGAACGGACATGAACATACGGATTCAAGATATAAAATGCAAATATTAACTCTTAAAAGTATATAAGCCTTTTTTTTAAGCAAATTTTGAAATTAAGACTTCAAATTTATATACATTTAACCCTTATAGGAGCGTTGGTTAAACCCAAACATTGTAGATTAAGTCGACACGAATTCGTGAGTATATATCAAACCAGCGCGTTGACGGGCCATTGTGTTGAGTCGTTGAGTTTGCGCGAATTCGGTCGGTTTCTGTCATGCTCTTTAGACGTTACGGTACCAGAACTACACCAAAACAAAAAAAGGAAAAAAAAACCAGAACAAAATGGTTCCCGATCAAAGACTTGCCATACAGTACCGTAACTTTTTCAGTTTATTTACGATTTATTTTTTGTGAATTTAATGGACGGTTCTATGAATACATGATATGGAACGGACATGAACATACGGATTCAAGATATAAAATGCAAATATTAACTCTTAAAAGTATATAAGCCTTTTTTTAATCAAATGTTGAAATTAAGACTTCAAATTTATACACATTTAACCCTTTTAGGAGCGTTGGTTAAACCAAAACATTGTAGATTAAGTCGACTCGAATTTGTGGGTATTTATCAAACCCGAGCGAAGACGGTCCATTGTGTTGAGTCGTTGAGTTTGCGCGAATTTGGTTGGTTTCTGTCGTGCTCTTTAGTCGTTACCGTACCATAACCACACCAAAACAAAAAAAGGAAAAAAAAACACAACAAAATGGTTCCCGATCAAAGGCTTGCCTTACAATACCGTAACTTTTTCAGTTTATTTACGATTTATTTTTTGTGAATTTAAAGGACGGATCTGGGAATACATGATATGGAACGGACATGAACATACGGATTCAAGATATAAAATGCAAATATTAAATCTTAAAAGTATATAAGCCTTTTTTTTAATCAAATGTTGAAATTAAGACTTCAAATTTATACACATTTAACCCTTTTAGGAGCGTTGGTTAAACCCAAACATTGTAGATTAAGTCGACATGAGTTCGTGGTTATTTATGAAACCCGAGCGTTGACGGTCCATTGTGTTGAGTCGTTGAGTTTGCTCAAATTCGGTGGGTTTCTGTCATTCTCTTTTGTCATTACGGTACCAGAACGACACAAAACCAAAAAAAGGAAAAAAAACAGAACAAAATGGTTCCCGATCAAAGACTTGCCATACAATACCGTAACTTTTTCAGTTTATTTACGATTTATTTTTTATGAATTTAATGGACGGTTCTATGAATACATGATATGGAACGGACATGAACATACGGATTCAAGATATAAAATGCAAATATTGACTCTTAAAAGTATATAAGCCTTTTTTTTAATCAAATGTTGAAATTAAAACTTCAAATTTATACACATTTAACCCTTTTAGGAGAGTTGGTTAAACATAAACATTGTAGATTAAGTCGACACGAATTCGTGAGTATATATCAAACCCAAGCGTTGACGGGGCCGTTGTGTTGAGTCGTTGAGTTTGCGCGAATTCGGTCGGTTTCTGTCATGCTCTTTAGACGTTACGGTACCAGAACAACACCAAAACAAAAAAAGGAAAAAAAAAACCAGAACAAAATGGTTCCCGATCAAAGACTTGCCATACAGTACCGTAACTTTTTCAGTTTATTTACGTTTTATTTTTTGTGAATTTAATGGACGGTTCTACGAATACATGATATGGAACGGACATGAACATACGGATTCAAGATATAAAATGCAAATATTAACTCTTAAAAGTATATAAGCCTTTTTTTTAAGCAAATTTTGAAATTAAGACTTCAAATTTATATACATTTAACCCTTATAAGAGCGTTGGTTAAACCAAAACATTGTAGATTAAGTCGACACGAATTCGTGAGTATATATCAAACCCGAGAGTTGACGGTCCATTGTGTTGAGTCGTTGAGTTTGCACGAATTCGGTCGGTTTCAGTCATGCACTTTAGACGTTACGGTACCAGAACTACTCCAAAACAAAAAAAGGAAAAAAAACCAGAACAAAATGGTTCCCGATCAAAGACTTGCCTTACAATACCGTAACTTTTTCAGTTTATTTACGATTTAATTTTTGTGAATTTAATGGACGGTTCTATGAATACATGATATGGAACGGACATGAACATACGGATTCAAGATATAAAATGCAAATATTAACTCATAAAAGTATATAAGGATTTTTTTTAATCAAATTTTGAAATTAAGACTTCAAATTTATATACATTTAACCCTTATAAGAGCGTTGGTTAAACCCAAACATTGTAGATTAAGTCGACACGAATTCGTGAGTATATATCAAACCCGAGCGTTGACGGTCCATTGTGTTGAGTAGTTGAGTTTGCGCGAATTCGGTCGGTTTCTGTCATGCTCTTTAGACGTTACGGTACCAGAAATACACCAAAAAAAAAAAGGAATAAAAACCAGAACAAAATGGTTCCCGATCAAAGACTTGCCATACAATACCGTAACTTTTTCAGTTTATTTACGATTTATTTTTTGTGAATTTAATGGACGGTTCTATGAATACATGATATTGAACGGACATGAACATACGGATTCAAGATCTAAAATGCAAATATTGACTCTTAAAAGTATATAAGCCTTTTTTTTAATCAAATGTTGAAACTAAGACTTCAAATTTATATACATTTAACCCTTATAGGAGTGTTGGTTAAACCCAAACATTGTAGATTAAATTGACACGAATTCGTGAGTATTTATCAAACCCGAGCGTTGACGGTCCATTGTGTTGAGTCGTTGAGTTTGCTCGAATTCGGTCGGTTTCTGTCATGCTCTTTAGTCGTTACGGTACCAGAACTACACCAAAACAAAAAAAGGAAAAAAAACCAGAACAAAATGGTTCCCGATCAAAGACTTGCCATAAAATACCGTAACTTTTTCAGTTTATTTACGATTTATTTTTTGTGAAATTAATGGACGGTTCTATGAATACATGATATGGAACGGACATGAACATACGGATTCAAGATATAAAATGCAAATATTAACTCTTAAAAGTATATAAGCCTTTTTTTAAGCAAATTTTGAAATTAAGACTTCAAATTTATATACATTTAACCCTTATAAGAGCATTGGTTAAACCCAAACATTGTAGATTAAGTCGACAGGAATTCGTGGGTATATATCAAACCCTAGCGTTGACGGTCCATTGTGTTGAGTCGTTGAGTTTGCGCGAATTTGGTCGGTTTCTGTCATGCTCTTTAGACGTTACGGTACTAGAACTACTCCAAAACAAAAAAAGGAAAAAAAAACAGAACAAAATGGTTCCCGATCAAAGACTTGCCTTACAATACCGTAACTTTTTCAGTTTATTTACGATTTAATTTTTGTGAATTTAATTGACGGTTCTAGAAATACATGATATGGAACGGACATGAACATACGGATTCAAGATATAAAATGCAAATATTAACTATTAAAAGTATATAAGCCTTTTTTTTAATCAAATGTTGAAATTAAGACTTCAAATTTATACACATTTAACCCTTTTAGGAGAGTTGGTTAAACCCAAACATTGTAGATTAAGTCGACACGAATTCGAGGGTATTTATCAAACCAGAGCGTTGACGGTCCATTGTGTTGAGTCGTTGAGTTTGCTCGAATTCGGTCGGTTTCTGTCATTCTCTTTTGTCATTACGGTACCAGAACTAGACCAAAACAAAAAAAGGAAAAAAAACCAGAACAAAATGGTTCCCGATCAAAGACTTGCCATACAATACCGTAACTTTTTCAGTTTATTTAAGATTTATTTTTTGTGAATTTAATGGACGGTTCTATGAATACATGATATGTAACGGACATGAACATACGGATTCAAGATATAAAATGCAAATATTAACTCTTAAAAGTATATAAGCCTTTTTTTTAATCAAATGTTGAAATTAAGACTTCAAATTTATACACATTTAACCCTTTTAGAAGCGTTGGTTAAACCAAAACATTGTAGATTAAGTCGTCTCGAATTTGTGGGTATTTATCAAACCAGAGCGAAGACGGTCCATTGTGTTGAGTCGTTGAGTTTGCGCGAATTCGGTCGGTTTCTGTCGTGCTCTTTAGTCGTTACGGTACCATAACTACACCAAAACAAAAAAAGGAAAAAAAAACAGAACAAAATGGTTCCCGATCAAAGGCTTGCCTTACAATACCGTAACTTTTTCAGTTTATTTACGATTTATTTTTTATGAATTTAAAGGACGGATCTGGGAATACATGATATGGAACGGACATGAACATACGGATTCAAGATATAAAATGCAAATATTAACTCTTAAAAGTATATAAGCCTTTTTTTTAAGCAAATTTTGAAATTAAGACTTCAAATTTATATACATTTAACCCTTATAGGAGCGTTGGTTAAACCCAAACATTGTAGATTAAGTCGACACGAATTCGTGAGTATATATCAAACCAGCGCGTTGACGAGCCATTGTGTTGAGTCGTTGAGTTTGCGCGAATTCGGTCGGTTTCTGTCATGCTCTTTAGACGTTACGGTACCAGAACTACACCAAAACAAAAAAAGGAAAAAAAAACCAGAACAAAATGGTTCCCGATCAAAGACTTGCCATACAGTACCGTAACTTTTTCAGTTTATTTACGATTTATTTTTTGTGAATTTAATGGACGGTTCTATGAATACATGATATGGAACGGACATGAACATACGGATTCAAGATATAAAATGCAAATATTAACTCTTAAAAGTATATAAGCCTTTTTTTAATCAAATGTTGAAATTAAGACTTCAAATTTATACACATTTAACCCTTTTAGGAGCGTTGGTTAAACCAAAACATTGTAGATTAACTCGACTCGAATTTGTGGGTATTTATCAAACCCGAGCGAAGACGGTCCATTGTGTTGAGTCGTTGAGTTTGCACGAATTTGGTTGGTTTCTGTCGTGCTCTTTAGTCGTTACCGTACCATAACCACACCAAAACAAAAAAAGGAAAAAAAAACACAACAAAATGGTTCCCGATCAAAGGCTTGCCTTACAATACCGTAACTTTTTCAGTTTATTTACGATTTATTTTTTGTGAATTTAAAGGACGGATCTGGGAATACATGATATGGAACGGACATGAACATACGGATTCAAGATATAAAATGCAAATATTAACTCTTAAAAGTATATAAGCCTTTTTTTTAATCAAATGTTGAAATTAAGACTTCAAATTTATACACATTTAACCCTTTTAGGAGCGTTGGTTAAACCCAAACATTGTAGATTAAGTCGACATGAGTTCGTGGTTATTTATGAAACCCGAGCGTTGACGGTCCATTGTGTTGAGTCGTTGAGTTTGCTCAAATTCGGTGGGTTTCTGTCATTCTCTTTTGTCATTACGGTACCAGAACGACACAAAACCAAAAAAAGGAAAAAAAACAGAACAAAATGGTTCCCGATCAAAAACTTGCCATACAATACCGTAACTTTTTCAGTTTATTTACGATTTATTTTTTATGAATTTAATGGACGGTTCTATGAATACATGATATGGAACGGACATGAACATACGGATTCAAGATATAAAATGCAAATATTGACTCTTAAAAGTATATAAGCCTTTTTTTTAATCAAATGTTGAAATTAAGACTTCAAATTTATACACATTTAACCCTTTTAGGAGAGTTGGTTAAACATAAACATTGTAGATTAAGTCGACACGAATTCGTGAGTATATATCAAACCCAAGCGTTGACGGGGCCGTTGTGTTGAGTCGTTGAGTTTGCGCGAATTCGGTCGGTTTCTGTCACGCTCTTTAGACGTTACGGTACCAGAACTACACCAAAACAAAAAAAGGAAAAAAAAAACCAGAACAAAATGGTTCCCGATCAAAGACTTGCCATACAGTACCGTAACTTTTTCAGTTTATTTACGTTTTATTTTTTGTGAATTTAATGGACGGTTCTACGAATACATGATATGGAACGGACATGAACATACGGATTCAAGATATAAAATGCAAATATTAACTCTTAAAAGTATATAAGCCTTTTTTTAAGCAAATTTTGAAATTAAGACTTCAAATTTATATACATTTAACCCTTATAAGAGCGTTGGTTAAACCAAAACATTGTAGATTAAGTCGACACGAATTCGTGAGTATATATCAAACCCGAGAGTTGACGGTCCATTGTGTTGAGTCGTTGAGTTTGCACGAATTCGGTCGGTTTCAGTCATGCACTTTAGACGTTACGGTACCAGAACTACTCCAAAACAAAAAAAGGAAAAAAAACCAGAACAAAATGGTTCCCGATCAAAGACTTGCCTTACAATAACGTAACTTTTTCAGTTTATTTACGATTTAATTTTTGTGAATTTAAAGGACGGATCTGGGAATACATGATATGGAACGGACATGAACATACGGATTCAAGATATAAAATGCAAATATTAACTCTTAAAAGTATATAAGCCTTTTTTTTAATCAAATGTTGAAATTAAGACTTCAAATTTATACACATTTAACCCTTTTAGGAGAGTTGGTTAAACATAAACATTGTAGATTAAGTCGACACGAATTCGTGAGTATTTATTAAACCCGAGCGTTGACGGTCCATTGTGTTGAGTCGTTGAGTTTGTGCGAATTCGGTCGGTTTCTGTCATGCTCTTTAGTCGTTACGGTACCAGAACTACACCAAAACAAAAAAATGGAAAAAAAACCAAAACAAAATGGTTCCCGATCAAAGACTTGCCATACAATACCATAACTTTTTCAGTTTATTTACGATTTATTTTTTGTGAATTTAATGGACGGTTATGGGAATACATGATATGGAACGGACATGAACATACGGATTGAAGATATAAAATGCAAATATTAACTCTTAAAAGGATATAAGCCTTTTTTTTAATCAAATGTTGAAATTAAGACTTCAAATTTATACACATTTAACCCTTTTAGGAGCGTTGGTTAAACCAAAACATTGTAGATTAAGTCGACTCGAATTTGTGGGTATTTATCAAACCCGAGCGAAGACGGTCCATTGTGTTGAGTCGTTGAGTTTGCGCGAATTCGGTTGGTTTCTGTCGTGCTCTTTAGTCGTTACCGTACCATAACCACACCAAAACAAAAAAAGGAAAAAAAAACAGAACAAAATGGTTCCCGATCAAAGGCTTGCCTTACAATACCGTAACTTTTTCAGTTTATTTACGATTTATTTTTTGTGAATTTAAAGGACGGATCTGGGAATACATGATATGGAACGGACATGAACATACGGATTCAAGATATAAAATGCAAATATTAACTCTTAAAAGTATATAAGCCTTTTTTTTAATCAAATGTTGAAATTAAGACTTCAAATTTATACACATTTAACCCTTTTAGGAGCGTTGGTTAAACCCAAACATTGTAGATTAAGTCGACACGATTTCGTGGTTATTTATGAAACCCGAGCGTTGACGGTCCATTGTGTTGAGTTGTTGAGTTTGCTCGAATTCGGTGGGTTTCTGTCATTCTCTTTTGTCGTTACGGTACCAGAACGACACAAAACCAAAAAAAGGAAAAACAACCAGAACAAAATGGTTCCCGATCAAAGACTTGCCATACAATACCGTAACTTTTTCAGTTTATTTACGATTTATTTTTTATGAATTTAATGGACGGTTCTATGAATACATGATATGGAACGGACATGAACATACGGATTCAAGATATAAAATGCAAATATTGACTCTTAAAAGTATATAAGCCTTTTTTTTAATCAAATGTTGAAATTAAGACTTCAAATTTATACACATTTAACCCTTTTAGGAGAGTTGGTTGAACCCAAACATTGTAGATTAAGTCGACACGAATTCAAGGGTATTTATCAAACCCGAGCGTTAACGGTCCATTGTGTTGAGTCGTTGAGTTTGCTCGAATTCGGTCGGTTTCTGTCATTCTCTTTTGTCGTTACGGTACCAGAACTACACCAAAACAAAAAAAGGAAAAAAAAACCAGAACAAAATGGTTCCCGATCAAAGACTTGCCATACAGTACCGTAACTTTTTCAGTTTATTTACGATTTATTTTTTGTGAATTTAATGGACGGTTCTACGAATACATGATATGGAACGGACATGAACATACGGATTCAAGATATAAAATGCAAATATTAACTCTTAAAAGTATATAAGCCTTTTTTTTAAGCAAATTTTGAAATTAAGACTTCAAATTTATATACATTTAACCCTTATAGGAGCGTTGGTTAAACCCAAACATTGTAGATTAAGTCGACACGAATTCGTGAGTATATATCAAACCCGAGAGTTGACGGTCCATTGTGTTGAGTCGTTGAGTTTGCACGAATTCGGTAGGTTTCAGTCATGCACTTTAGTCGTTACGGTACCAGAACTACTCCAAAACAAAAAAAGGAAAAAAACCCAGAACAAAATGGTTCCCGATCAAAGACTTGCCTTACAATAACGTAACTTTTTCAGTTTATTTACGATTTAATTTTTGTGAATTTAAAGGACGGATCTGGGAATACATGATATGGAACGGACATGAACATACGGATTCAAGATATAAAATGCAAATATTAACTCTTAAAAGTATATACGCCATTTTTTTTAATCAAATGTTGAAATTAAGACTTCAAATTTATACACATTTAACCCTTTTAGGAGCGTTGGTTAAACCCAAACATTGTAGATTAAGTCGACACGAATTCGTGGTTATCTATGAAACCCGAGCGTTGATGGTCCATTGTGTTGAGTCGTTGAGTTTGCGCGAATTCGGTCGGTTTCTGTCATTCTCTTTTGTCATTACGGTACCAGAACTAGACCAAAACAAAAAAAGGAAAAAAAACCAGAACAAAATGGTTCCCGATGAAAGACTTGCCATACAATACCGTAACTTTTTCAGTTTATTTACGATTTATTTTTTGTGAATTTAATGGACGGTTCTATGAATACATGATATGGAACGGACATGAACATACGGATTCAAGATATAAAATGCAAATATTAACTCTTAAAAGTATATAAGCCTTTTTTTAAGCAAATTTTGAAATTAAGACTTCAAATTTATATACATTTAACCCTTATAAGAGCGTTGGTTAATCCCAAACATTGTAGATTAAGTCGACATGAATTCGTGGGTATATATCAAACTCGAGCGTTGACGGTCCATTGTGTTGAGTCGTTGAGTTTGCGCGAATTCGGTCGGTTTCTGTCATGCTCTTTAGACGTTACGGTACCAGAACTACACCAAAACAAAAAAAGGAAAAAAAACCAGAAAAAAATGGTTCCCGATCAAAGACTTGCCTTACAATACCGTAACTTTTTCAGTTTATTTACGATTTAATTTTTGTGAATTTAATGGACGGTTCTAGGAATACATGATATGGAACGGACATGAACATACGGATTCAAGATATAAAATGCAAATATTAACTCTTAAAAGTATATAAGCCTTTTTTTTAATCAAATGTTGAAATTAAGACTTCAAATTTATACACATTTAACCCTTTTAGGAGAGTTGGTTGAACCCAAACATTGTAGATTAAGTCGACACGAATTCAAGGGTATTTATCAAACCCGAGCGTTAACGGTCCATTGTGTTGAGTCGTTGAGTTTGCTCGAATTCGGTCGGTTTCTGTCATTCTCTTTTGTCGTTACGGTACCAGAACTACACCAAAACAAAAAAAGGAAAAAAAAACCAGAACAAAATGGTTCCCGATCAAAGACTTGCCATACAGTACCGTAACTTTTTCAGTTTATTTACGATTTATTTTTTGTGAATTTAATGGACGGTTCTACGAATACATGATATGGAACGGACATGAACATACGGATTCAAGATATAAAATGCAAATATTAACTCTTAAAAGTATATAAGCCTTTTTTTTAAGCAAATTTTGAAATTAAGACTTCAAATTTATATACATTTAACCCTTATAGGAGCGTTGGTTAAACCCAAACATTGTAGATTAAGTCGACACGAATTCGTGAGTATATATCAAACCCGAGAGTTGACGGTCCATTGTGTTGAGTCGTTGAGTTTGCACGAATTCGGTAGGTTTCAGTCATGCACTTTAGTCGTTACGGTACCAGAACTACTCCAAAACAAAAAAAGGAAAAAAACCCAGAACAAAATGGTTCCCGATCAAAGACTTGCCTTACAATAACGTAACTTTTTCAGTTTATTTACGATTTATTTTTTGTGAATTTAAAGGACGGATCTGGGAATACATGATATGGAACGGACATGAACATACGGATTCAAGATATAAAATGCAAATATTAACTCTTAAAAGTATATAAGCCTTTTTTTTAATCAAATGTTGAAATTAAGACTTCAAATTTATACACATTTAACCCTTTTAGGAGCGTTGGTTAAACCCAAACATTGTAGATTAAGTCGACACGATTTCGTGGTTATTTATGAAACCCGAGCGTTGACGGTCCATTGTGTTGAGTTGTTGAGTTTGCTCGAATTCGGTGGGTTTCTGTCATTCTCTTTTGTCGTTACGGTACCAGAACGACACAAAACCAAAAAAAGGAAAAACAACCAGAACAAAATGGTTCCCGATCAAAGACTTGCCATACAATACCGTAACTTTTTCAGTTTATTTACGATTTATTTTTTATGAATTTAATGGACGGTTCTATGAATACATGATATGGAACGGACATGAACATACGGATTCAAGATATAAAATGCAAATATTGACTCTTAAAAGTATATAAGCCTTTTTTTTAATCAAATGTTGAAATTAAGACTTCAAATTTATACACATTTAACCCTTTTAGGAGAGTTGGTTGAACCCAAACATTGTAGATTAAGTCGACACGAATTCAAGGGTATTTATCAAACCCGAGCGTTAACGGTCCATTGTGTTGAGTCGTTGAGTTTGCTCGAATTCGGTCGGTTTCTGTCATTCTCTTTTGTCGTTACGGTACCAGAACTACACCAAAACAAAAAAAGGAAAAAAAAACCAGAACAAAATGGTTCCCGATCAAAGACTTGCCATACAGTACCGTAACTTTTTCAGTTTATTTACGATTTATTTTTTGTGAATTTAATGGACGGTTCTACGAATACATGATATGGAACGGACATGAACATACGGATTCAAGATATAAAATGCAAATATTAACTCTTAAAAGTATATAAGCCTTTTTTTTAAGCAAATTTTGAAATTAAGACTTCAAATTTATATACATTTAACCCTTATAGGAGCGTTGGTTAAACCCAAACATTGTAGATTAAGTCGACACGAATTCGTGAGTATATATCAAACCCGAGAGTTGACGGTCCATTGTGTTGAGTCGTTGAGTTTGCACGAATTCGGTAGGTTTCAGTCATGCACTTTAGTCGTTACGGTACCAGAACTACTCCAAAACAAAAAAAGGAAAAAAACCCAGAACAAAATGGTTCCCGATCAAAGACTTGCCTTACAATAACGTAACTTTTTCAGTTTATTTACGATTTAATTTTTGTGAATTTAAAGGACGGATCTGGGAATACATGATATGGAACGGACATGAACATACGGATTCAAGATATAAAATGCAAATATTAACTCTTAAAAGTATATACGCCATTTTTTTTAATCAAATGTTGAAATTAAGACTTCAAATTTATACACATTTAACCCTTTTAGGAGCGTTGGTTAAACCCAAACATTGTAGATTAAGTCGACACGAATTCGTGGTTATCTATGAAACCCGAGCGTTGATGGTCCATTGTGTTGAGTCGTTGAGTTTGCGCGAATTCGGTCGGTTTCTGTCATTCTCTTTTGTCATTACGGTACCAGAACTAGACCAAAACAAAAAAAGGAAAAAAAACCAGAACAAAATGGTTCCCGATGAAAGACTTGCCATACAATACCGTAACTTTTTCAGTTTATTTACGATTTATTTTTTGTGAATTTAATGGACGGTTCTATGAATACATGATATGGAACGGACATGAACATACGGATTCAAGATATAAAATGCAAATATTAACTCTTAAAAGTATATAAGCCTTTTTTTAAGCAAATTTTGAAATTAAGACTTCAAATTTATATACATTTAACCCTTATAAGAGCGTTGGTTAATCCCAAACATTGTAGATTAAGTCGACATGAATTCGTGGGTATATATCAAACTCGAGCGTTGACGGTCCATTGTGTTGAGTCGTTGAGTTTGCGCGAATTCGGTCGGTTTCTGTCATGCTCTTTAGACGTTACGGTACCAGAACTACACCAAAACAAAAAAAGGAAAAAAAACCAGAAAAAAATGGTTCCCGATCAAAGACTTGCCTTACAATACCGTAACTTTTTCAGTTTATTTACGATTTAATTTTTGTGAATTTAATGGACGGTTCTAGGAATACATGATATGGAACGGACATGAACATACGGATTCAAGATATAAAATGCAAATATTAACTCTTAAAAGTATATAAGCCTTTTTTTAATCAAATGTTGAAATTAAGACTTCAAATTTATACACATTTAACCCTTTTAGGAGCGTTGGTTAAACCCAAACATTGTAGATTAAGTCGACACGAATTCGTGGTTATCTATGAAACCCGAGCGTTGATGGTCCATTGTGTTGAGTCGTTGAGTTTGCGCGAATTCGGTCGGTTTTTGTCATGCTCTTTAGTCGTTACGGTACCAGAACTACACCAAAACAAAAAATGGAAAAAAAACCAGAACAAAATGGATCCCGATCAAAGACTTGCCATAAAATACCGTAACTTTTTCAGTTTATTTACGATTTATTTTTTGTGAATTTAATGGACGGTTCTATGAATACATGATATGGAACGGACATGAACATACGGATTCAAGATATAAAATGCAAATATTAACTCTTAAAAGTATATAAGCCTTTTTTTAATCAAATTTTGAAATTAAGACTTCAAATTTATATACATTTAACCCTTATAAGAGCGTTGGTTAAACCCAAACATTGTAGATTAAGTCGACATGAATTCGTGGGTATATATCAAACCCTAGCGTTGACGGTCCATTGTGTTGAGTCGTTAAGTTTGCGCGAATTCGGTCGGTTTCTGTCATGCTCTTTAGACGTTACGGTACCAGAACTACACCAAAACAAAAAAAGGAAAAAAAAAACCAGAAAAAAATGGTTCCCGATCAAAGACTTGCCTTACAATACCGTAACTTTTTCAGTTTATTTACGATTTAATTTTTGTGAATTTAATGGACGGTTCTAGGAATACATGATATGGAACGGACATGAACATACGGATTCAAGATATAAAATGCAAATATTAACTCCTAAAAGTATATAAGCCTTTTTTTTAATCAAATGTTGAAATTAAGACTTCAAATTTAAACACATTTAACCCTTTTAGGAGCGTTGGTTAAACCCAAACATTGTAGATTAAGTCGACACGAATTCGTGGTTATCTATGAAACCCGAGCGTTGACGGTCCATTGTGTTGAGTCGTTGAGTTTGCGCGAATTCGGTCGGTTTTTGTCATGCTCTTTAGTCGTTACGGTACCAGAACTACACCAAAACAAAAAAAGGAAAAAAAACAATAACAAAATGGATCCCGATCAAAGACTTGCCATAAAATACCGTAACTTTTTCAGTTTATTTACGATTTATTTTTTGTGAATTTAATGGACGGTTCTATGAATACATGATATGGAACGGACATGAACATACGGATTCAAGATATAAAATGCAAATATTAACTCTTAAAAGTATATAAGCCTTTTTTTAAGCAAATTTTGAAATTATGACTTCAAATTTATATACATTTAACCCTTATAAGAGCGTTGGTTAAACCCAAACATTGTAGATTAAGTCGACACGAATTCGTGGGTATATATCAAACCCGAGCGTTGACGGACCATTGTGTTGAGTCGTTGAGTTTGCGCGAATTCGGTCGGTTTCTGTCATGCGCTTTAGACGTTACGGTACTTGAACTACTCCAAAACAAAAAAAGGAAAAAAAACAGAACAAAATGGTTCCCGATCAATGACTTGCCTTACAATACCGTAACTTTTTCAGTTTATTTACGATTTAATTTTTGTGAATTTAATTGACGGTTCTAGGAATACATGATGTGGAACGGACATGAACATACGGATTCAAGATATAAAATGCAAATATAAACTCTTAAAAATATATAAGCCTTTTTTTTTAATCAAATGTTGAAATTATGACTTCAAATTTATACACATTTAACCCTTTTAGGAGAGTTGGTTAAACCCAAACATTGTAGATTAAGTCGACACGAATTCGAGGGTATTTATCAAACCAGAGCGTTGACGGTCCATTGTGTTGAGTCGTTGAGTTTGCTCGAATTCGGTCGGTTTCTGTCATTCTCTTTTGTCATTACGGTACCAGAACTAGACCAAAACAAAAAAAGGAAAAAAAACCAGAACAAAATGGTTCCCGATCAAAGACTTGCCATACAATACCGTAACTTTTTCAGTTTATTTACGATTTATTTTTTGTGAATTTAATGGACGGTTCTATGAATACATGATATGGAACGGACATAAACATACGGATTCAAGATATAAAATGCAAATATTAACTCTTAAAAGTATATAAGCCTTTTTTAAGCAAATTTTGAAATTAGGACATCAAAATTATATACATTTAACCCTTATAGGAGCGTTGGTTAAACCCAAACATTGTAGATTAAGTCGACACGAATTCGTGAGTATATATCAAACCCGAGCGTTGACGGTCCATTGTGTTGAGTCGTTGAGTTTGCGCGAATTCGGTCGGTTTCTGTCATGCTCATTAGACGTTACGGTACCAGAACTACTCCAAAACAAAAAAAGGGAAAAGAAACCAGAACAAAATGGTTCCCGATCAAAGACTTGCCTTACAATACCGTAACTTTTTCAGTTTATTTACGATTTAATTTTTGTGAATTTAATGGACGGTTCTAGGAATACATGATATGGAACGGACATGAACATACGGATTCAAGATATAAAATGCAAATATTAACTCTCAAAAGTATATAAGCCTTTTTTTTAATCAAATGTTGAAATTAAGACTTCAAATTTATACACATTTAACCCTTTTAGGAGCGTTGGTTAAACCCAAACATTGTAGATTAAGTCGACACGAATTCGTGGTTATTTATGAAACCCGAGCGTTGACGGTCCATTGTGTTGAGTCGTTGATTTTGCGCGAATTCAGTCGGTTTCTGTCATTCTCTTTTGTCGTTACGGAACCAGAACTACACCAAAACAAAAAAAGGAAAAAAAAACCAGAAAAAATGGTTCCCGATCAAAAACTTGCCATACAATACCGTAACTTTTTCAGTTTATTTAAGATTTAATTTTTGTGAATTTAATGGACGGTTCTATGAATACATGATATGGAACGGACATGAACATACGGATTCAAGATATAAAATGCAAATATTAACTCCTAAAAGTATATAAGCCTTTTTTTTAATCAAATATTGAAATTAAGACTTCAAATTTATACACATTTAACCCTTATAGGAGCGTTGGTTAAACCCAAACATTGTAGATTAAGTCGACACGAATTCGTGAGTATATATCAAACCCGAGCGTTGACGGTCCATTGTGTTGAGTCGTTGAGTTTGCGAGAATTCGGTCGGTTTCTGTCATGCTCATTAGACGTTACGGTACCAGAACTACTCCAAAACAAAAAAAGGAAAAACAAACCAGAACAAAAAGGTTCCCGATCAAAGACTTGCCTTACAATACCATAACTTTTTCAGTTTATTTACGATTTAATTTTTGTGAATTTAATGGACGGTTCTAGGAATACATGATATGGAACGGACATGAACATACGGATTCAAGATATAAAATGCAAATATTAACTCTTAAAAGTATATAAGCCTTTTTTTTAATCAAATGTTGAAATTAAGACTTCAAATTTATACACATTTAACCCTTTTAGGAGAGTTGGTTAAAACCAATCGTTGTAGATTAAGTCGACACGAATTCGAGGGTATTTATCAAACCCGAGCGTTAACGGTCCATTGTGTTGAGTCGTTGAGTTTGCTCGAATTCGGTCGTTTTCTGTCATTCTCTTTTGTCGTTACGGTACCAGAACTACACCAAAACAAAAAAAGGAAAAAAAACCATAACAAAATGGTTCCCGATCAAAAAATTGCCATACAATACCGTAACTTTTTCAGTTTATTTAAGATTTAATTTTTGTGAATTTAATGGACGGTTCTATGAATACATGATATGGAACGGACATGAACATACGGATTCAAGATATAAAATGCAAATATTAACTCCTTAAAGTATATAAGCCTTTTTTTTAATCAAATGTTGAAATTAAGACTTCAAATTTATACACATTTAACCCTTATAGGAGCGTTGGTTAAACCCAAACATTGTAGATTAAGTCGACACGAATTCGTGAGTATATATCAAACCAGAGCGAAGACGGTCCATTGTGTTGAGTCGTTGAGTTTGCGAGAATTCGGTCGGTTTCTGTCATGCTCATTAGACGTTACGGTACCAGAACTACTCCAAAACAAAAAAAGGAAAAAAAAACAGAACAAAATGGTTCCCGATCAAAGGCTTGCCTTACAATACCGTAACTTTTTCAGTTTATTTACGATTTATTTTTTGTGAATTTAAAGGACGGATCTGGGAATACATGATATGGTACGGACATGAACATACGGATTCAAGATATAAAATGCAAATATTAACTCTTAAAAGTATATAAGCCTTTTTTTTTAATCAAGTGTTGAAATTAAGACTTCAAATTTATACACATTTAACCCTTTTAGGAGCGTTGGTTAAACCCAAACATTGTAGACTAAGTCGACACGAATTCGTGGTTATTTATGAAACCCGAGCGTTGACGGTCCATTGTGTTGAGTCGTTGATTTTGCGCGAATTCAGTCGGTTTTTGTCATGCTCTTTAGTAGTTACGGTACCATAACTACACCAAAACAAAAAAAGGAATAAAAACCATAACAAAATGGTTCCCGATCAAAAACTTGCCATACAATACCGTAACTTTTTCAGTTTATTTAAGATTTAATTTTTGTGAATTTAATGGACGGTTCTATGAATACATGATATGGAACGGACATGAACATACGGATTCAAGATATAAAATGCAAATATTGACTCTTAAAAGTATATAAGCCTTTTTTTTAATCAAATGTTGAAATTAAGACTTTAAATTTATATACATTTAACCCTTATAGGAGTGTTGGTTAAACCCAAACATTGTAGATTAAGTCGACACGAATTCGTGAGTATATATCAAACCCGAGCGTTGACGGTCCATTGTGTTGAGTCGTTGAGTTTACGAGAATTCGGTCGGTTTCTGTCATGCTCATTAGACGTTACGGTACCAGAACTACTCCAAAACAAAAAAAGGAAAAACAAACCAGAACAAAATGGTTCCCGATCAAAGACTTGCCTTACAATACCGTAACTTTTTCAGTTTATTTACGATTTAATTTTTGTGAATTTAATGGACGGTTCTAGGAATACCTGATATAGAACGGACATGAACATACGGATTCAAGATATAAAATGCAAATATTAACTCTTAAAAGTATATAAGCCTTTTTTTTAATCAAATGTTGAAATTAAGACTTCAAATTTATACACATTTAACCCTTTTAGGAGAGTTGGTTAAACCCAAACGTTGTAGACTAAGTCGACACGAATTCGTGGTTATTTATGAAACCCGAGCGTTGACGGTCCATTGTGTTGAGTCGTTGATTTTGCGCGAATTCAGTCGGTTTTTGTCATGCTCTTTAGTAGTTACGGTACCATAACTACACCAAAACAAAAAAAGGAAAAAAAACCAGAACAAAATGGTTCCCGATAAAAAACTTGCCATACAATACCGTAACTTTTTCAGTTTATTTACGATTTAATTTTTGTGAATTTAATGGACGGTTCTATGAATACATGATATGGAACGGACATGAACATACGGATTCAAGATATAAAATGCAAATATTAACTCCTAAAAGTATATAAGCCTTTTTTTTAATCAAATGTTGAAATTAAGACTTCAAATTTATACACATTTAACCCTTTTAGGAGCGTTGGTTAAACCAAAACATTGTAGATTAAGTCGTCTCGAATTTGTGGGTATTTATCAAACCAGAGCGAAGACGGTCCATTGTGTTGAGTCGTTGAGTTTGCGCGAATTCGGTCGGTTTCTGTCGTGCTCTTTAGTCGTTACGGTACCATAACTACACCAAAACAAAAAAAGGAAAAAAAAACAGAACAAAATGGTTCCCAATCAAAGGCTTGCCTTACAATACCGTAACTTTTTCAGTTTATTTACGATTTATTTTTTGTTAATTTAAAGGACGGATCTGGGAATACATGATATGGAACGGACATGAACATACGGATTCAAGATATAAAATGCAAATATTAACTCTCAAAAGTATATAAGCCTTTTTTTTAATCAAATGTTGAAATTAAGACTTCAAATTTATACACATTTAACCCTTTTAGGAGAGTTGGTTAAACCCAAACGTTGTAGATTAAGTCGACACGAATTCGAGGGTATTTATCAAACCCGAGCGTTAACGGTCCATTGTGTTGAGTCGTTGAGTTTGCTCGAATTCGGTCGGTTTCTGTCATTCTCTTTTGTCGTTACGGTACCAGAACTACACCAAAACAAAAAAAGGAAAAAAAACCAGAACAAAATGGTTCCCGATAAAAAACTTGCCATACAATACCGTAACATTTTCAGTTTATTTACGATTTAATTTTTGTGAATTTAATGGACGGTTCTATGAATACATGATATGGAACGGACATGAACATACGGATTCAAGATATAAAATGCAAATATTAACTCCTAAAAGTATATAAGCCTTTTTTTTAATCAAATGTTGAAATTAAGACTTCAAATTTATACACATTTAACCCTTTTAGGAGCGTTGGTTAAACCAAAACATTGTAGATTAAGTCGTCTCGAATTTGTGGGTATTTATCAAACCAGAGCGAAGACGGTCCATTGTGTTGAGTCGTTGAGTTTGCGCGAATTCGGTCGGTTTCTGTCGTGCTCTTTAGTCGTTACGGTACCATAACTACACCAAAACAAAAAAAGGAAAAAAAAACAGAACAAAATGGTTCCCGATCAAAGGCTTGCCTTACAATACCGTAACTTTTTCAGTTTATTTACGATTTATTTTTTGTTAATTTAAAGGACGGATCTGGGAATACATGGTATGGAACGGACATGAACATACGGATTCAAGATATAAAATGCAAATATTAACTCTCAAAAGTATATAAGCCTTTTTTTTAATCAAATGTTGAAATTAAGACTTCAAATTTATACACATTTAACCCTTTTAGGAGCGTTGGTTAAACCCAAACATTGTAGATTAAGTCGACACGAATTCGTGGTTATTTATGAAACCCGAGCGTTGACGGTCCATTGTGTTGAGTCGTTGATTTTGCGCGAATTCAGTCGGTTTTTGTCATGCTCTTTAGTAGTTACGGTACCATAACTACACCAAAACAAAAAAAGGAATAAAAACCAGAACAAAATGGTTCCCGATCAAAGACTTGCCATACAATACCGTAACTTTTTCAGTTTATTTACGATTTATTTTTTGTGAATTTAATGGACGGTTCTATGAATACATGATATGAACGGACATGAACATACGGATTCAAGATATAAAATGCAAATATTGACTCTTAAAAGTATATAAGCCTTTTTTTTAATCAAATGTTGAAATTAAGATTTTAAATTTATATACATTTAACCCTTATAGGAGTGTTGGTTAAACCCAAACATTGTAGATTAAGTCGACACGAATTCGTGAGTATTTATCAAACCCGAGCGTTGACGGTCCATTGTGTTGAGTCGTTGAGTTTGCTCGAATTCGGTCGGTTTCTGTCATGCTCTTTAGTCGTTACGGTACCAGAACTACACCAAAACAAAAAAAGGAAAAAAAACCAGAACAAAATGGTTCCCGATCTAAGACTTGCCATAAAATACCGTAACTTTTTCAGTTTATTTACGATTTATTTTTTGTGAATTTAAAGGACGGAACTGGGAATACATGATATGGAACGGACATGAACATACGGATTCAAGATATAAAATGCAAATATTAACTCTTAAAAGTATATAAGCCTTTTTTTTAATCAAATGTTGAAATTAAGACTTCAAATTTATACACATTTAACCCTTTTAGGAGCGTTGGTTAAACCCAAACATTGTAGATTAAGTCGACACGAATTCGTGGTTATTTATGAAACCAGAGCGTTGACGGTCCATTGTGTTGAGTCGTTGATTTTGCGCGAATTCAGTCGGTTTTTGTCATGCTCTTTAGTAGTTACGGAACCATAACTACACCAAAACAAAAAAAGGAATAAAAACCAGAACAAAATGGTTCCCGATCAAAGACTTGCCATACAATACAGTAACTTTTTCAGTTTATTTACAATTTATTTTTTGTGAATTTATAGGACGGATCTGGGAATACATGATATGGAACGGACATGAACATACGGATTCAAGATATAAAATGCAAATATTAACTCTCAAAAGTATATAAGCCTTTTTTTTAATCAAATGTTGAAATTAAGACTTCAAATTTATACACATTTAACCCTTTTAGGAGCGTTGGTTAAACCCAAACATTGTAGATTAAGTCGACACGAATTCGTGGTTATTTATGAAACCCGAGCGTTGACGGTCCATTGTGTTGAGTCGTTGATTTTGCGCGAATTCAGTCGGTTTTTGTCATGCTCTTTAGTAGTTACGGTACCATAACTACACCAAAACAAAAAAAGGAATAAAAACCAGAACAAAATGGTTCCCGATCAAAGACTAGCCATACAATACCGTAACTTTTTCAGTTTATTTACGATTTATTTTTTGTGAATTTAATGGACGGTTCTATGAATACATGATATGAACGGACATGAACATACGGATTCAAGATATAAAATGCAAATATTGACTCTTATAAGTATATAAGCCTTTTTTTAATCAAATGTTGAAATTAAGACTTCAAATTTATATACATTTAACCCTTATAGGAGTGTTGGTTAAACCCAAACATTGTAGATTAAGTCGACACGAATTCGTGAGTATTTATCAAACCCGAGCGTTGACGGTCCATTGTGTTGAGTCGTTGAGTTTGCTCGAATTCGGTCGGTTTCTGTCATGCTCTTTAGTCGTTACGGTACCAGAACTACACCAAAACAAAAAAAGGAAAAAAAACCAGAACAAAATGGTTCCCGATCAAAGACTTGCCATAAAATACCGTAACTTTTTCAGTTTATTTACGATTTATTTTTTGTGAATTTAAAGGACGGAACTGGGAATACATGATATGGAACGGACATGAACATACGGATTCAAGATATAAAATGCAAATATTGACTCTTAAAAGTATATAAGCCTTTTTTTTAATCAAATGTTGAAATTAAGACTTCAAATTTATACACATTTAACCCTATTAGGAGCGTTGGTTAAACCCAAACATTGTAGATTAAGTCGACACGAATTCGTGGTTATTTATGAAACCAGAGCGTTGACGGTCCATTGTGTTGAGTCGTTGATTTTGCGCGAATTCAGTCGGTTTTTGTCATGCTCTTTAGTAGTTACGGTACCATAACTACACCAAAACAAAAAAAGGAATAAAAACCAGAACAAAATGGTTCCCGATCAAAGACTTGCCATACAATACAGTAACTTTTTCAGTTTATTTACAATTTATTTTTTGTGAATTTATAGGACGGATCTGGGAATACATGATATGGAACGGACATGAACATACGGATTCAAGATATAAAATGCAAATATTAACTCTCAAAAGTATATAAGCCTTTTTTTTAATCAAATGTTGAAATTAAGACTTCAAATTTATACACATTTAACCCTTTTAGGAGCGTTGGTTAAACCCAAACATTGTAGATTAAGTCGACACGAATTCGTGGTTATTTATGAAACCCGAGCGTTGACGGTCCATTGTGTTGAGTCGTTGATTTTGCGCGAATTCAGTCGGTTTTTGTCATGCTCTTTAGTAGTTACGGTACCATAACTACACCAAAACAAAAAAAGGAATAAAAACCAGAACAAAATGGTTCCCGATCAAAGACTAGCCATACAATACCGTAACTTTTTCAGTTTATTTACGATTTATTTTTTGTGAATTTAATGGACGGTTCTATGAATACATGATATGAACGGACATGAACATACGGATTCAAGATATAAAATGCAAATATTGACTCTTATAAGTATATAAGCCTTTTTTTAATCAAATGTTGAAATTAAGACTTCAAATTTATATACATTTAACCCTTATAGGAGTGTTGGTTAAACCCAAACATTGTAGATTAAGTCGACACGAATTCGTGAGTATTTATCAAACCCGAGCGTTGACGGTCCATTGTGTTGAGTCGTTGAGTTTGCTCGAATTCGGTCGGTTTCTGTCATGCTCTTTAGTCGTTACGGTACCAGAACTACACCAAAACAAAAAAAGGAAAAAAAACCAGAACAAAATGGTTCCCGATCAAAGACTTGCCATAAAATACCGTAACTTTTTCAGTTTATTTACGATTTATTTTTTGTGAATTTAAAGGACGGAACTGGGAATACATGATATGGAACGGACATGAACATACGGATTCAAGATATAAAATGCAAATATTGACTCTTAAAAGTATATAAGCCTTTTTTTTAATCAAATGTTGAAATTAAGACTTCAAATTTATACACATTTAACCCTATTAGGAGCGTTGGTTAAACCCAAACATTGTAGATTAAGTCGACACGAATTCATGGTTATTTATGAAACCAGAGCGTTGACGGTCCATTGTGTTGAGTCGTTGATTTTGCGGGAATTCAGTCGGTTTTTGTCATGCTCTTTAGTAGTTACGGTACCATAACTACACCAAAACAAAAAAAGGAATAAAAACCAGAACAAAATGGTTCCCGATCAAAGACTTGCCATACAATACAGTAACTTTTTCAGTTTATTTACGATTTATTTTTTGTGAATTTAAAGGACGGATCTGGGAATACATGATATGGAACGGACATGAACATACGGATTCAAGATATAAAATGCAAATATTAACTCTCAAAAGTATATAAGCCTTTTTTTTAATCAAATGTTGAAATTAAGACTTCAAATTTATACACATTTAACCCTTTTAGGAGCGTTGGTTAAACCCAAACATTGTAGACTAAGTCGACACGAATTCGTGGTTATTTATGAAACCCGAGCGTTGACGGTCCATTGTGTTGAGTCGTTGATTTTGCGCGAATTCAGTCGTTTTCTGTCATTCTCTTTTGTCGTTACGGTACCAGAACTACACCAAAACAAAAAAAGGAAAAAAAAACCAGAACAAAATGGTTCCCGATCAAAAACTTGCCATACAATACCGTAACTTTTTCAGTTTATTTAAGATTTAATTTTTGTGAATTTAATGGACGGTTCTATGAATACATGATATGGAACGGACATGAACATACGGATTCAAGATATAAAATGCAAATATTAACTCCTAAAAGTATATAAGCCTTTTTTTTAATCAAATGTTGAAATTAAGACTTCAAATTTATACACATTTAACCCTTTTAGGAGCGTTGGTTAAACCAAAACTTTGTAGATTAAGTCGTCTCGAATTTGTGGGTATTTATCAAACCAGAGCGAAGACGGTCCATTGTGTTGAGTCGTTGAGTTTGCGCGAATTCGGTCGGTTTCTGTCGTGCTCTTTAGTCGTTACGGTACCATAACTACACCAAAACAAAAAAAGGAAAAAAAAACAGAACAAAATGGTTCCCGATCAAAGGCTTGCCTTACAATACCGTAACTTTTTCAGTTTATTTACGATTTATTTTTTGTGAATTTAAAGGACGGATCTGGGAATACATGATATGGAACGGACATGAACATACGGATTCAAGATATAAAATGCAAATATTAACTCTTAATAGTATATAAGTCTTTTTTTTTAATCAAATGTTGAAATTAAGACTTCAAATTTATACACATTTAACCCTTTTAGGAGCGTTGGTTAAACCCAAACATTGTAGACTAAGTCGACACGAATTCGTGGTTATTTATGAAACCCGAGCGTTGACGGTCCATTGTGTTGAGTCGTTGATTTTGCGCGAATTCAGTCGGTTTTTGTCATGCTCTTTAGTAGTTACGGTACCATAACTACACCAAAACAAAAAAAGGAATAAAAACCAGAACAAAATGGTTCCCGATCAAAGACTTGCCATACAATACAGTAACTTTTTCAGTTTATTTACAATTTATTTTTTGTGAATTTATAGGACGGATCTGGGAATACATGATATGGAACGGACATGAACATACGGATTCAAGATATAAAATGCAAATATTAACTCTCAAAAGTATATAAGCCTTTTTTTTAATCAAATGTTGAAATTAAGACTTCAAATTTATACACATTTAACCCTTTTAGGAGCGTTGGTTAAACCCAAACATTGTAGATTAAGTCGACACGAATTCGTGGTTATTTATGAAACCCGAGCGTTGACGGTCCATTGTGTTGAGTCGTTGATTTTGCGCGAATTCAGTCGGTTTTTGTCATGCTCTTTAGTAGTTACGGTACCATAACTACACCAAAACAAAAAAAGGAATAAAAACCAGAACAAAATGGTTCCCGATCAAAGACTAGCCATACAATACCGTAACTTTTTCAGTTTATTTACGATTTATTTTTTGTGAATTTAATGGACGGTTCTATGAATACATGATATGAACGGACATGAACATACGGATTCAAGATATAAAATGCAAATATTGACTCTTATAAGTATATAAGCCTTTTTTTAATCAAATGTTGAAATTAAGACTTCAAATTTATATACATTTAACCCTTATAGGAGTGTTGGTTAAACCCAAACATTGTAGATTAAGTCGACACGAATTCGTGAGTATTTATCAAACCCGAGCGTTGACGGTCCATTGTGTTGAGTCGTTGAGTTTGCTCGAATTCGGTCGGTTTCTGTCATGCTCTTTAGTCGTTACGGTACCAGAACTACACCAAAACAAAAAAAGGAAAAAAAACCAGAACAAAATGGTTCCCGATCAAAGACTTGCCATAAAATACCGTAACTTTTTCAGTTTATTTACGATTTATTTTTTGTGAATTTAAAGGACGGAACTGGGAATACATGATATGGAACGGACATGAACATACGGATTCAAGATATAAAATGCAAATATTGACTCTTAAAAGTATATAAGCCTTTTTTTTAATCAAATGTTGAAATTAAGACTTCAAATTTATACACATTTAACCCTATTAGGAGCGTTGGTTAAACCCAAACATTGTAGATTAAGTCGACACGAATTCGTGGTTATTTATGAAACCAGAGCGTTGACGGTCCATTGTGTTGAGTCGTTGATTTTGCGCGAATTCAGTCGGTTTTTGTCATGCTCTTTAGTAGTTACGGTACCATAACTACACCAAAACAAAAAAAGGAATAAAAACCAGAACAAAATGGTTCCCGATCAAAGACTTGCCATACAATACAGTAACTTTTTCAGTTTATTTACAATTTATTTTTTGTGAATTTATAGGACGGATCTGGGAATACATGATATGGAACGGACATGAACATACGGATTCAAGATATAAAATGCAAATATTAACTCTCAAAAGTATATAAGCCTTTTTTTTAATCAAATGTTGAAATTAAGACTTCAAATTTATACACATTTAACCCTTTTAGGAGCGTTGGTTAAACCCAAACATTGTAGATTAAGTCGACACGAATTCGTGGTTATTTATGAAACCCGAGCGTTGACGGTCCATTGTGTTGAGTCGTTGATTTTGCGCGAATTCAGTCGGTTTTTGTCATGCTCTTTAGTAGTTACGGTACCATAACTACACCAAAACAAAAAAAGGAATAAAAACCAGAACAAAATGGTTCCCGATCAAAGACTAGCCATAAAATACCGTAACTTTTTCAGTTTATTTACGATTTATTTTTTGTGAATTTAATGGACGGTTCTATGAATACATGATATGAACGGACATGAACATACGGATTCAAGATATAAAATGCAAATATTGACTCTTATAAGTATATAAGCCTTTTTTTAATCAAATGTTGAAATTAAGACTTCAAATTTATATACATTTAACCCTTATAGGAGTGTTGGTTAAACCCAAACATTGTAGATTAAGTCGACACGAATTCGTGAGTATTTATCAAACCCGAGCGTTGACGGTCCATTGTGTTGAGTCGTTGAGTTTGCTCGAATTCGGTCGGTTTCTGTCATGCTCTTTAGTCGTTACGGTACCAGAACTACACCAAAACAAAAAAAGGAAAAAAAACCAGAACAAAATGGTTCCCGATCAAAGACTTGCCATAAAATACCGTAACTTTTTCAGTTTATTTACGATTTATTTTTTGTGAATTTAAAGGACGGAACTGGGAATACATGATATGGAACGGACATGAACATACGGATTCAAGATATAAAATGCAAATATTGACTCTTAAAAGTATATAAGCCTTTTTTTTAATCAAATGTTGAAATTAAGACTTCAAATTTATACACATTTAACCCTATTAGGAGCGTTGGTTAAACCCAAACATTGTAGATTAAGTCGACACGAATTCGTGGTTATTTATGAAACCAGAGCGTTGACGGTCCATTGTGTTGAGTCGTTGATTTTGCGGGAATTCAGTCGGTTTTTGTCATGCTCTTTAGTAGTTACGGTACCATAACTACACCAAAACAAAAAAAGGAATAAAAACCAGAACAAAATGGTTCCCGATCAAAGACTTGCCATACAATACAGTAACTTTTTCAGTTTATTTACGATTTATTTTTTGTGAATTTAAAGGACGGATCTGGGAATACATGATATGGAACGGACATGAACATACGGATTCAAGATATAAAATGCAAATATTAACTCTCAAAAGTATATAAGCCTTTTTTTTAATCAAATGTTGAAATTAAGACTTCAAATTTATACACATTTAACCCTTTTAGGAGCGTTGGTTAAACCCAAACATTGTAGACTAAGTCGACACGAATTCGTGGTTATTTATGAAACCCGAGCGTTGACGGTCCATTGTGTTGAGTCGTTGATTTTGCGCGAATTCAGTCGTTTTCTGTCATTCTCTTTTGTCGTTACGGTACCAGAACTACACCAAAACAAAAAAAGGAAAAAAAAACCAGAACAAAATGGTTCCCGATCAAAAACTTGCCATACAATACCGTAACTTTTTCAGTTTATTTAAGATTTAATTTTTGTGAATTTAATGGACGGTTCTATGAATACATGATATGGAACGGACATGAACATACGGATTCAAGATATAAAATGCAAATATTAACTCCTAAAAGTATATAAGCCTTTTTTTTAATCAAATGTTGAAATTAAGACTTCAAATTTATACACATTTAACCCTTTTAGGAGCGTTGGTTAAACCAAAACTTTGTAGATTAAGTCGTCTCGAATTTGTGGGTATTTATCAAACCAGAGCGAAGACGGTCCATTGTGTTGAGTCGTTGAGTTTGCGCGAATTCGGTCGGTTTCTGTCGTGCTCTTTAGTCGTTACGGTACCATAACTACACCAAAACAAAAAAAGGAAAAAAAAACAGAACAAAATGGTTCCCGATCAAAGGCTTGCCTTACAATACCGTAACTTTTTCAGTTTATTTACGATTTATTTTTTGTGAATTTAAAGGACGGATCTGGGAATACATGATATGGAACGGACATGAACATACGGATTCAAGATATAAAATGCAAATATTAACTCTTAATAGTATATAAGTCTTTTTTTTTAATCAAATGTTGAAATTAAGACTTCAAATTTATACACATTTAACCCTTTTAGGAGCGTTGGTTAAACCCAAACATTGTAGACTAAGTCGACACGAATTCGTGGTTATTTATGAAACCCGAGCGTTGACGGTCCATTGTGTTGAGTCGTTGATTTTGCGCGAATTCAGTCGGTTTTTGTCATGCTCTTTAGTAGTTACGGTACCATAACTACACCAAAACAAAAAAAGGAATAAAAACCAGAACAAAATGGTTCCCGATCAAAGACTTGCCATACAATATCGTAACTTTTTCAGTTTATTTATGATTTATTTTTTGTGAATTTAATGGACGGTTCTATGAATACATGATATGGAACGGACATGAACATACGAATTCAAGATATAAAATGCAAATATTAACTCTTAAAAGTATATATGCCTTTTTTAAGCAAATTTTGAAATTAGGACTTCAAAATTATATACATTTAACCCTTATAGGAGCGTTGGTTAAACCCAAACATTGTAGATTAAGTCGACACGAATTCGTGAGTATATATCAAACCCGAGCGTTGACGGTCCATTGTATTGAGTCGTTGAGTTTGCGAGAATTCGGTCGGTTTCTGTCATGCTCATTAGACGTTACGGTACCAGAACTACTCCAAAACAAAAAAAAGGAAAAACAAACCAGAACAAAATGGTTCCCGATCAAAGACTTGCCTTACAATACCGTAACTTTTTCAGTTTATTTAGGATTTAATTTTTGTGAATTTAATGGACGGTTCTAGGAATACCTGATATGGAACGGACATGAACATACGGATTCAAGATATAAAATGCAAATATTAACTCTTAAAAGTATATAAGCCTTTTTTTTAATCAAATGTTGAAATTAAGACTTCAAATTTATACACATTTAACCCTTTTAGGAGAGTTGGTTAAACCCAAACGTTGTAGATTAAGTCGACACGAATTCGAGGGTATTTATCAAACCCGAGCGTTAACGGTCCATTGTGTTGAGTCGTTGAGTTTGCTCGAATTCGGTCGGTTTCTGTCATTCTCTTTTGTCGTTACGGTACCAGAACTACACCAAAACAAAAAAAGGAAAAAAAACCAGAACAAAATGGTTCCCGATAAAAAACTTGCCATTCAATACCGTAACTTTTTCAGTTTATTTACGATTTAATTTTTGTGAATTTAATGGACGGTTCTAGGAATACATGATATGGAACGGACATGAACATACGGATTCAAGATATAAAATGCAAATATTAACTCCTAAAAGTATATAAGCCTTTTTTTTAATCAAATGTTGAAATTAAGACTTCAAATTTAAACACATTTAACCCTTTTAGGAGCGTTGGTTAAACCCAAACATTGTAGATTAAGTCGACACGAATTCGTGGTTATCTATGAAACCCGAGCGTTGACGGTCCATTGTGTTGAGTCGTTGAGTTTGCGCGAATTCGGTCGGTTTTTGTCATGCTCTTTAGTCGTTACGGTACCAGAACTACACCAAAACAAAAAAAGGAAAAAAAACAATAACAAAATGGATCCCGATCAAAGACTTGCCATAAAATACCGTAACTTTTTCAGTTTATTTACGATTTATTTTTTGTGAATTTAATGGACGGTTCTATGAATACATGATATGGAACGGACATGAACATACGGATTCAAGATATAAAATGCAAATATTAACTCTTAAAAGTATATAAGCCTTTTTTTAAGCAAATTTTGAAATTATGACTTCAAATTTATATACATTTAACCCTTATAAGAGCGTTGGTTAAACCCAAACATTGTAGATTAAGTCGACACGAATTCGTGGGTATATATCAAACCCGAGCGTTGACGGTCCATTGTGTTGAGTCGTTGAGTTTGCGCGAATTCGGTCGGTTTCTGTCATGCTCATTAGACGTTACGGTACCAGAACTACTCCAAAACAAAAAAAGGGAAAAGAAACCAGAACAAAATGGTTCCCGATCAAAGACTTGCCTTACAATACCGTAACTTTTTCAGTTTATTTACGATTTAATTTTTGTGAATTTAATGGACGGTTCTAGGAATACATGATATGGAACGGACATGAACATACGGATTCAAGATATAAAATGCAAATATTAACTCTCAAAAGTATATAAGCCTTTTTTTTAATCAAATGTTGAAATTAAGACTTCAAATTTATACACATTTAACCCTTTTAGGAGCGTTGGTTAAACCCAAACATTGTAGATTAAGTCGACACGAATTCGTGGTTATTTATGAAACCCGAGCGTTGACGGTCCATTGTGTTGAGTCGTTGATTTTGCGCGAATTCCGTCGGTTTCTGTCATTCTCTTTTGTCGTTACGGAACCAGAACTACACCAAAACAAAAAAAGGAAAAAAAAACCAGAAAAAATGGTTCCCGATCAAAAACTTGCCATACAATACCGTAACTTTTTCAGTTTATTTAAGATTTAATTTTTGTGAATTTAATGGACGGTTCTATGAATACATGATATGGAACGGACATGAACATACGGATTCAAGATATAAAATGCAAATATTAACTCCTAAAAGTATATAAGCCTTTTTTTTAATCAAATATTGAAATTAAGACTTCAAATTTATACACATTTAACCCTTATAGGAGCGTTGGTTAAACCCAAACATTGTAGATTAAGTCGACACGAATTCGTGAGTATATATCAAACCCGAGCGTTGACGGTCCATTGTGTTGAGTCGTTGAGTTTGCGAGAATTCGGTCGGTTTCTGTCATGCTCATTAGACGTTACGGTACCAGAACTACTCCAAAACAAAAAAAGGAAAAACAAACCAGAACAAAAAGGTTCCCGATCAAAGACTTGCCTTACAATACCATAACTTTTTCAGTTTATTTACGATTTAATTTTTGTGAATTTAATGGACGGTTCTAGGAATACATGATATGGAACGGACATGAACATACGGATTCAAGATATAAAATGCAAATATTAACTCTTAAAAGTATATAAGCCTTTTTTTTAATCAAATGTTGAAATTAAGACTTCAAATTTATACACATTTAACCCTTTTAGGAGAGTTGGTTAAAACCAATCGTTGTAGATTAAGTCGACACGAATTCGAGGGTATTTATCAAACCCGAGCGTTAACGGTCCATTGTGTTGAGTCGTTGAGTTTGCTCGAATTCGGTCGTTTTCTGTCATTCTCTTTTGTCGTTACGGTACCAGAACTACACCAAAACAAAAAAAGGAAAAAAAACCATAACAAAATGGTTCCCGATCAAAAACTTGCCATACAATACCGTAACTTTTTCAGTTTATTTAAGATTTAATTTTTGTGAATTTAATGGACGGTTCTATGAATACATGATATGGAACGGACATGAACATACGGATTCAAGATATAAAATGCAAATATTAACTCCTTAAAGTATACAAGCCTTTTTTTTAATCAAATGTTGAAATTAAGACTTCAAATTTATACACATTTAACCCTTATAGGAGCGTTGGTTAAACCCAAACATTGTAGATTAAGTCGACACGAATTCGTGAGTATATATCAAACCAGAGCGAAGACGGTCCATTGTGTTGAGTCGTTGAGTTTGCGAGAATTCGGTCGGTTTCTGTCATGCTCATTAGACGTTACGGTACCAGAACTACTCCAAAACAAAAAAAGGAAAAAAAAACAGAACAAAATGGTTCCCGATCAAAGGCTTGCCTTACAATACCGTAACTTTTTCAGTTTATTTACGATTTATTTTTTGTGAATTTAAAGGACGGATCTGGGAATACATGATATGGTAGGGACATGAACATACGGATTCAAGATATAAAATGCAAATATTAACTCTTAAAAGTATATAAGCCTTTTTTTTTAATCAAGTGTTGAAATTAAGACTTCAAATTTATACACATTTAACCCTTTTAGGAGCGTTGGTTAAACCCAAACATTGTAGACTAAGTCGACACGAATTCGTGGTTATTTATGAAACCCGAGCGTTGACGGTCCATTGTGTTGAGTCGTTGATTTTGCGCGAATTCAGTCGGTTTTTGTCATGCTCTTTAGTAGTTACGGTACCATAACTACACCAAAACAAAAAAAGGAATAAAAACCATAACAAAATGGTTCCCGATCAAAAACTTGCCATACAATACCGTAACTTTTTCAGTTTATTTAAGATTTAATTTTTGTGAATTTAATGGACGGTTCTATGAATACATGATATGGAACGGACATGAACATACGGATTCAAGATATAAAATGCAAATATTGACTCTTAAAAGTATATAAGCCTTTTTTTTAATCAAATGTTGAAATTAAGACTTTAAATTTATATACATTTAACCCTTATAGGAGTGTTGGTTAAACCCAAACATTGTAGATTAAGTCGACACGAATTCGTGAGTATATATCAAACCCGAGCGTTGACGGTCCATTGTGTTGAGTCGTTGAGTTTACGAGAATTCGGTCGGTTTCTGTCATGCTCATTAGACGTTACGGTACCAGAACTACTCCAAAACAAAAAAAGGAAAAACAAACCAGAACAAAATGGTTCCCGATCAAAGACTTGCCTTACAATACCGTAACTTTTTCAGTTTATTTACGATTTAATTTTTGTGAATTTAATGGACGGTTCTAGGAATACCTGATATAGAACGGACATGAACATACGGATTCAAGATATAAAATGCAAATATTAACTCTTAAAAGTATATAAGCCTTTTTTTTAATCAAATGTTGAAATTAAGACTTCAAATTTATACACATTTAACCCTTTTAGGAGAGTTGGTTAAACCCAAACGTTGTAGACTAAGTCGACACGAATTCGTGGTTATTTATGAAACCCGAGCGTTGACGGTCCATTGTGTTGAGTCGTTGATTTTGCGCGAATTCAGTCGGTTTTTGTCATGCTCTTTAGTAGTTACGGTACCATAACTACACCAAAACAAAAAAAGGAAAAAAAACCAGAACAAAATGGTTCCCGATAAAAAACTTGCCATACAATACCGTAACTTTTTCAGTTTATTTACGATTTAATTTTTGTGAATTTAATGGACGGTTCTATGAATACATGATATGGAACGGACATGAACATACGGATTCAAGATATAAAATGCAAATATTAACTCCTAATAGTATATAAGCCTTTTTTTTAATCAAATGTTGAAATTAAGACTTCAAATTTATACACATTTAACCCTTTTAGGAGCGTTGGTTAAACCAAAACATTGTAGATTAAGTCGTCTCGAATTTGTGGGTATTTATCAAACCAGAGCGAAGACGGTCCATTGTGTTGAGTCGTTGAGTTTGCGCGAATTCGGTCGGTTTCTGTCGTGCTCTTTAGTCGTTACGGTACCATAACTACACCAAAACAAAAAAAGGAAAAAAAAACAGAACAAAATGGTTCCCGATCAAAGGCTTGCCTTACAATACCGTAACTTTTTCAGTTTATTTACGATTTATTTTTTGTTAATTTAAAGGACGGATCTGGGAATACATGATATGGAACGGACATGAACATACGGATTCAAGATATAAAATGCAAATATTAACTCTCAAAAGTATATAAGCCTTTTTTTTAATCAAATGTTGAAATTAAGACTTCAAATTTATACACATTTAACCCTTTTAGGAGAGTTGGTTAAACCCAAACGTTGTAGACTAAGTCGACACGAATTCGTGGTTATTTATGAAACCCGAGCGTTGACGGTCCATTGTGTTGAGTCGTTGATTTTGCGCGAATTCAGTCGGTTTTTGTCATGCTCTTTAGTAGTTACGGTACCATAACTACACCAAAACAAAAAAAGGAAAAAAAACCAGAACAAAATGGTTCCCGATAAAAAACTTGCCATACAATACCGTAACTTTTTCAGTTTATTTACGATTTAATTTTTGTGAATTTAATGGACGGTTCTATGAATACATGATATGGAACGGACATGAACATACGGATTCAAGATATAAAATGCAAATATTAACTCCTAAAAGTATATAAGCCTTTTTTTTAATCAAATGTTGAAATTAAGACTTCAAATTTATACACATTTAACCCTTTTAGGAGCGTTGGTTAAACCAAAACATTGTAGATTAAGTCGTCTCGAATTTGTGGGTATTTATCAAACCAGAGCGAAGACGGTCCATTGTGTTGAGTCGTTGAGTTTGTGCGAATTCGGTCGGTTTCTGTCATGCTCTTTAGTCGTTACGGTACCAGAACTACACCAAAACAAAAAAAGGAATAAAAACCAGAACAAAATGGTTCCCGATCAAAGACTTGCCATACAATACAGTAACTTTTTCAGTTTATTTACGATTTATTTTTTGTGAATTTAAAGGACGGATCTGGGAATACATGATATGGAACGGACATGAACATACGGATTCAAGATATAAAATGCAAATATTAACTCTCAAAAGTATATAAGCCTTTTTTTTAATCAAATGTTGAAATTAAGACTTCAAATTTATACACATTTAACCCTTTTAGGAGCGTTGGTTAAACCCAAACATTGTAGACTAAGTCGACACGAATTCGTGGTTATTTATGAAACCCGAGCGTTGACGGTCCATTGTGTTGAGTCGTTGATTTTGCGCGAATTCAGTCGTTTTCTGTCATTCTCTTTTGTCGTTACGGTACCATAACTACACCAAAACAAAAAAAGGAAAAAAAAACAGAACAAAATGGTTCCCGATCAAAAACTTGCCATACAATACCGTAACTTTTTCAGTTTATTTAAGATTTAATTTTTGTGAATTTAATGGACGGTTCTATGAATACATGATATGGAACGGACATGAACATACGGATTCAAGATATAAAATGCAAATATTAACTCCTAAAAGTATATAAGCCTTTTTTTTAATCAAATGTTGAAATTAAGACTTCAAATTTATACACATTTAACCCTTTTAGGAGCGTTGGTTAAACCAAAACTTTGTAGATTAAGTCGTCTCGAATTTGTGGGTATTTATCAAACCAGAGCGAAGACGGTCCATTGTGTTGAGTCGTTGAGTTTGCGCGAATTCGGTCGGTTTCTGTCGTGCTCTTTAGTCGTTACGGTACCATAACTACACCAAAACAAAAAAAGGAAAAAAAAACAGAACAAAATGGTTCCCGATCAAAGGCTTGCCTTACAATACCGTAACTTTTTCAGTTTATTTACGATTTATTTTTTGTGAATTTAAAGGACGGATCTGGGAATACATGATATGGAACGGACATGAACATACGGATTCAAGATATAAAATGCAAATATTAACTCTTAATAGTATATAAGTCTTTTTTTTTAATCAAATGTTGAAATTAAGACTTCAAATTTATACACATTTAACCCTTTTAGGAGCGTTGGTTAAACCCAAACATTGTAGACTAAGTCGACACGAATTCGTGGTTATTTATGAAACCCGAGCGTTGACGGTCCATTGTGTTGAGTCGTTGATTTTGCGCGAATTCAGTCGGTTTTTGTCATGCTCTTTAGTAGTTACGGTACCATAACTACACCAAAACAAAAAAAGGAATAAAAACCAGAACAAAATGGTTCCCGATCAAAGACTTGCCATACAATATCGTAACTTTTTCAGTTTATTTATGATTTATTTTTTGTGAATTTAATGGACGGTTCTATGAATACATGATATGGAACGGACATGAACATACGAATTCAAGATATAAAATGCAAATATTAACTCTTAAAAGTATATATGCCTTTTTTAAGCAAATTTTGAAATTAGGACTTCAAAATTATATACATTTAACCCTTATAGGAGCGTTGGTTAAACCCAAACATTGTAGATTAAGTCGACACGAATTCGTGAGTATATATCAAACCCGAGCGTTGACGGTCCATTGTATTGAGTCGTTGAGTTTGCGAGAATTCGGTCGGTTTCTGTCATGCTCATTAGACGTTACGGTACCAGAACTACTCCAAAACAAAAAAAAGGAAAAACAAACCAGAACAAAATGGTTCCCGATCAAAGACTTGCCTTACAATACCGTAACTTTTTCAGTTTATTTAGGATTTAATTTTTGTGAATTTAAGGGACGGTTCTAGGAATACCTGATATGGAACGGACATGAACATACGGATTCAAGATATAAAATGCAAATATTAACTCTTAAAAGTATATAAGCCTTTTTTTTAATCAAATGTTGAAATTAAGACTTCAAATTTATACACATTTAACCCTTTTAGGAGAGTTGGTTAAACCCAAACGTTGTAGATTAAGTCGACACGAATTCGAGGGTATTTATCAAACCCGAGCGTTAACGGTCCATTGTGTTGAGTCGTTGAGTTTGCTCGAATTCGGTCGGTTTCTGTCATTCTCTTTTGTCGTTACGGTACCAGAACTACACCAAAACAAAAAAAGGAAAAAAAACCAGAACAAAATGGTTCCCGATAAAAAACTTGCCATTCAATACCGTAACTTTTTCAGTTTATTTACGATTTAATTTTTGTGAATTTAATGGACGGTTCTATGAATACATGATATGGAACGGACATGAACATACGGATTCAAGATATAAAATGCAAATATTAACTCCTAAAAGTATATAAGCCTTTTTTTTAATCAAATGTTGAAATTAAGACTTCAAATTTATACACATTTAACCCTTTTAGGAGCGTTGGTTAAACCAAAACATTGTAGATTAAGTCGTCTCGAATTTGTGGGTATTTATCAAACCAGAGCGAAGACGGTCCATTGTGTTGAGTCGTTGAGTTTGCGCGAATTCGGTCGGTTTCTGTCGTGCTCTTTAGTCGTTACGGTACCATAACTACACCAAAACAAAAAAAGGAAAAAAAAACAGAACAAAATGGTTCCCGATCAAAGGCTTGCCTTACAATACCGTAACTTTTTCAGTTTATTTACGATTTATTTTTTGTTAATTTAAAGGACGGATCTGGGAATACATGATATGGAACGGACATGAACATACGGATTCAAGATATAAAATGCAAATATTAACTCTCAAAAGTATATAAGCCTTTTTTTTAATCAAATGTTGAAATTAAGACTTCAAATTTATACACATTTAACCCTTTTAGGAGAGTTGGTTAAACCCAAACGTTGTAGACTAAGTCGACACGAATTCGTGGTCATTTATGAAACCCGAGCGTTGACGGTCCATTGTGTTGAGTCGTTGATTTTGCGCGAATTCAGTCGGTTTTTGTCATGCTCTTTAGTAGTTACGGTACCATAACTACACCAAAACAAAAAAAGGAAAAAAAACCAGAACAAAATGGTTCCCGATAAAAAACTTGCCATACAATACCGTAACTTTTTCAGTTTATTTACGATTTAATTTTTGTGAATTTAATGGACGGTTCTATGAATACATGATATGGAACGGACATGAACATACGGATTCAAGATATAAAATGCAAATATTAACTCCTAAAAGTATATAAGCCTTTTTTTTAATCAAATGTTGAAATTAAGACTTCAAATTTATACACATTTAACCCTTTTAGGAGCGTTGGTTAAACCAAAACATTGTAGATTAAGTCGTCTCGAATTTGTGGGCATTTATCAAACCAGAGCGAAGACGGTCCATTGTGTTGAGTCGTTGATTTTGTGCGAATTCGGTCGGTTTCTGTCATGCTCTTTAGTCGTTACGGTACCAGAACTACACCAAAACAAAAAAAGGAATAAAAACCAGAACAAAATGGTTCCCGATCAAAGACTTGCCATACAATACAGTAACTTTTTCAGTTTATTTACGATTTATTTTTTGTGAATTTAAAGGACGGATCTGGGAATACATGATATGGAACGGACATGAACATACGGATTCAAGATATAAAATGCAAATATTAACTCTCAAAAGTATATAAGCCTTTTTTTTAATCAAATGTTGAAATTAAGACTTCAAATTTATACACATTTAACCCTTTTAGGAGCGTTGGTTAAACCCAAACATTGTAGACTAAGTCGACACGAATTCGTGGTTATTTATGAAACCCGAGCGTTGACGGTCCATTGTGTTGAGTCGTTGATTTTGCGCGAATTCAGTCGTTTTCTGTCATTCTCTTTTGTCGTTACGGTACCATAACTACACCAAAACAAAAAAAGGAAAAAAAAAACAGAACAAAATGGTTCCCGATCAAAAACTTGCCATACAATACCGTAACTTTTTCAGTTTATTTAAGATTTAATTTTTGTGAATTTAATGGACGGTTCTATGAATACATGATATGGAACGGACATGAACATACGGATTCAAGATATAAAATGCAAATATTAACTCCTAAAAGTATATAAGCCTTTTTTTTAATCAAATGTTGAAATTAAGACTTCAAATTTATACACATTTAACCCTTTTAGGAGCGTTGGTTAAACCAAAACTTTGTAGATTAAGTCGTCTCGAATTTGTGGGTATTTATCAAACCAGAGCGAAGACGGTCCATTGTGTTGAGTCGTTGAGTTTGCGCGAATTCGGTCGGTTTCTGTCGTGCTCTTTAGTCGTTACGGTACCATAACTACACCAAAACAAAAAAAGGAAAAAAAAACAGAACAAAATGGTTCCCGATCAAAGGCTTGCCTTACAATACCGTAACTTTTTCAGTTTATTTACGATTTATTTTTTGTGAATTTAAAGGACGGATCTGGGAATACATGATATGGAACGGACATGAACATACGGATTCAAGATATAAAATGCAAATATTAACTCTTAATAGTATATAAGTCTTTTTTTTTAATCAAATGTTGAAATTAAGACTTCAAATTTATACACATTTAACCCTTTTAGGAGCGTTGGTTAAACCCAAACATTGTTGACTAAGTCGACACGAATTCGTGGTTATTTATGAAACCCGAGCGTTGACGGTCCATTGTGTTGAGTCGTTGATTTTGCGCGAATTCAGTCGGTTTTTGTCATGCTCTTTAGTAGTTACGGTACCATAACTACACCAAAACAAAAAAAGGAATAAAAACCAGAACAAAATGGTTCCCGATCAAAGACTTGCCATACAATATCGTAACTTTTTCAGTTTATTTATGATTTATTTTTTGTGAATTTAATGGACGGTTCTATGAATACATGATATGGAACGGACATGAACATACGAATTCAAGATATAAAATGCAAATATTAACTCTTAAAAGTATATATGCCTTTTTTAAGCAAATTTTGAAATTAGGACTTCAAAATTATATACATTTAACCCTTATAGGAGCGTTGGTTAAACCCAAACATTGTAGATTAAGTCGACACGAATTCGTGAGTATATATCAAACCCGAGCGTTGACGGTCCATTGTATTGAGTCGTTGAGTTTGCGAGAATTCGGTCGGTTTCTGTCATGCTCATTAGACGTTACGGTACCAGAACTACTCCAAAACAAAAAAAAGGAAAAACAAACCAGAACAAAATGGTTCCCGATCAAAGACTTGCCTTACAATACCGTAACTTTTTCAGTTTATTTAGGATTTAATTTTTGTGAATTTAAGGGACGGTTCTAGGAATACCTGATATGGAACGGACATGAACATACGGATTCAAGATATAAAATGCAAATATTAACTCTTAAAAGTATATAAGCCTTTTTTTTAATCAAATGTTGAAATTAAGACTTCAAATTTATACACATTTAACCCTTTTAGGAGAGTTGGTTAAACCCAAACGTTGTAGATTAAGTCGACACGAATTCGAGGGTATTTATCAAACCCGAGCGTTAACGGTCCATTGTGTTGAGTCGTTGAGTTTGCTCGAATTCGGTCGTTTTCTGTCATTCTCTTTTGTCGTTACGGTACCAGAACTACACCAAAACAAAAAAAGGAAAAAAAACCAGAACAAAATGGTTCCCGATAAAAAACTTGCCATTCAATACCGTAACTTTTTCAGTTTATTTACGATTTAATTTTTGTGAATTTAATGGACGGTTCTATGAATACATGATATGGAACGGACATGAACATACGGATTCAAGATATAAAATGCAAATATTAACTCCTAAAAGTATATAAGCCTTTTTTTTAATCAAATGTTGAAATTAAGACTTCAAATTTATACACATTTAACCCTTTTAGGAGCGTTGGTTAAACCAAAACATTGTAGATTAAGTCGTCTCGAATTTGTGGGTATTTATCAAACCAGAGCGAAGACGGTCCATTGTGTTGAGTCGTTGAGTTTGCGCGAATTCGGCCGGTTTCTGTCGTGCTCTTTAGTCGTTACGGTACCATAACTACACCAAAACAAAAAAAGGAAAAAAAAAACAGAACAAAATGGTTCCCGATCAAAGGCTTGCCTTACAATACCGTAACTTTTTCAGTTTATTTACGATTTATTTTTTGTGAATTTAAAGGACGGATCTGGGAATACATGATATGGAACGGACATGAACATACGGATTCAAGATATAAAATGCAAATATTAACTCTCAAAAGTATATAAGCCTTTTTTTTAATCAAATGTTGAAATTAAGACTTCAAATTTATACACATTTAACCCTTTTAGGAGCGTTGGTTAAACACAAACATTGTAGATTAAGTCGACACGAATTCGTGGTTATTTATGAAACCCGAGCGTTGACGGTCCATTGTGTTGAGTCGTTGATTTTGCGCGAATTCAGTCGGTTTTTGTCATGCTCTTTAGTAGTTACGGTACCATAACTACACCAAAACAAAAAAAGGAATAAAAACCAGAACAAAATGGTTCCCGATCAAAGACTTGCCATACAATACCGTAACTTTTTCAGTTTATTTACGATTTATTTTTTGTGAATTTAATGGACGGTTCTATGAATACATGATATGAACGGACATGAACATACGGATTCAAGATATAAAATGCAAATATTGACTCTTAAAAGTATATAAGCCTTTTTTTTAATCAAATGTTGAAATTAAGACTTCAAATTTATATACATTTAACCCTTATAGGAGGGTTGGTTAAACCCAAACATTGTAGATTAAGTCGACACGAATTCGTGAGTATTTATCTAACCCGAGCGTTGACGGTCCATTGTGTTGAGTCGTTGAGTTTGCGCGAATTCGGTCGGTTTCTGTCATGCTCTTTAGACGTTACGGTACTAGAACTACTCCAAAACAAAAAAAGGAAAAAAAAACCAGAACAAAATGGTTCCCGATCAAAGGCTTGCCTTACAATACCGTAACTTTTTCAGTTTATTTACGATTTATTTTTTGTGAATTTAAAGGACGGATCTGGGAATACATGATATGGAATGGACATGAACATACGGATTCAAGATATAAAATGCAAATATTAACTCCTAAAAGTATATAAGCCTTTTTTTTAATCAAATGTTGAAATTAAGACTTCAAATTTATACACATTTAACCCTTTTAGGAGCGTTGGTTAAACCAAAACATTGTAGATTAAGTCGTCTCGAATTTGTGGGTATTTATCAAACCAGAGCGAAGACGGTCCATTGTGTTGAGTCGTTGAGTTTGCGCGAATTCGGTCGGTTTCTGTCGTGCTCTTTAGTCGTTACGGTACCATAACTACACCAAAACAAAAAAAGGAAAAAAAAACAGAACAAAATGGTTCCCGATCAATGGCTTCCCTTACAATACCGTAACTTTTTCAGTTCATTTACGATTTATTTTTTGTGAATTTAAAGGACGGATCTGGGAATACATGATATGGAATGGACATGAACATACGGATTCAAGATATAAAATGCAAATATTAACTCCTAAAAGTATATAAGCCTTTTTTTTAATAAAATGTTGAAATTAAGACTTCAAATTTATACACATTTAACCCTTTTAGGAGCGTTGGTTAAACCAAAACATTGTAGATTAAGTCGTCTCGAATTTGTGGGTATTTATCAAACCAGAGCGAAGACGGTCCATTGTGTTGAGTCGTTGAGTTTGCGCGAATTCGGTCGGTTTCTGTCGTGCTCTTTAGTCGTTACGGTACCATAACTACACCAAAACAAAAAAAGGAAAAAAAAAACAGAACAAAATGGTTCCCGATCAAAGGCTTGCCTTACAATACCGTAACTTTTTCAGTTTATTTACGATTTATTTTTTGTGAATTTAAAGGACGGATCTGGGAATACATGATATGGAACGGACATGAACATACGGATTCAAGATATAAAATGCAAATATTAACTCTCAAAAGTATATAAGCCTTTTTTTTTAATCTAATGTTGAAATTAAGACTTCAAATTTATACACATTTAACCCTTTTAGGAGCGTTGGATAAACCCAAACATTGTAGATTAAGTCGACACGAATTCGTGGTTATTTATGAAACCCGAGCGTTGACGGTCCATTGTGTTGAGTCGTTGATTTTGCGCGAATTCAGTCGGTTTTTGTCATGCTCTTTAGTAGTTACGGTACCATAACTACACCAAAACAAAAAAAGGAATAAAAACCAGAACAAAATGGTTCCCGATCAAAGACTTGCCATACAATACCATAACCTTTTCAGTTTATTTACGATTTATTTTTTGTGAATTTAATGGACGGTTCTATGAATACATGATATGAACGGACATGAACATACGGATTCAAGATATAAAACGCAAATATTGACTCTTAAAAGTATATAAGCTTTTTTTAATCAAATGTTGAAATTAAGACTTCAAATTTATATACATTTAACCCTTATAGGAGTGTTGGTTAAACCCAAACATTGTAGGTTAAGTCGACACGAATTCGTGAGTATTTATCAAACCCGAGCGTTGACGGTCCATTGTGTTGAGTCGTTGAGTTTGCTCGAATTCGGTCGGTTTCTGTCATGCTCTTTAGTCGTTACGGTACCAGAACTACACCAAAACAAAAAAAGGAAAAAAAACCAGAACAAAATGGTTCCCGATCAAAGACTTGCCATAAAATACCGTAACTTTTTCAGTTTATTTACGATTTATTTTTTGTGAATTTAAAGGACGGAACTGGGAATACATGATATGGAACGGACATGAACATACGGATTCAAGATATAAAATGCAAATATTAACTCTTAAAAGTATATAAGCCTTTTTTTTTAATCAAATGTTGAAATTAAGACTTCAAATTTATACACATTTAACCCTTTTAGGAGCGTTGGTTAAACCAAACGTTGTAGATTAAGTCGACACGAATTCGAGGGTATTTATCAAACCCGAGCGTTAACGGTCCATTGTGTTGAGTCGTTGAGTTTGCTCGAATTCGGTCGGTTTCTGTCATTCTCTTTTGTCGTTACGGTACGAGAACTACACCAAAACAAAAAAAGGAAAAAAAACCAGAACAAAATGGTTCCCGATAAAAAACTTGCCATTCAATACCGTAACTTTTTCAGTTTATTTACGATTTAATTTTTGTGAATTTAATGGACGGTTCTATGAATACATGATATAGAACGGACATGAACATACGGATTCAAGATATAAAATGCAAATATTAACTCCTAAAAGTATATAAGCCTTTTTTTTAATCAAATGTTGAAATTAAGACTTCAAATTTATACACATTTAACCCCTTTAGGAGCGTTGGTTAAACCAAAACATTGTAGATTAAGTCGTCTCGAATTTGTGGGTATTTATCAAACCAGAGCGAAGACGGTCCATTGTGTTGAGTCGTTGAGTTTGCGCGAATTCGGTCGGTTTCTGTCGTGCTCTTTAGTCGTTACGGTACCATAACTACACCAAAACAAAAAAAGGAAAAAAAAAACAGAACAAAATGGTTCCCGATCAAAGGCTTGCCTTACAATACCGTAACTTTTTCAGTTTATTTACGATTTATTTTTTGTGAATTTAAAGGACGGATCTGGGAATACATGATATGGAACGGACATGAACATACGGATTCAAGATATAAAATGCAAATATTAACTCTCAAAAGTATATAAGCCTTTTTTTTAATCAAATGTTGAAATTAAGACTTCAAATTTATACACATTTAACCCTTTTAGGAGCGTTGGTTAAACACAAACATTGTAGATTAAGTCGACACGAATTCGTGGTTATTTATGAAACCCGAGCGTTGACGGTCCATTGTGTTGAGTCGTTGATTTTGCGCGAATTCAGTCGGTTTTTGTCATGCTCTTTAGTAGTTACGGTACCATAACTACACCAAAACAAAAAAAGGAATAAAAACCAGAACAAAATGGTTCCCGATCAAAGACTTGCCATACAATACCGTAACTTTTTCAGTTTATTTACGATTTATTTTTTGTGAATTTAATGGACGGTTCTATGAATACATGATATGAACGGACATGAACATACGGATTCAAGATATAAAATGCAAATATTGACTCTTAAAAGTATATAAGCCTTTTTTTAATCAAATGTTGAAATTAAGACTTCAAATTTATATACATTTAACCCTTATAGGAGTGTTGGTTAAACCCAAACATTGTAGATTAAGTCGACACGAATTCGTGAGTATTTATCAAACCCGAGCGTTGACGGTCCATTGTGTTGAGTCGTTGAGTTTGCTCGAATTCGGTCGGTTTCTGTCATGCTCTTTAGTCGTTACGGTACCAGAACTACACCAAAACAAAAAAAAGGAAAAAAAACCAGAACAAAATGGTTCCCGATCAAAGACTTGCCATAAAATACCGTAACTTTTTCAGTTTATTTACGATTTATTTTTTGTGAATTTAAAGGAAGGAACTGGGAATACATGATATGGAACGGACATGAACATACGGATTCAAGATATAAAATGCAAATATTAACTCTTAAAAGTATATAAGCCTTTTTTTTAATCAAATGTTGAAATTAAGACTTCAAATTTATACACATTTAACCCTTTTAGGAGCGTTGGTTAAACCAAAACATTGTAGATTAAGTCGTCTCGAATTTGTGGGTATTTATCAAACCAGAGCGAAGACGGTCCATTGTGTTGAGTCGTTGAGTTTGCGCGAATTCGGTCGGTTTCTGTCGTGCTCTTTAGTCGTTACGGTACCATAACTACACCAAAACAAAAAAAGGAAAAAAAAACAGAACAAAATGGTTCCCGATCAATGGCTTCCCTTACAATACCGTAACTTTTTCAGTTTATTTACGATTTATTTTTTGTGAATTTAAAGGACGGATCTGGGAATACATGATATGGAATGGACATGAACATACGGATTCAAGATATAAAATGCAAATATTAACTCCTAAAAGTATATAAGCCTTTTTTTTTAATCAAATGTTGAAATTAAGACTTCAAATTTATACACATTTAACCCTTTTAGGAGCGTTGGTTAAACCAAAACACTGTAGATTAAGTCGTCTCGAATTTGTGGGTATTTATCAAACTAGAGCGAAGACGGTCCATTGTGTTGAGTCGTTGTGTTTGCGCGAATTCGGTCGGTTTCTGTCGTGCTCTTTAGTCGTTACGGTACCATAACTACACCAAAACAAAAAAAGGAAAAAAAACCAGAACAAAATGGTTCCCGATCAAAGACTTGCCATAAAATACCGTAACTTTTTCAGTTTATTTACGATTTATTTTTTGTGAATTTAAAGGACGGAACTGGGAATACATGATATGGAACGGACATGAACATACGGATTCAAGATATAAAATGCAAATATTAACTCTTAAAAGTATATAAGCCTTTTTTTTTAATCAAATGTTGAAATTAAGACTTCAAATTTATACACATTTAACCCTTTTAGGAGCGTTGGTTAAACCAAACGTTGTAGATTAAGTCGACACGAATTCGAGGGTATTTATCAAACCCGAGCGTTAACGGTCCATTGTGTTGAGTCGTTGAGTTTGCTCGAATTCGGTCGGTTTCTGTCATTCTCTTTTGTCGTTACGGTACCAGAACTACACCAAAACAAAAAAAGGAAAAAAAACCAGAACAAAATGGTTCCCGATAAAAAACTTGCCATTCAATACCGTAACTTTTTCAGTTTATTTACGATTTAATTTTTGTGAATTTAATGGACGGTTCTATGAATACATGATATAGAACGGACATGAACATACGGATTCAAGATATAAAATGCAAATATTAACTCCTAAAAGTATATAAGCCTTTTTTTTAATCAAATGTTGAAATTAAGACTTCAAATTTATACACATTTAACCCTTTTAGGAGCGTTGGTTAAACCAAAACATTGTAGATTAAGTCGTCTCGAATTTGTGGGTATTTATCAAACCAGAGCGAAGACGGTCCATTGAGTTGAGTCGTTGAGTTTGCGCGAATTCGGTCGGTTTCTGTCGTGCTCTTTAGTCGTTACGGTACCATAACTACACCAAAACAAAAAAAGGAAAAAAAAAACAGAACAAAATGGTTCCCGATCAAAGGCTTGCCTTACAATACCGTAACTTTTTCAGTTTATTTACGATTTATTTTTTGTGAATTTAAAGGACGGATCTGGGAATACATGATATGGAACGGACATGAACATACGGATTCAAGATATAAAATGCAAATATTAACTCTCAAAAGTATATAAGCCTTTTTTTTAAACAAATGTTGAAATTAAGACTTCAAATTTATACACATTTAACCCTTTTAGGAGCGTTGGTTAAACACAAACATTGTAGATTAAGTCGACACGAATTCGTGGTTATTTATGAAACCCGAGCGTTGACGGTCCATTGTGTTGAGTCGTTGATTTTGCGCGAATTCAGTCGGTTTTTGTCATGCTCTTTAGTAGTTACGGTACCATAACTACACCAAAACAAAAAAAGGAATAAAAACCAGAACAAAATGGTTCCCGATCAAAGACTTGCCATACAATACCGTAACTTTTTCAGTTTATTTACGATTTATTTTTTGTGAATTTAATGGACGGTTCTATGAATACATGATATGAACGGACATGAACATACGGATTCAAGATATAAAATGCAAATATTGACTCTTAAAAGTATATAAGCCTTTTTTTAATCAAATGTTGAAATTAAGACTTCAAATTTATATACATTTAACCCTTATAGGAGTGTTGGTTAAACCCAAACATTGTAGATTAAGTCGACACGAATTCGTGAGTATTTATCAAACCCGAGCGTTAACGGTCCATTGTGTTGAGTCGTTGAGTTTGCTCGAATTCGGTCGGTTTCTGTCATGCTCTTTAGTCGTTACGGTACCAGAACTACACCAAAACAAAAAAAGGAAAAAAAACCAGAACAAAATGGTTCCCGATCAAAGACTTGCCATAAAATACCGTAACTTTTTCAGTTTATTTACGATTTATTTTTTGTGAATTTAAAGGAAGGAACTGGGAATACATGATATGGAACGGACATGAACATACGGATTCAAGATATAAAATGCAAATATTAACTCTTAAAAGTATATAAGCCTTTTTTTTAATCAAATGTTGAAATTAAGACTTCAAATTTATACACATTTAACCCTTTTAGGAGCGTTGGTTAAACCAAAACATTGTAGATTAAGTCGTCTCGAATTTGTGGGTATTTATCAAACCAGAGCGAAGACGGTCCATTGTGTTGAGTCGTTGAGTTTGCGCGAATTCGGTCGGTTTCTGTCGTGCTCTTTAGTCGTTACGGTACCATAACTACACCAAAACAAAAAAAGGAAAAAAAAACAGAACAAAATGGTTCCCGATCAATGGCTTCCCTTACAATAACGTAACTTTTTCAGTTTATTTACGATTTATTTTTTGTGAATTTAAAGGACGGATCTGGGAATACATGATATGGAATGGACATGAACATACGGATTCAAGATATAAAATGCAAATATTAACTCCTAAAAGTATATAAGCCTTTTTTTTAATCAAATGTTGAAATTAAGACTTCAAATTTATACACATTTAACCCTTTTAGGAGCGTTGGTTAAACCAAAACATTGTAGATTAAGTCGTCTCGAATTTGTGGGTATTTATCAAACCAGAGCGAAGACGGTCCATTGTGTTGAGTCGTTGAGTTTGCGCGAATTCGGTCGGTTTCTGTCGTGCTCTTTAGTCGTTACGGTACCATAACTACACCAAAACAAAAAAAGGAAAAAAAAACAGAACAAAATGGTTCCCGATCAAAGGCTTGCCTTACAATACCGTAACTTTTTCAGTTTATTTACGATTTATTTTTTGTGAATTTAAAGGACGGATCTGGGAATACATGATATGGAACGGACATGAACATACGGATTCAAGATATAAAATGCAAATATAAACTCTCAAAAGTATATAAGCCTTTTTTTTAATCTAATGTTGAAATTAAGACTTCAAATTTATACACATTTAACCCTTTTAGGAGCGTTGGTTAAACCCAAACATTGTAGATTAAGTCGACACGAATTCGTGGTTATTTATGAAACCCGAGCGTTGACGGTCCATTGTGTTGAGTCGTTGATTTTGCGCGAATTCAGTCGGTTTTTGTCATGCTCTTTAGTAGTTACGGTACCATAACTACACCAAAACAAAAAAAGGAAAAAAAACCAGAACAAAATGGTTCCCGATCAAAGACTTGCCATAAAATACCGTAACTTTTTCAGTTTATTTACGATTTATTTTTTGTGAATTTAAAGGACGGAACTGGGAATACATGATATGGAACGGACATGAACATACGGATTCAAGATATAAAATGCAAATATTAACTCTTAAAAGTATATAAGCCTTTTTTTTTAATCAAATGTTGAAATTAAGACTTCAAATTTATACACATTTAACCCTTTTAGGAGCGTTGGTTAAACCAAAACATTGTAGATTAAGTCGTCTCGAATTTGTGGGTATTTATCAAACCAGAGCGAAGACGGTCCATTGTGTTGAGTCGTTGAGTTTGCGCGAATTCGGTCGGTTTCTGTCGTGCTCTTTAGTCGTTACGGTACCATAACTACACCAAAACAAAAAAAGGAAAAAAAAAACAGAACAAAATGGTTCCCGATCAAAGGCTTCCCTTACAATACCGTAACTTTTTCAGTTTATTTACGATTTATTTTTTGTGAATTTAAAGGACGGATCTGGGAATACATGATATGGAACGGACATGAACATACGGATTCAAGATATAAAATGCAAATATTAACTCTCAAAAGTATATAAGCCTTTTTTTTAATCTAATGTTGAAATTAAGACTTCAAATTTATACACATTAAACCCTTTTAGGAGCGTTGGTTAAACCCAAACATTGTAGATTAAGTCGACACGAATTCGTGGTTATTTATGAAACCCGAGCGTTGACGGTCCATTGTGTTGAGTCGTTGATTTTGCGCGAATTCAGTCGGTTTTTGTCATGCTCTTTAGTAGTTACGGTACCATAACTACACCAAAACAAAAAAAGGAATAAAAACCAGAACAAAATGGTTCCCGATCAAAGACTTGCCATACAATACCGTAACTTTTTCAGTTTATTTACGATTTATTTTTTGTGAATTTAATGGACGGTTCTATGAATACATGATATGAACGGACATGAACATACGGATTCAAGATATAAAATGCAAATATTGACTCTTAAAAGTATATAAGCCTTTTTTTAATCAAATGTTGAAATTAAGACTTCAAATTTATATACATTTAACCCTTATAGGAGTGTTGGTTAAACCCAAACATTGTAGATTAAGTCGACACGAATTCGTGAGTATTTATCAAACCCGAGCGTTGACGGTCCATTGTGTTGAGTCGTTGAGTTTGCTCGAATTCGGTCGGTTTCTGTCATGCTCTTTAGTCGTTACGGTACCAGAACTACACCAAAACAAAAAAAGGAAAAAAAACCAGAACAAAATGGTTCCCGATCAAAGACTTGCCATAAAATACCGTAACTTTTTCAGTTTATTTACGATTTATTTTTTGTGAATTTAAAGGACGGAACTGGGAATACATGATATGGAACGGACATGAACATACGGATTCAAGATATAAAATGCAAATATTAACTCTTAAAAGTATATAAGCCTTTTTTTTTAATCAAATGTTGAAATTAAGACTTCAAATTTATACACATTTAACCCTTTTAGGAGCGTTGGTTAAACCAAAACATTGTAGATTAAGTCGTCTCGAATTTGTGGGTATTTATCAAACCAGAGCGAAGACGGTCCATTGTGTTGAGTCGTTGAGTTTGCGCGAATTTGGTCGGTTTCTGTCGTGCTCTTTAGTCGTTACGGTACCATAACTACACCAAAACAAAAAAAGGAAAAAAAAAACAGAACAAAATGGTTCCCGATCAAAGGCTTCCCTTACAATACCGTAACTTTTTCAGTTTATTTACGATTTATTTTTTGTGAATTTAAAGGACGGATCTGGGAATACATGATATGGAACGGACATGAACATACGGATTCAAGATATAAAATGCAAATTTTAACTCTCAAAAGTATATAAGCCTTTTTTTTAATCTAATGTTGAAATTAAGACTTCAAATTTATACACATTTAACCCTTTTAGGAGCGTTGGTTAAACCCAAACATTGTAGATTAAGTCGACACGAATTCGTGGTTATTTATGAAACCCGAGCGTTGACGGTCCATTGTGTTGAGTCGTTGATTTTGCGCGAATTCAGTCGGTTTTTGTCATGCTCTTTAGTAGTTACGGTACCATAACTACACCAAAACAAAAAAAGGAATAAAAACCAGAACAAAATGGTTCCCGATCAAAGACTTGCCATACAATACCGTAACTTTTTCAGTTTATTTACGATTTATTTTTTGTGAATTTAATGGACGGTTCTATGAATACATGATATGAACGGACATGAACATACGGATTCAAGATATAAAATGCAAATATTGACTCTTAAAAGTATATAAGCCTTTTTTTAATCAAATGTTGAAATTAAGACTTCAAATTTATATACATTTAACCCTTATAGGAGTGTTGGTTAAACCCAAACATTGTAGATTAAGTCGACACGAATTCGTGAGTATTTATCAAACCCGAGCGTTGACGGTCCATTGTGTTGAGTCGTTGAGTTTGCTCGAATTCGGTCGGTTTCTGTCATGCTCTTTAGTCGTTACGGTACCAGAACTACACCAAAACAAAAAAAGGAAAAAAAACCAGAACAAAATGGTTCCCGATCAAAGACTTGCCATAAAATACCGTAACTTTTTCAGTTTATTTACGATTTATTTTTTGTGAATTTAAAGGACGGAACTGGGAATACATGATATGGAACGGACATGAACATACGGATTCAAGATATAAAATGCAAATATTAACTCTTAAAAGTATATAAGCCTTTTTTTTTAATCAAATGTTGAAATTAAGACTTCAAATTTATACACATTTAACCCTTTTAGGAGCGTTGGTTAAACCAAAACATTGTAGATTAAGTCGTCTCGAATTTGTGGGTATTTATCAAACCAGAGCGAAGACGGTCCATTGTGTTGAGTCGTTGAGTTTGCGCGAATTCGGTCGGTTTCTGTCGTGCTCTTTAGTCGTTACGGTACCATAACTACACCAAAACAAAAAAAGGAAAAAAAAACAGAACAAAATGGTTCCCGATCAAAGGCTTCCCTTACAATACCGTAACTTTTTCAGTTAATTTACGATTTATTTTTTGTGAATTTAAAGGACGGATCTGGGAATACATGATATGGAACGGACATGAACATACGGATTCAAGATATAAAATGCAAATATTAACTCTCAAAAGTATATAAGCCTTTTTTTTAATCAAATGTTGAAATTAAGACATCAAATTTATACACATTTAACCCTTTTAGGAGCGTTGGTTAAACCCAAACATTGTAGATTAAGTCGACACGAATTCGTGGTTATTTATGAAACCCGAGCGTTGACGGTCCATTGTGTTGAGTCGTTGATTTTGCGCGAATTCAGTCGGTTTTTGTCATGCTCTTTAGTAGTTACGGTACCATAACTACACCAAAACAAAAAAAGGAATAAAAACCAGAACAAAATGGTTCCCGATCAAAGACTTGCCATACAATACCGTAACTTTTTCAGTTTATTTACGATTTATTTTTTGTGAATTTAATGGACGGTTCTATGAATACATGATATGAACGGACATGAACATACGGATTCAAGATATAAAATGCAAATATTGACTCTTAAAAGTATATAAGCCTTTTTTTAATCAAATGTTGAAATTAAGACTTCAAATTTATATACATTTAACCCTTATAGGAGTGTTGGTTAAACCCAAACATTGTAGATTAAGTCGACACGAATTCGTGAGTATTTATCAAACCCGAGCGTTGACGGTCCATTGTGTTGAGTCGTTGAGTTTGCTCGAATTCGGTCGGTTTCTGTCATGCTCTTTAGTCGTTACGGTACCAGAACTACACCAAAACAAAAAAAGGAAAAAAAACCAGAACAAAATGGTTCCCGATCAAAGACTTGCCATAAAATACCGTAACTTTTTCAGTTTATTTACGATTTATTTTTTGTGAATTTAAAGGACGGAACTGGGAATACATGATATGGAACGGACATGAACATACGGATTCAAGATATAAAATGCAAATATTAACTCTTAAAAGTATATAAGCCTTTTTTTTTAATCAAATGTTGAAATTAAGACTTCAAATTTATACACATTTAACCCTTTTAGGAGCGTTGGTTAAACCAAAACATTGTAGATTAAGTAGTCTCGAATTTGTGGGTATTTATCAAACCAGAGCGAAGACGGTCCATTGTGTTGAGTCGTTGAGTTTGCGCGAATTCGGTCGGTTTCTGTCGTGCTCTTTAGTCGTTACGGTACCATAACTACACCAAAACAAAAAAAGGAAAAAAAAACAGAACAAAATGGTTCCCGATCAAAGGCTTCCCTTACAATACCGTAACTTTTTCAGTTAATTTACGATTTATTTTTTGTGAATTTAAAGGACGGATCTGGGAATACATGATATGGAACGGACATGAACATACGGATTCAAGATATAAAATGCAAATATTAACTCTCAAAAGTATATAAGCCTTTTTTTTAATCAAATGTTGAAATTAAGACATCAAATTTATACACATTTAACCCTTTTAGGAGCGTTGGTTAAACCCAAACATTGTAGATTAAGTCGACACGAATTCGTGGTTATTTATGAAACCCGAGCGTTGACGGTCCATTGTGTTGAGTCGTTGATTTTGCGCGAATTCAGTCGGTTTTTGTCATGCTCTTTAGTAGTTACGGTACCATAACTACACCAAAACAAAAAAAGGAATAAAAACCAGAACAAAATGGTTCCCGATCAAAGACTTGCCATACAATACCGTAACTTTTTCAGTTTATTTACGATTTATTTTTTGTGAATTTAATGGACGGTTCTATGAATACATGATATGAACGGACATGAACATACGGATTCAAGATATAAAATGCAAATATTGACTCTTAAAAGTATATAAGCCTTTTTTTTAATCAAATGTTGAAATTAAGACTTCAAATTTATATACATTTAACCCTTATAGGAGTGTTGGTTAAACCCAAACATTGTAGATTAAGTCGACACGAATTCGTGAGTATTTATCAAACCCGAGCGTTGACGGTCCATTGTGTTGAGTCGTTGAGTTTGCTCGAATTCGGTCGGTTTCTGTCATGCTCTTTAGTCGTTACGGTACCAGAACTACACCAAAACAAAAAAAGGAAAAAAAACCAGAACAAAATGGTTCCCGATCAAAGACTTGCCATAAAATACCGTAACTTTTTCAGTTTATTTACGATTTATTTTTTGTGAATTTAAAGGACGGATCTGGGAATACATGATATGGAACGGACATGAACATACGGATTCAAGATATAAAATGCAAATATTAACTCTCAAAAGTATATAAGCCTTTTTTTTAATCAAATGTTGAAATTAAGACTTCAAATTTATACACATTTAACCCTTTTAGGAGCGTTGGTTAAACCCAAACATTGTAGATTAAGTCGACACGAATTCGTGGTTATTCATGAAACCAGAGCGTTGACGGTCCATTGTGTTGAGTCGTTGATTTTGCGCGAATTCAGTCGGTTTTTGTCATGCTCTTTAGTAGTTACGGTACCATAACTAAACAAAAACAAAAAAAGGAATAAAAACCAGAACAAAATGGTTCCCGATCAAAGACTTGCCATACAATACAGTAACTTTATCAGTTCATTTACGATTTATTTTTTGTGAATTTAAAGGACGGATCTGGGAATACATGATATGGAACGGACATGAACATACGGATTCAAGATATAAAATGCAAATATTAACTCTCAAAAGTATATAAGCCTTTTTTTTAATCAAATGTTGAAATTAAGACTTCAAATTTATACACATTTAACCCTTTTAGGAGCATTGGTTAAACCCAAACATTGTAGATTAAGTCGACACGAATTCGTGGTTATTTATGAAACCCGAGCGTTGACGGTCCATTGTGTTGAGTCGTTGATTTTGCGCGAATTCAGTCGGTTTTTGTCATGCTCTTTAGTAGTTACGGTACCATAACTACACCAAAACAAAAAAAGGAATAAAAACCAGAACAAAATGGTTCCCGATCAAAGACTTGCCATACAATACCGTAACTTTTTCAGTTTATTTACGATTTATTTTTTGTGAATTTAATGGACGGTTCTATGAATACATGATATGAACGGACATGAACATACGGATTCAAGATATAAAATGCAAATATTGACTCTTAAAAGTATATAAGCCTTTTTTTTAATCAAATGTTGAAATTAAGACTTCAAATTTATATACATTTAACCCTTATAGGAGTGTTGGTTAAACCCAAACATTGTAGATTAAGTCGACACGAATTCGTGGGTATTTATCAAACCAGAGCGAAGACGGTCCATTGTGTTGAGTCGTTGAGTTTGCGCGAATTCGGTCGGTTTCTGTCGTGCTCTTTAGTCGTTACGGTACCATAACTACACCAAAACAAAAAAAGGAAAAAAAAACAGAACAAAATGGTTCCCGATCAATGGCTTCCCTTACAATACCGTAACTTTTTCAGTTTATTTACGATTTATTTTTTGTGAATTTAAAGGACGGATCTGGGAATACATGATATGGAATGGACATGAACATACGGATTCAAGATATAAAATGCAAATATTAACTCCTAAAAGTATATAAGCCTTTTTTTTAATCAAATGTTGAAATTAAGACTTCAAATTTATACACATTTAACCCTTTTAGGAGCGTTGGTTAAACCAAAACATTGTAGATTAAGTCGTCTCGAATTTGTGGGTATTTATCAAACCAGAGCGAAGACGGTCCATTGTGTTGAGTCGTTGAGTTTGCGCGAATTCGGTCGGTTTCTGTCGTGCTCTTTAGTCGTTACGGTACCATAACTACACCAAAACAAAAAAAGGAAAAAAAAAACAGAACAAAATGGTTCCCGATCAAAGGCTTGCCTTACAATACCGTAACTTTTTCAGTTTATTTACGATTTATTTTTTGTGAATTTAAAGGACGGATTTGGGAATACATGATATGGAACGGACATGAACATACGGATTCAAGATATAAAATGCAAATATAAACTCTCAAAAGTATATAAGCCTTTTTTTTAATCTAATGTTGAAATTAAGACTTCAAATTTATACACATTTAACCCTTTTAGGAGCGTTGGTTAAACCCAAACATTGTAGATTAAGTCGACACGAATTCGTGGTTATTTATGAAACCCGAGCGTTGACGGTCCATTGTGTTGAGTCGTTGATTTTGCGCGAATTCAGTCGGTTTTTGTCATGCTCTTTAGTAGTTACGGTACCATAACTACACCAAAACAAAAAAAGGAATAAAAACCAGAACAAAATGGTTCCCGATCAAAGACTTGCCATACAATACCGTAACTTTTTCAGTTTATTTACGATTTATTTTTTGTGAATTTAATGGACGGTTCTATGAATACATGATATGAACGGACATGAACATACGGACTAAAGATATAAAATGCAAATATTGACTCTTAAAAGTATATAAGCCTTTTTTTAATCAAATGTTGAAATTAAGACTTGAAATTTATATACATTTAACCCTTATAGGAGTGTTGGTTAAACCCAAACATTGTAGATTAAGTCGACACGAATTCGTGAGTATTTATCAAACCCGAGCGTTGACGGTCCATTGTGTTGAGTCGTTGAGTTTGCTCGAATTTGGTCGGTTTCTGTCATGCTCTTTAGTCGTTACGGTACCAGAACTACACCAAAACAAAAAAAGGAAAAAAAACCAGAACAAAATGGTTCCCGATCAAAGACTTGCCATAAAATACCGTAACTTTTTCAGTTTATTTACGATTTATTTTTTGTGAATTTAAAGGACGGAACTGGGAATACATGATATGGAACGGACATGAACATACGGATTCAAGATATAAAATGCAAATATTAACTCTTAAAAGTATATAAGCCTTTTTTTTTAATCAAATGTTGAAATTAAGACTTCAAATTTATACACATTTAACCCTTTTAGGAGCGTTGGTTAAACCAAAACATTGTAGATTAAGTCGTCTCGAATTTGTGGGTATTTACCAAACCAGAGCGAAGACGGTCCATTGTGTTGAGTCGTTGAGTTTGCGCGAATTCGGTCGGTTTCTGTCGTGCTCTTTAGTCGTTACGGTACCATAACTACACCAAAACAAAAAAAGGAAAAAAAAACAGAACAAAATGGTTCCCGATCAAAGGCTTCCCTTACAATACCGTAACTTTTTCAGTTAATTTACGATTTATTTTTTGTGAATTTAAAGGACGGATCTGGGAATACATGATATGGAACGGACATGAACATACGGATTCAAGATATAAAATGCAAATATTAACTCTCAAAAGTATATAAGCCTTTTTTTTAATCAAATGTTGAAATTAAGACATCAAATTTATACACATTTAACCCTTTTAGGAGCGTTGGTTAAACCCAAACATTGTAGATTCAGTCGACACGAATTCGTGGTTATTTATGAAACCCGAGCGTTGACGGTCCATTGTGTTGAGTCGTTGATTTTGCGCGAATTCAGTCGGTTTTTGTCATGCACTTTAGTAGTTACGGTACCATAACTACACCAAAACAAAAAAAGGAATAAAAACCAGAACAAAATGGTTCCCGATCAAAGACTTGCCATACAATACCGTAACTTTTTCAGTTTATTTACGATTTATTTTTTGTGAATTTAATGGACGGTTCTATGAATACATGATATGAACGGACATGAACATACGGATTCAAGATATAAAATGCAAATATTGACTCTTAAAAGTATATAAGCCTTTTTTTTAATCAAATGTTGAAATTAAGACTTCAAATTTATATACATTTAACCCTTATAGGAGTGTTGGTTAAACCCAAACATTGTAGATTAAGTCGACACGAATTCGTGAGTATTTATCAAACCCGAGCGTTAACGGTCCATTGTGTTGAGTCGTTGAGTTTGCTCGAATTCGGTCGGTTTCTGTCATGCTCTTTAGTCGTTACGGTACCAGAACTACACCAAAACAAAAAAAGGAAAAAAGACCAGAACAAAATGGTTCCCGATCAAAGACTTGCCATAAAATACCGTAACTTTTTCAGTTTATTTACGATTTATTTTTTGTGAATTTAAAGGACGGATCTGGGAATACATGATATGGAACGGACATGAACATACGGATTCAAGATATAAAATGCAAATATTAACTCTCAAAAGTATATAAGCCTTTTTTTTAATCAAATGTTGAAATTAAGACTTCAAATTTATACACATTTAACCCTTTTAGGAGCGTTGGTTAAACCCAAACATTGTAGATTAAGTCGACACGAATTCGTGGTTATTCATGAAACCAGAGCGTTGACGGTCCATTGTGTTGAGTCGTTGATTTTGCGCGAATTCAGTCGGTTTTTGTCATGCTCTTTAGTAGTTACGGTACCATAACTAAACCAAAACAAAAAAAGGAATAAAAACCAGAACAAAATGGTTCCCGATCAAAGACTTGCCATACAATACCGTAACTTTTTCAGTTTATTTACGATTTATTTTTTGTGAATTTAAAGGACGGATCTGGGAATACATGATATGGAACGGACATGAACATACGGATTCAAGATATAAAATGCAAATATTAACTCTCAAAAGTATATAAGCCTTTTTTTTAATCAAATGTTGAAATTAAGACTTCAAATTTATACACATTTAACCCTTTTAGGAGCGTTGGTTAAACCCAAACATTGTAGATTAAGTCGACACGAATTCGTGGTTATTTATGAAACCCGAGCGTTGACGGTCCATTGTGTTGAGTCGTTGATTTTGCGCGAATTCAGTCGGTTTTTGTCATGCTCTTTAGTAGTTACGGTACCATAACTACACCAAAACAAAAAAAGGAATAAAAACCAGAACAAAATGGTTCCCGATCAAAGACTTGCCATACAATACCGTAACTTTTTCAGTTTATTTACGATTTATTTTTTGTGAATTTAATGGACGGTTCTATGAATACATGATATGAACGGACATGAACATACGGATTCAAGATATAAAATCCAAATATTGACTCTTAAAAGTATATAAGCCTTTTTTTTAATCAAATGTTGAAATTAAGACTTCAAATTTATATACATTTAACCCTTATAGGAGTGTTGGTTAAACCCAAACATTGTAGATTAAGTCGACACGAATTCGTGAGTATTTATCAAACCCGAGCGTTGACGGTCCATTGTGTTGAGTCGTTGAGTTTGCTCGAATTCGGTCGGTTTCTGTCATGCTCTTTAGTCGTTACGGTACCAGAACTACACCAAAAAAAAAAGGAAAAAAAAACAGAACAAAATGGTTCCCGATCAAAGACTTGCCATAAAATACCGTAACTTTTTCAGTTTATTTACGATTTATTTTTTGTGAATTTAAAGGACGGATCTGGGAATACATGAGATGGAACGGACATGAAGATACGGATTCAAGATATAAAATGCAAATATTAACTCTTAAAAGTATATAAGCCTTTTTTTTTAATCAAATGTTGAAATTAAGACTTCAAATTTATACACATTTAACCCTTTTAGGAGCGTTGGTTAAACCCAAACATTGTAGATTAAGTCGACACGAATTCGTGGTTATTTATGAAACCCGAGCGTTGACGGTCCATTGTGTTGAGTCGTTGATTTTGCGCGAATTCAGTCGGTTTTTGTCATGCTCTTTAGTAGTTATGGTACCATAACTACACCAAAACAAAAAAAGGAATAAAAACCAGAACAAAATGTTTCCCGATGAAAGACTTGCCATACAATACAGTAACTTTTTCAGTTTATTTACGATTTATTTTTTGTGAATTTAATGGACGGTTCTATGAATACATGATATGAACGGACATGAACATACGGATTCAAGATATAAAATGCAAATATTGACTCTTAAAAGTATATAAGCCTTTTTTTTAATCAAATGTTGAAATTAAGACTTCAAATTTATATACATTTAACCCTTATAGGAGTGTTGGTTAAACCCAAACATTGTAGATTAAGTCGACACGAATTCGTGAGTATTTATCTAACCCGAGCGTTGACGGTCCATTGTGTTGAGTCGTTGAGTTTGCGCGAATTCGGTCGGTTTCTGTCATGCTCTTTAGACGTTACGGTACTAGAACTACTCCAAAACAAAAAAAGGAAAAAAAAACCAGAACAAAATGGTTCCCGATCAAAGGCTTGCCTTACAATACCGTAACTTTTTCAGTTTATTTACGATTTATTTTTTGTGAATTTAAAGGACGGATCTGGGAATACATGATATGGAATGGACATGAACATACGGATTCAAGATATAAAATGCAAATATTAACTCCTAAAAGTATATAAGCCTTTTTTTTAATCAAATGTTGAAATTAAGACTTCAAATTTATACACATTTAACCCTTTTAGGAGCGTTGGTTAAACCAAAACATTGTAGATTAAGTCGTCTCGAATTTGTGGGTATTTATCAAACCAGAGCGAAGACGGTCCATTGTGTTGAGTCGTTGAGTTTGCGCGAATTCGGTCGGTTTCTGTCGTGCTCTTTAGTCGTTACGGTACCATAACTACACCAAAACAAAAAAAGGAAAAAAAAACAGAACAAAATGGTTCCCGATCAATGGCTTCCCTTACAATACCGTAACTTTTTCAGTTCATTTACGATTTATTTTTTGTGAATTTAAAGGACGGATCTGGGAATACATGATATGGAATGGACATGAACATACGGATTCAAGATATAAAATGCAAATATTAACTCCTAAAAGTATATAAGCCTTTTTTTTAATCAAATGTTGAAATTAAGACTTCAAATTTATACACATTTAACCCTTTTAGGAGCGTTGGTTAAACCAAAACATTGTAGATTAAGTCGTCTCGAATTTGTGGGTATTTATCAAACCAGAGCGAAGACGGTCCATTGTGTTGAGTCGTTGAGTTTGCGCGAATTCGGTCGGTTTCTGTCGTGCTCTTTAGTCGTTACGGTACCATAACTACACCAAAACAAAAAAAGGAAAAAAAAACAGAACAAAATGGTTCCCGATCAAAGGCTTGCCTTACAATACCGTAACTTTTTCAGTTTATTTACGATTTATTTTTTGTGAATTTAAAGGACGGATCTGGGAATACATGATATGGAACGGACATGAACATACGGATTCAAGATATAAAATGCAAATATTAACTCTCAAAAGTATATAAGCCTTTTTTTTAATCAAATGTTGAAATTAAGACTTCAAATTTATACACATTTAACCCTTTTAGGAGCGTTGGTTAAACCCAAACATTGTAGATTATATCGTATCGAATTTGTGGGTATTTATCAAACCAGAGCGAAGACGGTCCATTGTGTTGAGTCGTTGAGTTTGCGCGAATTCGGTCGGTTTCTGTCGTGCTCTTTAGTCGTTACGGTACCATAACTACACCAAAACAAAAAAAGGAAAAAAAAACAGAACAAAATGGTTCCCGATCAAAGGCTTGCCTTACAATACCGTAACTTTTTCAGTTTATTTACGATTTATTTTTTGTGAATTTAAAGGACGGATCTGGGAATACATGATATGGAACGGACATGAACATACGGATTCAAGATATAAAATGCAAATATTAACTCTCAAAAGTATATAAGCCTTTTTTTTAATCAAATGTTGAAATTAAGACTTCAAATTTATACACATTTAACCCTTTTAGGAGCGTTGGTTAAACCCAAACATTGTAGATTAAGTCGACACGAATTCGTGGTTATTTATGAAACCCGAGCGTTGACGGTCCATTGTGTTGAGTCGTTGATTTTGCGCGAATTCAGTCGGTTTTTGTCATGCTCTTTAGTAGTTACGGTACCATAACTACACCAAAACAAAAAAAGGAATAAAAACCAGAACAAAATGGTTCCCGATCAAAGACTTGCCATACAATACCGTAACTTTTTCAGTTTATTTACGATTTATTTTTTGTGAATTTAATGGACGGTTCTATGAATACATGATATGAACGGACATGAACATACGGATTCAAGATATAAAATGCAAATATTGACTCTTAAAAGTATATAAGCCTTTTTTTAATCAAATGTTGAAATTAAGACTTCAAATTTATATACATTTAACCCTTATAGGAGTGTTGGTTAAACCCAAACATTGTAGATTAAGTCGACACGAATTCGTGAGTATTTATCAAACCCGAGCGTTGACGGTCCATTGTGTTGAGTCGTTGAGTTTGCTCGAATTCGGTCGGTTTCTGTCATGCTCTTTAGTCGTTACGGTACCAGAACTACACCAAAACAAAAAAAGGAAAAAAAACCAGAACAAAATGGTTCCCGATCAAAGACTTGCCATAAAATACCGTAACATTTTCAGTTTATTTACGATTTATTTTTTGTGAATTTAAAGGACGGAACTGGGAATACATGATATGGAACGGACATGAACATACGGATTCAAGATATAAAATGCAAATATTAACTCTTAAAAGTATATAAGCCTTTTTTTTTAATCAAATGTTGAAATTAAGACTTCAAATTTATACACATTTAACCCTTTTAGGAGCGTTGGTTAAACCAAAACATTGTAGAATAAGTCGTCTCGAATTTGTGGGTATTTATCAAACCAGAGCGAAGACGGTCCATTGTGTTGAGTCGTTGAGTTTGCGCGAATTCGGTCGGTTTCTGTCGTGCTCTTTAGTCGTTACGGTACCATAACTACACCAAAACAAAAAAAGGAAAAAAAAACAGAACAAAATGGTTCCCGATCAAAGGCTTCCCTTACAATACCGTAACTTTTTCAGTTAATTTACGATTTATTTTTTGTGAATTTAAAGGACGGATCTGGGAATACATGATATGGAACGGACATGAACATACGGATTCAAGATATAAAATGCAAATATTAACTCTCAAAAGTATATAAGCCTTTTTTTTAATCAAATGTTGAAATTAAGACATCAAATTTATACACATTTAACCCTTTTAGGAGCGTTGGTTAAACCAAAACATTGTAGATTAAGTCGACACGAATTCGTGGTTATTTATGAAACCCGAGCGTTGACGGTCCATTGTGTTGAGTCGTTGATTTTGCGCGAATTCAGTCGGTTTTTGTCATGCTCTTTAGTAGTTACGGTACCATAACTACACCAAAACAAAAAAAAGGAATAAAAACCAGAACAAAATGGTTCCCGATCAAAGACTTGCCATACAATACCGTAACTTTTTCAGTTTATTTACGATTTATTTTTTGTGAATTTAATGGACGGTTCTATGAATACACGATATGAACGGACATGAACATACGGATTCAAGATATAAAATGCAAATATTGACTCTTAAAAGTATAGAAGCCTTTTTTTTTAATCAAATGTTGAAATTAAGACTTCAAATTTATATACATTTAACCCTTATAGGAGTGTTGGTTAAACCCAAACACTGTAGATTAAGTCGACACGAATTCGTGAGTATTTATCAAACCCGAGCGTTGACGGTCCATTGTGTTGAGTCGTTGAGTTTGCTCGAATTCGGTCGGTTTCTGTCATGCTCTTTAGTCGTTATGGTACCAGAACTACACCAAAACAAAAAAAGGAAAAGAAACCAGAACAAAATGGTTCCCGATCAAAGACATGCCATAAAATACCGTAACTTTTTCAGTTTATTTACGATTTATTTTTTGTGAATTTAAAGGACGGATCTGGGAATACATGATATGGAACGGACATGAACATACGGATTCAAGATATAAAATGCAAATATTAACTCTTAAAAGTATATAAGCCTTTTTTTTTAATGAAATGTTGAAATTAAGACTTAAAATTTATACTCATTTAACCATTTTAGGAGCGTTGGTTAAACCCAAACATTGTAGATTAAGTCGACACGAATTCGTGGTTATTTATGAAACCCGAGCGTTGACGGTCCATTGTGTTGAGTCGTTGATTTTGCGCGAATTCAGTCGGTTTTTGTCATGCTCTTTAGTTGTTACGGTACCATAACTACACCAAAACAAAAAAAGGAATAAAAACCAGAACAAAATGGTTCCCGATCAAAGACTTGCCATACAATACCGTAACTTTTTCAGTTTATTTACGATTTATTTTTTGTGAATTTAATGGACGGTTCTATGAATACATGATATGAACGGACATGAACATACGGATTCAAGATATAAAATGCAAATATTGACACTTAAAAGTATATAAGCCTTTTTTTTAATCAAATGTTGAAATTAAGACTTCAAATTTATATACATTTAACCCTTATAGGAGTGTTGGTTAAACCCAAACATTGTAGATTAAGTCGACACGAATTCGTGAGTATTTATCAAACCCGAGCGTTGACGGTCCATTGTGTTGAGTCGTTGAGTTTGCTCGAATTCGGTCGGTTTCTGTCATGCTCTTTAGTCGTTACGGTACCAGAACTACACCAAAACAAAAAAAGGAAAAAAAACCAGAACAAAATGGTTCCCGATCAAAGACTTGCCATAAAATACCGTAACTTTTTCAGTTTATTTACGATTTATTTCTTGTGAATTTAAAGGACGGATCTGGGAATACATGATATGGAACGGACATGAACATACGGATTCAAGATATAAAATGCAAATATTAACTCTTAAAAGTATATAACCTTTTTTTTAATCAAATGTTGAAATTAAGACGTCAAATTTATACACATTTAACCCTTTTAGGAGAGTTGGTAATACCCAAACATTGTAGATTAAGTCGACACGAATTCGTGAGTATTTATCAAACCCGAGCGTTGACGGTCCATTGTGTTGAGTCGTTGATTTTGCGCGAATTCAGTCGGTTTTTGTCATGCTCTTTAGTAGTTACGGTACCATAACTACACCAAAACAAAAAAAGGAATAAAAACCAGAACAAAATGGTTCCCGATCAAAGACTTGCCATACAATACCATAACTTTTTCAGTTTATTTACGATTTATTTTTTGTGAATTTAATGGACGGTTCTAGGAATACCTGATATAGAACGGACATGAACATACGGATTCAAGATATAAAATGCAAATATTAACTCTTAAAAGTATATAAGCCTTTTTTTTAATCAAATGTTGAAATTAAGACTTCAAATTTATACACATTTAACCCTTTTAGGAGAGTTAGTTAAACCCAAACATTGTAGATTAAGTCGACACGAATTCGAGGGTATTTATCAAACCCGAGCGTTGACGGTCCATTGTGTTGAGTCGTTGAGTTTGCTCGAATTCGGTCGGTTTCTGTCATTCTCTTTTGTCGTTACGGTACCCGAACTAGACCAAAACAAAAAAAGGAAAAAAAACCAGAACAAAATGGTTCCCGATCAAAGACTTGCCATACAATACCGTAACTTTTTCAGTTTATTTACGATTTATTTTTTGTGAATTTAATGGACGGTTCTATGAATACATGATATGGAACGGACATGAACATACGGATTCAAGATATAAAATGCAAATATTAACTCTTAAAAGTATATATGCCTTTTTTTAAGCAAATTTGGAAATTAAAACTTCAAATTTATATACATTTAACCCTTATAAGAGCGTTGGTTAAACCCAAACATTGTAGATTAAGTCTACACGAATTCGTGGGTATATATCAAACCCGAGCGTTGACGGTCCATTGTGTTGAGTCGTTGAGTTTGCGCGATTTCGGTCGGTTTCTGTCATGCTCATTAGACGTTACGGTACCAGAACTACTCCAAAACAAAAAAAGGAAAAAAAAAACCAGAACAAAATGATTCCCGATCAAAGACTTGCCTTACAATACCGTAACTTTTTCTGTTTATTTACGATTTAATTTTTGTGAATTTAATGGACGGTTCTAGGAATACATGATATGGAACGGACATGAACATACGGATTCAAGATATAAAATGCAAATATTAACTCTTAAAAGTATATAAGCCTTTTTTTTAATCAAATGTTGAAATTAAGACTTAAAATTTATACACATTTAACACTTTTAGGAGAGTTGGTTAAACCCAAACATTGTAGATTAAGTCGACACGAATTCGAAGGTATTTATCAAACCCGAGCGTTAACGGTCCATTGTGTTGAGTCGTTGAGTTTGCTCGAATTCGGTCGGTTTCTGTCATTCTCTTTTGTCGTTACGGTACCAGAACTAGACCAAAACAAAAAAAGGAAAAAAAACCAGAACAAAGTGGTTCCCGATCAAAGACTTGCCATACAATACCGTAACTTTTTCAGTTTATTTACGATTTCTTTTTTGTGAATTAAATGGACGGTTCTATGAATACATGATATGGAACGGACATGAACATACGGATTCAAGATATAAAATGTAAATATTAACTCTTAAAAGTATATAAGCCTTTTTTTTAAGCAAATTTTGAAATTAAGACTTAAAATTTATACACATTTAACACTTTTAGGAGAGTTGGTTAAACCCAAACATTGTAGATTAAGTCGACACGAATTCAAAGGTATTTATCAAACCCGAGCGTTAACGGTCCATTGTGTTGAGTCGTTGAGTTTGCTCGAATTCGGTCGGTTTCTGTCATTCTCTTTTGTCGTTACGGTACCAGAACTAGACCAAAACAAAAAAAGGAAAAAAAACCAGAACAAAGTGGTTCCCGATCAAAGACTTGCCATACAATACCGTAACTTTTTCAGTTTATTTACGATTTCTTTTTTGTGAATTTAATGGACGGTTCTATGAATACATGATATGGAACGGACATGAACATAAGGATTCAAGATATAAAATGCAAATATTGATTCTTAAAAGTATATAAGCCTTTTTTTTAATCAAATGTTGAAATTAAGACTTCAAATTTATATACATTTAACCCTTATAGGAGTGTTGGTTAAACCCAAACATTGTAGATTAAGTCGACACGAATTCGTGAGTATTTATCAAAGCCGAGCGTTGACGGTTCATTGTGTTGAGTCGTTGAGTTTGCTCGAATTCGGTCGGTTTCTGTCATCTTTAGTCGTTACGGTACCAAAACTACACCAAAACAAAAAAAGGAAAAAAAACCAGAACAAAATGGTTTCCGACCAAAGACTTGCCATAAAATACCGTAACTTTTTCAGTTTATTTACGATTTATTTTTTGTGAATTTAATGGACGGTTCTATGAATACATGATATGTAACGGACATGAACATACCGATTCAAGATATAAAATGCAAATATTAACTCTTAAAAGTATATAAGCCTTTTTTTAAGCAAATTTTGTAATTAAGACATCAAATTTATATACATTTAACCCTTTTAAGAGCGTTGGTTAAACCCAAACATTGTAGATTAAGTCGACACAAATTCGTGGGTATATATCAAACCCGAGCGTTGACGGTCCATTGTGTTGAGTCGTTGAGATTGCGCGAATTCGGTCGGTTTTTGTCATGCTCTTTAGTAGTTACGGTACCATAACTACACCAAAACAAAAAAAGGAATAAAAACCAGAACAAAATGGTTCCCGATCAAAGACTTGCCATACAATACCGTAACTTTTTCAGTTTATTTACGATTTATTTTTTGTGAATTTAATGGACGGTTCTATGAATACATAATATGAACGGACATGAACATACGGATTCAAGATATAAAATGCAAATATTGACTCTTAAAAGTATATAAGCCTTTTTTTTAATCAAATGTTGAAATTAAGACTTCAAATTTATATACATTTAACCCTTATAGGAGTGTTGGTTAAACCCAAACGTTGTAGATTAAGTCGACACGAATTCATGAGTATTTATCAAACCCGAGCGTTGACGGTCCATTGTGTTGAGTCGTTGAGTTTGCTCGAATTCGGTCGGTTTCTGTCATGCTCTTTAGTCGTTACGGTACCAGAACTACACAAAAACAAAAAAAGGAAAAAAAACTAGAACAAAATGGTTCCCGATCAAACACTTGCCATAAAATACCGTAACTTTTTCAGTTTATTTACGATTTATTTTTTGTGAATTTAATGGACGGTTCTATGAATACATGATATGCAACGGACATGAACATACGGATTCAAGATATAAAATGCAAATATTAACTCTTAAAAGTATATAAGCCTTTTTTTAAGCAAATTTTGAAATTAAGACTTCAAATTTATATACATTTAACCCTTATAAGAGCGTTGGTTAAACCCAAACATTGTAGATTAAGTCGACACGAATTCGTGGGTATATATCAAACCCGAGCGTTGACAGTCCATTGTGTTGAGTCGTTGAGTTTGCGCGAATTCGGTCGGTTTCTGTCATGCTCTTTAGACGTTACGGTGCCAGAACTACACCAAAACAAAAAAAGGAATAAAAACCAGAACAAAATGATTCCCGATCAAAGACTTGCCATACAATACCGTAACTTTTTCAGTTTATTTACGATTTATTTTTTGTGAATTTAATGGACGGTTCTATGAATACATGATATGGAACGGACATGAACATAAGGATTCAAGATATAAAATGCAAATATTGATTCTTAAAAGTATATAAGCCTTTTTTTTAATCAAATGTTGAAATTAAGACTTCAAATTTATATACATTTAACCCTTATAGGAGTGTTGGTTAAACCCAAACATTGTAGATTAAGTCGACACGAATTCGTGAGTATTTATCAAAGCCGAGCGTTGACGGTTCATTGTGTTGAGTCGTTGAGTTTGCTCGAATTCGGTCGGTTTATGTCATCTTTAGTCGTTACGGTACCAAAACTACACCAAAACAAAAAAAGGAAAAAAAACCAGAACAAAATGGTTTCCGACCAAAGACTTGCCATAAAATACCGTAACTTTTTCAGTTTATTTACGATTTATTTTTTGTGAATTTAATGGACGGTTCTATGAATACATGATATGTAACGGACATGAACATACCGATTCAAGATATAAAATGCAAATATTAACTCTTAAAAGTATATAAGCCTTTTTTTAAGCAAATTTTGTAATTAAGACATCAAATTTATATACATTTAACCCTTATAAGAGCGTTGGTTAAACCCAAACATTGTAGATTAAGTCGACACAAATTCGTGGGTATATATCAAACCCGAGCGTTGACGGTCCATTGTGTTGAGTCGTTGAGATTGCGCGAATTCGGTCGGTTTCTGTCATGCTCTTTAGACGTTACGGTACTAGAACTACTCCAAAAAAAAAAAGGAAAAAAAAAACAGAACAAAATGGTTCCCGATCAAAGACTTGCCTTACAATACCGTAACTTTTTCAGTTTATTTACGATTTAATTTTTGTGAATTTAATGGACGGTTCTAGGAATACATGATATGGAACGGACATGAACATACGGATTCAAGATATAAAATGCAAATATTAACTCTTAAAAGTATATAAGCCTTTTTTTTAATCAAATGTTGAAATTAAGACTTCAAATTTATACACATTTAACCCTTTTAGGAGAGTTAGTTAAACCCAAACATTGTAGATTAAGTCGACACGAATTCGAGGGTATTTATCAAACCCGAGCGTTGACGGTCCATTGTGTTGAGTCGTTGAGTTTGCTCGAATTCGGTCGGTTTCTGTCATTCTCTTTTGTCGTTACGGTACCAGAACTAGACCAAAACAAAAAAAGGAAAAAAAACCAGAACAAAATGGTTCCCGATCAAAGACTTGCCATACAATACCGTAACTTTTTCAGTTTATTTACGATTTATTTTTTGTGAATTTAATGGACGGTTCTATGAATACATGATATGGAACGGACATGAACATACGGATTCAAGATATAAAATGCAAATATTAACTCTTAAAAGTATATATGCCTTTTTTTAAGCAAATTTGGAAATTAAAACTTCAAATTTATATACATTTAACCCTTATAAGAGCGTTGGTTAAACCCAAACATTGTAGATTAAGTCGACACGAATTCGTGGGTATATATCAAACCCGAGCGTTGACGGTCCATTGTGTTGAGTCGTTGAGTTTGCGCGATTTCGGTCGGTTTCTGTCATGCTCATTAGACGTTACGGTACCAGAACTACTCCAAAACAAAAAAAGGAAAAAAAAAAACAGAACAAAATGATTCCCGATCAAAGACTTGCCTTACAATACCGTAACTTTTTATGTTTATTTACGATTTAATTTTTGTGAATTTAATGGACGGTTCTAGGAATACATGATATGGAACGGACATGAACATACGGATTCAAGATATAAAATGCAAATATTAACTCTTAAAAGTATATAAGACTTTTTTTTAATCAAATGTTGAAATTAAGACTTAAAATTTATACACATTTAACACTTTTAGGAGAGTTGGTTAAACCCAAACATTGTAGATTAAGTCGACACGAATTCGAAGGTATTTATCAAACCCGAGCGTTAACGGTCCATTGTGTTGAGTCGTTGAGTTTGCTCGAATTCGGTCGGTTTCTGTCATTCTCTTTTGTCGTTACGGTACCAGAACTAGACCAAAACAAAAAAAGGAAAAAAAACCAGAACAAAGTGGTTCCCGATCAAAGACTTGCCATACAATACCGTAACTTTTTCAGTTTATTTACGATTTCTTTTTTGTGAATTAAATGGACGGTTCTATGAATACATGATATGGAACGGACATGAACATACGGATTCAAGATATAAAATGTAAATATTAACTCTTAAAAGTATATAAGCCTTTTTTTAAGCAAATTTTGAAATTAAGACTTCAAATTTATATACATTTAACACTTATAGGAGCGTTGGTTAAACCCAAACATTGTAGATTAAGTCGACACAAATTCGTGAGTATATATCAAACCCGAGCGTTGACGGTCCATTGTGTTGAGTCGTTGAGTTTGCTCGAATTCGGTCGGTTTCTGTCATGCTCTTTTGACGTTACGGTACCTGAACTACAACAAAACAAAAAAAGGAAAAAAAACCAGAACAAAATGGTCCCGATCAAAGACTTGCCATACAATACCGTAACTTTTTCAGTTTATTTACGATTTATTTTTTGTGAATTTAATGGACGGTTATGGGAATACATGATATGGAACGGATATGAACATACGGATTGAAGATATAAAATGCAAATATTAACTCTTAAAAGTATATAAGCCTTTTTTTTAATCAAATGTTGAAATTAAGACTTCAAATTTATACACATTTAACCCTTTTAGGAGCGTTGGTTAAACCAAAACATTGTAGATTAAGTCGACTCGAATTTGTGGGTATTTATCAAACCCGAGCGAAGACGGTCCATTGTGTTGAGTCGTTGAGTTTGAGCGAATTCGGTCGGTTTCTGTCGTGCTCTTTAGTCGTTACGGTACCATAACTACACCAAAACAAAAAAAGGAAAAAAAAAACAGAACAAAATGGTTCCCGATCAAAGGCTTGCCTTACAATACCGTAACTTTTTCAGTTTATTTACGATTTATTTTTTGTGAATTTAAAGGACGGATCTGGGAATACATGATATGGAACGGACATGAACATACGGATTCAAGATATAAAATGCAAATATTAACTTTTAAAAGTATATAAGCCTTTTTTTTAATCAAATGTTGAAACTAAGACTTCAAATTTATACACATTTAACATTTTTAGGAGAGTTGGTTAAACCCAAACATTGTAGATTAAGTTGACACGAATTCGAGGGTATTTATCAAACCCGAGCGTTGACGGTCCATTGTGTTGAGTCGTTGAGTTTGCTCGAATTCGGTCGGTTTCTGTCATTCTCTTTTGTCGTTACGGTACCAGAACTACACCAGAACAAAAAAAGGAAAAAAAACCAAAACAAAATGGTTCCCGATCAAAGACTTGCCATACAATACCGTAACTTTTTCAGTTTATTTACGATTTATTTTTTGTGAATTTAATGGACGGTTCTATGAATACATGATATGGAACGGACATGAACATACGGATTCAAGATATAAAATGCAAATATTAACTCTTAAAAGTATATAAGCCTTTTTTTTAAGCAAATTTTGAAATTAAGACTTCAAATTTATATACATTTAACCCTTATAGGAGCGTTGGTTAAACCCAAACATTGTAGATTAAGTCGACACGAATTCGTGAGTATATATCAAACCCGAGCGTTGACGGTCCATTGTGTTGAGTCGTTGAGTTTGTGCAAATTCGGTCGGTTTCTGTCATGCTCTTTAGACGTTACGGTACCAGAACTACTCCAAAACAAAAAAAGGAAAAAAAAACCAGAACAAAATGGTTCCCGATCAAAGACTTGCCTTACAATACCGTAACTTTTTCAGTTTATTTAAGATTTATTTTTTGTGAATTTAATGGACGGTTCTAGGAATACATGATATGGAACGGACATGAACATACGGATTCAAGATATAAAATGCAAATATTAACTCTTAAAAGTATATAAGCCTTTTTTTAATCAAATGTTGAAATTAAGACTTCAAATTTATACACATTTAACCCTTTTAGGAGCGTTGGTTAAACCAAAACATTGTAGATTAAGTCGTCTCGAATTTGTGGGTATTTATCAAACCAGAGCGAAGACGGTCCATTGTGTTGAGTCGTTGAGTTTGCGCGAATTCGGTCGGTTTCTGTCGTGCTCTTTAGTCGTTACGGTACCATAACTACACCAAAACAAGAAAAGGAAAAAAAAACAGAACAAAATGGTTCCCGATCAAAGGCTTGCCTTACAATACCGTAACATTTTCAGTTTATTTACGATTTATTTTTTGGGAATTTAAAGGACGGATCTGGGAATACATGATATGGAACGGACATGAACATACGGATTCAAGTGATAAAATGCAAATATTAACTCTTAAAAGTATATAAGCCTTTTTTTTAATCAAATGTTGAAATTAAGACTTCAAATTTATACACATTTAACCCTTTTAGGAGAGTTGGTTAAACCCAAACATTGTAGATTAAGTCGACACGAATTCGTGAGTATATATCAAACCCGAGCGTTGACGGTCCATTGTGTTGAGTCGTTGAGTTTGCGCGAATTCGGTCGGTTTCTGTCATGCTCATTAGACGTTACGGTACCAGAACTACTCCAAAACAAAAAAAGGAAAAAAAAACCAGAACAAAATGGTTCCCGATCAAAAACTTGCCATACAATACCGTAACTTTTTCAGTTTATTTACGATTTATTTTTTGTGAATTTAATGGACGGTTCTATGAATACATGATATGGAACGGACATAAACATACGGATTCAAGATATAAAATGCAAATATTAACTCTTAAAAGTATATAAGCCTTTTTTTAAGCAAATTTTGAAATTAAGACTTCAAATTTATATACATTTAACCCATATAGGAGAGTTGGTTAAACCCAAACATTGTAGATTAAGTCAACACGAATTCGTGTGTATATATGAAACCCGAGCGTTGACGGTCCATTGTGTTGTGTCGTTGAGTTTGCGCGAATTCGGTCGGTTTCTGTCATGCTCTTTAGACGTTACGGTACCAGAACTACACCAAAACAAAAAAAGGAAAAAAAACCAGAACAAAATGGTTCCCGATCAAAGACTTGCCATACAATACCGTAACTTTTTCAGTTTATTTACGATTTATTTTTTGTGAATTTAATGGACGGTTCTATGAATACATGATATGGAACGGACAAGAACATACGGGTTCAAGATATAAGATGCAAATATTAACTCTTAAAAGTATATAAGCCTTTTTTTTAAGCAAATTTTGAAATTAAGACTTCAAATTTATATACATTTAACCCTTTATAAGAGCGTTGGTTAAACCCAAACATTGTAGATTAAGTCGACACGAATTCGTGGGTATATATCAAACCCGAGCGTTGACGGTCCATTGTGTTGAGTCGTTGAGTTTGCGCGAATTCGTTCGGTTTCTGTCATGCTCTTTAGACGTTACGGTACAAGAACTACTACAAAACAAAAAAAGGAAAAAAAAACCTGAATAAAATGGTTCCCGATCAAAGACTTGCCTTACAATACCTTAACTTTTTCAGTTTATTTACGATTTAATTTTTGTTAATTTAATGGACGGTTCTAGAAATACATGATATGGAACGGACATGAACATACGGATTCAAGATATAAAATGCAAATATTAACTCTTAAAAGTATATAAGCCTTTTTTTTAATCAAATGTTGAAATTAAGACTTCAAATTTATACACATTTAACCCTTTTAGGAGAGTTGGTTAAACATAAACATTGTAGATTAAGTCGACACGAATTCGTGAGTATTTATCAAACCCGAGCGTTGACGGTCCATTTTGTTGAGTCGTTGAGTTTGCGCGAATTCGGTCGGTTTCTGTCATGCTCTTTAGTCGTTACGGTACCAGAAATACACCAAAACAAAAAAAAGGAAAAAAAACCAAAACAAAATGGTTCCCGATCAAAGACGTGCCATACAATACCGTAACTTTTTCAGTTTATTTACGATTTATTTTTTGTGAATTTAATGGACGGTTATGGGAATACATATATGGAACGGACATGAACATATGGATTCAAGATATAAAATGCAAATATTAACTCTTAAAAGTATATAAGCCTTTTTTTAATCAAATGTTGAAATTAAGACTTCAAATTTATACACATTTAACCCTTTTAGGAGAGTTGGTTAAACCCAAACATTGTAGATTAAGTCGACACGAATTCGAGTGTATTTATAAAACGCGAATGTTGACGGTCCATTGTGTTGAGTCGTTGAGTTTGCTCGAATTCGGTCGGTTTCTGTCATTCTCTTTTGTCGTTACGGTACTAGAACGACACCAAAACAAAAAAAGGAAAAAAAACCAGAACAAAATGGTTCCCGATCAAAGACTTGCCATACAATACCGTAACTTTTTCAGTTTATTTACGATTTATTTTTTGTGAATTTAATGGACGGTTCTATGATTACATGATATGGAACGGACATGAACATACGGATTCAAGATATAAAATGCAAATATTAACTCTTAAAAGTATATAAGCCTTTTTTTTAATCAAATGTTGAAATTAAGACTTCAAATTTATACACATTTAACCCTTTTAGGAGAGTTGGTTAAACCCAAACATTGTAGATTAAGTCGACACGAATTCGAGGGTATTTATCAAACCCGAGCGTTGACGGTCCATTGTGTTGAGTCGTTGAGTTTGCTCGAATTCGGTCGGTTTCTGTCATTCTCTTTTGTCGTTACGGTACCAGAACTACACCAAAACAAAAAAAGGAAAAAAAACAAAAACAAAATGGTTCCCGATCAAAGGCTTGCCATACAATACCGTAACTTTTTCAGATTATTTACGATTTATTTTTGTGAATTTAATGGACAGTTCTATGAATACATGATATTGAACGGACATGAACATACAGATTCAAGATATAAAATGCAAATATTAACTCTTAAAAGTATATAAGCCTTTTTTTAAGCAAATTTTGAAATTAAGACTACAAATTTATAGACATTTAACCCTTATAGGAGCGTTGGTTAAACCCAAACATTGTAGATTAAGTCGACACGAATTCGTGAGTATATATCAAACCCGAGCGTTGACGGTCCATTGTGTTGAGTCGTTGAGTTTGCGCGAATTCGGTCGGTTTCTGTCATGCTCATTAGACGTTACGGTACCAGAACTACTCCAAAACAAAAAAAGTAAAAAAAAAAAACAGAACAAAATGGTTCCCGATCAAAAACTTGCCATACAATACCGTAACTTTTTCAGTTTATTTACGATTTATTTTTTGTGAATTTAATGGACGGTTCTATGAATACATGATATGGAACGGACATGAACATACGGATTCAAGATATAAAATGCAAATATTAACTCTTAAAAGTATATAAGCCTTTTTTTAAGCAAATTTTGAAATTAAGACTTCAAATTTATATACATTTAACCCTTATAGGAGCGTTGGTTAAACCCAAACATTGTAGATTAAGTCAACACGAATTCGTGAGTATATATGAAACCCGAGCGTCGACGGTCCATTGTGTTGAGTCGTTGAGTTTGTGCGAATTCGGTCGGTTTCTGTCATGCTCTTTAGACGTTACGGTATCAGAACTACTCCAAAACAAAAAAAGGAAAAAAAAACAGAACAAAATGGTTCCCGATCAAAGACTTGCCTAACAATACCGTAACTTTTTCAGTTTATTTACGATTTAATTTTTGTGAATTTAATGGACGGTTCTAGGAATACATGATATGGAACGGACATGAACATACGGATTCAAGATATAAAATGCAAATATTAACTCTTAAAAGTATATAAGCCTTTTTTTTAATCAAATGTTGAAATTAAGACTTTAAATTTATACACATTTAACCCTTTTAGGAGAGTTGGTTAGACCCAAACATTGTAGATTAAGTCGACACGAATTCGAGGGTATTTATCAAACCAGAGCGTTGACGGTCCATTGTGTTGAGTCGTTGAGTTTGCTCGAATTCGGTCGGTTTCTGTCATTCTCTTTTGTCGTTACGGTACCGGAACTACACCAAAACAAAAAAAGGAAAAAAAACCAAAACAAAATGGTTCCCGATCAAAGACTTGCCATACAATACCGTAACTTTTTCAGTTTATTTACGATTTATTTTTTGTGAATTTAATGGACGGTTCTATGAATACATGATATGGAACGGACATGAACATACAGATTCAAGATATAAAATCAAATATTAACTCTTAAAAGTATATAAGCCTTTTTTTAAGCAAATTTTGAAATTAAGACTTCAAATTTATATACATTTAACCCTTATAGGAGCGTTGGTTAAACCCAAACATTGTAGATTAAGTCGACACGAATTCGTGAGTATATATCAAACCCGAGCGTCGATGGTCCATTGTGTTGAGTCGTTGAGTTTGTGCGAATTCGGTCGGTTTCTGTCATGCTCTTTAGACTTTACGGTACCAGAACTACTCCAAAACAAAAAAAGGATAAAAAACCAAATCAAAATGGTTCCCGATCAAAGACTTGCCTTACAATACCGTAACTTTTTAATTTATTTACGATTTATTTTTTGTGAATTTAATGGACGGTTCTAGGAATACATGATATGGAACGGACATGAACATACAGATTCAAGATATAAAATGTAAATATTAACTCTTAAAAGTATATAAGCCTTTTTTTTAATCAAATGTTGAAATTAAGACTTCAAATTTATACACATTTAACCCTTTTAGGAGCGTTGGTTAAACCAAAACATTGTAGATTAAGTCGACTCGAATTTGTGGTTATTTATCAAACCCGAGCGAAGACGGTCCATTGTGTTGAGTCGTTGAGTTTGCGCGAATTCAGTCGGTTTCTGTCGTGCTCTTTAGTCGTTACGGTACCATAACTACACCAAAACAGAAAAAGGAAAAAAAAACAGAACAAAATGGTTCCCGATCAAAGGCTTGCCTTACAATACCGTAACTTTTTCAATTTATTTACGATTTATTTTTTGTGAATTTAAAGGACGGACCTGGGAATACATGATATGGAACGGACATGAACATATGGATTCAAGATATAAAATGCAAATATTAACTCTTAAAAGTATATAAGCCTTTTTTTAATCAAATGTTGAAATTAAGACTTCAAATTTATTCACATTTAACCCTTTTAGGAGCGTTGGTTAAACCCAAACATTGTAGATTAAGTCGACACGAATTCGTGGGTATTTAACAAACCCGAGCGTTGACGGTCCATTGTGTTGAGTCGTTGTGTTTTCCCGAATTCGGTCGGTTTCTGTCATGCTCTTTAGTCGTTACAGCACCATAACTACACCAAAACAAAAAAAGGAAAAAAATCAGAACAAAATGGTTCCCGATCAAAGGCTTGCCTTACAATACCGTAACTTTTTCAGTTTATTTATGATTTATTTTTTGAGAATTTAATGGACGGTTCTGGGAATACATGATATGGAACGGACATGAACATACGTATTCAAGATATAAAATGCAAATATTAACTCTTAAAAGTATATAGGCCTTGTTTTGTAACCAAATGTTGTAATTAAGACTTCAAATTTATACACATTTAACCCTTTTAGGAGCGTTGGTTAAACCCAAACATTGTAAATTAAGTCGACACGAATTCGTGTGTATTTATCAAACCCGAGCGTTGATGGTCCATTGTGTTGAGTCGTTGAGTTTGCGCGAATTCGGTCAGTTTCTGTCATGCTCTTTTGTCGTTACGGTACCAGAACTAAATCAAAACGAAAAAAGGAAAAAAAACCAAAACAAAATGGTTCCCGATCAAAGGATTGCTTACAATACCTTAACTTTTTCAGTTTATTTACGATTTATTTTTTGGGAATTTAATGGACGGTTATGGGAATACATGATATGAACGGACATGAACATACGGATTCAAGATATAAAATGCAAATATTGACTCTTAAAAGTATATAAGCCTTTTTTTTAATCAAATGTTGAAATTAAGACTTCAAATTTATACACATTTAACCCTTTTAGGAGCGTTGCTTAAACCCAAACATTGTAGATTAAGTCGACACGAATTCGTGGGTATTTATCAAACCCGAGCGTCGACGGCCCATTGTGTTGAGTCGTTGAGTTTTCCCGAATTCGGTCGGTTTCTGTCATGCTCTTTAGTCGTTACGGCACCAGAACTACACAAAAACAAAAAAAAGGTAAAAAACCAGAACAAAATGGTTCCCGATCAAAGGCTTGCCTTACAATACCGTAACTTTTTCAGTTTATTTACGATTTATTTTTTGTGAATTTAAAGGACGGTTCTAGGAATACATGATATGGAACGTACATGAACATACGGATTCAAGATATAAAATGCAAATATTAACTCTTAAAAGTGTATAAGCCTTTTTTTAATCAAATGTTGAAATTAAGACTTCAAATTTATACACATTTAACCCTTTTAGGAGCGTTGGTTAAACCCAAACATTGTAGATTAAGTCGACACGAATTCGTGGGTATTTATCAAACCCGAGCGTTGACGGTCCATTGTGTTGAGTCGTTGAGTTTTCCCGAATTCGGTCGGTTTCTGTCATGCTCTTTAGTCGTTACGGCACCAGAACTACACCAAAACAAAAAAAAGTAAAAAAACCAGAACAAAATGGTTCCCGATCAAAGGCTTGCCTTACAATACCGTAACTTTTTCAGTTTATTAATGATTTATTTTTTGTGAATTTAATGGACGGTTATGGGAATACATGATATGGAACGGACATGAACATACGGATTCAATATATAAAATGCAAATATTAACTCTTAAAAGTGTATAAGCCTTTTTTTAATCAAATGTTGAAATTAAGACTTCAAATTTATACACATTTAACCCTTTTAGGAGCGTTCGTTAAACCCAAACATTGTAGATTAAGTCGACACGAATTCGTGGGTATTTATCAAACCCGAGCGTTGACGGTCCATTGTGTTGAGTCGTTGAGTTTGCGCGAATTCGGTCGGTTTCTGTCATGCTCTTTAGTCGTTACGGTACCAGAACTACACCAAAACAAAAAAAAAGTAAAAAAACCAGAACAAAATGGTTCCCGATCAAAGGCTTGCCTTACAATACCGAAACTTTTTCAGTTTATTTACGATTTATTTTTTGTGAATTTAGTGGACGGTTATGGGAATACATGATATGGAACGGACATGAACATACGGATTCAATATTTAAAATGAATATATTAACTCTTATAAGTATATAAGCCTTTTTTTAATCAAATGTTGAAATTAAGACTTCAAATTTATACACATTTAACCCTTTTAGGAGCGTTGGTTAAACCCAAACATTGTAGATTAAGTCGACACGAATTCGTGGGTATTTATCAAACCCGAGCCTTGACGGTCCATTGTGTTGAGTCGTTGAGTTTTCCCGAATTCGGTCGGTTTCTGTCAAGCTCTTTAGTCGTTACGGCACCAGAACTACACCAAAACAAAAAAAGGAAAAAAGCAAGAACAAAATGGTTCCCGATCAAAGGCTTGCCTTACAATACTGTAACTTTTTTAGTTTATTTACAATTTATTTTTTGTGAATTTAAAGGACGGTTCTGGGAATACATGATATGGAACGGACATGAACATACAGATTCAAGATATAAAATGCAAATATTAACTCTTAAAAGTGTATAAGCCTTTTTTTAATCAAATGTTGAAATTAAGACTTCAAATTTATACACATTTAACTCTTTTAGGAGCGTTGGTTAAACCCAAACATTGTAGATTAAGTCGACACGAATTCGTGGGTATTTATCAAACTCGAGAGTTGACGGTCCATTGTGTTGAGTCGTTGAGTTTGCGCGAATTCGGTCGGTTTCTGTCATGCTATTTAGTCGTTACGGTACCAGAACTACACCAAAACAAAAAAAAGTAAAAAAACCAGAACAAAATGGTTCCTGATCAAAGGCTTGCCTTACAATACTGTAATTTTTCAGTTTATTTACGATTTATTTTTTGTGAATTTAAAGGACGGTTCTGGGAATACATGATATAGAACGGACATGAACATACGGATTCAAGATATAAAATGCAAATATTAACTCTTAAAAGTGTATAAGCCTTTTTTTAATCAAATGTTGAAATTAAGACTTCAAATTTATACACATTTAACCCTTTTAGGAGCGTTGGTTAAACCCAAACATTGTAGATTAAGTCGACACGAATTCGTGGGTATTTATCAAACCCGAGCGTTGACGGTCCATTGTGTTGAGTCGTTGAGTTTGCGCGAATTCGGTCGGTTTCTGTCATGCTCTTTAATCGTTACGGTACCAGAACTACACCAAAACAAAAAAAAGTAAAAAAACGAGAACAAAATGGTTCCCGATCAAAGGCTTGCCTTTCAAGACCGAAACTTTTTCAGTTTATTTACGATTTATTTTTTGTGAATTTAATGGACGGTTATGGGAATACATGATATGGAACGGACATGAACATACGGATTCAAGATATAAAATGAAAATATGAACTTTTATAAGTATATAAGCCTTTTTTTAATCAAATGTTGAAATTAAGACTTCAAATTTATTCACATTTAACCCTTTTAGGAGCGTTGGTTAAACCCAAACATTGTAGATTAAGTCGACACGAATTCGTGGGTATTTATCAAACCCGAGCGTTGACGGTCCATTGTGTTGAGTCGTTGAGTTTTCCCGAATTCGGTCGGTTTCTATCATGCTCTTTAGTCGTTACGGCACCAGAACTACACCAAAACAAAAAAAGGAAAAAAGCCAGAACAAAATGGTTCCCGATCAAAGGCTTGCCTTACAATACTGTAACTTTTTCAGTTTATTTACGATTTATTTTTTGTGAATTTAAAGGACGGTTCTGGGAATACATGATATGGAAAGGACATGAACATACGGATTCAAGATATAAAATGCAAATATTAACTCTTAAAAGTATATAAGCCTTTTTTTAAGCAAATTTTGAAATTAAGACTTCAAATTTATAGACATTTAACCCTTATAGGAGCGTTGGTTAAACCCAAACATTGTAGATTAATTCGACACAAATTCGTGAGTATATATCAAACCCGAGCGTTGACGGTCCATTGTGTTGAGTCGTTGAGTTTGCGCGAATTCGGTCGGTTTCTGTCATGCTCATTAGACGTTACGGTACCAGAACTACTCCAAAACAAAAAAAGTAAAAAAAAAAACAGAACAAAATGGTTCCCGATCAAAAACTTGCCATACAATACCGTAACTTTTTCAGTTTATTTACGATTTATTTTTTGTGAATTTAATGGACGGTTCTATGAATACATGATATGGAACGGACATGAACATACGGATTCAAGATATAAAATGCAAATATTAACTCTTAAAAGTATATAAGCCTTTTTTTAAGCAAATTTTGAAATTAAGACTTCAAATTTATATACATTTAACCCTTATAGGAGCGTTGGTTAAACCCAAACATTGTAGATTAAGTCGACACGAATTCGTGAGTATATATCAAACCCGAGGTTCGATGGTCTATTGTGTTGAGTCGTTGAGTTTGTGCGAATTCGGTCGGTTTCTGTCATGCTCTTTAGACTTTACGGTACCAGAACTACTCCAAAACAAAAAGGAAAAAAAACCAAATCAAAATGGTTCCCGATCAAAGACTTGCCTTACAATACCGTAACTTTTTAATTTATTTACGATTTATTTTTTGTGAATTTAATGGACGGTTCTAGGAATACATGATATGGAACGGACATGAACATACAGATTCAAGATATAAAATGTAAATATTAACTCTTAAAAGTATATAAGCCTTTTTTTTAATCAAATGTTGAAATTAAGACTTCAAATTTATACACATTTAACCCTTTTAGGAGCGTTGGTTAAACCAAAACATTGTAGATTAAGTCGACTCGAATTTGTGGTTATTTATCAAACCCGAGCGAAGACGGTCCATTGTGTTGAGTCGTTGAGTTTGCGCGAATTCGGTCGGTTTCTGTCGTGCTCTTTAGTCGTTACGATACCATAACTACACCAAAACAGAAAAAGGAAAAAAAAACAGAACAAAATGGTTCCCGATCAAAGGCTTGCCTTACAATACCGTAACTTTTTCAATTTATTTACGATTTATTTTTTGTGAATTTAAAGGACGGACCTGGGAATACATGATAAGGAACGGACATGAACATATGGATTCAAGATATAAAATGCAAATATTAACTCTTAAAAGTATATAAGCCTTTTTTTTAATCAAATGTTGAAATTAAGACTTCAAATTTATACACATTTAACCCTTTTAGGAGAGTTGGTTAAACCCAAACATTGTAGATTAAGTCGACACGAATTCGAGGGTATTTATCAAACCCGAGCGTTGACGGTCCATTGTGTTGAGTCGTTGAGTTTGCTCGAATTCGGTCGGTTTCTGTCATTCTCTTTTGTCGTTACGGTACTAGAACGACACCAAAACAAAAAAAGGAAAAAAAACCAGAACAAATTCCCGATCAAAGACTCGTCATACATTACCGTAACTTTTTTAGTTTATTTACGATTTATTTTTTGTGAATTTAATGGACCGTTCTATGAATACATGATATGGAACGGACATGAACATACGGATTCAAGATATAAAATGCAAATATTAACTCTTAAAAGTATATAAGCCTTTTTTTTAAGCAAATTTTGAAATTAAGACTTCAAATTTATATACATTTAACCCTTATAGAAGCGTTGATTAAACACAAACATTGTAGATTAAGTCGACACGAATTCGTGAGTATTTATCAAACCCGAGCGTTGACGGTCCATTGTGTTCAGTCGTTGAGTTTGTGCGAATTCGGTCGGTTTCTGTCATGCTCTTTAAACGTTATGGTACCAGAACTACTCCAAAACAAAAAAAGGAAAAAAAATCAGAACAAAATGGTTCCCGATCAAAGATTTGCCTTACAATACCGTAACTTTTTCAGTTTATTTACGATTTATTTTTTGTGAATTTAATGGACGGTTCTAGGAATACATTATATGGAACGGACATGAACATACGGATTCAAGATATAAAATGCAAATATTAACTCTTAAAAGTATATAAGCCTTTTTTTTAATCAAATGTTGCAATTAAGACTTCAAATTTATACACATTTAACCCTTTTAGGAGCGTTGGTTAAACCAAAACATTGTAGATTAAGTCGACACGAATTTGTGGGTATTTATCAAACCCGAGCATTGACGGTCCATTGTGTTGAGTCGTTGAGTTTGCGCGAATTCGGTCGGTTTCTGTCGTGCTCTTTAGTCGTTACGGTACCATAACTACACCAAAACAAAAAAGGAAAAAAAAACAGAACAAAATGGTTCCCTATCAAAGGCTTGCCTTACAATACCGTAACTTTTTCAGTTTATTTACGATTTATTTTTTATGAATTTAATGGACGGCTATGGGAATACATGATATGAAAAGGACATGAACATACGGATTCAAGATATAAAATGCAAATATTAACTCTTAAAAGTATAAAAGCCTTTTTTTTAATCAAATGTTGAAATTAGGACTTCAAATTTAAACACATTTAACCCTTTTAGGAGCGTTGGATAACCCCAAACATTGTAGATTAAGTCGACACGAACTCTTGGTTATTTATCAAACCCAAGCGTTGACGGTCCATTGTGTTGAGTTGTTGATTTTGCGCGAATTCAGTCGGTTTCTGTCATGCTCTTTAGTCGTTACGGCACCAGAACTACACCAAAACAAAAAAAAGTAAAAAAACCAGAACAAAATGGTTCCCGATCAAAGGCTTGCCTTACAATACCGTAACTTTTTCAGTTTATTAACGATTTATTTTTTGTGAATTTAATGGACGGTTATGGGAATACATGATATGGAACGGACATGAACATACGGATTCAATATATAAAATGCAAATATTAACTCTTAAAAGTGTATAAGCCTTTTTTTAATCAAATGTTGAAATTAAGACTTCAAATTTATACACATTTAACCCTTTTAGGAGCGTTCGTTAAACCCAAACATTGTAGATTAAGTCGACACGAATTCGTGGGTATTTATCAAACCCGAGCGTTGACGGTCCATTGTGTTGAGTCGTTGAGTTTGCGCGAATTCGGTCGGTTTCTGTCATGCTCTTTAGTCGTTACGGTACCAGAACTACACCAAAACAAAAAAAAAGTAAAAAAACCAGAACAAAATGGTTCCCGATCAAAGGCTTGCCTTACAATACCGAAACTTTTTCAGTTTATTTACGATTTATTTTTTGTGAATTTAGTGGACGGTTATGGGAATACATGATATGGAACGGACATGAACATACGGATTCAATATTTAAAATGAATATATTAACTCTTATAAGTATATAAGCCTTTTTTTAATCAAATGTTGAAATTAAGACTTCAAATTTATACACATTTAACCCTTTTAGGAGCGTTGGTTAAACCCAAACATTGTAGATTAAGTCGACACGAATTCGTGGGTATTTATCAAACCCGAGCCTTGACGGTCCATTGTGTTGAGTCGTTGAGTTTTCCCGAATTCGGTCGGTTTCTGTCAAGCTCTTTAGTCGTTACGGCACCAGAACTACACCAAAACAAAAAAAGGAAAAAAGCAAGAACAAAATGGTTCCCGATCAAAGGCTTGCCTTACAATACTGTAACTTTTTTAGTTTATTTACAATTTATTTTTTGTGAATTTAAAGGACGGTTCTGGGAATACATGATATGGAACGGACATGAACATACAGATTCAAGATATAAAATGCAAATATTAACTCTTAAAAGTGTATAAGCCTTTTTTTAATCAAATGTTGAAATTAAGACTTCAAATTTATACACATTTAACTCTTTTAGGAGCGTTGGTTAAACCCAAACATTGTAGATTAAGTCGACACGAATTCGTGGGTATTTATCAAACTCGAGAGTTGACGGTCCATTGTGTTGAGTCGTTGAGTTTGCGCGAATTCGGTCGGTTTCTGTCATGCTATTTAGTCGTTACGGTACCAGAACTACACCAAAACAAAAAAAAGTAAAAAAACCAGAACAAAATGGTTCCTGATCAAAGGCTTGCCTTACAATACCGTAATTTTTCAGTTTATTTACGATTTATTTTTTGTGAATTTAAAGGACGGTTCTGGGAATACATGATATAGAACGGACATGAACATACGGATTCAAGATATAAAATGCAAATATTAACTCTTAAAAGTGTATAAGCCTTTTTTTAATCAAATGTTGAAATTAAGACTTCAAATTTATACACATTTAACCCTTTTAGGAGCGTTGGTTAAACCCAAACATTGTAGATTAAGTCGACACGAATTCGTGGGTATTTATCAAACCCGAGCGTTGACGGTCCATTGTGTTGAGTCGTTGAGTTTGCGCGAATTCGGTCGGTTTCTGTCATGCTCTTTAATCGTTACGGTACCAGAACTACACCAAAACAAAAAAAAGTAAAAAAACGAGAACAAAATGGTTCCCGATCAAAGGCTTGCCTTTCAAGACCGAAACTTTTTCAGTTTATTTACGATTTATTTTTTGTGAATTTAATGGACGGTTATGGGAATACATGATATGGAACGGACATGAACATACGGATTCAAGATATAAAATGAAAATATGAACTTTTATAAGTATATAAGCCTTTTTTTAATCAAATGTTGAAATTAAGACTTCAAATTTATTCACATTTAACCCTTTTAGGAGCGTTGGTTAAACCCAAACATTGTAGATTAAGTCGACACGAATTCGTGGGTATTTATCAAACCCGAGCGTTGACGGTCCATTGTGTTGAGTCGTTGAGTTTTCCCGAATTCGGTCGGTTTCTATCATGCTCTTTAGTCGTTACGGCACCAGAACTACACCAAAACAAAAAAAGGAAAAAAGCCAGAACAAAATGGTTCCCGATCAAAGGCTTGCCTTACAATACTGTAACTTTTTCAGTTTATTTACGATTTATTTTTTGTGAATTTAAAGGACGGTTCTGGGAATACATGATATGGAACGGACATGAACATACGGATTCAAGATATAAAATGCAAATATTAACTCTTAAAAGTATATAAGCCTTTTTTTAAGCAAATTTTGAAATTAAGACTTCAAATTTATAGACATTTAACCCTTATAGGAGCGTTGGTTAAACCCAAACATTGTAGATTAATTCGACACAAATTCGTGAGTATATATCAAACCCGAGCGTTGACGGTCCATTGTGTTGAGTCGTTGAGTTTGCACGAATTCGGTCGGTTTCTGTCATGCTCATTAGACGTTACGGTACCAGAACTACTCCAAAACAAAAAAAGTAAAAAAAAAAACAGAACAAAATGGTTCCCGATCAAAAACTTGCCATACAATACCGTAACTTTTTCAGTTTATTTACGATTTATTTTTTGTGAATTTAATGGACGGTTCTATGAATACATGATATGGAACGGACATGAACATACGGATTCAAGATATAAAATGCAAATATTAACTCTTAAAAGTATATAAGCCTTTTTTTAAGCAAATTTTGAAATTAAGACTTCAAATTTATATACATTTAACCCTTATAGGAGCGTTGGTTAAACCCAAACATTGTAGATTAAGTCGACACGAATTCGTGAGTATATATCAAACCCGAGGTTCGATGGTCTATTGTGTTGAGTCGTTGAGTTTGTGCGAATTCGGTCGGTTTCTGTCATGCTCTTTAGACTTTACGGTACCAGAACTACTCCAAAACAAAAAGGAAAAAAAACCAAATCAAAATGGTTCCCGATCAAAGACTTGCCTTACAATACCGTAACTTTTTAATTTATTTACGATTTATTTTTTGTGAATTTAATGGACGGTTCTAGGAATACATGATATGGAACGGACATGAACATACAGATTCAAGATATAAAATGTAAATATTAACTCTTAAAAGTATATAAGCCTTTTTTTTAATCAAATGTTGAAATTAAGACTTCAAATTTATACACATTTAACCCTTTTAGGAGCGTTGGTTAAACCAAAACATTGTAGATTAAGTCGACTCGAATTTGTGGTTATTTATCAAACCCGAGCGAAGACGGTCCATTGTGTTGAGTCGTTGAGTTTGCGCGAATTCGGTCGGTTTCTGTCGTGCTCTTTAGTCGTTACGATACCATAACTACACCAAAACAGAAAAAGGAAAAAAAAACAGAACAAAATGGTTCCCGATCAAAGGCTTGCCTTACAATACCGTAACTTTTTCAATTTATTTACGATTTATTTTTTGTGAATTTAAAGGACGGACCTGGGAATACATGATAAGGAACGGACATGAACATATGGATTCAAGATATAAAATGCAAATATTAACTCTTAAAAGTATATAAGCCTTTTTTTTAATCAAATGTTGAAATTAAGACTTCAAATTTATACACATTTAACCCTTTTAGGAGAGTTGGTTAAACCCAAACATTGTAGATTAAGTCGACACGAATTCGAGGGTATTTATCAAACCCGAGCGTTGACGGTCCATTGTGTTGAGTCGTTGAGTTTGCTCGAATTCGGTCGGTTTCTGTCATTCTCTTTTGTCGTTACGGTACTAGAACGACACCAAAACAAAAAAAGGAAAAAAAACCAGAACAAATTCCCGATCAAAGACTCGTCATACATTACCGTAACTTTTTTAGTTTATTTACGATTTATTTTTTGTGAATTTAATGGACCGTTCTATGAATACATGATATGGAACGGACATGAACATACGGATTCAAGATATAAAATGCAAATATTAACTCTTAAAAGTATATAAGCCTTTTTTTTAAGCAAATTTTGAAATTAAGACTTCAAATTTATATACATTTAACCCTTATAGAAGCGTTGATTAAACACAAACATTGTAGATTAAGTCGACACGAATTCGTGAGTATTTATCAAACCCGAGCGTTGACGGTCCATTGTGTTCAGTCGTTGAGTTTGTGCGAATTCGGTCGGTTTCTGTCATGCTCTTTAAACGTTATGGTACCAGAACTACTCCAAAACAAAAAAAGGAAAAAAAATCAGAACAAAATGGTTCCCGATCAAAGATTTGCCTTACAATACCGTAACTTTTTCAGTTTATTTACGATTTATTTTTTGTGAATTTAATGGACGGTTCTAGGAATACATTATATGGAACGGACATGAACATACGGATTCAAGATATAAAATGCAAATATTAACTCTTAAAAGTATATAAGCCTTTTTTTTAATCAAATGTTGCAATTAAGACTTCAAATTTATACACATTTAACCCTTTTAGGAGCGTTGGTTAAACCAAAACATTGTAGATTAAGTCGACACGAATTTGTGGGTATTTATCAAACCCGAGCATTGACGGTCCATTGTGTTGAGTCGTTGAGTTTGCGCGAATTCGGTCGGTTTCTGTCGTGCTCTTTAGTCGTTACGGTACCATAACTACACCAAAACAAAAAAGGAAAAAAAAACAGAACAAAATGGTTCCCTATCAAAGGCTTGCCTTACAATACCGTAACTTTTTCAGTTTATTTACGATTTATTTTTTATGAATTTAATGGACGGCTATGGGAATACATGATATGAAAAGGACATGAACATACGGATTCAAGATATAAAATGCAAATATTAACTCTTAAAAGTATAAAAGCCTTTTTTTTAATCAAATGTTGAAATTAGGACTTCAAATTTAAACACATTTAACCCTTTTAGGAGCGTTGGATAACCCCAAACATTGTAGATTAAGTCGACACGAACTCTTGGTTATTTATCAAACCCAAGCGTTGACGGTCCATTGTGTTGAGTTGTTGATTTTGCGCGAATTCAGTCGGTTTCTGTCATGCTCTTTAGTCGTTACGGTACCATAACTACACCAAAACAAAAAAAGGAAAAAAAACCCGAACAAAATGGTTCCCGATCATAGGATTGCCTTACAATACCGTAACTTTTTCAGTTTATTTACGATTTATTTTTTGTGAATTTAATGGACGATTATGGGAATACATGATATGGAACGGACATGAACTTACGGATTCAAGATATAAAATGCAAATATTAACTCTTAAAAGTATATAAGCCCTTTTTTAATAAAATGTTGAAATTAAGACTTCAAATTTATACACATTTAACCCTTTTAGGAGCGTTGCTTAAACCCAAACATTGTAGATTAAGTCGACACGAATTCGTGGGTATTTATCAAACCCGAGCGTTGACGACCCACTGTGTTGAGTCGTTGAGTTTTCCCGAATTCGGTCGGTTTCTGTCATGCTCTTTAGTCGTTACGGCACCAGAACTACACCAAAACAAAAAAAAGGTAAAAAACCAGAACAAAATGGTTCCCGATCAAAGGCTTGCCTTACAATACCGTAACTTTTTCAGTTTATTTACGATTTTTTTTTTGTGAATTTAAAGGACGGTTCTGGGAATACATGATATGGAACGGACATGAACATACGGATTCAAGATATAAAATGCAAATATTAACTCTTAAAAGTGTATAAGCCTTTTTTTAATCAAATGTTGAAATTATGACTTCAAATTTATACACATTTAACCCTCTTAGGAGCGTTGGTTAAACCCAAACATTGTAGATTAAGTCGACACGAATTCGTGGGTCTTTATCAAACCCGAGCGTTGACGGTCCATTGTGTTGAGTCGTTGAGTTTGCGCGAATTCGGTCGGTTTCTGTCATGCTCTTTAGTCGTTACTGTACCAGAACTACACCAAAAAAAAGTAAAAAAACCAGAACAATATGGTTCCCGATCAAAGGCTTGCCTTACAATACCGAAACTTTTTCAGTTTATTTACGATTAATTTTTTGTGAATTTAATGGACGGTTATGGGAATACACGATATGGAACGGACATGAACATACGGATTCAAGATATAAAATAAAAATATTAACTCTTATAAGTATATAAGCCTTTTTTTAATCAAATGTTGAAATTAAGACTTCAAATTTATTCACATTTAACCCTTTTAGGAGCGTTGGTTAAACCCAAACATTGTAGATTAAGTCGACACGAATTCGTGGGTATTTATCAAACCCGAGCGTTGACGGTCCATTGTGTTGAGTCGTTGAGTTTTCCCGAATTCGGTCGGTTTCTGTCATGCTCTTTAGTCGTTACGGCACCAGAACTACACCAAAACCAAAAAAGGAAAAAAACCAGAACAAAATGGTTCCCGATCAAAGGCTTGCCTTACAATACCGTAACTTTTTCAGTTTATTTATGATTTATTTTTTGTGAATTTAATGGACGGTTCTAGGAATACATGATATGGAACGGACATGAACATACGTATTCAAGATATAAAATGCAAATATTAACTCTTAAAAGTATATAGGCCTTGTTTTGTAACCAAATGTTGTAATTAAGACTTCAAATTTATACACATTTAACCCATTTAGGAGCGTTGGTTAAACCCAAACATTGTAAATTAAGTCGACACGAATTCGTGTGTATTTATCAAACCCGAGCGTTGACGGTCCATTGTGTTGAGTCGTTGAGTTTTCCCGAATTCGGTCGGTTTCTGTCATGCTCTTTAGTCGTTACGGCACCAGAACTACACCAAAACAAAAAAAAGTAAAAAAACCAGAACAATATGGTTCCCGATCAAAGGCTTGCCTTACAATACCGAAACTTTTTCAGTTTATTTACGATTAATTTTTTGTGAATTTAATGGACGGTTATGGGAATACACGATATGGAACGGACATGAACATACGGATTCAAGATATAAAATAAAAATATTAACTCTTATAAGTATATAAGCCTTTTTTTAATCAAATGTTGAAATTAAGACTTCAAATTTATTCACATTTAACCCTTTTAGGAGCGTTGGTTAAACCCAAACATTGTAGATTAAGTCGACACGAATTCGTGGGTATTTATCAAACCCGAGCGTTGACGGTCCATTGTGTTGAGTCGTTGAGTTTTCCCGAATTCGGTCGGTTTCTGTCATGCTCTTTAGTCGTTACGGCACCAGAACTACACCAAAAAAAAAAAAGTAAAAAAACCAGAACAATATGGTTCCCGATCAAAGGCTTGCCTTACAATACCGAAACTTTTTCAGTTTATTTACGATTAATTTTTTGTGAATTTAATGGACGGTTATGTGAATACACGATATGGAACGGACATGAACATACGGATTCAAGATATAAAATAAAAATATTAACTCTTATAAGTATATAAGCCTTTTTTTAATCAAATGTTGAAATTAAGACTTCAAATTTATTCACATTTAACCCTTTTAGGAGCGTTGGTTAAACCCAAACATTGTAGATTAAGTCGACACGAATTCGTGGGTATTTATCAAACCCGAGCGTTGACGGTCCATTGTGTTGAGTCGTTGTGTTTTCCCGAATTCGGTCGGTTTCTGTCATGCTCTTTAGTCGTTACGGCACCATAACTACACCAAAACAAAAAAAGGAAAAAAACCAGAACAATATGGTTCCCGATCAAAGGCTTGCCTTACAATACCGTAACTTTTTCAGTTTATTTATGATTTATTTTTTGTGAATTTAATGGACGGTTCTGGGAATACATGATATGGAACGGACATGAACATACGTATTCAAGATATAAAATGCAAAGATTAACTCTTAAAAGTATATAGGCCTTGTTTTGTAACCAAATGTTGTAATTAAGACTTCAAATTTATACACATTTAACCCTTTTAGGAGCGTTGGTTAAACCCAAACATTGTAAATTAAGTCGACACGAATTCGTGTGTATTTATCAAACCCGAGCGTTGACGGTCCATTGTGTTGAGTCGTTGAGTTTGCGCGAATTCGGTCAGTTTCTGTCATGCTCTTTTGTCGTTACGGTACCAGAACTAAATCAAAACGAAAAAAGGAAAAAAAACCAAAACAAAATGGTTCCCGATCAAAGGATTGCCTTACAATACCTTAACTTTTTCAGTTTATTTACGATTTATTTTTTGTGAATTTAATGGACGGTTATGGGAATACATGATATGGAACGGACATGAACATACGGATTCAAGATATAAAATGCAAATATTAACTCTTAAAAGTATATAAGCCTTTTTTTTAATCAAATGTTGAAATTAAGACTTCAAATTTATACACATTTAACCCTTTTAGGAGCGTTGCTTAAACCCAAACATTGTAGATTAAGTCGACACGAATTCGTGGGTATTTATCAAACCCGAGCGTCGACAGCCCATTGTGTTGAGTCGTTGAGTTTTCCCGAATTCGGTCGGTTTCTGTCATGCTCTTTAGTCGTTACGGCACCAGAACTACACAAAAACAAAAAAAAGGTAAAAAACTAGAACAAAATGGTTCCCGATCAAAGGCTTGCCTTACAATACCGTAACTTTTTCAGTTTATTTACGATTTATTTTTTGTGAATTTAAAGGACGGTTCTAGGAATACATGATATGGAACGGACATGAACATACGGATTCAAGATATAAAATGCAAATATTAACTCTTAAAAGTGTATAAGCCTTTTTTTAATCAAATGTTGAAATTAAGACTTCAAATTTATACACATTTAACCCTTTTAGGAGCATTGGTTAAACCCAAACATTGTAGATTAAGTCGACACGAATTCGTGGGTATTTATCAAACCCGAGCGTTGACGGTCCATTGTGTTGAGTCGTTGAGTTTTCCCGAATTCGGTCGGTTTCTCTCATGCTCTTTAGTCGTTACGGCACCAGAACTACACCAAAACAAAAAAAAGTAAAAAAACCAGAACAAAATGGTTCCCGATCAAAGGCTTGCCTTACAATACAGTAACTTTTTCAGTTTATTAACGATTTATTTTTTGTGAATTTAATGGACGGTTATGGGAATACATGATATGGAACGGACATGAACATACGGATTCAAGATATAAAATGCAAATATTAACTCTTAAAAGTGTATAAGCCTTTTTTTAATCAAATGTTGAAATTAAGACTTCAAATTTATACACATTTAACAATTTTAGGAGCGTTCGTTAAACCCAAACATTGTAGATTAAGTCGACACGAATTCGTGGGTATTTATCAAACCCGAGCGTTGACGGTCCATTGTGTTGAGTCGTTGAGTTTGGGCGAATTCGGTCGGTTTCTGTCATGCTCTTTAGTCGTTACGGTACCAGAACTACACCAAAACAAAAAAAAAGTAAAAAAACTAGAACAAAATGGTTCCCGATCAAAGGCTTGCCTTACAATACCGAAACTTTTTCAGTTTATTTACGATTTATTTTTTGTGAATTTAATGGACGGTTATGGGAATACATGATATGGAACGGACATGAACATACGGATTCAAGATGTAAAATGAAAATATTAACTCTTATAAGTATATAAGCCTTTTTTTAATCAAATGTTGAAATTAAGACTTCAAATTTATACACATTTAACCCTTTTAGGAGCGTTGGTTAAACCCAAAACATTGTAGATTAAGTCGACACGAATTCGTGGGTATTTATCAAACCCGAGCCTTGACGGTCCATTGTGTTGAGTCGTTGAGTTTTCCCGAATTCGGTCGGTTTCTGTCAAGCTCTTTAGTCGTTACGGCACCAGAACTACACCAAAACAAAAAAAGGAAAAAAGCAAGAACAAAATGGTTCCCGATCAAAGGCTTGCCTTACAATACTGTAACTTTTTTAGTTTATTTACAATTTATTTTTTGTGAATTTAAAGGACGGTTCTGGAAATACATGATATGGAACGGACATGAACATACAGATTCAAGATATAAAATGCAAATATTAACTCTTAAAAGTGTATAAGCCTTTTTTTAATCAAATGTTGAAATTAAGACTTCAAATTTATACACATTTAACTCTTTTAGGAGCGTTGGTTAAACCCAAACATTGTAGATTAAGTCGACACGAATTCGTGGGTATTTATCAAACTCGAGAGTTGACGGTCCATTGTGTTGAGTCGTTGAGTTTGCGCGAATTCGGTCGGTTTCTGTCATGCTATTTAGTCGTTACGGTACCAGAACTACACCAAAACAAAAAAAAGTAAAAAAACCAGAACAAAATGGTTCCCGATCAAAGGCTTGCCTTACAATACCGTAATTTTTCAGTTTATTTACGATTTATTTTTTGTGAATTTAAAGGACGGTTCTGGGAATACATGATATAGAACGGACATGAACATACGGATTCAAGATATAAAATGCAAATATTAACTCTTAAAAGTGTATAAGCCTTTTTTTAATCAAATGTTGAAATTAAGACTTCAAATTTATACACATTAAACCCTTTTAGGAGCGTTGGTTAAACCCAAACATTGTAGATTAAGTCGACACGAATTCGTGGGTATTTATCAAACCCGAGCGTTGACGGTCCATTGGGTTGAGTCGTTGAGTTTGCGCGAATTCGGTCGGTTTCTGTCATGCTCTTTAATCGTTACGGTACCAGAACTACACCAAAACAAAAAAAAGTAAAAAAACGAGAACAAAATGGTTCCCGATCAAAGGCTTGCCTTACAATACCGAAACTTTTTCAGTTTATTTACGATTTATTTTTTGTGAATTTAATGGACGGTTATGGGAATACATGATATGGAACGGACATGAACATACGGATTCAAGATATAAAATGAAAATATGAACTTTTATAAGTATATAAGCCTTTTTTTACTCAAATGTTGAAATTAAGACTTCAAATTTATTCACATTTAACCCTTTTAGGAGCGTTGGTTAAACCCAAACATTGTAGATTAAGTCGACACGAATTCGTGGGTATTTATCAAACCCGAGCGTTGACGGTCCATTGTGTTGAGTCGTTGAGTTTTCCCGAATTCGGTCGGTTTCTGTCATGCTCTTTAGTCGTTACGGCACCAGAACTACACCAAAACAAAAAAAGGAAAAAAGCCAGAACAAAATGGTTCCCGATCAAAGGCTTGCCTTACAATACTGTAACTTTTTCAGTTTATTTACGATTTATTTTTTGTGAATTTAAAGGACGGTTCTGGGAATACATGATATGGAACGGACATGAACATACGGATTCAAGATATAAAATGCAAATATTAACTCTTAAAAGTGTATAAGCCTTTTTTTAATCAAATGTTGAAATTAAGACTTCAAATTTATACACATTTAACCCTTTTAGGAGCGTTGGTTAAACCCAAACATTGTAGATTAAGTCGACATGAATTCGTGGGTATTTATCAAACCCGAGCGTTGACGGTCCATTGTGTTGAGTCGTTGAGTTTGCGCGAATTCGGTCGGTTTCTGTCATGCTATTTAGTCGTTACGGTACCAGAACTACACCAAAACAAAAAAAAGTAAAAAAACCAGAACAAAATGGTTCCCTATCAAAGGCTTGCCTTACAATACCGAAACTTTTTCAGTTTATTTACGATTTATTTTTTGTGAATTTAATGGACGGTTATGGGAATACATGATATGGAACGGACATGAACATACGGATTCAAGATATAAAATGAAAATATTAACTCTTATAAGTATATAATCCTTTTTTTAATCAAATGTTGAAATTAAGACTTCAAATTTATACACATTTAACCCTTTTAGGAGCTTTGGTTAAACCCAAACATTGTAGATTAAGTCGACACGAATTCGTGGGTATTTATCAAACCCGAGCGTTGACGGTCCATTGTGTTGAGTCGTTGAGTTTTCCCGAATTCGGTCGGTTTCTGTCATGCTCTTTAGTCGTTACGGCACCAGAACTACACCAAAACAAAAAAAGGAAAAAAAGCAGAACAAAATGTTTCCCGATCAAAGGCTTGCCTTACAATACCGTAACTTTTTCAGTTTATTTACGATTTATTTTTTGTGAATTTAAAGGACGGTTCTGGGAATACATGATATGGAACGGACATGAACATACGGATTCCAGATATAAAATGCAAATATTAACTCTTAAAAGTGTATAAGCCTTTTTTTAATCAAATGTTGAAATTAAGACTTCAAATTTATACACATTTAACCCTTTTAGGAGCGTTGGTTAAACCCAAACATTGTAGATTAAGACGACACGAATTCGTGGGTATTTATCAAACCCGAGCGTTGACGGTCCATTGTGTTGTGTCGTTGAGTTTGCGCGAATTCGGTCGGTTTCTGTCATGCTATTTAGTCGTTAAGGTACCAGAACTACACCAAAACAAAAAAAAGTAAAAAAACCAGAACAAAATGGTTCCCTATCAAAGGCTTGCCTTACAATACCGAAACTTTTTCAGTTTATTTACGATTTATTTTTTGTGAATTTAATGGACGGTTATGGGAATACATGATATGGAACGGACATGAACATACGGATTCAAGATATAAAATGAAAATATTAACTCTTATAAGTATATAAGCCTTTTTTTAATCAAATGTTGAAATTAAGACTTCAAATTTATACACATTTAACCCTTTTAGGAGCGTTGGTTAAACCCAAACATTGTAGATTAAGTCGACACGAATTCGTGGGTATTTATCAAACCCGAGCGTTGACGGTCCATTGTGTTGAGTCGTTGAGTTTTCCCGAATTCGGTCTGTTTCTGTCATGCTCTTTAGTCGTTACGGCACCAGAACTACACCAAAACAAAAAAAGGAAAAAAACCAGAACAAAATGGTTCCCGATCAAAGGCTTGCCTTACAATACCGTAACTTTTTCAGTTTATTTACGATTTATTTTTTGTGAATTTAAAGGACGGTTCTGGGAATACATGATATGGAACAGACATGAACATACGGATTCAAGATAAAAAATGCAAATATTAACTCTTAAAAGTGTATAAGCCTTTTTTTAATCAAATGTTGAAATTAAGACTTCAAATTTATACACATTTAACCCTTTTAGGAGCGTTGGTTAAACCCAAACATTGTAGATTAAGTCGACACGAATTCGTGGGTATTTATCAAACCCGAGCGTTGACGGTCCATTGTGTTGTGTCGTTGAATTTGCGCGAATTCGGTCGGTTTCTGTCATGCTCTTTAGTCGTTACGGTACCAGAACTACACCAAAACAAAAAAAAGTAAAACAACCAGAACAAAATGGTTCCCGATCAAAGGCTTGCCTTAAAATACCGAAACTTTTTCAGTTTATTTACGATTTATTTTTTGTGAATTTAATGGACGGTTATGGGAATACATGATATGGAACGGACATGAACATACGGATTCAAGATATAAAATGCAAATCTTAACTGTTAAAAGTATATAAGCCTTTTTTTTAATCAAATGTTGAAATTAAGACTTCAAATTTATACACATTTAACCCTTTTAGGAGGGTTGGTTAAACCCAAACATTGTAGATTAAGTCGACACGAATTCGTGGGTATTTATCAAACCCGAGCGTTGACGGTCCATTGTGTTGAGTCGTTGAGTTTTCGCGAATTCGGTCGGTTTCTGTCATGCTCATAAGTCGTTACGGTACCAGAACTACACCAAAAGAAAAAAAAGGAAAAAAACCAGAACAAAATAGTTACCGATCAAAGGCTTGCCTTACAATACCTTAACTTTTTCAGTTTATTTACGATTTATTATTTGTGAATCTAATGGACGGTTATGGGAATACATGATATGGAACGGACATGAACATACGGATTCAAGATATAAAATGCAAATCTTAACTGTTAAAAGTATATAAGCCTTTTTTTTAATCAAATGTTGAAATTAAGACTTCAAATTTATACACATTTAACCCTTTTAGGAGGGTTGGTTAAACCCAAACATTGTAGATTAAGTCGACACGAATTCGTGGGTATTTATCAAACCCGAGCGTTGACGGTTCATTGTGTTGAGTCGTTGAGTTTTCCTGAATTCGGTCGGTTTCTGTCATGCTCTTTAGTCGTTAGGCACCAGAACTACACCAAAACAAAAAAAGGAAAAAAACCAGAACAAAATGGTTCCCGATCAAAGGCTTGCCTTACAATACCGTAACTTTTTCAGTTTATTTACGATTTATTTTTTGTGAATTTAATGGACGATTCTGGGAATACATGATGTGGAACGGACATGAACATACGTATTCAAGATATAAATTGTAAATATTAACTCTTAAAAGTATATAAGCCTTTTTTTTAATCAAATGTTGAAATTTAGACTTCAAATTTATACACATTTAACCCTTTTAGGAGCGTTGGTTAAACCCAAACATTGTAGATTAAGTCGACACGAATTCGTGGGTATTTATCAAACCCAAGCGTTGACGGTCCATTGTGTTGAGTCGTTGAGTTTGCGCGAATTCGGTCGGTTTCTTTCATGATCTTTAGTCGTTACGGTACCAGAACTACACCACAACAAAAAATAGGAAAAAAACCATAACAAAATGGTTCCTGATCAAAGGCTTGCCTTACAAAACCGTAACTTTTTCAGTTTATTTACGATTTATTTTTTGTGAATTTAATGGACGGTTATGGGAATACATGATATGGAACGGACATGAACATACGGATTCAAGATATAAAATACAAATATTAACTCTTAAAAGTATATAAGCCTTTTTTTTAATCAAATGTTGAAATTAAGACTTCAAATTTATACACATTTAACCCTTTTAGGAGCGTTGGTTAAACCCAAACATTGTAGATTAAGTCGACACGAATTCGTGGGTATTTATCAAACCCGAGCGTTGACGGTCCATTGTGTTGAGTCGTTGAGTTTTCCAGAATTTGGTCGGTTTCTGTCAACCTCTTAAGTCATTACGGCACCAGAACTACACCAAAACAATAAAAAGGAAAAAAACCAGAACAAAATGGTTCCCGATCAAAGGCTTGCCTTACAATACCGTAACTTTTTCAGTTTATTTACGATTTATTTTTTGTGAATTTATAGCACGGTTCTGAGAATACATGATATGGAACGGATATGAACATACGGATTCAAGATATAAAATGCAAATATTAACTCATAAAAGTGTATAAGCCTTTTTTTAATCAAATGTTGAAATTAAGACTTCAAATTTATACACTTTTAACCCTTTTAGGAGCGTTGGTTAAACCCAAACATTGTAGATTAAGTCGACACAAATTCGTGGGTATTTATAAAACCAGAGCGTTGACGGTCCATTGTGTTGAGTCGTTGAGTTTTCGCGAATTCGGTCGGTTTCTGTCATGCTCATAAGTCGTTACGGTACCAGAACTACACCAAAAGAAAAAAAAGGAAAAAAACCAGAACAAAATAGTTACCGATCAAAGGCTTGCCTTACAATACCTTAACTTTTTCAGTTTATTTACGATTTATTATTTGTGAATCTAATGGACGGTTATGGGAATACATGATATGGACCGGACATGAACATACGGATTCAAGATATAAAATGCAAATCTTAACTGTTAAAAGTATATAAGCCTTTTTTTTAATCAAATGTTGAAATTAAGACTTCAAATTTATACACATTTAACTCTTTTAGGAGGGTTGGTTAAACCCAAACATTGTAGATTAAGTCGACACGAATTCGTGGGTATTTATCAAACCCGAGCGTTGACGGTTCATTGTGTTGAGTCGTTGAGTTTTCTTGAATTCGGTCGGTTTCTGTCATGCTCTTTAGTCGTTAGGCACCAGAACTACACCAAAACAAAAAAAGGAAAAAAACCAGAACAAAATGGTTCCCGATCAAAGGCTTGCCTTACAATACCGTAACTTTTTCAGTTTATTTACGATTTATTTTTTGTGAATTTAATGGACGGTTCTGGGAATACATGATGTGGAACGGACATGAACATACGTATTCAAGATATAAATTGCAAATATTAACTCTTAAAAGTATATAAGCCTTTTTTTTAATCAAATGTTGAAATTTAGACTTCAAATTTATACACATTTAACCCTTTTAGGAGCGTTGGTTAAACCCAAACATTGTAGATTAAGTTGACACGAATTCGTGGGTATTTATCAAACCCAAGCGTTGACGGTCCATTGTGTTGAGTCGTTGAGTTTGCGCGAATTCGGTCGGTTTCTTTCATGATCTTTAGTCGTTACGGTACCAGAACTACACCACAACAAAAAATAGGAAAAAAACCATAACAAAATGGTTCCTGATCAAAGGCTTGCCTTACAAAACCGTAACTTTTTCAGTTTATTTACGATTTATTTTTTGTGAATTTAATGGACGGTTATGGGAATACATGATATGGAACGGACATGAACATACGGATTCTAGATATAAAATACAAATATTAACTCTTAAAAGTATATAAGCCTTTTTTTTAATCAAATGTTGAAATTAAGACTTCAAATTTATACACATTTAACCCTTTTAGGAGCGTTGGTTAAACCCAAACATTGTAGATTAAGTCGACACGAATTCGTGGGTATTTATCAAACCCGAGCGTTGACGGTCCATTGTGTTGAGTCGTTGAGTTTTCCAGAATTTGGTCGGTTTCTGTCAAGCTCTTAAGTCATTACGGCACCAGAACTACACCAAAAAAATAAAAAGGAAAAAAACCAGAACAAAATGGTTCCCGATCAAAGGCTTGCCTTACAATACCGTAACTTTTTCAGTTTATTTACGATTTATTTTTTGTGAATTTATAGCACGGTTCTGAGAATACATGATATGGAACGGATATGAACATACGGATTCAAGATATAAAATGCAAATATTAACTCATAAAAGTGTATAAGCCTTTTTTTAATCAAATGTTGAAATTAAGACTTCAAATTTATACACTTTTAACCCTTTTAGGAGCGTTGGTTAAACCCAAACATTGTAGATTAAGTCGACACAAATTCGTGGGTATTTATAAAACCCGAGCGTTGACGGTCCATTGTGTTGAGTCGTTGAGTTTTCGCGAATTCGGTCGGTTTCTGTCATGCTCTTAAGTCGTTACGGTACCAGAACTACACCAAAACAAAAAAAAGGAAAAAAACCATAACAAAATAGTTACCGATCAAAGGCTTGCCTTACAATACCGTAACTTTTTCAGTTTATTTACGATTTTTTTTTGTGAATTTAATGGACGATTATGGGAATACATGATATGGAACGGACATGAACATACGGATTCAAGATATAAAATGCAAATATTAACTCTTAAAAGTATATAAGCCTTTTTTTTAATCAAATATTGAAATTAAGCCTTCAAATTTATACACATTTAACCCTTTTAGGAGCGTTGGTTAAACCCAAACATTGTCGATTAAGTCGACACGAATTCGTAGGTATTTATCAAACCCGAGTGTTGACGGTCCATTGTGTTGAGTCGTTGAGTTTGCGCGAATTCGGTCGGTTTCTGTCATGCTCTTTTGTCGTTACGGTACCAGAACTAAACCAAAACAAAAAAAGGAAAAAAAACCAAAACAAAATGGTTCCCGATCAAAGGATTGCCTTACAATGCCTTAACTTTTTTAGTTTATTTACGATTTATTTTTTGTGAATTTAATGGACGGTTATGGGAATACATGATATGGAACGGACATGAACATACGGATTCAAGATATAAAATGCAAATATTAACTCTTAAAAGTATATAAGCCTTTTTTTTAATCAAATGTTGAAATTAAGACTTCAAATTTATACACATTTAACCCTTTTAGGAGCGTTGGTTAAACCCAAACATTGTAGATTAAGTCGACAAGAATTCGTGGGTATTTATCAAACCCGAGCGTTGACGGTCCATTGTGTTGAGTCGTTGAGTTTTCTAGAATTCGGTCAGTTTCTGTCAAGCTCTTAAGTCGTTACGGCACCATAACTACACCAAAACAATAAAAAGGAAAAAAACCAGAACAAAATGGTTCCCGATCAAAGGCTTGCCTTACAATACCGTAACTTTTTCAGTTTATTTACGATTTCTTTTTTGTGAATTTAAAGGACGGTTCTGGGAATACATGATATGGAACGGACATGAACATACGGATTCAAGATATAAAACGCAAATATTAACTCTTAAAAGTGTATAAGCCTTTTTTTAATCAAATGTTGAAATTAAGACTTCAAATTTATACACATTTAACCCTTTTAGGAGCGTTGGTTAAACCCAAACATTGTAGATTAAGTCGACACGAATTCGTGGGTATTTATCAAACCCGAGCGTTGACGGTCCATTGTGTTGAGTCGTTGAGTTTTCCCGAATTCGGTCGGTTTCTGTCATGCTCTTTAGTCGTTACGGCACAAGAACTACACAAAAACAAAAAAAGGAAAAAACCAGAACAAAATGGTTCCCGATCAAAGGCTTGCCTTACAATACCGTAACTTTTTCAGTTTATTTACGATTTATTTTTTGTGAATTTAATGGACGGTTATGGGAATACATGATATGGAACGGACATGAACATACGGATTCAAGATATAAAATGCAAATATTAACTCTTAAAAGTATATAAGCCTTTTTTTTAATCAAATGTTGAAATTAAGCCTTCAAATTTATACACATTTAACCCTTTTAGGAGCGTTGGTTAAACCCAAACATTGTAGATTAAGTCGACACGAATTCGTGGGTATTTATCAAACCCGAGCGTTGACGGTCCATTGTGTTGAGTCGTTGAGTTTGCGCGAATTCGGTCGGTTTCTGTCATGCTCTTTTGTCGTTACGGTACCAGAACTAAACCAAAACAAAAAAAGGAAAAAAAACCAAAACAAAATGGTTCCCGATCAAAGGATTGCCTTACAATACCTTAACTTTTTCAGTTTATTTACGATTTATTTTTTGTGAATTTAATGGACGGTTATGGAAATACATGATATGGAACGGACATGAACATACGCATTCAAGATATAAAATGCAAATATTAACTCTTAAAAGTGTATAAGCCTTTTTTTAATCAAATGTTGAAATTAAGACTTCAAATTTATACACATTTAACCCTTTTAGGAGCGTTGGTTAAAGCCAAACATTGTAGATTAAGTCGACACGAATTCGTGGGTATTTATCAAACCCGAGCGTTGACGGTCCATTGTGTTGAGTCGTTGAGTTTTCTAGAATTCGGTCAGTTTCTGTCAAGCTCTTAAGTCGTTACGGCACCATAACTACACCAAAACAATAAAAAGTAAAAAAACCAGAACAAAATGGTTCCCGATCAAAGGCTTGCCTTACAATACCGTAACTTTTTCAGTTTATTTACGATTTTTTTTTTGTGAATTTAAAGGACGGTTCTGGGAATACATGATATGGAACGGACATGAACATACGGATTCAAGTTATAAAATGCAAATATTAACTCTTAAAAATGTATAAGCCTTTTTTTAATCAAATGTTGAAATTAAGACTTCATATTTATACACATTTAACCCTTTTAGGAGCGTTGGTTAAACCCAAACATTGTAGATTAAGTCGACACGAATTCGTGGGTATTTATCAAACCTGAGCGTTGACGGTCCATTGTGTTGAGTCGTTGAGTTTTCCCGAATTCGGTCGGTTTATGTCATGCTCTTTAGTCGTTACGGCACCAGAACTACACCAAAACAAAAAAAGGAAAAAACCAGAACAAAATGGTTCCCGATCAAAGGCTTGCCTTACAATACCGTAACTTTTTCAGTTTATTTACGATTTATTTTTTGTGAATTTAATGGACGGTTATGGGAATACATGATATGGAACGGACATGAACTTACGGATTCAAGATATAAAATGCAAATATTAACTCTTAAAAGTATATAAGCCCTTTTTTAATCAAATGTTGAAATTAAGACTTCAAATTTATACACATTTAACCCTTTTAGTAGCGTTGGTTAAACCCTAACATTGTAGATTAAGTCGAAACGAATTCGTGGGTATTTATCAAACCCGAGCGATGATGGTCCATTTTGTTTAGTCGTTGAGTTTGGGCGAATTCGGTCGGTTTTTGTCATTCTCTTTAGTCGTTACGGTACCAGAACTACACCTAAACAAAAAACGGAAAAAAAAAAACCAGAACAAAATGGTTCCCGATCAAACACTTGACTTACAATGCCGTAACTTTTTCAGTTTATTTACGATTTGGTTTTTTTGAATGTAATGGATGGTTCTAGGAATACATGATATGGAACGGACATGAATATACGGATTCAAGATATAAAATGCAAATATTAACTCTTAAAAGTATATAAGCCTTTTTTTTAATCAAATGTTGAAATTAAGCCTTCAAATTTATACACATTTAACCTTTTAGGAGCGTTGGTTAAACCCAAACATTGTAGATTAAGTCGACACAAATTCGTGGGTATTTATCAAACCCGAGCGTTGACGGTCCATTGTGTTGAGTCGTTGAGTTTTCCCGAATTCGGTCGGTTTCTGTCATGCTCTTTAGTCGTTACGGCACCAGAACTACACAAAACAAAAAAAGGAAAAAACCAGAACAAAATGGTTCCCGATCAAAGGCTTGCCTTACAATACTGTAACTTTTTCAGCTTATTTACGATTTATTTTTTGTGAATTTAATGGACGGTTATGGGAATACATGATATGGAACGGATATGAACATACGGATTCAAGATATAAAATGCAAATATTAACTCTTAAAAGTATATAAGCCTTTTTTTTAATCAAATGTTGAAATTAAGCCTTCAAATTTATACACATTTAACCCTTTTAGGAGCGTTGGTTAAACCCAAACATTGTAGATTAAGTCGACACGAATTCGTGGGTATTTATCAAACCCGAGCGTTGACGGTCCATTGTGTTGAGTCGTTGAGTTTGCGCGAATTCGGTCGGTTTCAGTCATACTCTTTTGTCGTTACGGTACCAGAACTAAACCAAAACAAAAAAAGGAAAAAAAACCAAAACAAAATGGTTCCCGATCAAAGGATTGCCTTACAATACCTTAACTTTTTCAGTTTATTTACGATTTATTTTTTGTGAATTTAATGGACGGTTATGGGAATACATGATATGGAACGGACATGAACATACGGATTCAAGATATAAAATGCAAATATTAACTCTTAAAAGTGTATAAGCCTTTTTTTAATCAAATGTTGAAATTAAGACTTCATATTTATACACATTTAACCCTTTTAGGAGCGTTGGTTAAACCCAAACATTGTAGATTAAGTCGACACGAATTCGTGGGTATTTATCAAACCTGAGCGTTGACGGTCCATTGTGTTGAGTCGTTGAGATTTCCCGAATTCGGTCGGTTTATGTCATGCTCTTAAGTCGTTACGGCACCATAACTACACCAAAACAATAAAAAGGAAAAAACCAGAACAAAATGGTTCCCGATCAAAGGCTTGCCTTACAATACCGTAACTTTCTCAGTTTATTTACGATTTCTTTTTTGTGAATTTAAAGGACGGTTTTGGGAATACATGATATGGAACGGACATGAACATACGGATTCAAGATATAAAACGCAAATATTAACTCTTAAAAGTGTATAAGCCTTTTTTTAATCAAATGTTGAAATTAAGACTTCAAATTTATACACATTTAACCCTTTTAGGAGCGTTGGTTAAACCCAAACATTGTAGATTAAGTCGACACGAATTCGTGGGTATTTATCAAACCCGAGCGTTGACGGTCCATTGTGTTGAGTCGTTGAGTTTTCCCGAATTCGGTCGGTTTCTGTCATGCTCTTTAGTCGTTACGGCACAAGAACTACACCAAAACAAAAATGGAAAAAACCAGAACAAAATGGTTCCCGATCAAAGGCTTGCCTTACAATACCGTAACTTTTTCAGTTTATTTACGATTTATTTTTTGTGAATTTAATGGACGGTTATGGGAATACATGATATGGAACGGACATGAACATACGGATTCAAGATATAAAATGCAAATATTAACTCTTAAAAGTATATAAGCCTTTTTTTTAATCAAATGTTGAAATTAAGCCTTCAAATTTATACACATTTAACCCTTTTAGGAGCGTTGGTAAACCCAAACATTGTAGATTAAGTCGACACGAATTCGTGGGTATTTATCAAACCCGAGCGTTGACGGTCCATTGTGTTGAGTCGTTGAGTTTGCGCGAATTCGGTCGGTTTCTGTCATGCTCTTTTGTCGTTACGGTACCAGAACTAAACCAAAACAAAAAAAGGAAAAAAAACCAAAACAAAATGGTTCCCGATCAAAGGATTGCCTTACAATACCTTAACTTTTTCAGTTTATTTACGATTTATTTTTTGTGAATTTAATGGACGGTTATGGGAATACATGATATGGAACGGACATGAACATACGGATTCAAGATATAAAATGCAAATATTAACTCTTAAAAGTGTATAAGCCTTTTTTTAATCAAATGTTGAAATTAAGACTTCAAATTTATACACATTTAACCCTTTTAGGAGCGTTGGTTAAACCCAAACATTGTAGATTAAGTCGACACGAATTCGTGGGTATTTATCAAACCCGAGCGTTGACGGTCCATTGTGTTGAGTCGTTGAGTTTTCTAGAATTCGGTCAGTTTCTGTCAAGCTCTTAAGTCGTTACGGCACCATAACTACACCAAAACAATAAAAAGTAAAAAAACCAGAACAAAATGGTTCCCGATCAAAGGCTTGCCTTACAATACCGTAACTTTTTCAGTTTATTTACGATTTTTTTTTTGTGAATTTAAAGGACGGTTCTGGGAATACATGATATGGAACGGACATGAACATACGGATTCAATATATAAAATGAAAATATTAACTCTTAAAAGTGTATAAGCCTTTTTTTAATCAAATGTTGAAATTAAGACTTCATATTTATACACATTTAACCCTTTTAGGAGCGTTGGTTAAACCCAAACATTGTAGATTAAGTCGACATGAATTCGTGGGTATTTATCAAACCTGAGCGTTGACGGTCCATTGTGTTGAGTCGTTGAGTTTTCCCGAATTCGGTCGGTTTATGTCATGCTCTTTAGTCGTTACGGCACCAGAACTACACCAAAACAAAAAAAGGAAAAAACCAGAACAAAATGGTTCCCGATCAAAGGCTTGCCTTACAATACCGTAACTTTTTCAGTTTATTTACGATTTATTTTTTGTGAATTTAATGGACGGTTATGGGAATACATGATATGGAACGGACATGAACTTACGGATTCAAGATATAAAATGCAAATATTAACTCTTAAAAGTATATAAGCCCTTTTTTAATCAAATGTTGAAATTAAGACTTCAAATTTATACACATTTAACCCTTTTAGTAGCATTGGTTAAACCCTAACATTGTAGATTAAGTCGAAACGAATTCGTGGGTATTTATCAAACCCGAGCGATGACGGTCCATTGTGTTGAGTCGTTGAGTTTGGGCGAATTCGGTCGGTTTTTGTCATTCTCTTTAGTCGTTACGGTACCAGAACTACACCTAAACAAAAAACGGAAAAAAAAACCAGAACAAAATGATTCCCGATCAAAGACTTGACTTACAATGCCGTAACTTTTTCAGTTTATTTACGATTTAGTTTTTTTGAATTTAATGGATGGTTCTAGGAATACATGATATGGAACGGACATGAACATACGGATTCAAGATATAAAATGCAAATATTAACTCTTAAAAGTATATAAGCCTTTTTTTTAATCAAATGTTGAAATTAAGCCTTCAAATTTATACACATTTAACCTTTTAGGAGCGTTGGTTAAACCCAAACATTGTAGATTAAGTCGACACGAATTCGTGGGTATTTATCAAACCCGAGCGTTGACGGTCCATTGTGTTGAGTCGTTGAGTTTTCCCGAATTCGGTCGGTTTCTGTCATGCTCTTTAGTCGTTACGGCACCAGAACTACACCAAAACAAAAAAAGGAAAAAACCAGAACAAAATGGTTCCCGATCAAAGGCTTGCCTTACAATACCGTAACTTTTTCAGTTTATTTACGATTTATTTTTTGTGAATTTAATGGACGGTTATGGGAATACATGATATGGAACGGACATGAACATACGGATTCAAGATATAAAATGCAAATATTAACTCTTAAAAGTGTATAAGCCTTTTTTTAATCAAATGTTGAAATTAAGACTTCAAATTTATACACATTTAACCCTTTTAGGAGCGTTGGTTAAACCCAAACATTGTAGATTAAGTCGACATGAATTCGTGGGTATTTATCAAACCCGAGCGTTGACGGTCCATTGTGTTGAGTCATTGAGTTTTCTAGAATTCGGTCAGTTTCTGTCAAGCTCTTAAGTCGTTACGGCACCATAACTACACCAAAACAATAAAAAGTAAAAAAACCAGAACAAAATGGTTCCCGATCAAAGGATTGCCTTACAATACCTTAACTTTTTCAGTTTATTTACGATTTATTTTTTGTGAATTTAATGGACGGTTATGGGAATACATGATATGGAACGGACATGAACATACGGATTCAAGATATAAAATGCAAATATTAACTCTTAAAAGTGTATAAGCCTTTTTTTAATTATTGTTGAAATTAAGACTTCATATTTATACACATTTAACCCTTTTAGGAGCGTTGGTTAAACCCAAACATTGTAGATTAAGTCGACACGAATTCGTGGGTATTTATCAAACCTGAGCGTTGACGGTCCATTGTGTTGAGTCGTTGAGATTTCCCGAATTCGGTCGGTTTATGTCATGCTCTTAAGTCGTTACGGCACCATAACTACACCAAAACAATAAAAAGGAAAAAACCAGAACAAAATGGTTCCCGATCAAAGGCTTGCCTTACAATACCGTAACTTTCTCAGTTTATTTACGATTTCTTTTTTGTGAATTTAAAGGACGGTTTTGGGAATACATGATATGGAACGGACATGAACATACGGATTCAAGATATAAAACGCAAATATTAACTCTTAAAAGTGTATAAGCCTTTTTTTAATCAAATGTTGAAATTAAGACTTCAAATTTATACACATTTAACCCTTTTAGGAGCGTTGGTTAAACCCAAACATTGTAGATTAAGTCGACACGAATTCGTGGGTATTTATCAAACCCGAGCGTTGACGGTCCATTGTGTTGAGTCGTTGAGTTTTCCCGAATTCGGTCGGTTTCTGTCATGCTCTTTAGTCGTTACGGCACAAGAACTACACCAAAACAAAAATGGAAAAAACCAGAACAAATGGTTCCCGATCAAAGGCTTGCCTTACAATACCGTAACTTTTTCAGTTTATTTACGATTTATTTTTTGTGAATTTAATGGACGGTTATGGGAATACATGATATGGAACGGACATGAACATACGGATTCAAGATATAAAATGCAAATATTAACTCTTAAAAGTATATAAGCCTTTTTTTTAATCAAATGTTGAAATTAAGCCTTCAAATTTATACACATTTAACCCTTTTAGGAGCGTTGGTAAACCCAAACATTGTAGATTAAGTCGACACGAATTCGTGGGTATTTATCAAACCCGAGCGTTGACGGTCCATTGTGTTGAGTCGTTGAGTTTGCGCGAATTCGGTCGGTTTCTGTCATGCTCTTTTGTCGTTACGGTACCAGAACTAAACCAAAACAAAAAAAGGAAAAAAAACCAAAACAAAATGGTTCCCGATCAAAGGATTGCCTTACAATACCTTAACTTTTTCAGTTTATTTACGATTTATTTTTTGTGAATTTAATGGACGGTTATGGGAATACATGATATGGAACGGACATGAACATACGGATTCAAGATATAAAATGCAAATATTAACTCTTAAAAGTGTATAAGCCTTTTTTTAATCAAATGTTGAAATTAAGACTTCAAATTTATACACATTTAACCCTTTTAGGAGCGTTGGTTAAACCCAAACATTGTAGATTAAGTCGACACGAATTCGTGGGTATTTATCAAACCCGAGCGTTGACGGTCCATTGTGTTGAGTCGTTGAGTTTTCTAGAATTCGGTCAGTTTCTGTCAAGCTCTTAAGTCGTTACGGCACCATAACTACACCAAAACAATAAAAAGTAAAAAAACCAGAACAAAATGGTTCCCGATCAAAGGCTTGCCTTACAATACCGTAACTTTTTCAGTTTATTTACGATTTTTTTTTTGTGAATTTAAAGGACGGTTCTGGGAATACATGATATGGAACGGACATGAACATACGGATTCAATATATAAAATGAAAATATTAACTCTTAAAAGTGTATAAGCCTTTTTTTAATCAAATGTTGAAATTAAGACTTCATATTTATACACATTTAACCCTTTTAGGAGCGTTGGTTAAACCCAAACATTGTAGATTAAGTCGACACGAATTCGTGGGTATTTATCAAACCTGAGCGTTGACGGTCCATTGTGTTGAGTCGTTGAGTTTTCCCGAATTCGGTCGGTTTATGTCATGCTCTTTAGTCGTTACGGCACCAGAACTACACCAAAACAAAAAAAGGAAAAAACCAGAACAAAATGGTTCCCGATCAAAGGCTTGCCTTACAATACCGTAACTTTTTCAGTTTATTTACGATTTATTTTTTGTGAATTTAATGGACGGTTATGGGAATACATGATATGGAACGGACATGAACTTACGGATTCAAGATATAAAATGCAAATATTAACTCTTAAAAGTATATAAGCCCTTTTTTAATCAAATGTTGAAATTAAGACTTCAAATTTATACACATTTAACCCTTTTAGTAGCATTGGTTAAACCCTAACATTGTAGATTAAGTCGAAACGAATTCGTGGGTATTTATCAAACCCGAGCGATGACGGTCCATTGTGTTGAGTCGTTGAGTTTGGGCGAATTCGGTCGGTTTTTGTCATTCTCTTTAGTCGTTACGGTACCAGAACTACACCTAAACAAAAAACGGAAAAAAAAACCAGAACAAAATGATTCCCGATCAAAGACTTGACTTACAATGCCGTAACTTTTTCAGTTTATTTACGATTTAGTTTTTTTGAATTTAATGGATGGTTCTAGGAATACATGATATGGAACGGACATGAACATACGGATTCAAGATATAAAATGCAAATATTAACTCTTAAAAGTATATAAGCCTTTTTTTTAATCAAATGTTGAAATTAAGCCTTCAAATTTATACACAATTAACCTTTTAGGAGCGTTGGTTAAACCCAAACATTGTAGATTAAGTCGACACGAATTCGTGGGTATTTATCAAACCCGAGCGTTGACGGTCCATTGTGTTGAGTCGTTGAGTTTTCCCGAATTCGGTCGGTTTCTGTCATGCTCTTTAGTCGTTACGGCACCAGAACTCCACCAAAACAAAAAAAGGAAAAAACCAGAACAAAATGGTTCCCGATCAAAGGCTTGCCTTACAATACCGTAACTTTTTCAGTTTATTTACGATTTATTTTTTGTGAATTTAATGGACGGTTATGGGAATACATGATATGGAACGGACATGAACATACGGATTCAAGATATAAAATGCAAATATTAACTCTTAAAAGTGTATAAGCCTTTTTTTAATCAAATGTTGAAATTAAGACTTCAAATTTATACACATTTAACCCTTTTAGGAGCGTTGGTTAAACCCAAACATTGTAGATTAAGTCGACATGAATTCGTGGGTATTTATCAAACCCGAGCGTTGACGGTCCATTGTGTTGAGTCATTGAGTTTTCTAGAATTCGGTCAGTTTCTGTCAAGCTCTTAAGTCGTTACGGCACCATAACTACACCAAAACAATAAAAAGTAAAAAAACCAGAACAAAATGGTTCCCGATCAAAGGCTTGCCTTACAATACCGTAACTTTTTCAGTTTATTTACGATTTTTTTTTTGTGAATTTAAAGGACGGTTCTGGGAATACATGATATGGAACGGACATGAACATACGGATTCAAGATATAAAATGCAAATATTAACTCTTAAAAGTGTATAAGCCTTTTTTTAATCAAATGTTGAAATTAAGACTTCATATTTATACACATTTAACCCTTTTAGGAGCGTTGGTTAAACCCAAACATTGTAGATTAAGTCGACACGAATTCGTGGGTATTTATCAAACCTGAGCGTTGACGGTCCATTGTGTTGAGTCGTTGAGTTTTCCCGAATTCGGTCGGTTTATGTCATGCTCTTTAGTCGTTACGGCACCAGAACTACACCAAAACAAAAAAAGGAAAAAACCAGAACAAAATGGTTCCCGATCAAAGGCTTGCCTTACAATACCGTAACTTTTTCAGTTTATTTACGATTTATTTTTTGTGAATTTAATGGACGGTTATGGGAATACATGATATGGAACGGACATGAACTTACGGATTCAAGATATAAAATGCAAATATTAACTCTTAAAAGTATATAAGCCCTTTTTTAATCAAATGTTGAAATTAAGACTTCAAATTTATACACATTTAACCCTTTTAGTAGCTTTGGTTAAACCCTAACATTGTAGATTAAGTCGAAACAAATTCGTGGGTATTTATCAAACCCGAGCGATGACGGTCCATTGTGTTGAGTCGTTGAGTTTGGGCGAATTCGGTCGGTTTTTGTCATTCTCTTTAGTCGTTACGGTACCAGAACTACACCTAAACAAAAAACGGAAAAAAAAACCAGAACAAAATGGTTCCCGATCAAAGACTTGACTTACAATGCCGTAACTTTTTCAGTTTATTTACGATTTTGTTTTTTTGAATTTAATGGATGGTTCTAGGAATACATGATTTGGAACGGACATGAACATACGGATTCAAGATATAAAATGCAAATATTAACTCTTAAAAGTATATAAGCCTTTTTTTTAATCAAATGTTGAAATTAAGCCTTCAAATTTATACACATTTAACCTTTTAGGAGCGTTGGTTAAACCCAAACATTGTAGATTAAGTCGACATGAATTCGTGGGTATTTATCAAACCCGAGCGTTGACGGTCCATTGTGTTGAGTCGTTGAGTTTTCCCGAATTCGGTCGGTTTCTGTCATGCTCTTTAGTCGTTACGGCACCAGAACTACACCAAAACAAAAAAAGGAAAAAACCAGAACAAAATGGTTCCCGATCAAAGGCTTGCCTTACAATACCGTAACTTTTTCAGTTTATTTACGATTTATTTTTTGTGAATTTAATGGACGGTTATGGGAATACATGATATGGAACGGACATGAACATACGGATTCAAGATATAAAATGCAAATATTAACTCTTAAAAGTGTATAAGCCTTTTTTTAATCAAATGTTGAAATTAAGACTTCATATTTATACACATTTAACCCTTTTAGGAGCGTTGGTTAAACCCAAACATTGTAGATTAAGTCGACACGAATTCGTGGGTATTTATCAAACCTGAGCGTTGACGGTCCATTGTGTTGAGTCGTTGAGTTTTCCCGAATTCGGTCGGTTTATGTCATGCTCTTTAGTCGTTACGGCACCAGAACTACACCAAAACAAAAAAAGGAAAAAACCAGAACAAAATGGTTCCCGATCAAAGGCTTGCCTTACAATACCGTAACTTTTTCAGTTTATTTACGATTTATTTTTTGTGAATTTAATGGACGGTTATGGGAATACATGATATGGAACGGACATGAACTTACGGATTCAAGATATAAAATGCAAATATTAACTCTTAAAAGTATATAAGCCCTTTTTTAATCAAATGTTGAAATTAAGACTTCAAATTTATACACATTTAACCCTTTTAGTAGCATTGGTTAAACCCTAACATTGTAGATTAGGTCGAAACGAATTCGTGGGTATTTATCAAACCCGAGCGATGACGGTCCATTGTGTTGAGTCGTTGAGTTTGGGCGAATTCGGTCGGTTTTTGTCATTCTCTTTAGTCGTTACGGTACCAGAACTACACCTAAACAAAAAAAGAAAAAAAAAACCAGAACATAAAGGTTCCCGATCAAAGACTTGACTTACAATGCCGTAACTTTTTCAGTTTATTTACGATTTAGTTTTTTTGAATTTAATGGATGGTTCAAGGAATACATGATATGGAACGGACATGAACATACGGATTCAAGATATAAAATGCAAATATTAACTCTTAAAAGTATATAAGCCTTTTTTTTAATCAAATGTTGAAATTAAGCCTTCAAATTTATACACATTTAACCTTTTAGGAGCGTTGGTTAAACCCAAACATTGTAGATTAAGTCGACACGAATTCGTGGGTATTTATCAAACCCGAGCGTTGACGGTCCATTGTGTTGAGTCGTTGAGTTTTCCCGAATTCGGTCGGTTTCTGTCATGCTCTTTAGTCGTTACGGCACCAGAACTACACCAAAACAAAAAAAGGAAAAAAGCCAGAACAAAATGGTTCCCGATCAAAGGCTTGCCTTACAATACCGTAACTTTTTCAGTTTATTTACGATTTTTTTTTTGTGAATTTAAAGGACGGTTCTGGGAATACATGATATGGAACGGACATGAACATACGGATTCAAGATATAAAATGCAAATATTAACTCTTAAAAGTGTATAAGCCTTTTTTTAATCAAATGTTGAAATTATGACTTCAAATTTATACACATTTAACCCTCTTAGGAGCGTTGGTTAAACCCAAACATTGTAGATTAAGTCGACACGAATTCGTGGGTCTTTATCAAACCCGAGCGTTGACGGTCCATTGTGTTGAGTCGTTGAGTTTGCGCGAATTCGGTCGGTTTCTGTCATGCTCTTTAGTCGTTACTGTACCAGAACTACACCAAAAAAAAGTAAAAAAACCAGAACAATATGGTTCCCGATCAAAGGCTTGCCTTACAATACCGAAACTTTTTCAGTTTATTTACGATTAATTTTTTGTGAATTTAATGGACGGTTATGGGAATACACGATATGGAACGGACATGAACATACGGATTCAAGATATAAAATAAAAATATTAACTCTTATAAGTATATAAGCCTTTTTTGAATCAAATGTTGAAATTAAGACTTCAAATTTATTCACATTTAACCCTTTTAGGAGCGTTGGTTAAACCCAAACATTGTAGATTAAGTCGACACGAATTCGTGGGTATTTATCAAACCCGAGCGTTGACGGTCCATTGTGTTGAGTCGTTGAGTTTTCCCGAATTCGGTCGGTTTCTGTCATGCTCTTTAGTCGTTACGGCACCAGAACTACACCAAAACCAAAAAAGGAAAAAAACCAGAACAAAATGGTTCCCGATCAAAGGCTTGCCTTACAATACCGTAACTTTTTCAGTTTATTTATGATTTATTTTTTGTGAATTTAATGGACGGTTCTAGGAATACATGATATGGAACGGACATGAACATACGTATTCAAGATATAAAATGCAAATATTAACTCTTAAAAGTATATAGGCCTTGTTTTGTAACCAAATGTTGTAATTAAGACTTCAAATTTATACACATTTAACCCTTTTAGGAGCGTTGGTTAAACCCAAACATTGTAAATTAAGTCGACACGAATTCGTGTGTATTTATCAAACCCGAGCGTTGACGGTCCATTGTGTTGAGTCGTTGAGTTTTCCCGAATTCGGTCGGTTTCTGTCATGCTCTTTAGTCGTTACGGCACCAGAACTACACCAAAACAAAAAAAAGTAAAAAAACCAGAACAATATGGTTCCCGATCAAAGGCTTGCCTTACAATACCGAAACTTTTTCAGTTTATTTACGATTAATTTTTTGTGAATTTAATGGACGGTTATGGGAATACACGATATGGAACGGACATGAACATACGGATTCAAGATATAAAATAAAAATATTAACTCTTATAAGTATATAAGCCTTTTTTTAATCAAATGTTGAAATTAAGACTTCAAATTTATTCACATTTAACCCTTTTAGGAGCGTTGGTTAAACCCAAACATTGTAGATTAAGTCGACACGAATTCGTGGGTATTTATCAAACCCGAGCGTTGACGGTCCATTGTGTTGAGTCGTTGAGTTTTCCCGAATTCGGTCGGTTTCTGTCATGCTCTTTAGTCGTTACGGCACCAGAACTACACCAAAAAAAAAAAGTAAAAAAACCAGAACAATATGGTTCCCGATCAAAGGCTTGCCTTACAATACCGAAACTTTTTCAGTTTATTTACGATTAATTTTTTGTGAATTTAATGGACGGTTATGTGAATACACGATATGGAACGGACATGAACATACGGATTCAAGATATAAAATAAAAATATTAACTCTTATAAGTATATAAGCCTTTTTTTAATCAAATGTTGAAATTAAGACTTCAAATTTATTCACATTTAACCCTTTTAGGAGCGTTGGTTAAACCCAAACATTGTAGATTAAGTCGACACGAATTCGTGGGTATTTATCAAACCCGAGCGTTGACGGTCCATTGTGTTGAGTCGTTGTGTTTTCCCGAATTCGGTCGGTTTCTGTCATGCTCTTTAGTCGTTACGGCACCATAACTACACCAAAACAAAAAAAGGAAAAAAACCAGAACAAAATGGTTCCCGATCAAAGGCTTGCCTTACAATACCGTAACTTTTTCAGTTTATTTATGATTTATTTTTTGTGAATTTAATGGACGGTTCTGGGAATACATGATATGGAACGGACATGAACATACGTATTCAAGATATAAAATGCAAAGATTAACTCTTAAAAGTATATAGGCCTTGTTTTGTAACCAAATGTTGTAATTAAGACTTCAAATTTATACACATTTAACCCTTTTAGGAGCGTTGGTTAAACCCAAACATTGTAAATTAAGTCGACACGAATTCGTGTGTATTTATCAAACCCGAGCGTTGACGGTCCATTGTGTTGAGTCGTTGAGTTTGCGCGAATTCGGTCAGTTTCTGTCATGCTCTTTTGTCGTTACGGTACCAGAACTAAATCAAAACGAAAAAAGGAAAAAAAACCAAAACAAAATGGTTCCCGATCAAAGGATTGCCTTACAATACCTTAACTTTTTCAGTTTATTTACGATTTATTTTTTGTGAATTTAATGGACGGTTATGGGAATACATGATATGGAACGGACATGAACATACGGATTCAAGATATAAAATGCAAATATTAACTCTTAAAAGTATATAAGCCTTTTTTTTAATCAAATGTTGAAATTAAGACTTCAAATTTATACACATTTAACCCTTTTAGGAGCGTTGCTTAAACCCAAACATTGTAGATTAAGTCGACACGAATTCGTGGGTATTTATCAAACCCGAGCGTCGACAGCCCATTGTGTTGAGTCGTTGAGTTTTCCCGAATTCGGTCGGTTTCTGTCATGCTCTTTAGTCGTTACGGCACCAGAACTACACAAAAACAAAAAAAAGGTAAAAAACTAGAACAAAATGGTTCCCGATCAAAGGCTTGCCTTACAATACCGTAACTTTTTCAGTTTATTTACGATTTATTTTTTGTGAATTTAAAGGACGGTTCAAGGAATACATGATATGGAACGGACATGAACATACGGATTCAAGATATAAAATGCAAATATTAACTCTTAAAAGTGTATAAGCCTTTTTTTAATCAAATGTTGAAATTAAGACTTCAAATTTATACACATTTAACCCTTTTAGGAGCATTGGTTAAACCCAAACATTGTAGATTAAGTCGACACGAATTCGTGGGTATTTATCAAACCCGAGCGTTGACGGTCCATTGTGTTGAGTCGTTGAGTTTTCCCGAATTCGGTCGGTTTCTCTCATGCTCTTTAGTCGTTACGGCACCAGAACTACACCAAAACAAAAAAAAGTAAAAAAACCAGAACAAAATGGTTCCCGATCAAAGGCTTGCCTTACAATACAGTAACTTTTTCAGTTTATTAACGATTTATTTTTTGTGAATTTAATGGACGGTTATGGGAATACATGATATGGAACGGACATGAACATACGGATTCAAGATATAAAATGCAAATATTAACTCTTAAAAGTGTATAAGCCTTTTTTTAATCAAATGTTGAAATTAAGACTTCAAATTTATACACATTTAACAATTTTAGGAGCGTTCGTTAAACCCAAACATTGTAGATTAAGTCGACACGAATTCGTGGGTATTTATCAAACCCGAGCGTTGACGGTCCATTGTGTTGAGTCGTTGAGTTTGGGCGAATTCGGTCGGTTTCTGTCATGCTCTTTAGTCGTTACGGTACCAGAACTACACCAAAACAAAAAAAAAGTAAAAAAACCAGAACAAAATGGTTCCCGATCAAAGGCTTGCCTTACAATACCGAAACTTTTTCAGTTTATTTACGATTTATTTTTTGTGAATTTAATGGACGGTTATGGGAATATATGATATGGAACGGACATGAACATACGGATTCAAGATGTAAAATGAAAATATGAACTCTTATAAGTATATAAGCCTTTTTTTAATCAAATGTTGAAATTAAGACTTCAAATTTATACACATTTAACCCTTTTAGGAGCGTTGGTTAAACCCAAAACATTGTAGATTAAGTCGACACGAATTCGTGGGTATTTATCAAACCCGAGCCTTGACGGTCCATTGTGTTGAGTCGTTGAGTTTTCCCGAATTCGGTCGGTTTCTGTCAAGCTCTTTAGTCGTTACGGCACCAGAACTACACCAAAACAAAAAAAGGAAAAAAGCAAGAACAAAATGGTTCCCGATCAAAGGCTTGCCTTACAATACTGTAACTTTTTTAGTTTATTTACAATTTATTTTTTGTGAATTTAAAGGACGGTTCTGGAAATACATGATATGGAACGGACATGAACATACAGATTCAAGATATAAAATGCAAATATTAACTCTTAAAAGTGTATAAGCCTTTTTTTAATCAAATGTTGAAATTAAGACTTCAAATTTATACACATTTAACTCTTTTAGGAGCGTTGGTTAAACCCAAACATTGTAGATTAAGTCGACACGAATTCGTGGGTATTTATCAAACTCGAGAGTTGACGGTCCATTGTGTTGAGTCGTTGAGTTTGCGCGAATTCGGTCGGTTTCTGTCATGCTATTTAGTCGTTACGGTACCAGAACTACACCAAAACAAAAAAAAGTAAAAAAACCAGAACAAAATGGTTCCCGATCAAAGGCTTGCCTTACAATACCGTAATTTTTCAGTTTATTTACGATTTATTTTTTGTGAATTTAAAGGACGGTTCTGGGAATACATGATATAGAACGGACATGAACATACGGATTCAAGATATAAAATGCAAATATTAACTCTTAAAAGTGTATAAGCCTTTTTTTAATCAAATGTTGAAATTAAGACTTCAAATTTATACACATTAAACCCTTTTAGGAGCGTTGGTTAAACCCAAACATTGTAGATTAAGTCGACACGAATTCGTGGGTATTTATCAAACCCGAGCGTTGACGGTCCATTGGGTTGAGTCGTTGAGTTTGCGCGAATTCGGTCGGTTTCTGTCATGCTCTTTAATCGTTACGGTACCAGAACTACACCAAAACAAAAAAAAGTAAAAAAACGAGAACAAAATGGTTCCCGATCAAAGGCTTGCCTTACAATACCGAAACTTTTTCAGTTTATTTACGATTTATTTTTTGTGAATTTAATGGACGGTTATGGGAATACATGATATGGAACGGACATGAACATACGGATTCAAGATATAAAATGAAAATATGAACTTTTATAAGTATATAAGCCTTTTTTTACTCAAATGTTGAAATTAAGACTTCAAATTTATTCACATTTAACCCTTTTAGGAGCGTTGGTTAAACCCAAACATTGTAGATTAAGTCGACACGAATTCGTGGGTATTTATCAAACCCGAGCGTTGACGGTCCATTGTGTTGAGTCGTTGAGTTTTCCCGAATTCGGTCGGTTTCTGTCATGCTCTTTAGTCGTTACGGCACCAGAACTACACCAAAACAAAAAAAGGAAAAAAGCCAGAACAAAATGGTTCCCGATCAAAGGCTTGCCTTACAATACTGTAACTTTTTCAGTTTATTTACGATTTATTTTTTGTGAATTTAAAGGACGGTTCTGGGAATACATGATATGGAACGGACATGAACATACGGATTCAAGATATAAAATGCAAATATTAACTCTTAAAAGTGTATAAGCCTTTTTTTAATCAAATGTTGAAATTAAGACTTCAAATTTATACACATTTAACCCTTTTAGGAGCGTTGGTTAAACCCAAACATTGTAGATTAAGTCGACATGAATTCGTGGGTATTTATCAAACCCGAGCGTTGACGGTCCATTGTGTTGAGTCGTTGAGTTTGCGCGAATTCGGTCGGTTTCTGTCATGCTATTTAGTCGTTACGGTACCAGAACTACACCAAAACAAAAAAAAGTAAAAAAACCAGAACAAAATGGTTCCCTATCAAAGGCTTGCCTTACAATACCGAAACTTTTTCAGTTTATTTACGATTTATTTTTTGTGAATTTAATGGACGGTTATGGGAATACATGATATGGAACGGACATGAACATACGGATTCAAGATATAAAATGAAAATATTAACTCTTATAAGTATATAAGCCTTTTTTTAATCAAATGTTGAAATTAAGACTTCAAATTTATACACATTTAACCCTTTTAGGAGCTTTGGTTAAACCCAAACATTGTAGATTAAGTCGACACGAATTCGTGGGTATTTATCAAACCCGAGCGTTGACGGTCCATTGTGTTGAGTCGTTGAGTTTTCCCGAATTCGGTCGGTTTCTGTCATGCTCTTTAGTCGTTACGGCACCAGAACTACACCAAAACAAAAAAAGGAAAAAAAGCAGAACAAAATGTTTCCCGATCAAAGGCTTGCCTTACAATACCGTAACTTTTTCAGTTTATTTACGATTTATTTTTTGTGAATTTAAAGGACGGTTCTGGGAATACATGATATGGAACGGACATGAACATACGGATTCCAGATATAAAATGCAAATATTAACTCTTAAAAGTGTATAAGCCTTTTTTTAATCAAATGTTGAAATTAAGACTTCAAATTTATACACATTTAACCCTTTTAGGAGCGTTGGTTAAACCCAAACATTGTAGATTAAGACGACACGAATTCGTGGGTATTTATCAAACCCGAGCGTTGACGGTCCATTGTGTTGTGTCGTTGAGTTTGCGCGAATTCGGTCGGTTTCTGTCATGCTATTTAGTCGTTAAGGTACCAGAACTACACCAAAACAAAAAAAAGTAAAAAAACCAGAACAAAATGGTTCCCTATCAAAGGCTTGCCTTACAATACCGAAACTTTTTCAGTTTATTTACGATTTATTTTTTGTGAATTTAATGGACGGTTATGGGAATACATGATATGGAACGGACATGAACATACGGATTCAAGATATAAAATGAAAATATTAACTCTTATAAGTATATAAGCCTTTTTTTAATCAAATGTTGAAATTAAGACTTCAAATTTATACACATTTAACCCTTTTAGGAGCTTTGGTTAAACCCAAACATTGTAGATTAAGTCGACACGAATTCGTGGGTATTTATCAAACCCGAGCGTTGACGGTCCATTGTGTTGAGTCGTTGAGTTTTCCCGAATTCGGTCGGTTTCTGTCATGCTCTTTAGTCGTTACGGCACCAGAACTACACCAAAACAAAAAAAGGAAAAAAAGCAGAACAAAATGTTTCCCGATCAAAGGCTTGCCTTACAATACCGTAACTTTTTCAGTTTATTTACGATTTATTTTTTGTGAATTTAAAGGACGGTTCTGGGAATACATGATATGGAACGGACATGAACATACGGATTCCAGATATAAAATGCAAATATTAACTCTTAAAAGTGTATAAGCCTTTTTTTAATCAAATGTTGAAATTAAGACTTCAAATTTATACACATTTAACCCTTTTAGGAGCGTTGGTTAAACCCAAACATTGTAGATTAAGACGACACGAATTCGTGGGTATTTATCAAACCCGAGCGTTGACGGTCCATTGTGTTGTGTCGTTGAGTTTGCGCGAATTCGGTCGGTTTCTGTCATGCTATTTAGTCGTTAAGGTACCAGAACTACACCAAAACAAAAAAAAGTAAAAAAACCAGAACAAAATGGTTCCCTATCAAAGGCTTGCCTTACAATACCGAAACTTTTTCAGTTTATTTACGATTTATTTTTTGTGAATTTAATGGACGGTTATGGGAATACATGATATGGAACGGACATGAACATACGGATTCAAGATATAAAATGAAAATATTAACTCTTATAAGTATATAAGCCTTTTTTTAATCAAATGTTGAAATTAAGACTTCAAATTTATACACATTTAACCCTTTTAGGAGCGTTGGTTAAACCCAAACATTGTAGATTAAGTCGACACGAATTCGTGGGTATTTATCAAACCCGAGCGTTGACGGTCCATTGTGTTGAGTCGTTGAGTTTTCCCGAATTCGGTCGGTTTCTGTCATGCTCTTTAGTCGTTACGGCACCAGAACTACACCAAAACAAAAAAAGGAAAAAACCAGAACAAAATGGTTCCCGATCAAAGGCTTGCCTTACAATACCGTAACTTTTTCAGTTTATTTACGATTTTTTTTTTGTGAATTTAAAGGACGGTTCTGGGAATACATGATATGGAACGGACATGAACATACGGATTCAAGATATAAAATGCAAATATTAACTCTTAAAAGTGTATAAGCCTTTTTTTAATCAAATGTTGAAATTAAGACTTCATATTTATACACATTTAACCCTTTTAGGAGCGTTGGTTAAACCCAAACATTGTAGATTAAGTCGACACGAATTCGTGGGTATTTATCAAACCTGAGCGTTGACGGTCCATTGTGTTGAGTCGTTGAGTTTTCCCGAATTCGGTCGGTTTATGTCATGCTCTTTAGTCGTTACGGCACCAGAACTACACCAAAACAAAAAAAAGGAAAAAACCAGAACAAAATGGTTCCCGATCAAAGGCTTGCCTTACAATACCGTAACTTTTTCAGTTTATTTACGATTTATTTTTTGTGAATTTAATGGACGGTTATGGGAATACATGATATGGAACGGACATGAACTTACGGATTCAAGATATAAAATGCAAATATTAACTCTTAAAAGTATATAAGCCCTTTTTTAATCAAATGTTGAAATTAAGACTTCAAATTTATACACATTTAACCCTTTTAGTAGCTTTGGTTAAACCCTAACATTGTAGATTAAGTCGAAACAAATTCGTGGGTATTTATCAAACCCGAGCGATGACGGTCCATTGTGTTGAGTCGTTGAGTTTGGGCGAATTCGGTCGGTTTTTGTCATTCTCTTTAGTCGTTACGGTACCAGAACTACACCTAAACAAAAAACGGAAAAAAAAAACCAGAACAAAATGGTTCCCGATCAAAGACTTGACTTACAATGCCGTAACTTTTTCAGTTTATTTACGATTTTGTTTTTTTGAATTTAATGGATGGTTCTAGGAATACATGATTTGGAACGGACATGAACATACGGATTCAAGATATAAAATGCAAATATTAACTCTTAAAAGTATATAAGCCTTTTTTTTAATCAAATGTTGAAATTAAGCCTTCAAATTTATACACATTTAACCTTTTAGGAGCGTTGGTTAAACCCAAACATTGTAGATTAAGTCGACACGAATTCGTGGGTATTTATCAAACCCGAGCGTTGACGGTCCATTGTGTTGAGTCGTTGAGTTTTCCCGAATTCGGTCGGTTTATGTCATGCTCTTTAGTCGTTACGGCACCAGAACTACACCAAAACAAAAAAAGGAAAAAACCAGAACAAAATGGTTCCCGATCAAAGGCTTGCCTTACAATACCGTAACTTTTTCAGTTTATTTACGATTTATTTTTTGTGAATTTAAAGGACGGTTCTGGGAATACATGATATGGAACGGACATGAACATACGGATTCCAGATATAAAATGCAAATATTAACTCTTAAAAGTGTATAAGCCTTTTTTTAATCAAATGTTGAAATTAAGACTTCAAATTTATACACATTTAACCCTTTAGGAGCGTTGGTAAACCCAAACATTGTAGATTAAGACGACACGAATTCGTGGGTATTTATCAAACCCGAGCGTTGACGGTCCATTGTGTTGTGTCGTTGAGTTTGCGCGAATTCGGTCGGTTTCTGTCATGCTATTTAGTCGTTAAGGTACCAGAACTACACCAAAACAAAAAAAAGTAAAAAAACCAGAACAAAATGGTTCCCTATCAAAGGCTTGCCTTACAATACCGAAACTTTTTCAGTTTATTTACGATTTATTTTTTGTGAATTTAATGGACGGTTATGGGAATACATGATATGGAACGGACATGAACATACGGATTCAAGATATAAAATGAAAATATTAACTCTTATAAGTATATAAGCCTTTTTTTAATCAAATGTTGAAATTAAGACTTCAAATTTATACACATTTAACCCTTTTAGGAGCTTTGGTTAAACCCAAACATTGTAGATTAAGTCGACACGAATTCGTGGGTATTTATCAAACCCGAGCGTTGACGGTCCATTGTGTTGAGTCGTTGAGTTTTCCCGAATTCGGTCGGTTTCTGTCATGCTCTTTAGTCGTTACGGCACCAGAACTACACCAAAACAAAAAAAGGAAAAAAAGCAGAACAAAATGTTTCCCGATCAAAGGCTTGCCTTACAATACCGTAACTTTTTCAGTTTATTTACGATTTATTTTTTGTGAATTTAAAGGACGGTTCTGGGAATACATGATATGGAACGGACATGAACATACGGATTCCAGATATAAAATGCAAATATTAACTCTTAAAAGTGTATAAGCCTTTTTTTAATCAAATGTTGAAATTAAGACTTCAAATTTATACACATTTAACCCTTTTAGGAGCGTTGGTTAAACCCAAACATTGTAGATTAAGACGACACGAATTCGTGGGTATTTATCAAACCCGAGCGTTGACGGTCCATTGTGTTGTGTCGTTGAGTTTGCGCGAATTCGGTCGGTTTCTGTCATGCTATTTAGTCGTTAAGGTACCAGAACTACACCAAAACAAAAAAAAGTAAAAAAACCAGAACAAAATGGTTCCCTATCAAAGGCTTGCCTTACAATACCGAAACTTTTTCAGTTTATTTACGATTTATTTTTTGTGAATTTAATGGACGGTTATGGGAATACATGATATGGAACGGACATGAACATACGGATTCAAGATATAAAATGAAAATATTAACTCTTATAAGTATATAAGCCTTTTTTTAATCAAATGTTGAAATTAAGACTTCAAATTTATACACATTTAACCCTTTTAGGAGCGTTGGTTAAACCCAAACATTGTAGATTAAGTCGACACGAATTCGTGGGTATTTATCAAACCCGAGCGTTGACGGTCCATTGTGTTGAGTCGTTGAGTTTTCCCGAATTCGGTCGGTTTCTGTCATGCTCTTTAGTCGTTACGGCACCAGAACTACACCAAAACAAAAAAAGGAAAAAACCAGAACAAAATGGTTCCCGATCAAAGGCTTGCCTTACAATACCGTAACTTTTTCAGTTTATTTACGATTTTTTTTTTGTGAATTTAAAGGACGGTTCTGGGAATACATGATATGGAACGGACATGAACATACGGATTCAAGATATAAAATGCAAATATTAACTCTTAAAAGTGTATAAGCCTTTTTTTAATCAAATGTTGAAATTAAGACTTCATATTTATACACATTTAACCCTTTTAGGAGCGTTGGTTAAACCCAAACATTGTAGATTAAGTCGACACGAATTCGTGGGTATTTATCAAACCTGAGCGTTGACGGTCCATTGTGTTGAGTCGTTGAGTTTTCCCGAATTCGGTCGGTTTATGTCATGCTCTTTAGTCGTTACGGCACCAGAACTACACCAAAACAAAAAAAAGGAAAAAACCAGAACAAAATGGTTCCCGATCAAAGGCTTGCCTTACAATACCGTAACTTTTTCAGTTTATTTACGATTTATTTTTTGTGAATTTAATGGACGGTTATGGGAATACATGATATGGAACGGACATGAACTTACGGATTCAAGATATAAAATGCAAATATTAACTCTTAAAAGTATATAAGCCCTTTTTTAATCAAATGTTGAAATTAAGACTTCAAATTTATACACATTTAACCCTTTTAGTAGCTTTGGTTAAACCCTAACATTGTAGATTAAGTCGAAACAAATTCGTGGGTATTTATCAAACCCGAGCGATGACGGTCCATTGTGTTGAGTCGTTGAGTTTGGGCGAATTCGGTCGGTTTTTGTCATTCTCTTTAGTCGTTACGGTACCAGAACTACACCTAAACAAAAAACGGAAAAAAAAAACCAGAACAAAATGGTTCCCGATCAAAGACTTGACTTACAATGCCGTAACTTTTTCAGTTTATTTACGATTTTGTTTTTTTGAATTTAATGGATGGTTCTAGGAATACATGATTTGGAACGGACATGAACATACGGATTCAAGATATAAAATGCAAATATTAACTCTTAAAAGTATATAAGCCTTTTTTTTAATCAAATGTTGAAATTAAGCCTTCAAATTTATACACATTTAACCTTTTAGGAGCGTTGGTTAAACCCAAACATTGTAGATTAAGTCGACACGAATTCGTGGGTATTTATCAAACCCGAGCGTTGACGGTCCATTGTGTTGAGTCGTTGAGTTTTCCCGAATTCGGTCGGTTTCTGTCATGCTCTTTAGTCGTTACGGCACCAGAACTACACCAAAACAAAAAAAGGAAAAAACCAGAACAAAATGGTTCCCGATCAAAGGCTTGCCTTACAATACCGTAACTTTTTCAGTTTATTTACGATTTATTTTTTGTGAATTTAATGGACGGTTATGGGAATACATGATATGGAACGGACATGAACATACGGATTCAAGATATAAAATGCAAATATTAACTCTTAAAAGTGTATAAGCCTTTTTTTAATCAAATGTTGAAATTAAGACTTCATATTTATACACATTTAACCCTTTTAGGAGCGTTGGTTAAACCCAAACATTGTAGATTAAGTCGACACGAATTCGTGGGTATTTATCAATCCTGAGCGTTGACGGTCCATTGTGTTGAGTCGTTGAGTTTTCCCGAATTCGGTCGGTTTCTGTCATGCTCTTTAGTCGTTACGGCACCAGAACTACACCAAAACAAAAAAAGGAAAAAACCAGAACAAAATGGTTCCCGATCAAAGGCTTGCCTTACAATACCGTAACTTTTTCAGTTTATTTACGATTTATTTTTTGTGAATTTAATGGACGGTTATGGGAATACATGATATGGAACGGACATGAACTTACGGATTCAAAATATAAAATGCAAATATTAACTCTTAAAAGTATATAAGCCCTTTTTTAATCAAATGTTGAAATTAAGACTTCAAATTTATACACATTTAACCCTTTTAGTAGCATTGGTTAAACCCTAACATTGTAGATTAAGTCGAAACGAATTCGTGGGTATTTATCAAACCCAAGCGATGACGGTCCATTGTGTTGAGTCGTTGAGTTTGGGCGAATTCGGTCGGTTTTTGTCATTCTCTTTAGTCGTTACGGTACCAGAACTACACCTAAACAAAAAACGGAAAAAAAAAACCAGAACAAAATGGTTCCTGATCAAAGACTTGACTTACAATGCCGTAACTTTTTCAGTTTATTTACGATTTAGTTTTTTTGAATTTAATGGATGGTTCAAGGAATACATGATATGGAACGGACATGAACATACGGATTCAAGATATAAAATGCAAATATTAACTCTTAAAAGTATATAAGCCTTTTTTTTAATCAAATGTTGAAATTAAGCCTTCAAATTTATACACATTTAACCTTTTAGGAGCGTTGGTTAAACCCAAACATTGTAGATTAAGTCGACACGAATTCGTGGGTATTTATCAAACCCGAGCGTTGACGGTCCATTGTGTTGAGTCGTTGAGTTTTCCCGAATTCGGTCGGTTTCTGTCATGCTCTTTAGTCGTTACGGCACCAGAACTACACCAAAACAAAAAAAGGAAAAAACCAGAACAAAATGGTTCCCGATCAAAGGCTTGCCTTACAATACCGTAACTTTTTCAGTGTATTTACGATTTATTTTTTGTGAATTTAATGGACGGTTTTGGGAATACATGATATGGAACGGACATGAACATACGGATTCAAGATATAAAATGCAAATATTAACTCTTAAAAGTGTATAAGCCTTTTTTTAATCAAATGTTGAAATTAAGACTTCAAATTTATACACATTTAACCCTTTTAGGAGCGTTGGTTAAACCCAAACATTGTAGATTAAGTCGACACGAATTCGTGGGTATTTATCTAACCCGAGCGTTGACGGTCCATTGTGTTGAGTCGTTGAGTTTTCTAGAATTCGGTCAGTTTCTGTCAAGCTCTTAAGTCGTTACGGCACCATAACTACACCAAAACAATAAAAAGTAAAAAAACCAGAACAAAATGGTTCCCTATCAAATGCTTGCCTTACAATACCGTAACTTTTTCAGTTTATTTACGATTTTTTTTTTGTGAATTTAAAGGACGGTTCTGGGAATACATGATATGGAACGGACATGAACATACGGATTCAAGATATAAAATGCAAATATCAACTCTTAAAAGTGTATAAGCCTTTTTTTAATCAAATGTTGAAATTAAGACTTCATATTTATACACATTTAACCCTTTTAGGAGCGTTGGTTAAACCCAAACATTGTAGATTAAGTCGACACGAATTCGTGGGTATTTATCAATCCTGAGCGTTGACGGTCCATTGTGTTGAGTCGTTGAGTTTTCCCGAATTCGGTCGGTTTCTGTCATGCTCTTTAGTCGTTACGGCACCAGAACTACACCAAAACAAAAAAAGGAAAAAACCAGAACAAAATGGTTCCCGATCAAAGGCTTGCCTTACAATACCGTAACTTTTTCAGTTTATTTACGATTTATTTTTTGTGAATTTAATGGACGGTTATGGGAATACATGATATGGAACGGACATGAACTTACGGATTCAAGATATAAAATGCAAATATTAACTCTTAAAAGTATATAAGCCTTTTTTTAATCAAATGTTGAAATTAAGACTTCAAATTTATACACATTTAACCCTTTTAGTAGCGTTGGTTAAACCCTAACATTGTAGATTAAGTCGAAACGAATTGGTGGGTATTTATCAAACCCGAGCGATGACGGTCCATTGTGTTGAGTCGTTGAGTTTGGGCGAATTCGGTCGGTTTTTGTCATTCTCTTTAGTCGTTACGGTACCAGAACTACACCTAAACAAAAAACGGAAAAAAAAACAGAACAAAATGGTTCCCGATCAAAGACTTGACTTACAATGCCGTAACTTTTTCAGTTTATTTACGATTTAGTTTTTTTGAATTTAATGGATGGTTCTAGGAATACATGATATGGAACGGACATGAACATACGGATTCAAGATATAAAATGCAAATATTAACTCTTAAAATATATAAGCCTTTTTTTTAATCAAATGTTGAAATTAAGCCTTCAAATTTATACACATTTAACCTTTTAGGAGCGTTGGTTAAACCCAAACATTGTAGATTAGGTCGACACGAATTCGTGGGTATTTATCAAACCCGAGCGTTGACGGTCCATTGTGTTGAGTCGTTGAGTTTTCCCGAATTCGGTCGGTTTCTGTCATGCTCTTTAGTCGTTACGGCACCAGAACTACACCAAAACAAAAAAAGGAAAAAACCAGAACAAAATGGTTCCCGATCAAAGGCTTGCCTTACAATACCGTAACTTTTTCAGTTTATTTACGATTTATTTTTTGTGAATTTAATGGACGGTTATGGGAATACATGATATGGAACGGACATGAACATACGGATTCAAGATATAAAATGCAAATATTAACTCTTAAAAGTATATAAGCCTTTTTTTTAATCAAATGTTGAAATTAAGCCTTCAAATTTTACACATTTAACCCTTTTAGGAGCGTTGGTTAAACCCAAACATTGTAGATTAAGTCGACACGAATTCGTGGGTATTTATCAAACCCGAGAGTTGACGGTCCATTGTGTTGAGTCGTTGAGTTTGCGCGAATTCTGTCGGTTTCTGTCATGCTCTTTTGTCGTTACGGTACCAGAACTAAACCAAAACAAAAAAAGGAAAAAAAACCAAAACAAAATGGTTCCCGATCAAAGGATTGCCTTACAATACCTTAACTTTTTCAGTTTATTTACGATTTATTTTTTGTGAATTTAATGGACGGTTATGGGAATACATGATATGGAACGGACATGAACATACGGATTCAAGATATAAAATGCAAATATTAACTCTTAAAAGTGTATAAGCCTTTTTTTAATCAAATGTTGAAATTAAGACTTCAAATTTATACACATTTAACCCTTTTAGGAGCGTTGGTTAAACCCAAACATTGTAGATTAAGTCGACACGAATTCGTGGGTATTTATCAAACCCGTGCGTTGACGGTCCATTGTGTTGAGTCGTTTTGTTTTCTAGAATTCGGTCAGTTTCTGTCAAGCTCTTAAGTTGTTACGGCACCATAACTACACCAAAACAATAAAAAGTAAAAAAACCAGAACAAAATGGTTCCCGATCAAAGGCTTGCCTTACAATACCGTAACTTTTTCAGTTTATTTACGATTTTTTTTTTGTGAATTTAAAGGACGGTTCTAGGAATACATGATATGGAACGGACATGAACATACGGATTCAAGATATAAAATGCAAATATTAACTCGTAAAAGTGTATTTTTTTAATCAAATGTTGAAATTAAGACTTCATATTTATACACATTTAACCCTTTTAGGAGCGTTGGTTAAACCCAAACATTGTAGATTAAGTCGACACGAATTCGTGGGTATTTATCAATCCTGAGCGTTGACGGTCCATTGTGTTGAGTCGTTTAGTTTTCCCGAATTCGGTCGGTTTCTGTCATGCTCTTTAGTCGTTACGGCACCAGAACTACACCAAAACAAAAAAAGGAAAAAACCAGAACAAAATGGTTCCCGATCAAAGGCTTGCCTTACAATACCGTAACTTTTTCAGTTTATTTACGATTTATTTTTTGTGAATTTAATGGACGGTTATGGGAATACATGATATGGAACGGACATGAACTTACGGATTCAAGATATAAAATGCAAATATTAACTCTTAAAAGTATATAAGCCTTTTTTTAATCAAATGTTGAAATTAAGACTTCAAATTTATACACATTTAACCCTTTTAGTAGCGTTGGTTAAACCCTAACATTGTAGATTAAGTCGAAACGAATTGGTGGGTATTTATCAAACCCGAGCGATGACGGTCCATTGTGTTGAGTCGTTGAGTTTGGGCGAATTCGGTCGGTTTTTGTCATTCTCTTTAGTCGTTACGGTACCAGAACTACACCTAAACAAAAAACGGAAAAAAAAACAGAACAAAATGGTTCCCGATCAAAGACTTGACTTACAATGCCGTAACTTTTTCAGTTTATTTACGATTTAGTTTTTTTGAATTTAATGGATGGTTCTAGGAATACATGATATGGAACGGACATGAACATACGGATTCAAGATATAAAATGCAAATATTAACTCTTAAAATATATAAGCCTTTTTTTTAATCAAATGTTGAAATTAAGCCTTCAAATTTATACACATTTAACCTTTTAGGAGCGTTGGTTAAACCCAAACATTGTAGATTAGGTCGACACGAATTCGTGGGTATTTATCAAACCCGAGCGTTGACGGTCCATTGTGTTGAGTCGTTGAGTTTTCCCGAATTCGGTCGGTTTCTGTCATGCTCTTTAGTCGTTACGGCACCAGAACTACACCAAAACAAAAAAAGGAAAAAACCAGAACAAAATGGTTCCCGATCAAAGGCTTGCCTTACAATACCGTAACTTTTTCAGTTTATTTACGATTTATTTTTTGTGAATTTAATGGACGGTTATGGGAATACATGATATGGAACGGACATGAACATACGGATTCAAGATATAAAATGCAAATATTAACTCTTAAAAGTATATAAGCCTTTTTTTTAATCAAATGTTGAAATTAAGCCTTCAAATTTTACACATTTAACCCTTTTAGGAGCGTTGGTTAAACCCAAACATTGTAGATTAAGTCGACACGAATTCGTGGGTATTTATCAAACCCGAGAGTTGACGGTCCATTGTGTTGAGTCGTTGAGTTTGCGCGAATTCTGTCGGTTTCTGTCATGCTCTTTTGTCGTTACGGTACCAGAACTAAACCAAAACAAAAAAAGGAAAAAAAACCAAAACAAAATGGTTCCCGATCAAAGGATTGCCTTACAATACCTTAACTTTTTCAGTTTATTTACGATTTATTTTTTGTGAATTTAATGGACGGTTATGGGAATACATGATATGGAACGGACATGAACATACGGATTCAAGATATAAAATGCAAATATTAACTCTTAAAAGTGTATAAGCCTTTTTTTAATCAAATGTTGAAATTAAGACTTCAAATTTATACACATTTAACCCTTTTAGGAGCGTTGGTTAAACCCAAACATTGTAGATTAAGTCGACACGAATTCGTGGGTATTTATCAAACCCGTGCGTTGACGGTCCATTGTGTTGAGTCGTTTTGTTTTCTAGAATTCGGTCAGTTTCTGTCAAGCTCTTAAGTTGTTACGGCACCATAACTACACCAAAACAATAAAAAGTAAAAAAACCAGAACAAAATGGTTCCCGATCAAAGGCTTGCCTTACAATACCGTAACTTTTTCAGTTTATTTACGATTTTTTTTTTGTGAATTTAAAGGACGGTTCTAGGAATACATGATATGGAACGGACATGAACATACGGATTCAAGATATAAAATGCAAATATTAACTCGTAAAAGTGTATTTTTTTAATCAAATGTTGAAATTAAGACTTCATATTTATACACATTTAACCCTTTTAGGAGCGTTGGTTAAACCCAAACATTGTAGATTAAGTCGACACGAATTCGTGGGTATTTATCAAACCGGAGCGTTGACGGTCCATTGTGTTGAGTCGTTGAGTTTTCCCGAATTCGGTCGGTTTCTGTCATGCTCTTTTGTCGTTACGGTACCAGAACTAAACCAAAACAAAAAAAGGAAAAAAAACCAAAACAAAATGGTTCCCGATCAAAGGATTGCCTTACAATACCTTAACTTTTTCAGTTTATTTACGATTTATTTTTTGTGAATTTAATGGACGGTTATGGGAATACATGATATGGAACGGACATGAACATACGGATTCAAGATATAAAATGCAAATATTAACTCTTAAAAGTATATAAGCCTTTTTTTAATCAAATGTTGAAATTAAGACTTCAAATTTATACACATTTAACCCTTTTAGGAGCGTTGGTTAAACCCAAACATTGTAGATTAAGTCGACACGAATTCGTGGGTATTTATCAAACCCGAGCGTTGACGGTCCATTGTGTTGAGTCGTTGAGTTTTCTAGAATTCGGTCAGTTTCTGTCAAGCTCTTAAGTCGTTACGGCACCATAACTACACCAAAACAATAAAAAGTAAAAAAACCAGAACAAAATGGTTCCCGATCAAAGGCTTGCCTTACAATACCGTAACTTTTTCAGTTTATTTACGATTTTTTTTTTGTGAATTTAAAGGACGGTTCTGGGAATACATGATATGGAATGGACATGAACATACGGATTCAATATATAAAATGAAAATATTAACTCTTAAAAGTGTATAAGCCTTTTTTTAATCAAATGTTGAAATTAAGACTTCATATTTATACACATTTAACCCTTTTAGGAGCGTTGGTTAAACCCAAACATTGTAGATTAAGTCGACACGAATTCGTTGGTATTTATCAAACCTGAGCGTTGACGGTCCATTGTGTTGAGTCGTTGAGTTTTCCCGAATTCGGTCGGTTTATGTCATGCTCTTTAGTCGTTACGGCACCAGAACTACACCAAAACAAAAAAAGGAAAAAACCAGAACAAAATGGTTCCCGATCAAAGGCTTGCCTTACAATACCGTAACTTTTTCAGTTTATTTACGATTTATTTTTTGTGAATTTAATGGACGGTTATGGGAATACATGATATGGAACGGACATGAACTTACGGATTCAAGATATAAAATGCAAATATTAACTCTTAAAAGTATATAAGCCCTTTTTTAATCAAATGTTGAAATTAAGACTTCAAATTTATACACATTTAACCCTTTTAGTAGCATTGGTTAAACCCTAACATTGTAGATTAAGTCGAAACGAATTCGTGGGTATTTATCAAACCCGAGCGATGACGGTCCATTGTGTTGAGTCGTTGAGTTTGGGCGAATTCGGTCGGTTTTTGTCATTCTCTTTAGTCGTTACGGTACCAGAACTACACCTAAACAAAAAACGGAAAAAAAAACCAGAACAAAATGGTTCCCGATCAAAGACTTGACTTACAATGCCGTAACTTTTTCAGTTTATTTACGATTTAGTTTTTTTGAATTTAATGGATGGTTCTAGGAATACATGATATGGAACGGACATGAACATACGGATTCAAGATATAAAATGCAAATATTAACTCTTAAAAGTATATAAGCCTATTTTTTAATCAAATGTTGAAATTAAGCCTTCAAATTTATACACATTTAACCTTTTAGGAGCGTTGGTTAAACCCAAACATTGTAGATTAAGTCGACACGAATTCGTGGGTATTTATCAAACCCGAGCGTTGACGGTCCATTGTGTTGAGTCGTTGAGTTTTCCCGAATTCGGTCGGTTTCTGTCATGCTCTTTAGTCGTTACGGCACCAGAACTACACCAAAACAAAAAAAGGAAAAAACCAGAACAAAATGGTTCCCGATCAAAGGCTTGCCTTACAATACCGTAACATTTTCAGTTTATTTACGATTTATTTTTTGTGAATTTAATGGACGGTTATGGGAATACATGATATGGAACGGACATGAACATACGGATTCAAGATATAAAATGCAAATATTAACTCTTAAAAGTGTATAAGCCTTTTTTTAATCAAATGTTGAAATTAAGACTTCAAATTTATACACATTTAACCCTTTTAGGAGCGTTGGTTAAACCCAAACATTGTAGATTAAGTCGACACGAATTCGTGGGTATTTATCAAACCCGAGCGTTGACGGTCCATTGTGTTGAGTCGTTGAGTTTTCTAGAATTCGGTCAGTTTCTGTCAAGCTCTTAAGTCGTTACGGCACCATAACTACACCAAAACAATAAAAAGTAAAAAAACCAGAACAAAATGGTTCCCGATCAAAGGCTTGCCTTACAATACCGTAACTTTTTCAGTTTATTTACGATTTTTTTTTTGTGAATTTAAAGGACGGTTCTGGGAATACATGATATGGAACGGACATGAACATACGGATTCAAGATATAAAATGCAAATATTAACTCTTAAAAGTGTATAAGCCTTTTTTTAATCAAATGTTGAAATTAAGACTTCATATTTATACACATTTAACCCTTTTAGGAGCGTTGGTTAAACCCAAACATTGTAGATTAAGTCGACACGAATTCGTGGGTATTTATCAAACCTGAGCGTTGACGGTCCATTGTGTTGAGTCGTTGAGTTTTCCCGAATTCGGTCGGTTTATGTCATGCTCTTTAGTCGTTACGGCACCAGAACTACACCAAAACAAAAAAAGGAAAAAACCAGAACAAAATGGTTCCCGATCAAAGGCTTGCCTTACAATACCGTAACTTTTTCAGTTTATTTACGATTTATTTTTTGTGAATTTAATGGACGGTTATGGGAATACATGATATGGAACGGACATGAACTTACGGATTCAAGATATAAAATGCAAATATTAACTCTTAAAAGTATATAAGCCCTTTTTTAATCAAATGTTGAAATTAAGACTTCAAATTTATACACATTTAACCCTTTTAGTAGCATTGGTTAAACCCTAACATTGTAGATTAAGTCGAAACGAATTCGTGGGTATTTATCAAACCCGAGCGATGACGGTCCATTGTGTTGAGTCGTTGAGTTTGGGCGAATTCGGTCGGTTTTTGTCATTCTCTTTAGTCGTTACGGTACCAGAACTACACCTAAACAAAAAACGGAAAAAAAAAACCAGAACAAAATGGTTCCCGATCAAAGACTTGACTTACAATGCCGTAACTTTTTCAGTTTATTTACGATTTAGTTTTTTTGAATTTAATGGATGGTTCTAGGAATACATGATATGGAACGGACATGAACATACGGATTCAAGATATAAAATGCAAATATTAACTCTTAAAAGTATATAAGCCTTTTTTTTAATCAAATGTTGAAATTAAGCCTTCAAATTTATACACATTTAACCTTTTAGGAGCGTTGGTTAAACCCAAACATTGTAGATTAAGTCGACACGAATTCGTGGGTATTTATCAAACCCGAGCGTTGAGGGTCCATTGTGTTGAGTCATTGAGTTTTCCCGAATTCGGTCGGTTTCTGTCATGCTCTTTAGTCGTTACGGCACCAGAACTACACCAAAACAAAAAAAGGAAAAAACCAGAACAAAATGGTTCCCGATCAAAGGCTTGCCTTACAATACCGTAACATTTTCAGTTTATTTACGATTTATTTTTTGTGAATTTAATGGACGGTTATGGGAATACATGATTTGGAACGGACATGAACATACGGATTCAAGATATAAAATGCAAATATTAACTCTTAAAAGTGTATAAGCCTTTTTTTAATCAAATGTTGAAATTAAGACTTCAAATTTATACACATTTAACCCTTTTAGGAGCGTTGGTTAAACCCAAACATTGTAGATTAAGTCGACACGAATTCGTGGGTATTTATCAAACCCGAGCGTTGACGGTCCATTGTGTTGAGTCGTTGAGTTTTCTAGAATTCGGTCAGTTTCTGTCAAGCTCTTAAGTCGTTACGGCACCATAACTACACCAAAACAATAAAAAGTAAAAAAACCAGAACAAAATGGTTCCCGATCAAAGGCTTGCCTTACAATACCGTAACTTTTTCAGTTTATTTACGATTTTTTTTTTGTGAATTTAAAGGACGGTTCTGGGAATACATGATATGGAACGGACATGAACATACGGATTCAAGATATAAAATGCAAATATTAACTCTTAAAAGTGTATAAGCCTTTTTTTAATCAAATGTTGAAATTAAGACTTCATATTTATACACATTTAACCCTTTTAGGAGCGTTGGTTAAACCCAAACATTGTAGATTAAGTCGACACGAATTCGTGGGTATTTATCAAACCTGAGCGTTGACGGTCCATTGTGTTGAGTCGTTGAGTTTTCCCGAATTCGGTCGGTTTATGTCATGCTCTTTAGTCGTTACGGCACCAGAACTACACCAAAACAAAAAAAGGAAAAAACCAGAACAAAATGGTTCCCGATCAAAGGCTTGCCTTACAATACCGTAACTTTTTCAGTTTATTTACGATTTATTTTTTGTGAATTTAATGGACGGTTATGGGAATACATGATATGGAACGGACATGAACTTACGGATTCAAGATATAAAATGCAAATATTAACTCTTAAAAGTATATAAGCCCTTTTTTAATCAAATGTTGAAATTAAGACTTCAAATTTATACACATTTAACCCTTTTAGTAGCATTGGTTAAACCCTAACATTGTAGATTAAGTCGAAACGAATTCGTGGGTATTTATCAAACCCGAGCGATGACGGTCCATTGTGTTGAGTCGTTGAGTTTGGGCGAATTCGGTCGGTTTTTGTCATTCTCTTTAGTCGTTACGGTACCAGAACTACACCTAAACAAAAAACGGAAAAAAAAAACCAGAACAAAATGGTTCCCGATCAAAGACTTGACTTACAATGCCGTAACTTTTTCAGTTTATTTACGATTTAGTTTTTTTGAATTTAATGGATGGTTCTAGGAATACATGATATGGAACGGACATGAACATACGGATTCAAGATATAAAATGCAAATATTAACTCTTAAAAGTGTATAAGCCTTTTTTTAATCAAATGTTGAAATTAAGACTTCAAATTTATACACATTTAACCCTTTTAGGAGCGTTGGTTAAACCCAAACATTGTAGATTAAGTCGACACGAATTCGTGGGTATTTATCAAACCCGAGCGTTGACGGTCCATTGTGTTGAGTCGTTGAGTTTTCTAGAATTCGGTCAGTTTCTGTCAAGCTCTTAAGTCGTTACGGCACCATAACTACACCAAAACAATAAAAAGTAAAAAAACCAGAACAAAATGGTTCCCGATCAAAGGCTTGCCTTACAATACCGTAACTTTTTCAGTTTATTTACGATTTTTTTTTTGTGAATTTAAAGGACGGTTCTGGGAATACATGATATGGAACGGACATGAACATACGGATTCAAGATATAAAATGCAAATATTAACTCTTAAAAGTATATAAGCCCTTTTTTAATCAAATGTTGAAATTAAGACTTCAAATTTATACACATTTAACCCTTTTAGTAGCATTGGTTAAACCCTAACATTGTAGATTAAGTCGAAACGAATTCGTGGGTATTTATCAAACCCGAGCGATGACGGTCCATTGTGTTGAGTCGTTGAGTTTGGGCGAATTCGGTCGGTTTTTGTCATTCTCTTTAGTCGTTACGGTACCAGAACTACACCTAAACAAAAAACGGAAAAAAAAACCAGAACAAAATGGTTCCCGATCAAAGACTTGACTTACAATGCCGTAACTTTTTCAGTTTATTTACGATTTAGTTTTTTTGAATTTAATGGATGGTTCAAGGAATACATGATATGGAACGGACATGAACATACGGATTCAAGATATAAAATGCAAATATTAACTCTTAAAAGTATATAAGCCTTTTTTTTAATCAAATGTTGAAATTAAGCCTTCAAATTTATACACATTTAACCTTTTAGGAGCGTTGGTTAAACCCAAACATTGTAGATTAAGTCGACACGAATTCGTGGGTATTTATCAAACCCGAGCGTTGACGGTCCATTGTGTTGAGTCGTTGAGTTTTCCCGAATTCGGTCGGTTTCTGTCATGCTCTTTAGTCGTTACGGCACCAGAACTACACCAAAACAAAAAAAGGAAAAAACCAGAACAAAATGGTTCCCGATCAAAGGCTTGCCTTACAATACCGTAACTTTTTCAGTGTATTTACGATTTATTTTTTGTGAATTTAATGGACGGTTTTGGGAATACATGATATGGAACGGACATGAACATACGGATTCAAGATATAAAATGCAAATATTAATTCTTAAAAGTGTATAAGCCTTTTTTTAATCAAATGTTGAAATTAAGACTTCAAATTTATACACATTTAACCCTTTTAGGAGCGTTGGTTAAACCCAAACATTGTAGATTAAGTCGACACGAATTCGTGGGTATTTATCTAACCCGAGCGTTGACGGTCCATTGTGTTGAGTCGTTGAGTTTTCTAGAATTCGGTCAGTTTCTGTCAAGCTCTTAAGTCGTTACGGCACCATAACTACACCAAAACAATAAAAAGTAAAAAAACCAGAACAAAATGGTTCCCTATCAAATGCTTGCCTTACAATACCGTAACTTTTTCAGTTTATTTACGATTTTTTTTTTGTGAATTTAAAGGACGGTTCTGGGAATACATGATATGGAACGGACATGAACATACGGATTCAAGATATAAAATGCAAATATCAACTCTTAAAAGTGTATAAGCCTTTTTTTAATCAAATGTTGAAATTAAGACTTCATATTTATACACATTTAACCCTTTTAGGAGCGTTGGTTAAACCCAAACATTGTAGATTAAGTCGACACGAATTCGTGGGTTTTTATCAATCCTGAGCGTTGACGGTCCATTGTGTTGAGTCGTTGAGTTTTCCCGAATTCGGTCGGTTTCTGTCATGCTCTTTAGTCGTTACGGCACCAGAACTACACCAAAACAAAAAAAGGAAAAAACCAGAACAAAATGGTTCCCGATCAAAGGCTTGCCTTACAATACCGTAACTTTTTCAGTTTATTTACGATTTATTTTTTGTGAATTTAATGGACGGTTATGGGAATACATGATATGGAACGGACATGAACTTACGGATTCAAGATATAAAATGCAAATATTAACTCTTAAAAGTATATAAGCCTTTTTTTAATCAAATGTTGAAATTAAGACTTCAAATTTATACACATTTAACCCTTTTAGTAGCGTTGGTTAAACCCTAACATTGTAGATTAAGTCGAAACGAATTGGTGGGTATTTATCAAACCCGAGCGATGACGGTCCATTGTGTTGAGTCGTTGAGTTTGGGCGAATTCGGTCGGTTTTTGTCATTCTCTTTAGTCGTTACGGTACCAGAACTACACCTAAACAAAAAACGGAAAAAAAAACAGAACAAAATGGTTCCCGATCAAAGACTTGACTTACAATGCCGTAACTTTTTCAGTTTATTTACGATTTAGTTTTTTTGAATTTAATGGATGGTTCTAGGAATACATGATATGGAACGGACATGAACATACGGATTCAAGATATAAAATGCAAATATTAACTCTTAAAATATATAAGCCTTTTTTTTAATCAAATGTTGAAATTAAGCCTTCAAATTTATACACATTTAACCTTTTAGGAGCGTTGGTTAAACCCAAACATTGTAGATTAGGTCGACACGAATTCGTGGGTATTTATCAAACCCGAGCGTTGACGGTCCATTGTGTTGAGTCGTTGAGTTTTCCCGAATTCGGTCGGTTTCTGTCATGCTCTTTAGTCGTTACGGCACCAGAACTACACCAAAACAAAAAAAGGAAAAAACCAGAACAAAATGGTTCCCGATCAAAGGCTTGCCTTACAATACCGTAACTTTTTCAGTTTATTTACGATTTATTTTTTGTGAATTTAATGGACGGTTATGGGAATACATGATATGGAACGGACATGAACATACGGATTCAAGATATAAAATGCAAATATCAACTCTTAAAAGTGTATAAGCCTTTTTTTAATCAAATGTTGAAATTAAGACTTCATATTTATACACATTTAACCCTTTTAGGAGCGTTGGTTAAACCCAAACATTGTAGATTAAGTCGACACGAATTCGTGGGTTTTTATCAATCCTGAGCGTTGACGGTCCATTGTGTTGAGTCGTTGAGTTTTCCCGAATTCGGTCGGTTTCTGTCATGCTCTTTAGTCGTTACGGCACCAGAACTACACCAAAACAAAAAAAGGAAAAAACCAGAACAAAATGGTTCCCGATCAAAGGCTTGCCTTACAATACCGTAACTTTTTCAGTTTATTTACGATTTATTTTTTGTGAATTTAATGGACGGTTATGGGAATACATGATATGGAACGGACATGAACTTACGGATTCAAGATATAAAATGCAAATATTAACTCTTAAAAGTATATAAGCCTTTTTTTAATCAAATGTTGAAATTAAGACTTCAAATTTATACACATTTAACCCTTTTAGTAGCGTTGGTTAAACCCTAACATTGTAGATTAAGTCGAAACGAATTGGTGGGTATTTATCAAACCCGAGCGATGACGGTCCATTGTGTTGAGTCGTTGAGTTTGGGCGAATTCGGTCGGTTTTTGTCATTCTCTTTAGTCGTTACGGTACCAGAACTACACCTAAACAAAAAACGGAAAAAAAAACAGAACAAAATGGTTCCCGATCAAAGACTTGACTTACAATGCCGTAACTTTTTCAGTTTATTTACGATTTAGTTTTTTTGAATTTAATGGATGGTTCTAGGAATACATGATATGGAACGGACATGAACATACGGATTCAAGATATAAAATGCAAATATTAACTCTTAAAATATATAAGCCTTTTTTTTAATCAAATGTTGAAATTAAGCCTTCAAATTTATACACATTTAACCTTTTAGGAGCGTTGGTTAAACCCAAACATTGTAGATTAGGTCGACACGAATTCGTGGGTATTTATCAAACCCGAGCGTTGACGGTCCATTGTGTTGAGTCGTTGAGTTTTCCCGAATTCGGTCGGTTTCTGTCATGCTCTTTAGTCGTTACGGCACCAGAACTACACCAAAACAAAAAAAGGAAAAAACCAGAACAAAATGGTTCCCGATCAAAGGCTTGCCTTACAATACCGTAACTTTTTCAGTTTATTTACGATTTATTTTTTGTGAATTTAATGGACGGTTATGGGAATACATGATATGGAACGGACATGAACATACGGATTCAAGATATAAAATGCAAATATTAACTCTTAAAAGTATATAAGCCTTTTTTTTAATCAAATGTTGAAATTAAGCCTTCAAATTTATACACATTTAACCCTTTTAGGAGCGTTGGTTAAACCCAAACATTGTAGATTAAGTCGACACGAATTCGTGGGTATTTATCAAACCCGAGAGTTGACGGTCCATTGTGTTGAGTCGTTGAGTTTGCGCGAATTCTGTCGGTTTCTGTCATGCTCTTTTGTCGTTACGGAACCCGAACTAAACCAAAACAAAAAAAGGAAAAAAAACCAAAACAAAATGGTTCCCGATCAAAGGATTGCCTTACAATACCTTAACTTTTTCAGTTTATTTACGATTTATTTTTTGTGAATTTAATGGACGGTTATGGGAATACATGATATGGAACGGACATGAACATACGGATTCAAGATATAAAATGCAAATATTAACTCTTAAAAGTGTATAAGCCTTTTTTTAATCAAATGTTGAAATTAAGACTTCAAATTTATACACATTTAACCCTTTTAGGAGCGTTGGTTAAACCCAAACATTGTAGATTAAGTCGACACGAATTCGTGGGTATTTATCAAACCCGAGCGTTGACGGTCCATTGTGTTGAGTCGTTGAGTTTTCTAGAATTCGGTCAGTTTCTGTCAAGCTCTTAAGTCGTTACGGCACCATAACTACACCAAAACAATAAAAAGTAAAAAAACCAGAACAAAATGGTTCCCGATCAAAGGCTTGCCTTACAATACCGTAACTTTTTCAGTTTATTTACGATTTTTTTTTTGTGAATTTAAAGGACGGTTCTGGGAATACATGATATGGAACGGACATGAACATACGGATTCAAGATATAAAATGCAAATATTAACTCGTAAAAGTGTATTTTTTTAATCAAATGTTGAAATTAAGACTTCATATTTATACACATTTAACCCTTTTAGGAGCGTTGGTTAAACCCAAACATTGTAGATTAAGTCGACACGAATTCGTGGGTATTTATCAAACCGGAGCGTTGACGGTCCATTGTGTTGAGTCGTTGAGTTTTCCCGAATTCGGTCGGTTTCTGTCATGCTCTTTAGTCGTTACGGCACCAGAACTACACCAAAACAAAAAAAGGAAAAAACCAGAACAAAATGGTTCCCGATCAAAGGCTTGCCTTACAATACCGTAACTTTTTCAGTTTATTTACGATTAATTTTTTGTGAATTTAAAGGACGGTTCTGGGAATACATGATATGGAACGGACATGAACATACAGATTCAAGATATAAAATGCATTTGCATTTTATAAGCCTTTTTTTAATCAAATGTTGAAATTAAAACTTCAAATTTATACACATTTAACCCTTTTAGGAGCGTTGGTTAAACCCAAACATTGTAGATTAAGTCGACACGAATTCGTGGGTATTTATCAAACCCGAGCGTTGACGGTCCATTGTGTTGAGTCGTTGAGTTTTCAAGAATTCGGTCAGTTTCTGTCAAGCTCTTAAGTCGTTACGGCACCATAACTACACCAAAACAATAAAAAGTAAAAAAACCAGAACAAAATGGTTCCCGATCAAAGGCTTGCCTTACAATACCGTAACTTTTTCAGTTTATTTACGATTTTTTTTTTGTGAATTTAAAGGACGGTTCTGGGAATACATGATATGGAACGGACATGAACATACGGATTCAAGATATAAAATGCAAATATTAACTCTTAAAAGTGTATAAGACTTTTTTTAATTAAATGTTGAAATTAAGACTTCATATTTATACACATTTAACCCTTTTAGGAGCGTTGGTTAAACCCAAACATTGTAGATTAAGTCGACACGAATTCGTGGGTATTTATCAAACCTGAGAGTTGACGGTCCATTGTGTTGAGTCGTTGAGTTTTCCCGAATTCGGTCGGTTTCTGTCATGCTCTTTAGTCGTTACGGCACCAGAACTACACCAAAACAAAAAAAGGAAAAAACCAGAACAAAATGGTTCCCGATCAAAGGCTTGCCTTACAATACCGTAACTTTTTCAGTTTATTTACGATTTATTTTTTGTGAATTTAATGGACGGTTATGGGAATACATGATATGGAACGGACATGAACTTACGGATTCAAGATATAAAATGCAAATATTAACTCTTAAAAGTATATAAGCCTTTTTTTATTCAAATGTTGAAATTAAGACTTCAAATTTATACACATTTAACCCTTTTAGGAGCGTTGTTAAACCCGAACATTGTAGATTAAGTCGACACGAATTCGTGGGTATTTATCAAACCCGAGCGTTGACGGTCCATTGTGTTGAGTCGTTTTGTTTTCCAGAATTCGGTCGGTTTCTGTCAAGCTCTTAAGTCGTTACGACACCAGAACTACACCAAAACATTAAAAAGGAAAAAAACCAGAACAAAATGGTTCCCGATCAAAGGCTTGCCTTACAATACCGTAACTTTTTAAGTTTATTTACGATTTATTTTTTTTGAATTTAAAGGACGGTTCTTGGAATACATGATATGGAACGGACATGAACATACGGATTCAAGATATAAAATGCAAATATTAACTCTTAAAAGTGTATAAGCCTTTTTTTAATCAAATGTTGAAATTAAGACTTCAAATTTATACACATTTAACCCTTTTAGGAGCGTTGGTTAAACCCAAACATTGTAGATTAAGTCGAAACGAATTCGTTGGTATTTATCAAACCTGAGAGTTGACGGTCCATTGTGTTGAGTCGTTGAGTTTTCCCGAATTCGGTCGGTTTCTGTCATGCTCTTTAGTCGTTACGGCACCAGAACTACACCAAAACAAAAAAAGGAAAAAACTAGAACAAAATGGTTCCCGATCAAAGGCTTGCCTTACAATACCGTAACTTTTTCAGTTTATTTACGATTTATTTTTTGTGAATTTAATGGACGGTTATGGGAATACATGATATGGAACGGACATGAACTTACGGATTCAAGATATAAAATGCAAATATTAACTCTTAAAAGTGTATAAGCCTTTTTTTAATCAAATGTTGAAATTAAGACTTCAAATTTATACACATTTAACCCTTTTAGGAGCGTTGGTTAAACCCAAACATTGTAGATTAAGTCGACACGAATTCGTGGGTATTTATCAAACCCGTGCGTTGACGGTCCATTGTGTTGAGTCGTTTTGTTTTCTAGAATTCGGTCAGTTTCTGTCAAGCTCTTAAGTCGTTACGGCACCATAACTACACCAAAACAATAAAAAGTAAAAAAACCAGAACAAAATGGTTCCCGATCAAAGGCTTGCCTTACAATACCGTAACTTTTTCAGTTTATTTACGATTTTTTTTTGTGAATTTAAAGGACGGTTCTGGGAATACATGATATGGAACGGACATGAACATACGGATTCAAGATATAAAATGCAAATATTAACTCGTAAAAGTGTATTTTTTTAATCAAATGTTGAAATTAAGACTTCATATTTATACACATTTAACCCTTTTAGGAGCGTTGGTTAAACCCAAACATTGTAGATTAAGTCGACACGAATTCGTGGGTATTTATCAAACCGGAGCGTTGACGGTCCATTGTGTTGAGTCGTTGAGTTTTCCCGAATTCGGTCGGTTTCTGTCATGCTCTTTAGTCGTTACGGCACCAGAACTACACCAAAACAAAAAAAGGAAAAAACCAGAACAAAATGGTTCCCGATCAAAGGCTTGCCTTACAATACCGTAACTTTTTCAGTTTATTTACGATTAATTTTTTGTGAATTTAAAGGACGGTTCTGGGAATACATGATATGGAACGGACATGAACATACAGATTCAAGATATAAAATGCATTTGCATTTTATAAGCCTTTTTTTAATCAAATGTTGAAATTAAGACTTCAAATTTATACACATTTAACCCTTTTAGGAGCGTTGGTTAAACCCAAACATTGTAGATTAAGTCGACACGAATTCGTGGGTATTTATCAAACCCGAGCGTTGACGGTCCATTGTGTTGAGTCGTTGAGTTTTCAAGAATTCGGTCAGTTTCTGTCAAGCTCTTAAGTCGTTACGGCACCATAACTACACCAAAACAATAAAAAGTAAAAAAACCAGAACAAAATGGTTCCCGATCAAAGGCTTGCCTTACAATACCGTAACTTTTTCAGTTTATTTACGATTTTTTTTTGTGAATTTAAAGGACGGTTCTGGGAATACATGATATGGAACGGACATGAACATACGGATTCAAGATATAAAATGCAAATATTAACTCTTAAAAGTGTATAAGACTTTTTTTAATTAAATGTTGAAATTAAGACTTCATATTTATACACATTTAACCCTTTTAGGAGCGTTGGTTAAACCCAAACATTGTAGATTAAGTCGACACGAATTCGTGGGTATTTATCAAACCTGAGAGTTGACAGTCCATTGTGTTGAGTCGTTGAGTTTTCCCGAATTCGGTCGGTTTCTGTCATGCTCTTTAGTCGTTACGGCACCAGAACTACACCAAAACAAAAAAAGGAAAAAACCAGAACAAAATGGTTCCCGATCAAAGGCTTGCCTTACAATACCGTAACTTTTTCAGTTTATTTACGATTTATTTTTTGTGAATTTAATGGACGGTTATGGGAATACATGATATGGAACGGACATGAACTTACGGATTCAAGATATAAAATGCAAATATTAACTCTTAAAAGTATATAAGCCTTTTTTTAATCAAATGTTGAAATTAAGACTTCAAATTTATACACATTTAACCCTTTTAGGAGCGTTGGTTAAACCCGAACATTGTAGATTAAGTCGACACGAATTCGTGGGTATTTATCAAACCCGAGCGTTGACGGTCCATTGTGTTGAGTCGTTTTGTTTTCCATATTTCGGTCGGTTTCTGTCAAGCTCTTAAGTCGTTACGACACCAGAACTACACCAAAACATTAAAAAGGAAAAAAACCAGAACAAAATGGTTCCCGATCAAAGGCTTGCCTTACAATACCGTAACTTTTTAAGTTTATTTACGATTTATTTTTTTTGAATTTAAAGGACGGTTCTTGGAATACATGATATGGAACGGACATGAACATACGGATTCAAGATATAAAATGCAAATATTAACTCTTAAAAGTGTATAAGCCTTTTTTTAATCAAATGTTGAAATTAAGACTTCAAATTTATACACATTTAACCCTTTTAGGAGCGTTGGTTAAACCCAAACATTGTAGATTAAGTCGAAACGAATTCGTTGGTATTTATCAAACCTGAGAGTTGACGGTCCATTGTGTTGAGTCGTTGAGTTTTCCCGAATTCGGTCGGTTTCTGTCATGCTCTTTAGTCGTTACGGCACCAGAACTACACCAAAACAAAAAAAGGAAAAAACTAGAACAAAATGGTTCCCGATCAAAGGCTTGCCTTACAATACCGTAACTTTTTCAGTTTATTTACGATTTATTTTTTGTGAATTTAATGGACGGTTATGGGAATACATGATATGGAACGGACATGAACTTACGGATTCAAGATATAAAATGCAAATATTAACTCTTAAAAGTGTATAAGCCTTTTTTTAATCAAATGTTGAAATTAAGACTTCAAATTTATACACATTTAACCCTTTTAGGAGCGTTGGTTAAACCCGAACATTGTAGATTAAGTCGACACGAATTCGTGGGTATTTATCAAACCCGAGCGTTGACGGTCCATTGTGTTGAGTCGTTTTGTTTTCCAGAATTCGGTCGGTTTCTGTCAAGCTCTTAAGTCGTTACGACACCAGAACTACACCAAAACATTAAAAAGGAAAAAAACCAGAACAAAATGGTTCCCGATCAAAGGCTTGCCTTACAATACCGTAACTTTTTAAGTTTATTTACGATTTATTTTTTGTGAATTTAAAGGACGGTTCTTGGAATACATGATATGGAACGGACATGAACATACGGATTCAAGATATAAAATGCAAATATTAACTCTTAAAAGTGTATAAGCCTTTTTTTAATCAAATGTTGAAATTAAGACTTCAAATTTATACACATTTAACCCTTTTAGGAGCGTTGGTTAAACCCAAACATTGTAGATTAAGTCGAAACGAATTCGTTGGTATTTATCAAAGCTGAGCGTTGACGGTCCATTGTGTTGAGTCGTTGAGTTTTCACGAATTCGGTCGGTTTCTGTCATGCTCTTTAGTCGTTACGGCACCAGAACTACACCAAAACAAAAAAAGGAAAAAAACCAGAACAAAATGGTTCCAGATCAAAGGCTTGCCTTACAATACCGTAACTTTTTCAGTTTATTTACGATTTATTTTTTGTGAATTTAAAGGACGGTTCTGGGAATACATGATTTGGAACGGACATGAACATACGGATTCAAGATATAAAATGCAAATATTAACTCTTAAAAGTATATAAGCCTTTTTTTTAATCAAATGTTGAAATTAAGACTTCAAATTTATACACATTTAACACTTTTAGGAGCGTTGGTTAAACCCGAACATTGTAGATTAAGTCGACACGAATTCGTGGGAATTTATCAAACCCGATCGTTGACGGTCCATTGTGTTGAGTCGTTGAGTTTGCGCGAATTCGGTCGGTTTCTGTCATGCTTTTTAGTCGTTACGTTAACAGAACTACACCAAAAAAAAAAAGGAAAAAAACCAGAACAAAATGGTTCCCGATCAAAGGCTTGCCTTACAATACCGTAACTTTTTCAGTTTATTTACGATTTATTTTTTGTGAATTTAACGGACGGTTATGGGAATACATGATATGGAACGGACATGAACATACGGATTCAAGATATAAAATGCAAATATTAACTCTTAAAAGTATATAAGCCTTTTTTTTAATCAAATGTTGGAATTAAGACTTCAAATTTATACACATTTAACACTTTTAGGAGCGTTGGTTAAACCCAAAAATGGTAGATTAAGTCGACACGAATTCCTGGGTATTTATCAAACCCGAGCGTTGACGGTCCATTGTGTTGAGTCGTTGAGTTTGCGCGAATTCGGTCGGTTTCTGTCATGCTCTTTAGTCGTTACGGTACCAGAACTAAACCAAAACAAAAAAGGAAAAAAAACCAAAACAAAATGGTTCCCGATCAAAGGATTGCCTTACAATACCTTAACTTTTTCAGTTTATTTACGATTTATTTTTTGTGAATTTAATGGACGGTTATGGGAATACATGATTTGGAACGGACTTGAAAATACGGATTCAAGATATAAAATACAATTATTAACTCTTAAAATTATATAAGCCTTTTTTTTAATCAAATGTTGAAATTAAGACTTCAAATTTATACACATTTAACCCTTTTAGGAGCGTTGGTTAAACCCGAACATTGTAGATTAAGTCGACACGAATTCGTGGGTATTTATCAAACCCGAGCGTTGACGGTCCATTGTGTTGAGTCGTTGAGTTTTCGCGAATTCGGTCGGTTTCTGTCATGCTCTTAAGTCGTTACGGTACCAGAACTACACCAAAACAAAAAAAAGGAAAAAAACCAAAACAAAATGGTTACCGATCAAAGGCTTGCCTTACAATACCGTAACTTTTTCAGTTTATTTACGATTTTTTTTGTGAATTTAATGGACGGTTATGGGAATACATGATTTGGAACGGACTTGAACATACGGATCAAGATATAAAATACAATTATTAACTCTTAAAATTATATAAGCCTTTTTTTTAATCAAATGTTGAAATTAAGACTTCAAATTTATACACATTTAACCCTTTTAGGAGCGTTGGATAAACCCAAACATTGTAGATTAAGTCGACACGAATTCTTGGGTATTTATCAAACCCGAGCGTTGACGGTCCATTGTGTTGAGTCGTTGAGTTTTCCCGAATTCGGTCGGTTTCTGTCATGCTCTTTAGTCGTTACGGTACCAGAACTACACCAAAACAAAAAAAGGAAAAAAACCAGAACAAAATGGTTCCCGATCAAAGGCTTGCCTTACAATACCGTAACTTTTTTAGTTTATTTACGATTTATTTTTTGTGAATTTAAAGGACGGTTCGGGGAATACATGATATGGAACGGACATGAACATACAGATTCAAGATATAAAATGCAAATATTAACTCTTAAAATTATATAAGCCTTTTTTTAATCAAATGTTGAAATTAAGACTTCAAATTTATACACATTTAACCATTTTAGGAGCGTTGGTTAAACCCAAACATTGTAGATTAAGTCGACACGAATTCGTGGGTATTTATCAAACCCGAGCGTTGACGGTCCATTGTGTTGAGTCGTTGAGTTTTCGCGAATTCGGTCGGTTTCTGTCATGCTCTTAAGTCGTTACGGTACCAGAACTACACCAAAACAAAAAAAAGGAAAAAAACCAAAACAAAATGGTTACCGATCAAAGGCTTGCCTTACAATACCGTAACTTTTTCAGTTTATTTACGATTTTTTTTGTGAATTTAATGGACGGTTATGGGAATATATGATTTGGAACGGACTTGAACATACGGATCAAGATATAAAATACAATTATTAACTCTTAAAATTATATAAGCCTTTTTTTTAATCAAATGTTGAAATTAAGACTTCAAATTTATACACATTTAACCCTTTTAGGAGCGTTGGATAAACCCAAACATTGTAGATTAAGTCGACACGAATTCTTGGGTATTTATCAAACCCGAGCGTTGACGGTCCATTGTGTTGAGTCGTTGAGTTTTCCCGAATTCGGTCGGTTTCTGTCATGCTCTTTAGTCGTTACGGTACCAGAACTACACCAAAACAAAAAAAGGAAAAAAACCAGAACAAAATGGTTCCCGATCAAAGGCTTGCCTTACAATACCGTAACTTTTTTAGTTTATTTACGATTTATTTTTTGTGAATTTAAAGGACGGTTCGGGGAATACATGATATGGAACGGACATGAACATACGGATTCAAGATATAAAATGCAAATATTAACTCTTAAAATTATATAAGCCTTTTTTTAATCAAATTTTGAAATTGAGACTTCAAATTTATACACATTTAACCCTTTTAGGAGCGTTGGTTAAACCCAAACATTGTAGATTAAGTCGACACGAATTCGTGGGTATTTATCAAACCCGAGCGTTGACGGTCCATTGTGTTGAGTCGTTGAGTTTGCGCGAATTCGGTCGGTTTCTGTCATGCTCTTTAGTCGTTACGGTACCAGAACTACACCAAAACAAAAAAAAGGAAAAAAACCAGAACAAAATGGTTCCCGATCAAAGGCTTGCCTTATAATACCGTAACTTTTTCAGTTTATTTACGATTTATTTTTTGTGAATTTAATGGACGGTTATGGGAATACATGATATGGAACGGACATGAACATACAGATTCAAGATATAAAATGCAAATATTAACTCTTAAAAGTATATAAGCCTTTTTTTTAATCAAATGTTGAAATTAAGACTTCAAATTTATACACATTTAACCCTTTTAGGAGCGTTGGTTAAACCCAAACATGGTAGATTAAGTCGACACGAATTCCTAGGTAATTATCAAACCCGAGCGTTGACGGTCCATTGTGTTGAGTCGTTGAGTTTGCGCGAATTCATTCGGTTTCTGTCATGCTCTTTAGTCGTTACGGTACCAGAACTAAACCAAAACAAAAAAAGGAAAAAAAACCAAAACAAAATGGTTCCCGATCAAAGGATTGCCTTACAATACCTTAACTTTTCAGTTTATTTACGATTTATTTTTTGTGAATTTAATGGACGGTTATGGGAATACATGATATGGAACGGACATGAACATACGGATTCAAGATATAAAATGCAAATATTAATTCTTAAAAGTATATAAGCCTTTTTTTTAATCAAATGTTGAAATTAAGACTTCAAATTTATACACATTTAACCCTTTTAGGAGCGTTGGTTAAACCCAAACATGGTAGATTAAGTCGACACGAATTCCTGGGTATTTATCAAACCCGAGCGTTGACGGTCCATTGTGTTGAGTCGTTGAGTTTGCGCGAATTCGGTCGGTTTCTGTCATGCTCTTTAGTCGTTACGGTACTAGAACTAAACCAAAACAAAAAAAGGAAAAAAAACCAAAACAAAATGGTTCCCGATCAAAGGATTGCCTTACAATACCTTAACTTTTTCAGTTTATTTACGATTTATTTTTTGTGAATTTAATGGACGGTTATGGGAATACATGATATGGAACGGACTTGAACATACGGATTCAAGATATAAAATGCAAATATTAACTCTTAAAATTATATAAGCCTTTTTTTTAATCAAATGTTGAAATTAAGACTTCAAATTTATACACATTTAACCCTTTTAGGAGCGTTGGTTAAACCCAAACATTGTAGATTAAGTCAACACGAATTCTTGGGTATTTATCAAACCCGAGCGTTGACGGTCCATTGTGTTGAGTCGTTGAGTTTTCCCGAATTCGGTCGGTTTCTGTCATGCTCTTTAGTCGTTACGGCACCTGAACTACACCAAAACAAAAAAAGGAAAAAAACCAGAACAAAATGGTTCCCGATCAAAGGCTTGCCTTACAATACCGTAACTTTTTCAGTTTATTTACGATTTATTTTTTGTGAATTTAAAGGACGGTTCTGGGAATACATGATATGGAACGGACATGAACATACGGATTCAAGATATAAAATGCAAATATTAATTCTTAAAAGTATATAAGCCTTTTTTTTAATCAAATGTTTAAATTAAGACTTCAAATTTATACACATTTAACCCTTTTAGGAGCGTTGGTTAAACCCAAACATTGTAGATTAAGTCGACACGAATTCATGGGTATTTATCAAACCCGAGCGTTGACGGTCCATTGTGTTGAGTCGTTGAGTTTGCGCGAATTCGGTCGGTTTATGTCATGATCTTTAGTCGTTACGGTACCAGAACTACACCACAACAAAAAAAAGGAAAAAACCAGAAAAAAATGATTCCTGATCAAAGGCTTGCCTTACAATACCGTAACTTTTTCAGTTTATTTACGATTTATTTTTTGTGAATTTAATGGACGGTTATGGGAATACATGATATGGAACGGACAAGAACATACGGATTCAAGATATAAAATACAAATATTAACTCTTAAAAGTATATAAGCCTTTTTTTTAATCAAATGTTGAAATTAAGACTTCAAATTTATACACATTTAACCCTTTTAGGAGCGTTGGTTATACCCAAACATTGTAGATTAAGTCGAAACGAATTCGTGGGTATTTATCAAACCCGAGCGTTGACGGTCCATTGTGTTGCGTCGTTGAGTTTGCGCGAATTCGGTCGGTTTCTGTCATGATCTTTAGTCGTTACGGTACCAGAACTACACCACAACAAAAAAAAGGAAAAAAAACCAGAACAAAATGGTTCCTGATCAAAGGCTTGCCTTACAATACCGTAACTTTTTCCGTTTATTTACGATTTATTTTTGGTGAATTTAATGGACGGTTATGGGAGTACTTGATATGGAACGGACATGAACATACTGATTCAAGATATAAAATACAAATATTAACTCTTAAAAGTATATAAGCCTTTTTTTAACCAATGTTGAAATTAAGACTTCAAATTTATACACATTTAACCCTTTTAGGAGCGTTGGTTAAACCCAAACATTGTAGATTAAGTCGACACGAATTCGTGGGTATTTATCAAACCCGAGCATTGACGGTCCATTGTGTTGAGTCGTTGAGGTTTCCAGAATTTGGTCGGTTTCTGTCAAGCTCTTTAGTCATTACGGCACCTGAACTACACCAAAACAAAAAAAGGAAAAAAATCAGAACAAAATGGTTCCCGATCAAAGGCTTGCCTTACAATACCGTAACTTTTTCAGTTTATTTACGATTTATTTTTTGTGAATTTAAAGGACGGTTCTGGGAATACATGATTTGGAACGGACATGAACATACAGATTCAAGATATAAAATGAAAATATTAACTCTTAAAAGTGTATAAGCCTTTGTTATAATCAAATGTTGAAATTGAGACTTCAAATTTATACACTTTTAACCCTTTTAGGAGCGTTGGTTAAACCCAAGCATTGTAGATTAAGTCGACACGAATTCGTGGGTATTTATTAAACCCGAGCGTTGACGGTACATTGTGTTGAGTCGTTGAGTTTTCGCGAATTCGGTCGGTTTCTGTCATGCTCTTAAGTCGTTACGGCACCAGAACTACACCAAAACAAAAAAAAGGAAAAAAACCAAAACAAAATGGTTACCGATCAAAGGCTTGCCTTACAATACCGTAACTTTTTCAGTTTATTTACGATTTTTTTTGTGAATTTAATGGACGGTTATGGGAATACATGATATGGAACGGACATGAACATACGGATTCAGGATATAAAATGCAAATATTAACTCTTAAAAGTATATAAACCTTTTTTTTAATCAAATGTTGAAATTAAGACTTCAAATTTATACACATTTAACCCTTTTAGGAGCGTTGGTTAAACCCAAACATTGTAGATTAAGTCGACACGAATTCGTGGGTATTTATCAAACCCGAGCGTTGACGGTCCATTGTGTTGAGTCGTTGAGTTTTCCAGAATTCGGTCAGTTTTTGTCAAGCTCTTAAGTCGTTACGGCACCAGAACTACACCAAAACAAAAAAAAGGAAAAAAACCAGAAAAAAATGGTTCCCGATCAAAGGCTTGCCTTACAATACCGTAACTTTTTCAGTTTATTTACAATTTATTTTTTGTGAATTTAAAGGACGGTTCTGGGAATACATGATATGGAACGGACATGAACATACGGATTCAAGATATAAAATGCAAATATTAACTCTTAAAAGTGTGTAAGCCTTTTTTTAATCAAATGTTGAAATTAAGACTTCAAATTTATACACTTTTAACCCTTTTAGGAGCGTTGGTTAAACCCAAACAATGTAGATTAAGTCGACACGAATTCTTGGGTATTTATCAATCCCGAGAGTTGACGGTCCATTGTGTTGAGTCGTTGAGTTTGCGCGAATTCGGTCGGTTTCTGTCATGCTCTTTAGTCGTTACGGTACCAGAACTACACCAAAACAAAAAAAGGAAAAAAACCAGAACAAAATGGTTCCCGATCAAAGGCTTGCCTTACAATACCGTAACTTTATCAGTTTATTTACGATTTATTTTTTGTGAATTTAATGGACGGTTATGGGAATACATGATATGGAACGGACATGAACTTACGGATTCAAGATATAAAATGCAAATATTAACTCTTAAAAGTATATAAGCCTTTTTTTAATCAAATATTGAAATTAAGACTTCAAATTTATACACATTTAACCCTTTTAGGAGCGTTGGCTAAACCCAAACATTGTAGATTAAGTCGACACGAATTCGTGGGTATTTATCAAACCCGAGCGTTGACGGTCCATTGTGTTGAGTCGTTGAGTTTGCGTGAATTCTGTCGGTTTCTGTCATGATCTTTAGTCGTTACGGTACCAGAACTACACCACAACAAAAAAAAGGAAAAAAACCAGATCAAAATGGTTCCTGATCAAAGGCTTGCCTTACAATACCGTAACTTTTTCCGTTTATTTACGATTTATTTTTGGTGAATTTAATGGACGGTTATGGGAGTACTTGATATGGAACGGACATGAACATACTGATTCAAGATATAAAATACAAATATTAACTCTTAAAAGTATATAAGCCTTTTTTTAACCAATGTTGAAATTAAGACTTCAAATTTATACACATTTAACCCTTTTAGGAGCGTTGGTTAAACCCAAACATTGTAGATTAAGTCGACACGAATTCGTGGGTATTTATCAAACCCGAGCATTGACGGTCCATTGTGTTGAGTCGTTGAGGTTTCCAGAATTCGGTCGGTTTCTGTCAAGCTCTTTAGTCGTTACGGCACCTGAACTACACCAAAACAAAAAAAGGAAAAAAATCAGAACAAAATGGTTCCCGATCAAAGGCTTGCCTTACAATACCGTAACTTTTTCAGTTTATTTACGATTTATTTTTTGTGAATTTAAAGGACGGTTCTGGGAATACATGATTTGGAACGGACATGAACATACAGATTCAAGATATAAAATGAAAATATTAACTCTTAAAAGTGTATAAGCCTTTGTTATAATCAAATGTTGAAATTGAGACTTCAAATTTATACACTTTTAACCCTTTTAGGAGCGTTGGTTAAACCCAAGCATTGTAGATTAAGTCGACACGAATTCGTGGGTATTTATTAAACCCGAGCGTTGACGGTACATTGTGTTGAGTCGTTGAGTTTTCGCGAATTCGGTCGGTTTCTGTCATGCTCTTAAGTCGTTACGGCACCAGAACTACACCAAAACAAAAAAAAGGAAAAAAACCAAAACAAAATGGTTACCGATCAAAGGCTTGCCTTACAATACCGTAACTTTTTCAGTTTATTTACGATTTTTTTTGTGAATTTAATGAACGGTTATGGGAATACATGATATGGAACGGACATGAACATACGGATTCAGGATATAAAATGCAAATATTAACTCTTAAAAGTATATAAACCTTTTTTTTAATCAAATGTTGAAATTAAGACTTCAAATTTATACACATTTAACCCTTTTAGGAGCGTTGGTTAAACCCAAACATTGTAGATTAAGTCGACACGAATTCGTGGGTATTTATCAAACCCGAGCGTTGACGGTCCATTGTGTTGAGTCGTTGAGTTTTCCAGAATTCGGTCAGTTTTTGTCAAGCTCTTAAGTCGTTACGGCACCAGAACTACACCAAAACAAAAAAAAGGAAAAAAACCAGAAAAAAATGGTTCCCGATCAAAGGCTTGCCTTACAATACCGTAACTTTTTCAGTTTATTTACAATTTATTTTTTGTGAATTTAAAGGACGGTTCTGGGAATACATGATATGGAACGGACATGAACATACGGATTCAAGATATAAAATGCAAATATTAACTCTTAAAAGTGTGTAAGCCTTTTTTTAATCAAATGTTGAAATTAAGACTTCAAATTTATACACTTTTAACCCTTTTAGGAGCGTTGGTTAAACCCAAACAATGTAGATTAAGTCGACACGAATTCTTGGGTATTTATCAATCCCGAGAGTTGACGGTCCATTGTGTTGAGTCGTTGAGTTTGCGCGAATTCGGTCGGTTTCTGTCATGCTCTTTAGTCGTTACGGTACCAGAACTACACCAAAACAAAAAAAGGAAAAAAACCAGAACAAAATGGTTCCCGATCAAAGGCTTGCCTTACAATACCGTAACTTTATCAGTTTATTTACGATTTATTTTTTGTGAATTTAATGGACGGTTATGGGAATACATGATATGGAACGGACATGAACATACGGATTCAAGATATAAAATACAATTATTAACTCTTAAAATTATATAAGCCTTTTTTTTAATCAAATGTTGAAATTAAGACTTCAAATTTATACACATTTAACCCTTTTAGGAGCGTTGGTTAAACCCGAACATTGTAGATTAAGTCGACACGAATTCGTGGGTATTTATCAAACCCGAGCGTTGACGGTCCATTGTGTTGAGTCGTTGAGTTTTCGCGAATTCGGTCGGTTTCTGTCATGCTCTTAAGTCGTTACGGCACCAGAACTACACCAAAACAAAAAAAAGGAAAAAAACCAAAACAAAATGGTTACCGATCAAAGGCTTGCCTTACAATACCGTAACTTTTTCAGTTTATTTACGATTTTTTTTGTGAATTTAATGGACGGTTATGGGAATACATGATATGGAACGGACATGAACATACGGATTCAGGATATAAAATGCAAATATTAACTCTTAAAAGTATATAAACCTTTTTTTTAATCAAATGTTGAAATTAAGACTTCAAATTTATACACATTTAACCCTTTTAGGAGCGTTGGTTAAACCCAAACATTGTAGATTAAGTCGACACGAATTCGTGGGTATTTATCAAACCCGAGCGTTGACGGTCCATTGTGTTGAGTCGTTGAGTTTTCCAGAATTCGGTCAGTTTTTGTCAAGCTCTTAAGTCGTTACGGCACCAGAACTACACCAAAACAAAAAAAAGGAAAAAAACCAGAAAAAAATGGTTCCCGATCAAAGGCTTGCCTTACAATACCGTAACTTTTTCAGTTTATTTACAATTTATTTTTTGTGAATTTAAAGGACGGTTCTGGGAATACATGATATGGAACGGACATGAACATACGGATTCAAGATATAAAATGCAAATATTAACTCTTAAAAGTGTGTAAGCCTTTTTTTAATCAAATGTTGAAATTAAGACTTCAAATTTATACACTTTTAACCCTTTTAGGAGCGTTGGTTAAACCCAAACAATGTAGATTAAGTCGACACGAATTCTTGGGTATTTATCAATCCCGAGAGTTGACGGTCCATTGTGTTGAGTCGTTGAGTTTGCGCGAATTCGGTCGGTTTCTGTCATGCTCTTTAGTCGTTACGGTACCAGAACTACACCAAAACAAAAAAAGGAAAAAAACCAGAACAAAATGGTTCCCGATCAAAGGCTTGCCTTACAATACCGTAACTTTATCAGTTTATTTACGATTTATTTTTTGTGAATTTAATGGACGGTTATGGGAATACATGATATGGAACGGACATGAACTTACGGATTCAAGATATAAAATGCAAATATTAACTCTTAAAAGTATATAAGCCTTTTTTTAATCAAATATTGAAATTAAGACTTCAAATTTATACACATTTAACCCTTTTAGGAGCGTTGGCTAAACCCAAACATTGTAGATTAAGTCGACACGAATTCGTGGGTATTTATCAAACCCGAGCGTTGACGGTCCATTGTGTTGAGTCGTTGAGTTTGCGTGAATTCTGTCGGTTTCTGTCATGATCTTTAGTCGTTACGGTACCAGAACTACACCACAACAAAAAAAAGGAAAAAAACCAGATCAAAATGGTTCCTGATCAAAGGCTTGCCTTACAATACCGTAACTTTTTCAGTTTATTTACGATTTATTTTTGGTGAATTTAATGGACGGTTATGGGAATACATGATATGGAACGGACATGAACATACGGATTCAAGATATAAAATACAAATATTAACTCTTAAAAGTATATAAGCTTTTTTTTAATCAAATGTTGAAATTAAGACTTCAAATTTATACACATTTAACCCTTTTAGGAGCGTTGGTTAAACCCAAACATTGTAGATTAAGTCGACACGAATTCGTGGGTATTTTTCAAACCCGAGCGTTGACGGTCCATTGTGTTGAGTCGTTGAGTTTTCCAGAATTCTGTCGGTTTCTGTCAAGCTCTTTAGTCGTTACGGCACCAGAACTACACCAAAACAAAAAAAAGGAAAAAAATCAGAACAAAATGGTTCCCGATCAAAGGCTTGCCTTACAATACCGTAACTTTTTCAGTTTATTTACGATTTATTTTTTGTGAATTTAAAGGACGGTTATGGGAATACATGATATGGAACGGACATGAACATACGGATTCAAGATATAAAATGCAAATATTAACTCTTAAAAGTGTATAAGCCTTTTTTTTAATCAAATGTTGAAATTGAGACTTCAAATTTATACACTTTTAACCCTTTTAGGAGCGTTGGTTAAACCCAAACATTGTAGATTAAGTCGACACGAATTCGTGGGTATTTATCAAACCCAAGCGTTGACGGTCCATTGTGTTGAGTCGTTGAGTTTGCGCGAATTCGGTCGGTTTCTGTCATGCTCTTTTGTCGTTACGGTACCAGAACTAAACCAAAACAAAAAAAGGAAAAAAAACCAAAACAAAATGGTTCCCGATCAAAGGATTGCCTTACAATACCTTAACTTTTTCAGTTTATTTACAATTTATTTTTTGTGAATTTAATGGACGGTTATGGGAATACATGATATGGAACGGACATGAACATACGGATTCAAGATATAAAATGCAAATATTAACTCTTAAAAGTGTATAAGCCTTTTTTTTAATCAAATGTTGAAATTGAGACTTCAAATTTATACACTTTTAACCCTTTTAGGAGCGTTGGTTAAACCCAAACATTGTAGATTAAGTCGACACGAATTCGTGGGTATTTATCAAACCCAAGCGTTGACGGTCCATTGTGTTGAGTCGTTGAGTTTGCGCGAATTCGGTCGGTTTCTGTCATGCTCTTTTGTCGTTACGGTACCAGAACTAAACCAAAACAAAAAAAGGAAAAAAAACCAAAACAAAATGGTTCCCGATCAAAGGATTGCCTTACAATACCTTAACTTTTTCAGTTTATTTACAATTTATTTTTTGTGAATTTAATGGACGGTTATGGGAATACATGATATGGAACGGACATGAACATACGGATTCAGGATATAAAATGCAAATATTAACTCTTAAAAGTATATAAACCTTTTTTTTAATCAAATGTTGAAATTAAGACTTCAAATTTATACACATTTAACCCTTTTAGGAGCGTTGGTTAAACCCAAACATTGTAGATTAAGTCGACACGAATTCGTGGGTATTTATCAAACCCGAGCGTTGACGGTCCATTGTGTTGAGTCGTTGAGTTTGCGCGAATTCGGTCGGTTTCTGTCATGCTCTTTAGTCGTTACGGTACCAGAACTACACCAAAACAAAAAAAGGAAAAAAACCAGAACAAAATGGTTCCCGATCAAAGGCTTGCCTTACAATACCTTAACTTTTTCAGTTTATTTACGATTTATTTTTTGTGAATTTAATGGACGGTTATGGGAATACATGATATGGAACGGACATGAACTTACGGATTCAAGATATAAAATGCAAATATTAACTCTTAAAAGTATATTAGCCTTTTTTTAATCAAATGTTGAAATTAAGCCTTCAAATTTATACACATTGAACCCTTTTAGGAGCGTTGGTTAAACCCAAACATTGTAGATTAAGTCGACACGAATTCGTGGGTATTTATCAAACCCGAGCGCTGACGGTCCATTGTGTTGTGTCGTTGAGTTTGCGCGAATTCGGTCGGTCTCTGTCATGCTCTTTTGTCGTTACGGCACCAGAACTAAACCAAAACAAAAAAAGGAAAAAAAACCAAAACAAAATGGTTCCCGATCAAAGGATTGCCTTAAAATACCTTAACTTTTTCAGTTTATTAACGATTTATTTTTTGTGAATTTAATGGACGGTTATGGGAATACATGATATGGAACGGACATGAACATACGGATTCAGGATATAAAATGCAAATATTAACTCTTAAAAGTATATAAACCTTTTTTTTAATCAAATGTTGAAATTAAGACTTCAAATTTATACACATTTAACCCTTTTAGGAGCGTTGGTTAAACCCAAACATTGGAGATTAAGTCGACACGAATTCGTGGGTATTTATCAAACCCGAGCGTTGACGGTCCATTGTGTTGAGTCGTTGAGTTTTCCAGAATTCGGTCAGTTTCTGTCAAGCTCTTAAGTAGTTACGGCACCAGAACTACACCATAACAAAAAAAGGAAAAAAATCAGAACAAAATGGTTCCCGATCAAAGGCTTGCCTTACAATACCGTAACTTTTTCAGTTTATTTACGATTTATTTTTTATGAATTTAAAGGACGGTTCTGGGAATACATGATATGGAACGGACATGAACTTACGGATTCAAGATATAAAATGCAAATATTAACTCTTAAAAGTAAATAAGCCTTTTTTTAATCAAATGTTGAAATTAAGACTTCAAATTTATACACTTTTAACCCTTTTAGGAGCGTTGGTTAAACCCAAACATTGTAGATTAAGTCGACACGAATTCGTGGGTATTTATCAAACCCGAGCGATGACGGTCCATTGTGTTGAGTCGTTGAGTTTGCGCGAATTCGGTCGGTTTCTGTCATGCTCTTTAGTCGTTAATGTACCAGAACTACACCAAAACAAAAAAAGGAAAAAAACCAAAACAAAATGGTTCCCGATCAAAGGCTTGCCTTACAATACCGTAACTTTTTCAGTTTATTTACGATTTATTTTTTGTGAATTTAATGGACGGTTATGGGAATACATGATATGGAACGGACATGAACTTACAGATTCAAGATATAAAATGCAAATATTAACTCTTAAAGGTATATAAGCCTTTTTTTAATCAAATGTTGAAATTAAGACTTCAAATTAATACACATTTAACCCTTTTAGGAGCGTTGGTTAAACCCAAACATTGTAGATTAAGTCGACACGAATTCGTGGGTATTTATCAAACCCGAGCGTTGACGGTCCATTGTGTTGAGTCGTTGAGTTTGCGGGAATTCTGTCGGTTTCTGTCATGCTATTTAGTCGTTACGGTACCAGAACTACACCAGAACAAAAAAAGGAAAAAAAAAAAACAGAACCAAATGGTTCCCGATCAAAGGCTTGCCTTACAATACCGTAACTTTTTCAGTTTATTTACGATTTATTTTTTGTGAATTTAAAGGACGGTTCTGGGAATACATGATTTGGAACGGACATGAACATACGGATTCAAGATATAAAATGCAAATATTAACTCTTAAAAGTGTATAAGCCTTTTTTTTAATCAAATGTTGAAATTGAGACTTCAAATTTATACACTTTTAACCCTTTTAGGAGCGTTGGTTAAACCCAAGCATTGTAGATTAAGTCGACACGAATTCGTGGGTATTTGTCAAACCCGAGCGTTGACGGTCCATTGTGTTGAGTCGTTGAGTTTGCGTGAATTCTGTCGGTTTCTGTCATGATCTTTAGTCGTTACGGTACCAGAACTACACCACAACAAAAAAAAGGAAAAAAAGCAGATCAAAATGGTTCCTGATCAAAGGCTTGCCTTACAATACCGTAACTTTTTCAGTTTATTTACGATTTATTTTTGGTGAATTTAATGGACGGTTATGGGAATACATGATATGGAACGGACATGAACATACGGATTCAAGATATAAAATACAAATATTAACTCTTAAAAGTATATAAGCTTTTTTTTAATCAAATGTTGAAATTAAGACTTCAAATTTATACACATTTAACCCTTTTAGGAGCGTTGGTTAAACCCAAACATTGTAGATTAAGTCGACACGAATTCGTGGGTATTTTTCAAACCCGAGCGTTGACGGTCCATTGTGTTGAGTCGTTGAGTTTTCCAGAATTCTGTCGGTTTCTGTCAAGCTCTTTAGTCGTTACGGCACCAGAACTACACCAAAACAAAAAAAAGGAAAAAAATCAGAACAAAATGGTTCCCGATCAAAGGCTTGCCTTACAATACCGTAACTTTTTCAGTTTATTTACGATTTATTTTTTGTGAATTTAAAGGACGGTTATGGGAATACATGATATGGAACGGACATGAACATACGGATTCAAGATATAAAATGCAAATATTAACTCTTAAAAGTGTATAAGCCTTTTTTTTAATCAAATGTTGAAATTGAGACTTCAAATTTATACACTTTTAACCCTTTTAGGAGCGTTGGTTAAACCCAAACATTGTAGATTAAGTCGACACGAATTCGTGGGTATTTATCAAACCCAAGCGTTGACGGTCCATTGTGTTGAGTCGTTGAGTTTGCGCGAATTCGGTCGGTTTCTGTCATGCTCTTTTGTCGTTACGGTACCAGAACTAAACCAAAACAAAAAAAGGAAAAAAAACCAAAACAAAATGGTTCCCGATCAAAGGATTGCCTTACAATACCTTAACTTTTTCAGTTTATTTACAATTTATTTTTTGTGAATTTAATGGACGGTTATGGGAATACATGATATGGAACGGACATGAACATACGGATTCAGGATATAAAATGCAAATATTAACTCTTAAAAGTATATAAACCTTTTTTTTAATCAAATGTTGAAATTAAGACTTCAAATTTATACACATTTAACCCTTTTAGGAGCGTTGGTTAAACCCAAACATTGTAGATTAAGTCGACACGAATTCGTGGGTATTTATCAAACCCGAGCGTTGACGGTCCATTGTGTTGAGTCGTTGAGTTTGCGCGAATTCGGTCGGTTTCTGTCATGCTCTTTAGTCGTTACGGTACCAGAACTACACCAAAACAAAAAAAGGAAAAAAACCAGAACAAAATGGTTCCCGATCAAAGGCTTGCCTTACAATACCGTAACTTTTTCAGTTTATTTACGATTTATTTTTTGTGAATTTAATGGACGGTTATGGGAATACATGATATGGAACGGACATGAACTTACGGATTCAAGATATAAAATGCAAATATTAACTCTTAAAAGTATATTAGCCTTTTTTTAATCAAATGTTGAAATTAAGCCTTCAAATTAATACACATTTAACCCTTTTAGGAGCGTTGGTTAAACCCAAACATTGTAGATTAAGTCGACACGAATTCGTGGGTATTTATCAAACCCGAGCGTTGACGGTCCATTGTGTTGAGTCGTTGAGTTTGCGTGAATTCTGTCGGTTTCTGTCATGCTCTTTAGTCGTTACGGTACCAGAACTACACCAGAACAAAAAAAGGAAAAAAAAAAACAGAACCAAATGGTTCCCGATCAAAGGCTTGCCTTACAATACCGTAACTTTTTCAGTTTATTTACGATTTATTTTTTGTGAATTTAAAGGACGGTTCTGGGAATACATGATTTGGAACGGACATGAACATACGGATTCAAGATATAAAATGCAAATATTAACTCTTAAAAGTGTATAAGCCTTTTTTTTAATCAAATGTTGAAATTGAGACTTCAAATTTATACACATTTAACCCTTTTAGGAGCGTTGGCTAAACCCAAACATTGTAGATTAAGTCGACCCGAATTCGTGGGTATTTATCAAACCCGAGCGTTGACGGTCCATTGTGTTGAGTCGTTGAGTTTGCGTGAATTCTGTCGGTTTCTGTCATGATCTTTAGTCGTTACGGTACCAGAACTACACCACAACAAAAAAAAGGAAAAAAACAAGATCAAAATGGTTCCTGATCAAAGGCTTGCCTTACAATACCGTAACTTTTTCAGTTTATTTACGATTTATTTTTGGTGAATTTAATGGACGGTTATGGGAATACATGATATGGAACGGACATGAACATACGGATTCAAGATATAAAATACAAATATTAACTCTTAAAAGTATATAAGCTTTTTTTTAATCAAATGTTGAAATTAAGACTTCAAATTTATATACATTTAACCCTTTTAGGAGCGTTGGTTAAACCCAAACATTGTAGATTAAGTCGACACGAATTCGTGGGTATTTTTCAAACCCGAGCGTTGACGGTCCATTGTGTTGAGTCGTTGAGTTTTCCAGAATTCTGTCGGTTTCTGTCAAGCTCTTTAGTCGTTACGGCACCAGAACTACACCAAAACAAAAAAAAGGAAAAAAATCAGAACAAAATGGTTCCCGATCAAAGGATTGCCTTACAATACCGTAACTTTTTCAGTTTATTTACGATTTATTTTTTGTGAATTTAAAGGACGGTTATGGGAATACATGATATGGAACGGACATGAACATACGGATTCAAGATATAAAATGCAAATATTAACTCTTAAAAGTGTATAAGCCTTTTTTTTAATCAAATGTTGAAATTGAGACTTCAAATTTATACACTTTTAACCCTTTTAGGAGCGTTGGTTAAACCCAAACATTGTAGATTAAGTCGACACGAATTCGTGGGTATTTATCAAACCCAAGCGTTGACGGTCCATTGTGTTGAGTCGTTGAGTTTGCGCGAATTCGGTCGGTTTCTGTCATGCTCTTTTGTCGTTACGGTACCAGAACTAAACCAAAACAAAAAAAGGAAAAAAAACCAAAACAAAATGGTTCCCGATCAATGGATTGCCTTACAATACCTTAACTTTTTCAGTTTATTTACAATTTATTTTTTGTGAATTTAATGGACGGTTATGGGAATACATGATATGGAACGGACATGAACATACGGATTCAGGATATAAAATGCAAATATTAACTCTTAAAAGTATATAAACCTTTTTTTTAATCAAATGTTGAAATTAAGACTTCAAATTTATACACATTTAACCCTTTTAGGAGCGTTGGTTAAACCCAAACATTGTAGATTAAGTCGACACGAATTCGTGGGTATTTATCAAACCCGAGCGTTGACGGTCCATTGTGTTGAGTCGTTGAGTTTGCGCGAATTCGGTCGGTTTCTGTCATGCTCTTTAGTCGTTACGGTACCAGAACTACACCAAAACAAAAAAAGGAAAAAAACCAGAACAAAATGGTTCCCGATCAAAGGCTTGCCTTACAATACCGTAACTTTTTCAGTTTATTTACGATTTATTTTTTGTGAATTTAATGGACGGTTATGGGAATACATGATATGGAACGGACATGAACTTACGGATTCAAGATATAAAATGCAAATATTAACTCTTAAAAGTATATTAGCCTTTTTTTAATCAAATGTTGAAATTAAGCCTTCAAATTTATACACATTGAACCCTTTTAGGAGCGTTGGTTAAACCCAAACATTGTAGATTAAGTCGACACGAATTCGTGGGTATTTATCAAACCCGAGCGCTGACGGTCCATTTTGTTGAGTCGTTGAGTTTGCGCGAATTCGGTCGGTTTCTGTCATGCTCTTTTGTCGTTACGGCACCAGAACTAAACCAAAACAAAAAAAGGAAAAAAAACCAAAACAAAATGGTTCCCGATCAAAGGATTGCCTTAAAATACCTTAACTTTTTCAGTTTATTAACGATTTATTTTTTGTGAATTTAATGGACGGTTATGGGAATACATGATATGGAACGGACATGAACATACGGATTCAGGATATAAAATGCAAATATTAACTCTTAAAAGTATATAAACCTTTTTTTTAATCAAATGTTGAAATTAAGACTTCAAATTTATACACATTTAACCCTTTTAGGAGCGTTGGTTAAACCCAAACATTGGAGATTAAGTCGACACGAATTCGTGGGTATTTATCAAACCCGAGCGTTGACGGTCCATTGTGTTGAGTCGTTGAGTTTTCCAGAATTCGGTCAGTTTCTGTCAAGCTCTTAAGTAGTTACGGCACCAGAACTACACCATAACAAAAAAAGGAAAAAAACCAGAAAAAAATGGTTCCCGATCAAAGGCTTGCCTTACAATACCATAACTTTTTCAGTTTATTTACAATTTATTTTTTGTGAATTTAAAGGACGGTTCTGGGAATACATGATATGGAACGGACATGAACATACGGATTCAAGATATAAAATGCAAATATTAACTCTTAAAAGTGTGTAAGCCTTTTTTTAATCAAATGTTGAAATTAAGACTTCAAATTTATACACTTTTAACCCTTTTAGGAGCGTTGGTTAAACCCAAACATTGTAGATTAAGTCGACACGAATTCGTGGGTATTTATCAAACCCGAGCGATGACGGTCCATTGTGTTGAGTCGTTGAGTTTGCGCGAATTCGGTCGGTTTCTGTCATGCTCTTTAGTCGTTAATGTACCAGAACTACACCAAAACAAAAAAAGGAAAAAAACCAAAACAAAATGGTTCCCGATCAAAGGCTTGCCTTACAATACCGTAACTTTTTCAGTTTATTTACGATTTATTTTTTGTGAATTTAATGGACGGTTATGGGAATACATGATATGGAACGGACATGAACTTACAGATTCAAGATATAAAATGCAAATATTAACTCTTAAAGGTATATAAGCCTTTTTTTAATCAAATGTTGAAATTAAGACTTCAAATTAATACACATTTAACCCTTTTAGGAGCGTTGGTTAAACCCAAACATTGTAGATTAAGTCGACACGAATTCGTGGGTATTTATCAAACCCGAGCGTTGACGGTCCATTGTGTTGAGTCGTTGAGTTTGCGTGAATTCTGTCGGTTTCTGTCATGCTCTTTAGTCGTTACGGTACCAGAACTACACCAGAACAAAAAAAGGAAAAAAAAAAAACAGAACCAAATGGTTCCCGATCAAAGCCTTGCCTTACAATACCGTAACTTTTTCAGTTTATTTACGATTAATTTTTTGTGAATTTAAAGGACGGTTCTGGGAATACATGATTTGGAACGGACATGAACATACGGATTCAAGATATAAAATGCAAATATTAACTCTTAAAAGTGTATAAGCCTTTTTTTTAATCAAATGTTGAAATTGAGACTTCAAATTTATACACTTTTAACCCTTTTAGGAGCGTTGGTTAAACCCAAGCATTGTAGATTAAGTCGACACGAATTCGTGGGTATTTATCAAACCCGAGCGTTGACGGTACATTGTGTTGAGTCGTTGAGTTTTCGTGAATTCGGTCGGTTTCTGTCATGCTCTTAAGTCGTTACGGTACCAGAACTACACCAAAAAAAAAAGGAAAAAAACCAAAACAAAATGGTTACCGATCAAAGGCTTGCCTTACAATACCGTAACTTTTTAAGTTTATTTACGATTTTTTTTGTGAATTTAATGGACGGTTATGGGAATACATGATATGGAACGTACATGAACATACGGATTCTAGATATAAAATGCAAATATTAACTCTTAAAAGTATGTTAGCCTTTTTTTTAATCAAATGTTGAAATTAAGCCATCAAATTTATACACATTTAACCCTTTTAGGAGCTTTGGTTAAACCCAAACATTGTAGATTAAGTCGACACGAATTCGTGGGTATTTATCAAACCCGAGCGTTGACGGTCCATTGTGTTGAGTCGTTGAGTTTGGGCGAATTCAGTCGGTTTCTGTCATGCTCTTTTGTCGTTACGGTACCAGAACTAAACCAAAACAAAAAAAGGAAATAAACCGAAACAAAATGGTTCCCGATCAAAGGAATGCCTTACAATACCTTAACTTTTTCAGTTTATTAACGATTTATTTTTTGTGAATTTAATGGACGGTTATGGGAATACATGATATGGAACGGACATGAACATACGGATTCAGGATATAAAATGCAAATATTAACTCTTAAAAGTATATAAACCTTTTTTTTAATCAAATGTTGAAATTAAGACTTCAAATTTATACACATTTAACCCTTTTAGGAGCGTTGGTTAAACCCAAACATTGTAGATTAAGTCGACACGAATTCGTGGGTATTTATCAAACCCGAGCGTTGACGGTCCATTGTGTTGAGTCGTTGAGTTTGCGCGAATTCGGTCGGTTTCTGTCATGCTCTTTTGTCGTTACGGTACCAGAACTAAACCAAAACAAAAAAAGGAAAAAAAACCAAAACAAAATGGTTCCCGATCAAAGGATTGCCTTACAATACCTTAACTTTTTCAGTTTATTTACGATTTATTTTTTGTGAATTTAATGGACGGTTATGGGAATACATGATATGGAACGGACATGAACATACGGATTCAGGATATAAAATGCAAATATTAACTCTTAAAAGTATATAAACCTTTTTTTTAATCAAATGTTGAAATTAAGACTTCAAATTTATACACATTTAACCCTTTTAGGAGCGTTGGTTAAACCCAAACATTGTAGATTAAGTCGACACGAATTCGTGGGTATTTATCAAACCCGAGCGTTGACGGTCCATTGTGTTGAGTCGTTGAGTTTGCGCGAATTCGGTCGGTTTCTGTCATGCTCTTTAGTCGTTACGGTACCAGAACTACACCAAAACAAAAAAAGGAAAAAAACCAGAACAAAATGGTTCCCGATCAAAGGCTTGCCTTACAATACCGTAACTTTTTCAGTTTATTTACGATTTATTTTTTGTGAATTTAATGGACGGTTATGGGAATACATGATATGGAACGGACATGAACTTACAGATTCAAGATATAAAATGCAAATATTAACTCTTAAAAGTATATTAGCCTTTTTTTAATCAAATGTTGAAATTAAGCCTTCAAATTTATACACATTTAACCCTTTAGGAGCGTTGGTTAAACCCAAACATTGTAGATTAAGTCAACACGAATTCGTGGGTATTTATCAAACCCGAGCGCTGACGGTCCATTGTGTTGAGTCGTTGAGTTTCCGCGAATTCGGTCGGTTTCTGTCATGCTCTTTTGTCGTTACGGTACCAGAACTAAACCAAAACAAAAAAAGGAAAAAAAACCAAAACAAAATGGTTCCCGATCAAAGGATTGCCTTACAATACCTTAACTTTCTCAGTTTATTAACGATTTATTTTTTGTGAATTTAATGGACGGTTATGGGAATACATGATATGGAACGGACATGAACATACGGATTCTAGATATAAAATGCAAATATAAACTCTTAAAAGTATGTTAGCCTTTTTTTTAATCAAATGTGGAAATTAAGCCTTCAAATTTATACACATTTAACCCTTTTAGGAGCGTTGGTTAAACCCAAACATTGTAGATTAAATCGACACGAATTCGTGGGTATTTATCAAACCCGAGCGTTGACGGTCCATTGTGTTGAGTCGTTGAGTTTGAGCGAATTCGGTCGGTTTCTGTCATGCTCTTTTGTCGTTACGGTACCAGAACTAAACCAAAACAAAAAAAGGAAAAAAACCAAAACAAAATGGTTCCCGATCAAAGGAATGCCTTACAATACCTTAACTTTTTCAGTTTATTAACGATTTATTTTTTGTGAATTTAATGGACGGTTATGGGAATACATGATATGGAACGGACATGAACATACGGATTCAGGATATAAAATGCAAATATTAACTCTTAAAAGTATATAAACCTTTTTTTTAATCAAATGTTGAAATTAAGACTTCAAATTTATACACATTTAACCCTTTTAGGAGCGTTGGTTAAACCCAAACATTGTAGATTAAGTCGACACGAATTCGTGGGTATTTATCAAACCCGAGCGTTGACGGTCCATTGTGTTGAGTCGTTGAGTTTTCCAGAATTCGGTCAGTTTCTGTCAAGCTCTTAAGTCGTTACGGCACCAGAACTACACCAAAACAAAAAAAAGGAAAAAAATCAGAAAAAAAGGTTCCCGATCAAAGGCTTGCCTTACAATACCGTAACTTTTTCAGTTTATTTACGATTTATTTTTGGTGAATTTAATGGACGGTTATGGGAATACATGATATGGAACGGACATGAACATTCGGATTCAAGATATAAAATACAAATATTAACTCTTAAAAGTATATAAGCCTTTTTTTAATCAAATGTTGAAATTAAGACTTCAAATTTATACACATTTAACCCTTTTAGGAGCGTTGGTTAAACCCAAACATTGTAGATTAAGTCGACACGAATTCGTGGGTATTTATCAAACCCGAGCGTTGACGGTCCATTGTGTTGAGTCGTTGAGTTTTCCAGAATTCGGTCGGTTTCTGTCAAGCTCTTTAGTCATTGCGGCACCAGAACTACTCCAAAACAAAAAAAAGGAAAAAAACCAGAACAAAATGGTTCCCGATCAAAGGCTTGCCTTACAATACCTTAACTTTTTCAGTTTATTTATGATTTATTTTTTTGTGAATTTAATGGACGGTTATGGTTATACATGATATGGAACGGACATGAACATACGGATTCAAGATATAAAATGCAAATATTAACTCTTAAAAGTATATAAGCCTTTTTTTAATCAAATGTTGAAATTAAGACTTCAAATTTATACACATTTAACCCTTTTAGGAGCGTTGGTTAAACCCAAACATTGTAGATTAAGTCGACACGAGTTCGTGGGTATTTATCAAACCCGAGCGTTGACGGTCCATTGTGTTGAGTCGTTGAGTTTGCGCGAATTCGGTCGGTTTCTGTCATGCTCTTTTGTCGTTACGGTACCAGAACTAAACCAAAACAAAAAAAAGGAAAAAAATCAGAACAAAATGGTTCCCGAACAAAGGCTTGCCTTACAATACCGTAACTTTTTCAGTTTATTTACTATTTTTTTTGTGAATTTAATGGACGGTTATGGGAATACATGATATGGAACGGACATGAACATACGGATTCTAGATATAAAATGCAAATATTAACTCTTAAAAGTATGTTAGCCTTTTTTTTAATCAAATGTGGAAATTAAGCCTTCAAATTTATACACATTTAACCCTTTTAGGAGCGTTGGTTAAACCCAAACATTGTAGATTAAGTCGACATGAATTCGTGGGTATTTATCAAACCCGAGAGTTGACGGTCCATTGTGTTGAGTCGTTGAGTTTTCCAGAATTCGGTCGGTTTCTGTCAAGCTCTTTAGTCGTTGCGGCACCAGAACTACTCCAAAACAAAAAAAAGGAAAAAAATCAGAACAAAATGGTTCCCGATCAAAGGCTTGCCTTACAATACCGTAACTTTTTCAGTTTATTTACGATTTATTTTTTGTGAATTTAATGGACGGTTATGGGAATACATGATATGGAACGGACATGAACTTACGGATTCAAGATATAAAATGCAAATATTAACTCTTAAATGTATATAAGCCTTTTTTTAATCAAATGTTGAAATTAAGACTTCAAATTAATACACATTTAACCCTTTTAGGAGCGTTGGTTAAACCCAAACATTGTAGATTAAGTCGACACGAATTCTTGGGTATTTATCAAACCCGAGCGTTGACGGTCCATTGTGTTGAGTCGTTGAGTTTGCGGGAATTCTGTCGGTTTCTGTCATGCTATTTAGTCGTTACGGTACCAGAACTACACCAGAACAAAAAAAGGAAAAAAAAAAAACAGAACAAATGGTTCCCGATCAAAGGCTTGCCTTACAATACCGTAACTTTTTCAGTTTATTTACGATTTATTTTTTGTGAATTTAAAGGACGGTTCTGGGAATACATGATTTGGAACGGACATGAACATACGGATTCAAGATATAAAATGCAAATATTAACTCTTAAAAGTGTATAAGCCTTTTTTTTAATCAAATGTTGAAATTGAGACTTCAAATTTATGCACTTTTAACCCTTTTAGGAGCGTTGGTTAAACCCAAGCATTGTAGATTAAGTCGACACGAATTCGTGGGTATTTATCAAACCCGAGCGTTGACGGTACATTGTGTTGAGTCGTTGAGTTTTCGCGAATTCGGTCGGTTTCTGTCATGCTCTTAAGTCGTTACGGTACCAGAACTACACCAAAAAAAAAAAAGGAAAAAAACCAAAACAAAATGGTTACCGATCAAAGGCTTGCCTTACAATACCGTAACTTTTTCAGTTTATTTACGATTTTTTTTGTGAATTTAATGGACGGTTATGGGAATACATGATATGGAACGGACATGAACATACGGATTCTAGATATAAAATGCAAATATAAACTCTTAAAAGTATGTTAGCCTTTTTTTTAATCAAATGTGGAAATTAAGCCTTCAAATTTATACACATTTAACCCTTTTAGGAGCGTTGGTTAAACCCAAACATTGTAGATTAAATCGACACGAATTCGTGGGTATTTATCAAACCCGAGCGTTGACGGTCCATTGTGTTGAGTCGTTGAGTTTGAGCGAATTCGGTCGGTTTCTGTCATGCTCTTTTGTCGTTACGGTACCAGAACTAAACCAAAACAAAAAAAGGAAAAAAAACAAAACAAAATGGTTCCCGATCAAAGGAATGCCTTACAATACCTTAACTTTTTCAGTTTATTAACGATTTATTTTTTGTGAATTTAATGGACGGTTATGGGAATACATGATATGGAACGGACATGAACATACGGATTCAGGATATAAAATGCAAATATTAACTCTTAAAAGTATATAAACCTTTTTTTTAATCAAATGTTGAAATTAAGACTTCAAATTTATACACATTTAACCCTTTTAGGAGCGTTGGTTAAACCCAAACATTGTAGATTAAGTCGACACGAATTCGTGGGTATTTATCAAACCCGAGCGTTGACGGTCCATTGTGTTGAGTCGTTGAGTTTTCCAGAATTCGGTCAGTTTCTGTCAAGCTCTTAAGTCGTTACGGCACCAGAACTACACCAAAACAAAAAAAAGGAAAAAAATCAGAAAAAAAGGTTCCCGATCAAAGGCTTGCCTTACAATACCGTAACTTTTTCAGTTTATTTACGATTTATTTTTGGTGAATTTAATGGACGGTTATGGGAATACATGATATGGAACGGACATGAACATTCGGATTCAAGATATAAAATACAAATATTAACTCTTAAAAGTATATAAGCCTTTTTTTAATCAAATGTTGAAATTAAGACTTCAAATTTATACACATTTAACCCTTTTAGGAGCGTTGGTTAAACCCAAACATTGTAGATTAAGTCGACACGAATTCGTGGGTATTTATCAAACCCGAGCGTTGACGGTCCATTGTGTTGAGTCGTTGAGTTTTCCAGAATTCGGTCGGTTTCTGTCAAGCTCTTTAGTCATTGCGGCACCAGAACTACTCCAAAACAAAAAAAAGGAAAAAAACCAGAACAAAATGGTTCCCGATCAAAGGCTTGCCTTACAATACCTTAACTTTTTCAGTTTATTTATGATTTATTTTTTTGTGAATTTAATGGACGGTTATGGTTATACATGATATGGAACGGACATGAACATACGGATTCAAGATATAAAATGCAAATATTAACTCTTAAAAGTATATAAGCCTTTTTTTAATCAAATGTTGAAATTAAGACTTCAAATTTATACACATTTAACCCTTTTAGGAGCGTTGGTTAAACCCAAACATTGTAGATTAAGTCGACACGAATTCGTGGGTATTTATCAAACCCGAGCGTTGACGGTCCATTGTGTTGAGTCGTTGAGTTTGCGCGAATTCGGTCGGTTTCTGTCATGCTCTTTTGTCGTTACGGTACCAGAACTAAACCAAAACAAAAAAAAGGAAAAAAATCAGAACAAAATGGTTCCCGAACAAAGGCTTGCCTTACAATACCGTAACTTTTTCAGTTTATTTACGATTTATTTTTTATGAATTTAAAGGACGGTTCTCGGAATACATGATATGGAACGGACATGAAAATACGGATTCAAGATATAAAATGCAAATATTAACTCTTAAAAGTTTATAAGCCTTTTTTTTAATCAAATGTTGAAATTGAGACTTCAAATTTATACACTTTTAACCCTTTTAGGAGCGTTGGTTAAACCCAAACATTGTAGATTAAGTCGACACGAATTCGTGGGTATTTATCAAACCCGAGCGTTGACGGTACATTGTGTTGAGTCGTTGAGTTTTCGCGAATTCGGTCGGTTTCTGTCATGCTCTTAAGTCGTTACGGTACCAGAACTAAACCAAAAAAAAAAGGAAAAAAACCAAAACAAAATGGTTACCGATCAAAGGCTTGCCTTACAATACCGTAACTTTTTCAGTTTATTTACGATTTTTTTTGTGAATTTAATGGACGGTTATGGGAATAAATGATATGGAACGGACATGAACATACGGATTCTAGATATAAAATGCAAATATTAACTCTTAAAAGTATATAAGCCTTTTTTTAATCAAATGTTGAAATTAAGACTTTAAATTTATACACATTTAACCCTTTTAGGAGCGTTGGTTAAACCCAAACATTGTAGATTAAGTCGACACGAATTCGTGGGTATTTATCAAACCCGAGCGTTGACGGTACATTGTGTTGAGTCGTTGAGTTTTCGCGAATTCGGTCGGTTTCTGTCATGCTCTTAAGTCGTTACGGTACCAGAACTACACCAAAAAAAAAAGGAAAAAAACCAAAACAAAATGGTTACCGATCAAAGGCTTGCCTTACAATACCGTAACTTTTTCAGTTTATTTACGATTTTTTTTGTGAATTTAATGGACGGTTATGGGAATAAATGATATGGAACGGACATGAACATACGGATTCTAGATATAAAATGCAAATATTAACTCTTAAAAGTATATAAGCCTTTTTTTAATCAAATGTTGAAATTAAGACTTTAAATTTATACACATTTAACCCTTTTAGGAGCGTTGGTTAAACCCAAACATTGTAGATTAAGTCGACACGAATTCGTGGGTATTTATCAAACCCGAGCGTTGACGGTCCATTGTGTTGAGTCGTTGAGTTTTCCAGAATTCGGTCGGTTTCTGTCAAGCTCTTTAGTCGTTGCGGCACCAGAACTACTCCAAAACAAAAAAAAGGAAAAAAACCAGAACAAAATGGTTCCCGATCAAAGGCTTGCCTTACAATACCTTAACTTTTTCAGTTTATTTATGATTTATTTTTTTGTGAATTTAATGGACGGTTATGGTTATACATGATATGGAACGGACATGAACATACGGATTCAAGATATAAAATGCAAATATTAACTCTTAAAAGTATATAAGCCTTTTTTTAATCAAATGTTGAAATTAAGACTTCAAATTTATACACATTTAACCCTTTTAGGAGCGTTGGTTAAACCCAAACATTGTAGATTAAGTCGACACGAATTCGTGGGTATTTATCAAACCCGAGCGTTGACGGTCCATTGTGTTGAGTCGTTGAGTTTGCGCGAATTCGGTCGGTTTCTGTCATGCTCTTTTGTCGTTACGGTACCAGAACTAAACCAAAACAAAAAAAAGGAAAAAAATCAGAACAAAATGGTTCCCGAACAAAGGCTTGCCTTACAATACCGTAACTTTTTCAGTTTATTTACGATTTATTTTTTATGAATTTAAAGGACGGATCTGGGAATACATGATATGGAACGGACATGAAAATACGGATTCAAGATATAAAATGCAAATATTAACTCTTAAAAGTTTATAAGCCTTTTTTTTAATCAAATGTTGAAATTGAGACTTCAAATTTATACACTTTTAACCCTTTTAGGAGCGTTGGTTAAACCCAAACATTGTAGATTAAGTCGACACGAATTCGTGGGTATTTATCAAACCCGAGCGTTGACGGTACATTGTGTTGAGTCGTTGAGTTTTCGCGAATTCGGTCGGTTTCTGTCATGCTCTTAAGTCGTTACGGTACCAGAACTACACCAAAAAAAAAAGGAAAAAAACCAAAACAAAATGGTTACCGATCAAAGGCTTGCCTTACAATACCGTAACTTTTTCAGTTTATTTACGATTTTTTTTGTGAATTTAATGGACGGTTATGGGAATAAATGATATGGAACGGACATGAACATACGGATTCTAGATATAAAATGCAAATATTAACTCTTAAAAGTATATAAGCCTTTTTTTAATCAAATGTTGAAATTAAGACTTCAAATTTATACACATTTAACCCTTTTAGGAGCGTTGGTTAAACCCAAACATTGTAGATTAAGTCGACACGAATTCGTGGGTATTTATCAAACCCGAGCGTTGACGGTCCATTGTGTTGAGTCGTTGAGTTTTCCAGAATTCGGTCGGTTTCTGTCAAGCTCTTTAGTCGTTGCGGCACCAGAACTACTCCAAAACAAAAAAAAGGAAAAAAATCAGAACAAAATGGTTCCCGATCAAAGGCTTGCCTTACAATACCTTAACTTTTTCAGTTTATTTATGATTTATTTTTTTGTGAATTTAATGGACGGTTATGGTTATACATGATATGGAACGGACATGAACATACGGATTCAAGATATAAAATGCAAATATTAACTCTTAAAAGTATATAAGCCTTTTTTTAATCAAATGTTGAAATTAAGACTTCAAATTTATACACATTTAACCCTTTTAGGAGCGTTGGTTAAACCCAAACATTGTAGATTAAGTCGACACGAATTCGTGGGTATTTATCAAACCCGAGCGTTGACGGTCCATTGTGTTGAGTCGTTGAGTTTGCGCGAATTCGGTCGGTTTCTGTCATGCTCTTTTGTCGTTACGGTACCAGAACTAAACCAAAACAAAAAAAAGGAAAAAAATCAGAACAAAATGGTTCCCGAACAAAGGCTTGCCTTACAATACCGTAACTTTTTCAGTTTATTTACGATTTATTTTTTGTGAATTTAAAGGACGGTTCTGGGAATACATGATATGGAACGGACATGAACATACGGATTCAAGATATAAAATGCAAATATTAACTCTTAAAAGTTTATAAGCCTTTTTTTTAATCAAATGTTGAAATTGAGACTTCAAATTTATACACTTTTAACCCTTTTAGGAGCGTTGGTTAAACCCAAACATTGTAGATTAAGTCGACACGAATTCGTGGGTATTTATCAAACCCGAGCGTTGACGGTACATTGTGTTGAGTCGTTGAGTTTTCGCGAATTCGGTCGGTTTCTGTCATGCTCTTAAGTCGTTACGGTACCAGAACTACACCAAAAAAAAAAAGGAAAAAAACCAAAACAAAATTGTTACCGATCAAAGGCTTGCCTTACAATACCGTAACTTTTTCAGTTTATTTACTATTTTTTTTGTGAATTTAATGGACGGTTATGGGAATACATGATATGTAACGGACATGAACATACGGATTCTAGATATAAAATGCAAATATTAACTCTTAAAAGTATGTTAGCCTTTTTTTTAATCAAATGTGGAAATTAAGCCTTCAAATTTATACACATTTAACCCTTTTAGGAGCGTTGGTTAAACCCAAACATTGTAGATTAAGTCGACACGAATTCGTGGGTATTTATCAAACCCGAGAGTTGACGGTCCATTGTGTTGAGTCGTTGAGTTTTCCAGAATTCGGTCGGTTTCTGTCAAGCTCTTTAGTCGTTGCGGCACCAGAACTACTCCAAAACAAAAAAAAGGAAAAAAATCATAACAAAATGGTTCCCGATCAAAGGCTTGCCTTACAATACCTTAACTTTTTCAGTTTATTTATGATTTATTTTTTTGTGAATTTAATGGACGGTTATGGTTATACATGATATGGAACGGACATGAACATACGGATTCAAGATATAAAATGCAAATATTAACTCTTAAAAGTATATAAGCCTTTTTTTAATCAAATGTTGAAATTAAGACTTCAAATTTATACACTTTTAACCCTTTTAGGAGCGTTGGTTAAACCCAAACATTGTATATTAAGTCGACACGAATTCGTGGGTATTTATCAAACCCGAGCGTTGACGGTCCATTGTGTTGAGTCGTTGAGTTTGCGCGAATTCGGTCGGTTTCTGTCATGCTCTTTAGTCGTTACGGTACCAGAACTACACCAAAACAAAAAAAGGAAAAAAACCAAAACAAAATGGTTCCCGATCAAAGGCTTGCCTTACAATACCGTAACTTTTTCAGTTTATTTACGGTTTATTTTTTGTGAATTTAATGGACGGTTATGGGAATACATGATATGGAACGGACATGAACTTACGGATTCAAGATATAAAATGCAAATATTAACTCTTAAAAGTATATAAGCCTTTTTTTAATCAAATGTTGAAATTAAGACTTCAAATTAATACACATTTAACCCTTTTAGGAGCGTTGGTTAAACCCAAACATTGTAGATTAAGTCGACACGAATTCTTGGGTATTTATCAAACCCGAGCGTAGACGGTCCATTGTGTTGAGTCGTTGAGTTTGCGTGAATTCTGTCGGTTTCTGTCATGCTATTTAGTCGTTACGGTACCAGAACTACACCAGAACAAAAAAAGGAAAAAAAAAAAAACAGAACAAAATGGTTCCCGATCAAAGGCTTGCCTTACAATACCGTAACTTTTTCAGTTTATTTATGATTTATTTTTTGTGAATTTAAAGGACGGTTCTCGGAATACATGATTTGGAACGGGCATGAACATACGGATTCAAGATATAAAATGCAAATATTAACTCTTAAAAGTGTATAAGCCTTTTTTTTAATCAAATGTTGAAATTGAGACTTCAAATTTATACACTTTTAACCCTTTTAGGAGCGTTGGTTAAACCCAAGCATTGTAGATTAAGTCGAGACGAATTCGTGGGTATTTATCAAACCCGAGCGTTGACGGTACATTGTGTTGAGTCGTTGAGTTTTCGCGAATTCGGTCGGTTTCTGTCATGCTCTTAAGTCGTTACGGTACCAGAACTACACCAAAAAAAAAAAGGAAAAAAACCAAAACAAAATGGTTACCGATCAAAGGCTTGCCTTACAATACCGTAACTTTTTCAGTTTATTTACAATTTTTTTTGTGAATTTAATGGACGGTTATGGGAATACATGATATGGAACGGACATGAACATACGGATTCTAGATATAAAATGCAAATATTAACTCTTAAAAGTATGTTAGCCTTTTTTTTAATCAAATGTGGAAATTAAGCCTTCAAATTTATACACATTTAACCCTTTTAGGAGCGTTGGTTAAACCCAAACATTGTAGATTAAGTCGACACGAATTCGTGGGTATTTATCAAACCCGAGCGTTGACGGTCCATTGTGTTGAGTCGTTGAGTTTGGGCGAATTCGGTCGGTTTCTGTCATGCTCTTTTGTCGTTACGGTACCAGAACTAAACCAAAACAAAAAAAGGAAAAAAACCAAAACAAAATGGTTCCCGATCAAAGGAATGCCTTACAATACCTTAACTTTTTCAGTTTATTAACGATTTATTTTTTGTGAATTTAATGGACGGTTATGGGAATACATGATATGGAACGGACATGAACATACGGATTCAGAATATAAAATGCAAATATTAACTCTTAAAAGTATATAAACCTTTTTTTTAATCAAATGTTGAAATTAAGACTTCAAATTTATACACATTTAACCCTTTTAGGAGCGTTGGTTAAACCCAAACATTGTAGATTAAGTCGACACGAATTCGTGGGTATTTATCAAACCCGAGCGTTGACAGTCCATTGTGTTGAGTCGTTGAGTTTTCCAGAATTCGGTCAGTTTCTGTCAAGCTCTTAAGTCGTTACGGCACCAGAACTACACCAAAACAAAAAAAAGGAAAAAAATCAGAAAAAAAGGTTCCCGATCAAAGGCTTGCCTTACAATACCGTAACTTTTTCAGTTTATTTACGATTTATTTTTGGTGAATTTAATGGACGGTTATGGGAATACATGATATGGAACGGACATGAACATACGGATTCAAGATATAAAATACAAATATTAACTCTTAAAAGTATATAAGCCTTTTTTTAATCAAATGTTGAAATTAAGACTTCAAATTTATACACATTTAACCCTTTTAGGAGCGTTGGTTAAACCCAAACATTGTAGATTAAGTCGACACGAATTCGTGGGTATTTATCAAACCCGAGCGTTGACGGTCCATTGTGTTGAGTCGTTGAGTTTTCCAGAATTCGGTCGGTTTCTGTCAAGCTCTTTAGTCGTTGCGGCACCAGAACTACTCCAAAACAAAAAAAAGGAAAAAAATCAGAACAAAATGGTTCCCGATCAAAGGATTGCCTTACAATACCTTAACTTTTTCAGTTTATTTATGATTTATTTTTTTGTGAATTTAATGGACGGTTATGGTTATACATGATATGGAACAGACATGAACATACGGATTCAAGATATAAAATGCAAATATTAACTCTTAAAAGTATATAAGCCTTTTTTTAATCAAATGTTGAAATTAAGACTTCAAATTTATACTCTTTTAACCCTTTTAGGAGCTTTGGTTAAACCCAAACATTGTAGATTAAGTCGACACGAATTCGTGGGTATTTATCAAACCCGAGAGTTGACGGTCCATTGTGTCGAGTCGTTGAGTTTGCGCGAATTCGGTCGGTTTCTGTCATGCTCTATTGTCGTTAGGGTACCAGAACTAAACCAAAACAAAAAAAAGGAAAAAAATCAGAACAAAATGGTTCCCGATCAAAGGCTTGCCTTACAATACCGTAACTTTTTCAGTTTATTTACGATTTATTTTTTGTGAATTTAAAGGACGGTTCTGGGAATACATGATATGGAACGGACATGAACATACGGATTCAAGATATAAAATGCAAATATTAACTCTTAAAAGTGTATAAGCCTTTTTTTTAATCAAATGTTGAAATTGAGACTTCAAATTTATACACTTTTAACCCTTTTAGGAGCGTTGGTTAAACCCAAACATTGTATATTAAGTCGACACGAATTCGTGGGTATTTATCAAACCCGAGCGTTGACGGTCCATTGTGTTGAGTCGTTGAGTTTGCGCGAATTCGGTCGGTTTCTGTCATGCTCTTTAGTCGTTACGGTACCAGAACTACACCAAAACAAAAAAAGGAAAAAAACCAAAACAAAATGGTTCCCGATCAAAGGAATGCCTTACAATACCTTAACTTTTTCAGTTTATTAACGATTTATTTTTTGTGAATTTAATGGACGGTTATGGGAATACATGATATGGAACGGACATGAACATACGGATTCAGAATATAAAATGCAAATATTAACTCTTAAAAGTATATAAACCTTTTTTTTAATCAAATGTTGAAATTAAGACTTCAAATTTATACACATTTAACCCTTTTAGGAGCGTTGGTTAAACCCAAACATTGTAGATTAAGTCGACACGAATTCGTGGGTATTTATCAAACCCGAGCGTTGACAGTCCATTGTGTTGAGTCGTTGAGTTTTCCAGAATTCGGTCAGTTTCTGTCAAGCTCTTAAGTCGTTACGGCACCAGAACTACACCAAAACAAAAAAAAGGAAAAAAATCAGAAAAAAAGGTTCCCGATCAAAGGCTTGCCTTACAATACCGTAACTTTTTCAGTTTATTTACGATTTATTTTTGGTGAATTTAATGGACGGTTATGGGAATACATGATATGGAACGGACATGAACATACGGATTCAAGATATAAAATACAAATATTAACTCTTAAAAGTATATAAGCCTTTTTTTAATCAAATGTTGAAATTAAGACTTCAAATTTATACACATTTAACCCTTTTAGGAGCGTTGGTTAAACCCAAACATTGTAGATTAAGTCGACACGAATTCGTGGGTATTTATCAAACCCGAGCGTTGACGGTCCATTGTGTTGAGTCGTTGAGTTTTCCAGAATTCGGTCGGTTTCTGTCAAGCTCTTTAGTCGTTGCGGCACCAGAACTACTCCAAAACAAAAAAAAGGAAAAAAATCAGAACAAAATGGTTCCCGATCAAAGGATTGCCTTACAATACCTTAACTTTTTCAGTTTATTTATGATTTATTTTTTTGTGAATTTAATGGACGGTTATGGTTATACATGATATGGAACAGACATGAACATACGGATTCAAGATATAAAATGCAAATATTAACTCTTAAAAGTATATAAGCCTTTTTTTAATCAAATGTTGAAATTAAGACTTCAAATTTATACTCTTTTAACCCTTTTAGGAGCTTTGGTTAAACCCAAACATTGTAGATTAAGTCGACACGAATTCGTGGGTATTTATCAAACCCGAGAGTTGACGGTCCATTGTGTCGAGTCGTTGAGTTTGCGCGAATTCGGTCGGTTTCTGTCATGCTCTATTGTCGTTAGGGTACCAGAACTAAACCAAAACAAAAAAAAGGAAAAAAATCAGAACAAAATGGTTCCCGATCAAAGGCTTGCCTTACAATACCGTAACTTTTTCAGTTTATTTACGATTTATTTTTTGTGAATTTAAAGGACGGTTCTGGGAATACATGATATGGAACGGACATGAACATACGGATTCAAGATATAAAATGCAAATATTAACTCTTAAAAGTGTATAAGCCTTTTTTTTAATCAAATGTTGAAATTGAGACTTCAAATTTATACACTTTTAACCCTTTTAGGAGCGTTGGTTAAACCCAAACATTGTATATTAAGTCGACACGAATTCGTGGGTATTTATCAAACCCGAGCGTTGACGGTCCATTGTGTTGAGTCGTTGAGTTTGCGCGAATTCGGTCGGTTTCTGTCATGCTCTTTAGTCGTTACGGTACCAGAACTACACCAAAACAAAAAAAGGAAAAAAACCAAAACAAAATGGTTCCCGATCAAAGGAATGCCTTACAATACCTTAACTTTTTCAGTTTATTAACGATTTATTTTTTGTGAATTTAATGGACGGTTATGGGAATACATGATATGGAACGGACATGAACATACGGATTCAGAATATAAAATGCAAATATTAACTCTTAAAAGTATATAAACCTTTTTTTTAATCAAATGTTGAAATTAAGACTTCAAATTTATACACATTTAACCCTTTTAGGAGCGTTGGTTAAACCCAAATATTGTAGATTAAGTCGACACGAATTCGTGGGTATTTATCAAACCCGAGCGTTGACAGTCCATTGTGTTGAGTCGTTGAGTTTTCCAGAATTCGGTCAGTTTCTGTCAAGCTCTTAAGTCGTTACGGCACCAGAACTACACCAAAACAAAAAAAAGGAAAAAAATCAGAAAAAAAGGTTCCCGATCAAAGGCTTGCCTTACAATACCGTAACTTTTTCAGTTTATTTACGATTTATTTTTGGTGAATTTAATGGACGGTTATGGGAATACATGATATGGAACGGACATGAACATACGGATTCAAGATATAAAATACAAATATTAACTCTTAAAAGTATATAAGCCTTTTTTTAATCAAATGTTGAAATTAAGACTTCAAATTTATACACATTTAACCCTTTTAGGAGCGTTGGTTAAACCCAAACATTGTAGATTAAGTCGACACGAATTCGTGGGTATTTATCAAACCCGAGCGTTGACGGTCGATTGTGTTGAGTCGTTGAGTTTTCCAGAATTCGGTCGGTTTCTGTCAAGCTCTTTAGTCGTTGCGGCACCAGAACTACTCCAAAACAAAAAAAAGAAAAAAATCAGAACAAAATGGTTCCCGATCAAAGGATTGCCTTACAATACCTTAACTTTTTCAGTTTATTTATGATTTATTTTTTTGTGAATTTAATGGACGGTTATGGTTATACATGATATGGAACGGACATGAACATACGGATTCAAGATATAAAATGCAAATATTAACTCTTAAAAGTATATAAGCCTTTTTTTAATCAAATGTTGAAATTAAGACTTCAAATTTATACTCTTTTAACCCTTTTAGGAGCTTTGGTTAAACCCAAACATTGTAGATTAAGTCGACACGAATTCGTGGGTATTTATCAAACCCGAGAGTTGACGGTCCATTGTGTCGAGTCGTTGAGTTTGCGCGAATTCGGTCGGTTTCTGTCATGCTCTATTGTCGTTAGGGTACCAGAACTAAACCAAAACAAAAAAAAGGAAAAAAATCAGAACAAAATGGTTCCCGATCAAAGGCTTGCCTTACAATACCGTAACTTTTTCAGTTTATTTACGATTTATTTTTTGTGAATTTAAAGGACGGTTCTGGGAATACATGATATGGAACGGACATGAACATACGGATTCAAGATATAAAATGCAAATATTAACTCTTAAAAGTATATAAGCCTTTTTTTAATCAAATGTTGAAATTAAGACTTCAAATTTATACACTTTTAACCCTTTTAGGAGCGTTGGTTAAACCCAAACATTGTATATTAAGTCGACACGAATTCGTGGGTATTTATCAAACCCGAGCGTTGACGGTCCATTGTGTTGAGTCGTTGAGTTTGCGCGAATTCGGTCGGTTTCTGTCATGCTCTTTAGTCGTTACGGTACCAGAACTACACCAAAACAAAAAAAGGAAAAAAACCAAAACAAAATGGTTCCCGATCAAAGGCTTGCCTTACAATACCGTAACTTTTTCAGTTTATTTACGGTTTATTTTTTGTGAATTTAATGGACGGTTATGGGAATACATGATATGGAACGGACATGAACTTACGGATTCAAGATATAAAATGCAAATATTAACTCTTAAAAGTATATAAGCCTTTTTTTAATCAAATGTTGAAATTAAGACTTCAAATTAATACACATTTAACCCTTTTAGGAGCGTTGGTTAAACCCAAACATTGTAGATTAAGTCGACACGAATTCTTGGGTATTTATCAAACCCGAGCGTTGACGGTCCATTGTGTTGAGTCGTTGAGTTTGCGTGAATTCTGTCGGTTTCTGTCATGCTATTTAGTCGTTACGGTACCAGAACTACACCAGAACAAAAAAAGGAAAAAAAAAAAACAGAACAAAATGGTTCCCGATCAAAGGCTTGCCTTACAATACCGTAACTTTTTCAGTTTATTTATGATTTATTTTTTGTGAATTTAAAGGACGGTTCTCGGAATACATGATTTGGAACGGGCATGAACATACGGATTCAAGATATAAAATGCAAATATTAACTCTTAAAAGTGTATAAGCCTTTTTTTTAATCAAATGTTGAAATTGAGACTTCAAATTTATACACTTTTAACCCTTTTAGGAGCGTTGGTTAAACCCAAGCATTGTAGATTAAGTCGAGACGAATTCGTGGGTATTTATCAAACCCGAGCGTTGACGGTACATTGTGTTGAGTCGTTGAGTTTTCGCGAATTCGGTCGGTTTCTGTCATGCTCTTAAGTCGTTACGGTACCAGAACTACACCAAAAAAAAAAAGGAAAAAAACCAAAACAAAATGGTTACCGATCAAAGGCTTGCCTTACAATACCGTAACTTTTTCAGTTTATTTACGATTTTTTTTGTGAATTTAATGGACGGTTATGGGAATACATGATATGGAACGGACATGAACATACGGATTCTAGATATAAAATGCAAATATTAACTCTTAAAAGTATGTTAGCCTTTTTTTTAATCAAATGTGGAAATTAAGCCTTCAAATTTATACACATTTAACCCTTTTAGGAGCGTTGGTTAAACCCAAACATTGTAGATTAAGTCGACACGAATTCGTGGGTATTTATCAAACCCGAGCGTTGACGGTCCATTGTGTTGAGTCGTTGAGTTTGGGCGAATTCGGTCGGTTTCTGTCATGCTCTTTTGTCGTTACGGTACCAGAACTAAACCAAAACAAAAAAAGGAAAAAAACCAAAACAAAATGGTTCCCGATCAAAGGAATGCCTTACAATACCTTAACTTTTTCAGTTTATTAATCATTTATTTTTTGTGAATTTAATGGACGGTTATGGGAATACATGATATGGAACGGACATGAACATACGGATTCAGAATATAAAATGCAAATATTAACTCTTAAAAGTATATAAACCTTTTTTTTAATCAAATGTTGAAATTAAGACTTCAAATTTATACACATTTAACCCTTTTAGGAGCGTTGGTTAAACCCAAACATTGTAGATTAAGTCGACACGAATTCGTGGGTATTTATCAAACCCAAGCGTTGACAGTCCATTGTGTTGAGTCGTTGAGTTTTCCAGAATTCGGTCAGTTTCTGTCAAGCTCTTAAGTCGTTACGGCACCAGAACTACACCAAAACAAAAAAAAAGGAAAAAAATCAGAAAAAAAGGTTCCCGATCAAAGGCTTGCCTTACAATACCGTAACTTTTTCAGTTTATTTACGATTTATTTTTGGTGAATTTTATGGACGGTTATGGGAATACATGATATGGAACGGACATGAACATACGGATTCAAGATATAAAATACAAATATTAACTCTTAAAAGTATATAAGCCTTTTTTTAATCAAATGTTGAAATTAAGACTTCAAATTTATACACATTTAACCCTTTTAGGAGCGTTGGTTAAACCCAAACATTGTAGATTAAGTCGACACGAATTCGTGGGTATTTATCAAACCCGAGCGTTGACGGTCCATTGTGTTGAGTCGTTGAGTTTTCCAGAATTCGGTCGGTTTCTGTCAAGCTCTTTAGTCGTTGCGGCACCAGAACTACTCCAAAACAAAAAAAAGGAAAAAAATCAGAACAAAATGGTTCCCGATCAAAGGATTGCCTTACAATACCTTAACTTTTTCAGTTTATTTATGATTTATTTTTTTGTGAATTTAATGGACGGTTATGGTTATACATGATATGGAACGGACATGAACATACGGATTCAAGATATAAAATGCAAATATTAACTCTTAAAAGTATATAAGCCTTTTTTTAATCAAATGTTGAAATTAAGACTTCAAATTTATACTCTTTTAACCCTTTTAGGAGCTTTGGTTAAACCCAAACATTGTAGATTAAGTCGACACGAATTCGTGGGTATTTATCAAACCCGAGAGTTGACGGTCCATTGTGTCGAGTCGTTGAGTTTGCGCGAATTCGGTCGGTTTCTGTCATGCTCTATTGTCGTTAGGGTACCAGAACTAAACCAAAACAAAAAAAAGGAAAAAAATCAGAACAAAATGGTTCCCGATCAAAGGCTTGCCTTACAATACCGTAACTTTTTCAGTTTATTTACGATTTATTTTTTGTGAATTTAAAGGACGGTTCTGGGAATACATGATATGGAACGGACATGAACATACGGATTCAAGATATAAAATGCAAATATTAACTCTTAAAAGTGTATAAGCCTTTTTTTTAATCAAATGTTGAAATTGAGACTTCAAATTTATACACTTTTAACCCTTTTAGGAGCGTTGGTTAAACCCAAACATTGTAGATTAAGTCGACACGAATTCGTGGGTATTTATCAAACCCGAGCGTTGACGGTCCATTGTGTTGAGTCGTTGAGTTTGCGCGAATTCGGTCGGTTTATGTCATGCTCTTTTGTCGTTACGGTACCAGAACTAAACCAAAACAAAAAAAGGAAAAAAAACCAAAACAAAATGGTTCCCGATCAAAGGATTGCCTTACAATACCTTAACTTTTTCAGTTTATTTACGATTTATTTTTTGTGAATTTAATGGACGGTTATGGGAATACATGATATGGAACGGACATGAACATACGGATTCAAGATATAAAATGCAAATATTAACTCTTAAAAGTGTATAAGCCTTTTTTTTAATCAAATGTTGAAATTGAGACTTCAAATTTTTACACTTTTAACCCTTTTAGGAGCGTTGGTTAAACCCAAACATTGTAGATTAAGTCGACACGAATTCGTGGGTATTTATCAAACCCGAGCGTTGACGGTCCATTGTGTTGAGTCGTTGAGTTTGCGCGAATTCGGTCTGTTTCTGTCATGCTCTTTTGTCGTTACGGTACCAGAACTAAACCAAAACAAAAAAAGGAAAAAAAACCAAAACAAAATGGTTCCCGATCAAAGGATTGCCTTACAATACCTTAACTTTTTCAGTTTATTTACGATTTATTTTTTGTGAATTTAATGGACGGTTATGGGAATACATGATATGGAACGGACATGAACATACGGATTCAAGATATAAAATGCAAATATTAACTCTTAAAAGTGTATAAGCCTTTTTTTTAATCAAATGTTGAAATTGAGACTTCAAATTTATACACTTTTAACCCTTTTAGGAGCGTTGGTTAAACCCAAACATTGTAGATTAAGTCGACACGAATTCGTGGGTATTTATCAAACCCGAGCGTTGACGGTCCATTGTGTTGAGTCGTTGAGTTTGCGCGAATTCGGTCGGTTTGTGTCATGCTCTTTTGTCGTTACGGTACCAGAACTAAACCAAACAAAAAAAGGAAAAAAAACCAAAACAAAATGGTTCCCGATCAAAGGATTGCCTTACAATACCTTAACTTTTTCAGTTTATTTACGATTTATTTTTTGTGAATTTAATGGACGGTTATGGGAATACATGATATGGAACGGACATGAACTTACGGATTCAAGATATAAAATGCAAATATTAACTCTTAATAGTATATAAGCCTTTTTTTAATCAAATGTTGAAATTAAGACTTCAAATTTATACACACTTAACCCTTTTAGGAGCGTTGGTTAAATCCAAACATTGTAGATTAAGTCGACACGAATTCGTGGGTATTTATCAAACCCGAGCGTTGACGGTCAATTGTGTTGAGTCGTTGAGTTTGCGCGAATTCGGTCTGTTTCTGTCATGCTCTTTTGTCGTTACGGTACCAGAACTAAACCAAAACAAAAAAAGGAAAAAAAACCAAAACAAAATGGTTCCCGATCAAAGGATTGCCTTACAATACCTTAACTTTTTCAGTTTATTTACGATTTATTTTTTGTGAATTTAATGGACGGTTATGGGAATACATGATATGGAACGGACATGAACATACGGATTCAAGATATAAAATGCAAATATTAACTCTTAAAAGTGTATAAGCCTTTTTTTTAATCAAATGTTGAAATTGAGACTTCAAATTTATACACTTTTAACCCTTTTAGGAGCGTTGGTTAAACCCAAACATTGTAGATTAAGTCGACACGAATTCGTGGGTATTTATCAAACCCGAGCGTTGACGGTCCATTGTGTTGAGTCGTTGAGTTTGCGCTAATTCGGTCGGTTTGTGTCATGCTCTTTTGTCGTTACGGTACCAGAACTAAACCAAACAAAAAAAGGAAAAAAAACCAAAACAAAATGGTTCCCGATCAAAGGATTGCCTTACAATACCTTAACTTTTTCAGTTTATTTACGATTTATTTTTTGTGAATTTAATGGACGGTTATGGGAATACATGATATGGAACGGACATGAACATACGGATTCAGGATATAAAATGCAAATATTAACTCTTAAAACTATACAAACCTTTTTTTTAATCAAATGTTGAAATTAAGAATTCAAATTTATACACATTTAACCCTTTTAGGAGCGTTGGTTAAACCCAAACATTGTAGATTAAGTCGACACGAATTCGTGGGTATTTATCAAACCCGAGCGTTGACGGTCCATTGTGTTGAGTCGTTGAGTTTGCGTGAATTCTGTCGGTTTCTGTCATGCTCTTTAGTCGTTACGGTACCAGAACTACACCAGAACAAAAAAAGGAAAAAAAAACAGAACAAAATGGTTCCCGATCAAAGGCTTGCCTTACAATACCGTAACTTTTTCAGTTTATTTACGATTTATTTTTTGTGAATTTAAAGGACGGTTCTGGGAATACATGATTTGGAACGGACATGAACATACGGATTGAAGATATAAAATGCAAATATTAACTCTTAAAAGTATATAAGCCTTTTTTTTAATCAAATGTTGAAATTAAGACTTCAAATTTATACACACTTAACCCTTTTAGGAGCGTTGGTTAAACCCAAACATTGTAGATTAAGTCGACACGAATTCGTGGGTATTTATCAAACCCGAGCGTTGACGGTCCATTGTGTTGAGTCGTTGAGTTTGCGCGAATTCGGTCGGTTTCTGTCATGCTCTTTAGTCGTTACGGCACCAGAACTACACCAAAACAAAAAAAGGAAAAAACCAGAACAAAATGGTTCCCGATCAAAGACTTGCCTTACAATACCGTAACTTTTCCAGTTTATTTACGACTTATTTTTTGTGAATTTAAAGGACGGTTCTGGGAATACATGATATGGAACGGACATGAACATACGGATTGAAGATATAAAATGCAAATATTAACTCTTAAAAGTATATAAGCCTTTTTTTTAATCAAATGTTGAAATTAAGACTTCAAATTTATACACACTTAACCCTTTTAGGAGCGTTGGTTAAACCCAAACATTGTAGATTAAGTCGACACGAATTCGTGGGTATTTATCAAACCCGAGCGTTGACGGTCCATTGTGTTGAGTCGTTGAGTTTGCGCGAATTCGGTCGGTTTCTGTCATGCTCTTTAGTCGTTACGGTACCAGAACTACACCGAAACAAAAAAAAGGAAAAAAACCAGAACAAAATGGTTCCCGATCAAAGGCTTGCCTTATAATACCGTAACTTTTTCAGTTTATTTACGATTTATTTTTTGTGAATTTAATGGACGGTTATGGGAATACATGATATGGAACGGACATGAACATACGGATTCAAGATATAAAATGCAAATATTAACTCTTAAAAGTATATAAGCCTTTTTTTTAATCAAATGTTGAAATTAAGACTTCAAATTTATACACATTTAACCCTTTTAGGAGCGTTGGTTAAACCCAAACATGGTAGATTAAGTCGACACGAATTCCTGGGTATTTATCAAACCCGAGCGTTGACGGTCCATTGTGTTGAGTCGTTGAGTTTGCGCGAATTCGTTCGGTTTCTGTCATGCTCTTTAGTCGTTACGGTACCAGAACTACACCAAAACAAAAAAAGGAAAAAAACCAGAACAAAATGGTTCCCGATCAAAGGCTTGCCTTACAATACCGTAACTTTTTCAGTTTATTTACGATTTATTTTTTGTGAATTTAATGGACGGTTATGGGAATACATGATATGGAACGGACATGAACTTACGGATTCAAGATATAAAATGCAAATATTAACTCTTAATAGTATATAAGCCTTTTTTTAATCAAATGTTGAAATTAAGACTTCAAATTTATACACACTTAACCCTTTTAGGAGCGTTGGTTAAATCCAAACATTGTAGATTAAGTCGACACGAATTCGTGGGTATTTATCAAACCCGAGCGTTGACGGTCCATTGTGTTGAGTCGTTGAGTTTGCGCGAATTCGGTCGGTTTATGTCATGCTCTTTTGTCGTTATGGTACCAGAACTAAACCAAAACAAAAAAATGAAAAAAAACCAAAACAAAATGGTTCCCGATCAAAGGATTGCCTTACAATACCTTAACTTTTTCAGTTTATTTACGATTTATTTTTTGTGAATTTAATGGACGGTTATGGGAATACATGATATGGAACGGACATGAACATACGGATTCAAGATATAAAATGCAAATATTAACTCTTAAAAGTGTATAAGCCTTTTTTTTAATCAAATGTTGAAATTGAGATTTCAAATTTATACACTTTTAACCCATTTAGGAGCGTTGGTTAAACCCAAACATTGTAGATTAAGTCGACACGAATTCGTGGGTATTTATCAAACCCGAGCGTTGACGGTCCATTGTGTTGAGTCGTTGAGTTTGCGCGAATTTGGTCGGTTTCTGTCATGCTCTTTTGTCGTTACGGTACCAGAACTAAACCAAAACAAAAAAAGGAAAAAAAACCAAAACAAAATGGTTCCCGATCAAAGGATTGCCTTACAATACCTTAACTTTTTCAGTTTATTTACGATTTATTTTTTGTGAATTTAATGGACGGTTATGGGAATACATGATATGGAACGGACATGAACATACGGATTTAAGATATAAAATGCAAATATTAACTCTTAAAAGTGTATAAGCCTTTTTTTTAATCAAATGTTGAAATTGAGACTTCAAATTTATACACTTTTAACCCTTTTAGGAGCGTTGGTTAAACCCAAACATTGTAGATTAAGTCGACACGAATTCGTGGGTATTTATCAAACCCGAGCGTTGACGGTCCATTGTGTTGAGTCGTTGAGTTTGCGCGAATTCGGTCGGTTTCTGTCATGCTCTTTTGTCGTTACGGTACCAGAACTAAACCAAAAAAAAAGGAAAAAAAACCAAAACAAAATGGTTCCCGATCAAAGGATTGCCTTACAATACCTTAACTTTTTCAGTTTATTTAAGATTTATTTTTTGTGAATTTAATGGACGGTTATGGGAATACATGATATGGAACGGACATGAACATACGGATTCAGGATATAAAATGCAAATATTAACTCTTAAAAGTATACAAACCTTTTTTTTAATCAAATGTTGAAATTGAGATTTCAAATTTATACACTTTTAACCCTTTTAGGAGCGTTGGTTAAACCCAAACATTGTAGATTAAGTCGACACGAATTCGTGGGTATTTATCAAACCCGAGCGTTGACGGTCCATTGTGTTGAGTCGTTGAGTTTGCGTGAATTCTGTCGGTTTCTGTCATGCTCTTTAGTCGTTACGGTACCAGAACTACACCAGAACAAAAAAAGGAAAAAAAAACAGAACAAAATGGTTCCCGATCAAAGGCTTGCCTTACAATACCGTAACTTTTTCAGTTTATTTACGATTTATTTTTTGTGAATTTAAAGGACGGTTCTGGGAATACATGATTTGGAACGGACATGAACATACGGATTGAAGATATAAAATGCAAATATTAACTCTTAAAAGTATATAAGCCTTTTTTTTAATCAAATGTTGAAATTAAGACTTCAAATTTATACACACTTAACCCTTTTAGGAGCGTTGGTTAAACCCAAACATTGTAGATTAAGTCGACACGAATTCGTGGGTATTTATCAAACCCGAGCGTTGACGGTCCATTGTGTTGAGTCGTTGAGTTTGCGCGAATTCGGTCGGTTTCTGTCATGCTCTTTAGTCGTTACGGCACCAGAACTACACCAAAACAAAAAAAGGAAAAAACCAGAACAAAATGGTTCCCGATCAAAGACTTGCCTTACAATACCGTAACTTTTCCAGTTTATTTACGACTTATTTTTTGTGAATTTAAAGGACGGTTCTGGGAATACATGATATGGAACGGACATGAACATACGGATTGAAGATATAAAATGCAAATATTAACTCTTAAAAGTATATAAGCCTTTTTTTTAATCAAATGTTGAAATTAAGACTTCAAATTTATACACACTTAACCCTTTTAGGAGCGTTGGTTAAACCCAAACATTGTAGATTAAGTCGACACGAATTCGTGGGTATTTATCAAACCCGAGCGTTGACGGTCCATTGTGTTGAGTCGTTGAGTTTGCGCGAATTCGGTCGGTTTCTGTCATGCTCTTTAGTCGTTACGGTACCAGAACTACACCGAAACAAAAAAAAGGAAAAAAACCAGAACAAAATGGTTCCCGATCAAAGGCTTGCCTTATAATACCGTAACTTTTTCAGTTTATTTACGATTTATTTTTTGTGAATTTAATGGACGGTTATGGGAATACATGATATGGAACGGACATGAACATACGGATTCAAGATATAAAATGCAAATATTAACTCTTAAAAGTATATAAGCCTTTTTTTTAATCAAATGTTGAAATTAAGACTTCAAATTTATACACATTTAACCCTTTTAGGAGCGTTGGTTAAACCCAAACATGGTAGATTAAGTCGACACGAATTCCTGGGTATTTATCAAACCCGAGCGTTGACGGTCCATTGTGTTGAGTCGTTGAGTTTGCGCGAATTCGTTCGGTTTCTGTCATGCTCTTTAGTCGTTACGGTACCAGAACTACACCAAAACAAAAAAAGGAAAAAAACCAGAACAAAATGGTTCCCGATCAAAGGCTTGCCTTACAATACCGTAACTTTTTCAGTTTATTTACGATTTATTTTTTGTGAATTTAATGGACGGTTATGGGAATACATGATATGGAACGGACATGAACTTACGGATTCAAGATATAAAATGCAAATATTAACTCTTAATAGTATATAAGCCTTTTTTTAATCAAATGTTGAAATTAAGACTTCAAATTTATACACACTTAACCCTTTTAGGAGCGTTGGTTAAATCCAAACATTGTAGATTAAGTCGACACGAATTCGTGGGTATTTATCAAACCCGAGCGTTGACGGTCCATTGTGTTGAGTCGTTGAGTTTGCGCGAATTCGGTCGGTTTATGTCATGCTCTTTTGTCGTTATGGTACCAGAACTAAACCAAAACAAAAAAATGAAAAAAAACCAAAACAAAATGGTTCCCGATCAAAGGATTGCCTTACAATACCTTAACTTTTTCAGTTTATTTACGATTTATTTTTTGTGAATTTAATGGACGGTTATGGGAATACATGATATGGAACGGACATGAACATACGGATTCAAGATATAAAATGCAAATATTAACTCTTAAAAGTGTATAAGCCTTTTTTTTAATCAAATGTTGAAATTGAGATTTCAAATTTATACACTTTTAACCCTTTTAGGAGCGTTGGTTAAACCCAAACATTGTAGATTAAGTCGACACGAATTCGTGGGTATTTATCAAACCCGAGCGTTGACGGTCCATTGTGTTGAGTCGTTGAGTTTGCGTGAATTCTGTCGGTTTCTGTCATGCTCTTTAGTCGTTACGGTACCAGAACTACACCAGAACAAAAAAAGGAAAAAAAAACAGAACAAAATGGTTCCCGATCAAAGGCTTGCCTTACAATACCGTAACTTTTTCAGTTTATTTACGATTTATTTTTTGTGAATTTAAAGGACGGTTCTGGGAATACATGATTTGGAACGGACATGAACATACGGATTGAAGATATAAAATGCAAATATTAACTCTTAAAAGTATATAAGCCTTTTTTTTAATCAAATGTTGAAATTAAGACTTCAAATTTATACACACTTAACCCTTTTAGGAGCGTTGGTTAAACCCAAACATTGTAGATTAAGTCGACACGAATTCGTGGGTATTTATCAAACCCGAGCGTTGACGGTACATTGTGTTGAGTCGTTGAGTTTGCGCGAATTCGGTCGGTTTCTGTCATGCTCTTTAGTCGTTACGGCACCAGAACTACACCAAAACAAAAAAAGGAAAAAACCAGAACAAAATGGTTCCCGATCAAAGACTTGCCTTACAATACCGTAACTTTTCCAGTTTATTTACGACTTATTTTTTGTGAATTTAAAGGACGGTTCTGGGAATACATGATATGGAACGGACATGAACATACGGATTGAAGATATAAAATGCAAATATTAACTCTTAAAAGTATATAAGCCTTTTTTTTAATCAAATGTTGAAATTAAGACTTCAAATTTATACACACTTAACCCTTTTAGGAGCGTTGGTTAAACCCAAACATTGTAGATTAAGTCGACACGAATTCGTGGGTATTTATCAAACCCGAGCGTTGACGGTCCATTGTGTTGAGTCGTTGAGTTTGCGCGAATTCGGTCGGTTTCTGTCATGCTCTTTAGTCGTTACGGTACCAGAACTACACCGAAACAAAAAAAAGGAAAAAAACCAGAACAAAATGGTTCCCGATCAAAGGCTTGCCTTATAATACCGTAACTTTTTCAGTTTATTTACGATTTATTTTTTGTGAATTTAATGGACGGTTATGGGAATACATGATATGGAACGGACATGAACATACGGATTCAAGATATAAAATGCAAATATTAACTCTTAAAAGTATATAAGCCTTTTTTTTAATCAAATGTTGAAATTAAGACTTCAAATTTATACACATTTAACCCTTTTAGGAGCGTTGGTTAAACCCAAACATGGTAGATTAAGTCGACACGAATTCCTGGGTATTTATCAAACCCGAGCGTTGACGGTCCATTGTGTTGAGTCGTTGAGTTTGCGCGAATTCGTTCGGTTTCTGTCATGCTCTTTAGTCGTTACGGTACCAGAACTACACCAAAACAAAAAAAGGAAAAAAACCAGAACAAAATGGTTCCCGATCAAAGGCTTGCCTTACAATACCGTAACTTTTTCAGTTTATTTACGATTTATTTTTTGTGAATTTAATGGACGGTTATGGGAATACATGATATGGAACGGACATGAACTTACGGATTCAAGATATAAAATGCAAATATTAACTCTTAATAGTATATAAGCCTTTTTTTAATCAAATGTTGAAATTAAGACTTCAAATTTATACACACTTAACCCTTTTAGGAGCGTTGGTTAAATCCAAACATTGTAGATTAAGTCGACACGAATTCGTGGGTATTTATCAAACCCGAGCGTTGACGGTCCATTGTGTTGAGTCGTTGAGTTTGCGCGAATTCGGTCGGTTTATGTCATGCTCTTTTGTCGTTATGGTACCAGAACTAAACCAAAACAAAAAAATGAAAAAAAACCAAAACAAAATGGTTCCCGATCAAAGGATTGCCTTACAATACCTTAACTTTTTCAGTTTATTTACGATTTATTTTTTGTGAATTTAATGGACGGTTATGGGAATACATGATATGGAACGGACATGAACATACGGATTCAAGATATAAAATGCAAATATTAACTCTTAAAAGTGTATAAGCCTTTTTTTTAATCAAATGTTGAAATTGAGATTTCAAATTTAGACACTTTTAACCCTTTTAGGAGCGTTGGTTAAACCCAAACATTGTAGATTAAGTCGACACGAATTCGTGGGTATTTATCAAACCCGAGCGTTGACGGTCCATTGTGTTGAGTCGTTGAGTTTGCGCGAATTTGGTCGGTTTCTGTCATGCTCTTTTGTCGTTACGGTACCAGAACTAAACCAAAACAAAAAAAGGAAAAAAAACCAAAACAAAATGGTTCCCGATCAAAGGATTGCCTTACAATACCTTAACTTTTTCAGTTTATTTAAGATTTATTTTTTGTGAATTTAATGGACGGTTATGGGAATACATGATATGGAACGGACATGAACATACGGATTCAGGATATAAAATGCAAATATTAACTCTTAAAAGTATACAAACCTTTTTTTTAATCAAATGTTGAAATTAAGAATTCAAATTTATACACATTTAACCCTTTTAGGAGCGTTGGTTAAACCCAAACATTGTAGATTAAGTCGACACGAATTCGTGGGTATTTATCAAACCCGAGCGTTGACGGTCCATTGTGTTGAGTCGTTGAGTTTGCGCGAATTCGATCGGTTTCTGTCATGCTCTTTTGTCGTTACGGTACCAGAACTAAACCAAAACAAAAAAAAGGAAAAAAATCAGAACAAAATGGTTCCCGATCAAAGGCTTGCCTTACAATACCGTAACTTTTTCAGTTTATTTACGATTTATTTTTTATGAATTTAAAGGACGGTTCTGGGAATACATGATATGGAACGGACATGAACATACGGATTCAAGATATAAAATGCAAATATTAACTCTTAAAAGTGTATAAGCCTTTTTTTTAATCAAATGTTGAAATTGAGACTTCAAATTTATACACTTTTAACCCTTTTAGGAGCGTTGGTTAAACCCAAACATTGTAGATTAAGTCGACACGAATTCGTGGGTATTTATCAAACCCGAGCGTTGACGGTCCATTGTGTTGAGTCGTTGAGTTTGCGCGAATTCGGTCGGTTTCTGTCATGCTCTTTTGTCGTTACGGTACCAGAACTAAACCAAAACAAAAAAAGGAAAAAAAACCAAAACAAAATGGTTCCCGATCAAAGGATTGCCTTACAATACCTTAACTTTTTCAGTTTATTTACGATTTATTTTTTGTGAATTTAATGGACGGTTATGGGAATACATGATATGGAACGGACATGAACATACGGATTCAAGATATAAAATGCAAATATTAACTCTTAAAAGTGTATAAGCCTTTTTTTTAATCAAATGTTGAAATTGAGACTTCAAATTTATACACTTTTAACCCTTTTAGGAGCGTTGGTTAAACCCAAACATTGTAGATTAAGTCGACACGAATTTGTGGGTATTTATCAAACCCGAGCGTTGACGGTCCATTGTGTTGAGTCGTTGAGTTTGCGCGAATTCGGTCGGTTTCTGTCATGCTCTTTTGTCGTTACGGTACCAGAACTAAACCAAAACAAAAAAAGGAAAAAAAACCAAAACAAAATGGTTCCCGATCAAAGGATTGCCTTACAATACCTTAACTTTTTCAGTTTATTTACGATTTATTTTTTGTGAATTTAATGGACGGTTATGGGAATACATGATATGGAACGGACATGAACATACGGATTCAGGATATAAAATGCAAATATTAACTCTTAAAACTATACAAACCTTTTTTTTAATCAAATGTTGAAATTAAGAATTCAAATTTATACACATTTAACCCTTTTAGAAGCGTTGGTTAAACCCAAACATTGTAGATTAAGTCGACACGAATTCGTGGGTATTTATCAAACCCGAGCGTTGACGGTCCATTGTGTTGAGTCGTTGAGTTTGCGTGAATTCTGTCGGTTTCTGTCATGCTCTTTAGTCGTTACGGTACCAGAACTACACCAGAACAAAAAAAGGAAAAAAAAACAGAACAAAATGGTTCCCGATCAAAGGCTTGCCTTACAATACCGTAACTTTTTCAGTTTATTTACGATTTATTTTTTGTGAATTTAAAGGACGGTTCTGGGAATACATGATTTGGAACGGACATGAACATACGGATTCAAGATATAAAATGCAAATATTAACTCTTAAAAGTGTATAAGCCTTTTTTTTAATCAAATGTTGAAATTGAGACTTCAAATTTATACACTTTTAACCCTTTTAGGAGCGTTGGTTAAACCCAAGCATTGTAGATTAAGTCGACACGAATTCGTGGGTATTTATCATACCGGAGCGTTGATGGTCCATTGTGTTGAGTCGTTGAGTTTTCCCGAATTCGGTCTGTTTCTGTCATGCTCTTTAGTCGTTACGGCACCAGAACTACACCAAAACAAAAAAAGGAAAAAACCAGAACAAAATGGTTCCCGATCAAAGACTTGCCTTACAATACCGTAACTTTTTCAGTTTATTTACGACTTATTTTTTGTGAATTTAAAGGACGGTTCTGGGAATACATGATATGGAACGGACATGAACATACGGATTCAAGATATAAAATGCAAATATTAACTCTTAAAAGTATATAAGCCTTTTTTTTAATCAAATGTTGAAATTAAGACTTCAAATTTATACACACTTAACCCTTTTAGGAGCGTTGGTTAAACCCAAACATTGTAGATTAAGTCGACACGAATTCGTGGGTATTTATCAAACCCGAGCGTTGACGGTCCATTGTGTTGAGTCGTTGAGTTTGCGCGAATTCGGTCGGTTTCTGTCATGCTCTTTAGTCGTTACGGTACCAGAACTACACCAAAACAAAAAAAGGAAAAAACCAGAACAAAATGGTTCCCGATCAAAGACTTGCCTTACAATACCGTAACTTTTTCAGTTTATTTACGACTTATTTTTTGTGAATTTAAAGGACGGTTCTGGGAATACATGATATGGAACGGACATGAACATACGGATTCAAGATATAAAATGCAAATATTAACTCTTAAAAGTATATAAGCCTTTTTTTTAATCAAATGTTGAAATTAAGACTTCAAATTTATACACACTTAACCCTTTTAGGAGCGTTGGTTAAACCCAAACATTGTAGATTAAGTCGACACGAATTCGTGGGTATTTATCAAACCCGAGCGTTGACGGTCCATTGTGTTGAGTCGTTGAGTTTGCGCGAATTCGGTCGGTTTCTGTCATGCTCTTTAGTCGTTACGGTACCAGAACTACACCAAAACAAAAAAAAGGAAAAAAACCAGAACAAAATGGTTCCCGATCAAAGGCTTGCCTTATAATACCGTAACTTTTTCAGTTTATTTACGATTTATTTTTTGTGAATTTAATGGACGGTTATGGGAATACATGATATGGAACGGACATGAACATACGGATTCAAGATATAAAATGCAAATATTAACTCTTAAAAGTATATAAGCCTTTTTTTTAATCAAATGTTGAAATTAAGACTTCAAATTTATACACATTTAACCCTGTTAGGAGCGTTGGTTAAACCCAAACATGGTAGATTAAGTCGACACGAATTCCTGGGTATTTATCAAACCCGAGCGTTGACGGTCCATTGTGTTGAGTCGTTGAGTTTGCGCGAATTCGTTCGGTTTCTGTCATGCTCTTTAGTCGTTACGGTACCAGAACTACACCAAAACAAAAAAAGGAAAAAACCAGAACAAAATGGTTCCCGATCAAAGCCTTGCCTTACAATACCGTAACTTTTTCAGTTTATTTACGATTTATTTTTTGTGAATTTAATGGACGGTTATGGGAATACATGATATGGAACGGACATGAACTTACGGATTCAAGATATAAAATGCAAATATTAACTCTTAAAAGTAAATAAGCCTTTTTTTAATCAAATGTTGAAATTAAGACTTCAAATTTATACACATTTAACCCTTTTAGGAGCGTTGGTTGAACCCAAACATTGTAGATTAAGTCGACACGAATTCGTTGGTATTTATCAAACCCGAGCGTTGACGGTCCATTGTGTTGAGTCGTTGAGTTTGCGTGAATTCTGTCGGTTTCTGTCATGCTCTTTAGTCGTTACGGTACCAGAACTACACCAGAACAAAAAAAGTAAAAAAAAACAGAACAAAATGGTTCCCGATCAAAGGCTTGCCTTACAATACCGTAACTTTTTCAGTTTATTTACGATTTATTTTTTGTGAATTTATAGGACGGTTATGGGAATACATGATTTGGAACGGACATGAACATACGGATTCAAGATATAAAATGCAAATATTAACTCTTAAAAGTGTAAAAGCCTTTTTTTTAATCAAATGTTGAAATTGAGACTTCAAATTTATACACTTTTAACCCTTTTAGGAGCGTTGGTTAAACCCAAGCATTGTAGATTAAGTCGACACGAATTCGTGGGTATTTATCAAACCCGAGCGTTGACTGTCCATTGTGTTGAGTCGTTGAGTTTGCGCGAATTCGGTCGGTTTCTGTCATGCTCTTTACTCGTTACGGTACCAGAACTACACCAAAACAAAAAAAGGAAAAAAAAAACCAAAACAAAATGGTTCTAGATCAAAGAATTGCCTTACAATACCTTAACTTTTTCAGTTTATTTATGATTTATTTTTTTGTGAATTTAATTGACGGTTATGGGAATACACGATATGGAACGGACATGAACATACGGATTCAAGATATAAAATGCGAATATTAACTCTTAAAAGTATATAAGCCTTTTTTTAATCAAATGTTGAAATTAAGACTTCAAATTTATACACATTTAACCCTTTTAGGAGAGTTGGTTAAACCCAAACATTGTAGATTAAGTCGACACGAATTCGTGGGTATTTATCAAACCCGAGCCTTGACGGTCCATTGTGTTGAGTCGTTGAGTTTTCCCGAATTCGGTCGGTTTCTGTCATGCTCTTTAGTCGTTACGGCACCAGAACTACACAAAAACAAAAAAGTAAAAAAAACAGAACAAAATGGTTCCCGATCAAAGGCTTGCCTTACAATACCGTAACTTTTTCAGTTTGTTTACGATTTATTTTTTGAGAATTTAAAGGACGGTTATGGGAATACATGATATGGAACGGACATGAACATACGGATTCAAGATATAAAATGCAAATATTAAATCTTAAAAGTATATAAGCCTTTTTTTTTTAATCAAATGTTGAAATTAAGACTTTAAATTTATACACATTTAACCTTTTAGGAGCGTTGGTTAAACCCAAACGTTGTTGATTAAGTCGACACGAATTCGTGGGTATTTATCAAACCCGAGCGTTGACGGTCCATTGTGTTGAGTCGTTGAGTTTGCGCGAATTCGGTCGGTTTCTGTCATGCTCTTTTGTCGTTACGGTACCAGAACTACACCGGAACAAAAAAAGGAAAAAAACCAGAACAAAATGGTTCCCGATCAAAGGCTTGCCTTACAGTACCGTAACTTTTTCAGTTTATTTACGATTTATTTTTTGTGATTTTAATGGACGGTTCTTGGAATACATGATATGGAACGGACATGAACATACGGATTCAAGATATAAAATGCAAATATTAACTCTTAAAAGTATATAAGCCTTTTTTTTAATCAAATGTTGAAATTAAGACTTCAAATTTATACACATTTAACCCTTTTAGGAGCGTTGGTTAAACCCAAACATTGTAGATTAAGTCGACACGAATTCGTGGGTATTTATCAAACCCGAGCCTTGACGGTCCATTGTGTTGAGTCGTTGAGTTTTCCCGAATTCGGTCGGTTTCTGTCAGCTCTTTAGTCGTTACGGCACCAGAACTACACAAAAACAAAAAAGTAAAAAAAACAGAACAAAATGGTTCCCGATCAAAGGCTTGCCTTACAATACCGTAACTTTTTCAGTTTGTTTACGATTTATTTTTTGTGAATTTAAAGGACGGTTCTGGGAATACAAGATATGGAACGGACATGAACATACGGATTCAAGATATAAAATGCAAATATTAAATCTTAAAAGTATATAAGCCTTTTTTTTTTTAATCAAATGTTGAAATTAAGACTTTAAATTTATACACATTTAACCCTTTTAGGAGCGTTGGTTAAACCCAAACGTTGTAGATTAAGTCGACACGAATTCGTGGGTATTTATCAAACCCGAGCGTTGACGGTCCATTGTGTTGAGTCGTTGAGTTTGCGCGAATTCGGTCGGTTTCTGTCATGCTCTTTAGTCGTTACGGTACCAGAACTACACCGGAACAAAAAAAGGAAAAAAACCAGAACAAAATGGTTCCCGATCAAAGGCTTGCCTTACAGTACCGTAACTTTTTCAGTTTATTTACGATTTATTTTTTGTGATTTTAATGGACGGTTCTTGGAATACATGATATGGAACGGACATGAACATACGGATTCAAGATATAAAATGCAAATATTAACTCTTAAAAGTATATAAGCCTTTTTTTTTAATCAAATGTTGAAATTAAGACTTCAAATTTATACACATTTAACCCTTTTAGGAGCGTTGGTTAAACCCAAAAATTGTAGATTAAGTCGACACGAATTCGGGGGTTTTTATCAAACCCGAGCGTTGACGGTCCATTGTGTTGAGTCGTTGATTTAGCTCGAATTCAATCTGTTTCTGTCATGCTCTTTAGTCGTTACATTACCATAACTACACCAAAACAAAAAAAGGAAAAAAAAACCATAACAAAATGGTTCCCGATCATAGGCTTGCCTTACAATACCAGAACTTTTTCAGTTTATTTACGATTTATTTATTGTGAATTTAATGGACGGTTCTGGGAATACATGATATCGAACGGACATGAACATACGGATTCAAGATATAAAATGCAAATATTAACTCTTAAAATTATATAATCCTTTTTTTTTAAACAAATTTTGAAATTAAGACTTCAAATTTATATACATTTAACCCTTATAGGAGCGTTGGTTAAACCCAAACATTGTAGATTAAGTCGACACAAATTCGTGAGTATTTATCAAACCCAAGCGTTGACGATCCATTGTGTTGAGTCGTTGAGTTTGCGCGAATTCGGTCGGTTTCTGTCATGCTCTTTAGTCTTTACGGCACCAGAACTACACCAAAACAAAAAAAGGAAAAAAAACAGAACAAAATGGTTCCCGATCAAAGGCTTGCCTTACAATACCTTAACTTTTTTAGTTTACTTACTATTTATTTTTTTGTGAATTAATGGACGGTTATGGGAATACATGATATGGAACGGACATGAACATACGGATTCAAGATATAAAATGCAAATATTAACTCTTAAAAGTATATAAGCCTTTTTTTTAATCAAATGTTGAAATTAAGACTTCAAATTTATACACACTTAACCCTTTTAGGAGCGTTGGTTAAACCCAAACATTGTAGATTAAGTCGACACGAATTCGTGGGTATTTATCAAACCCGAGCGTTGACGGTCCATTGTGTTGAGTCGTTGAGTTTGCGTGAATTCTGTCGGTTTCTGTCATGCTCTTTAGTCGTTACGGTACAAGAACTACACCAAAACAAAAAAAGGAAAAAAAACCAGAACAAAATGGTTCCCGATCAAAGGCTTGACTTACAATACCGTAACTTTTTCAGTTTATTTACGATTTATTTTTTGTGAATTTAATGGACGGTTATGGGTATACATGATATGGAACGGACATGAACATACGGATTCAAGATATAAAATGCAAATATTAACTCTTAAAAGTATATAAGCCTTTTTTTTTTAATCAAATGTTGAAATTAAGACTTCAAATTTATACACATTTAACCCTTTTAGGAGCGTTGGTTAAACCCAAACGTTGTAGATTAAGTCGACACGAATTCGTGGGTATTTATCAAACCCGAGCGTTGACGGTCCATTGTGTTGAGTCGTTGAGTTTGCGCGAATCGGTCGGTTTCTGTCATGCTCTTTAGTCTTTGCGGTACCAGAACTACACCAGAACAAAAAAAGGATAAAAACCAGAACAAAATGGTTCCCGATCAAAGGCTTGCCTTACAGTACCGTAACTTTTTCAGTTTATTTACGATTTATTTTTTGTGATTTTAATGGACGGTTCTTGGAATACATGATATGGAACGGACATGAACATACGGATTCAAGATATAAAATGCAAATATTAAATCTTAAAAGTATATAAGCCTTTTTTTTTAATCAAATGTTGAAATTAAGACTTTAAATTTATACACATTTAACCCTTTTAGGAGCGTTGGTTAAACCCAAACGTTGTAGATTAAGTCGACACGAATTCGTGGGTATTTATCAAACCCGAGCGTTGACGGTCCATTGTGTTGAGTCGTTGAGTTTGCGCGAATTCGGTCGGTTTCTGTCATGCTCTTTAGTCGTTACGGTACCAGAACTACACCGGAACAAAAAAAGGAAAAAAACCAGAACAAAATGGTTCCCGATCAAAGGCTTGCCTTACAGTACCGTAACTTTTTCAGTTTATTTACGATTTATTTTTTGTGATTTTAATGGACGGTTCTTGGAATACATGATATGGAACGGACATGAACAAACGGATTCAAGATATAAAATGCAAATATTAACTCTTAAAAGTATATAAGCCTTTTTTTTAATCAAATGTTGAAATTAAGACTTCAAATTTATACACATTTAACCCTTTTAGGAGCGTTGGTTAAACCCAAACATTGTAGATTAAGTCGACACGAATTCGGGGGTTTTTATCAAACCCGAGCGTTGACGTTCCATTGTGTTGAGTCGTTGATTTAGCTCGAATTCAGTCTGTTTCTGTCATGCTCTTTAGTCGTTACAGTACCATAACTACACCAAAACAAAAAAAGGAAAAAAAAACCATAACAAAATGGTTCCCGATCATAGGCTTGCCTTACAATACCAGAACTTTTTCAGTTTATTTACGATTTATTTAATGTGAATTTAATGGACGGTTCTGGGAATACATGATATCGAACGGACATGAACATACGGATTCAAGATATAAAATGCAAATATTAACTCTTAAAATTATATAATCCTTTTTTTTTAATCAAATTTTGAAATTAAGACTTCAAATTTATATACATTTAACCCTTATAGGAGCGTTGGTTAAACCCAAACATTGTAGATTAAGTCGACACAAATTCGTGAGTATTTATCAAACCCAAGCGTTGACGATCCATTGTGTTGAGTCGTTGAGTTTGCGCAAATTCGGTCGGTTTCTGTCATGCTCTTTAGTCTTTACGGCACCAGAACTACACCAAAACAAAAAAAGGAAAAAAAACAGAACAAAATGGTTCCCGATCAAAGGCTTGCCTTACAATACCTTAACTTTTTTAGTTTATTTACGATTTATTTTTTTGTGAATTAATGGACGGTTATGGGAATACATGATAAGGAACGGACATGAACATACGGATTCAAGATATAAAATGCAAATATTAACTCTTAAAAGTATATAAGCCTTTTTTTTAATCAAATGTTGAAAATAAGACTTCAAATTTATACACATTTAACCCTTTTAGGAGCGTTGGTTAAACCCAAACATTGTAGATTAAGTCGACACGAATTCGTGGGTATTTATCAAACCCGAGCGTTGACGGTCCATTGTGTTGAGTCGTTGAGTTTGCGTGAATTCTGTCGGTTTCTGTCATGCTCTTTAGTCGTTACGGTACAAGAACTACACCAAAACAAAAAAAGGAAAAAAAAAACAGAACAAAATGGTTCCCGATCAAAGGCTTGACTTACAATACCGTAACTTTTTCAGTTTATTTACGATTTATTTTTTGTGAATTTAATGGACGGTTATGGGTATACATGATATGGAACGGACATGAACATACGGATTCAAGATATAAAATGCAAATATTAACTTTTAAAAGTATATAAGCCTTTTTTTTTTAATCAAATGTTGAAATTAAGACTTCAAATTTATACACATTTAACTCTTTTAGGAGCGTTGGTTAAACCCAAACGTTGTAGATTAAGTCGACACGAATTCTTGGGTATTTTTCAAACCCGAGCGTTGACGGTCCATTGTGTTGAGTCGTTGAGTTTGCGCGAATCGGTCGGTTTCTGTCATGCTCTTTAGTCGTTGCGGTACCAGAACTACACCAGAACAAAAAAAGGAAAAAAACCAGAACAAAATGGTTCCCGATCAAAGGCTTGCCTTACAGTACCGTAACTTTTTCAGTTTATTTACGATTTATTTTTTGTGATTTTAATGGACGGTTCTTGGAATACATGATATGGAATGGACATGAACATACGGATTCAAGATATAAAATGCAAATATTAACTCTTAAAAGTATATAAGCCTTTTTTTAATCAAATGTTGAAATTAAGACTTCAAATTTATACACATTTAACCCTTTTAGGAGCGTTGGTTAAACCCAAACATTGTAGATTAAGTCAACACGAATTCGTGGGTTTTTATCAAACCCGAGCCTTGACGGTCCATTGTGTTGAGTCGTTGAGTTTTCCCGAATTCGGTCGGTTTCTGTCATGCTCTTTAGTCGTTACGGTACCATAACTACACCAAAACAAAAAAAGGAAAAAAACCAGAACAAAATGGTTCCCGATCATAGGCTTGCCTTACAATACCAGAACTTTTTCAGTTTATTTATGATTTATTTATTGTGAATTTAATGGACGGTTCTGGGAATACATGATATGGAACGGACATGAACATACGGATTCAAGATATAAAATGCAAATATTAAATCTTAAAATTATATAATCCTTTTTTTTTAATCAAATTTATATACATTTAACCCTTATAGGAGCGTTGGTTAAACCCAAACGTTGTAGATTAAGTCGACACAAATTCGTGAGTATTTATCAAACCCGAGCGTTGACGATCCATTGTGTTGAGTCGTTGAGTTTGCGCGAATCCGGTCGGTTTCTGTCATGCTCTTTAGTCGTTACGGTACCAGAACTACACCAAAACAAAAAAAAGGAAAAAAAAACAGAACAAAATGGTTCCCGATCAAAGGCTTGCCTTACAATACCTTAACTTTTTTTGTTTATTTACGATTTATTTTTTGTGAATTTAATGGACGGTTATGGGAATACATGATATGGAACGGACATGAACATACGGATTCAAGATATAAAATGCAAATATTAACTCTTAAAAGTATATAAGCCTTTTTTTAATCAAATGTTGAAATTAAGACTTCAAATTTATACACATTTAACCCTTTTAGGAGCGTTGGTTATACCCAAATATTGTAGATTAAGTCGACACGAATTCGTGGGTATTTATAAAACCCGAGCGTTGACTGTCCATTGTGTTGAGTCGATGAGTTTGCGCGAATTCGGTCGGTTTCTTTCATGCTCTTTACTCGTTACGGTACCAGAACTACACCAAAACAAAAAAAGGAAAAAAAAAACAAAACAAAATGGTTCTCGATCAAAGGATTGCCTTACAATACCTTAACTTTTTCAGTTTATTTATGATTTATTTTTTTGTGAATTTAATGGACGGTTATGGGAATACATGATATTGAACGGACATGAACTTACGGATTCAAGATATAAAATGCAAATATTAACTCTTAAAAGTATATAAGCTTTTTTTAATCAAATGTTGAAATTAAGACTTCAAATTTATACACATTTAACCCTTTTAGGAGCGTTGGTTAAACCCAAACATTGTAGATTAAGTCGACACGAATTCGTTGTTATTTATCAAACCCGAGCTTTGACGGTCCATTGTGTTGAGTCGTTGAGTTTTCCCGAATTCGGTCGGTTTCTGTCATGCTCTTTAGTCGTTACGGCACCAGAACTACACAAAAACAAAAAAGTAAAAAAAACAGAACAAAATGGTTCCCGATCAAAGGCTTGCCTTACAATACCGTAACTTTTTCAGTTTGTTTACGATTTATTTTTTGTGAATTTAAAGGACGGTTCTGGGAATACATGATATGGAACGGACATGAACATACGGATTCAAGATATAAAATGCAAATATTAACTCTTAAAAGTATATAAGCCTTCTTTTTTTAATCAAATGTTGAAATTAAGACTTCAAATTTATACACATTTAACCCTTTTAGGAGCGTTGGTTAAACCCAAACGTTGTAGATTAAGTCGACACGAATTCATGGGTATTTATCAAACCCGAGCGTTGACGGTCCATTGTGTTGAGTCGTTGAGTTTGCGCGAATTCGGTCGGTTTCTGTCATGCTCTTTAGTCGTTACGGTACCAGAACTACACCAGAACAAAAAAAGGAAAAAAACCAGAACAAAATGGTTCACGATCAAAGGCTTACCTTACAGTACCGTAACTTTTTCAGTTTATTTACGATTTATTTTTTGTGATTTTAATGGACGGTTCTTGGAATACATGATATGGAACGGACATGAACATACGGATTCAAGATATAAAATGCAAATATTAACTCTTAAAAGTATATAAGCCTTTTTTTTAATCAAATGTTGAAATTAAGACTTCAAATTTATACACATTTAACCCTTTTAGGAGCATTGGTTAAACCCAAACATTGTAGATTAAGTCGACACGAATTCGTGGGTTTTTATCAAACCCGAGCGTTGACGGTCCATTGTGTTGAGTCATTGATTTAGCGCGAATTCAGTCTGTTTCTGTCATGCTCTTTAGTCGTTACGGTACCATAACTACACCAAAACAAAAAAAGGATAAAAACCATAACAAAATGGTTCCCGATCATAGGCTTGCCTTACAATACCAGAACTTTTCAGTTTATTTACGATTTATTTATTGTGAATTTAATGGACGGTTCTGGGAATACATGATATGGAACGGACATGAACATACAGATTCAAGATATAAAATGCAAACATTAACTCTTAAAATTATATAATCCTTTTTTTTAATCAAATTTTGAAATTAAGACTTCAAATTTATATACATTTAACCCTTATAGGAGCGTTGGTTAAACCCAAACATTGTAGATTAAGTCGACACAAATTCGTGAGTATTTATCAAACCCGAGCGTTGACGATCCATTGTGTTGAGTCGTTGAGTTTGCGCGAATTCGGTCGGTTTCTGTCAAGCTCTTTAGTCGTTACGGTACCAGAACTACACCAAAACAAAAAAAAGGAAAAAAACAGAACAAAATGGTTCCCGATCAAAGGCTTGCCTTACAATACCTTAACTTTTTTAGTTTATTTACGATTTATTTTTTTTTGAATTAATGGACGGTTATGGGAATACATGATATGGAACGGACATGAACATACGGATTCAAGATATAAAATGCAAATATTAACTCTTAAAAGTATATAAGCCTTTTTTTTAATCAAATGTTGAAATTAAGACTTCAAATTTATACACATTTAACCCTTTTAGGAGCATTGGTTAAGCCCAAACATTGTTGATTAAGTCGACACGAATTCGTGGGTATTTATCAAACCCGAGCGTTGACGGTCCATTGTGTTGAGTCGTTGAGTTTGCCCGAATTCGGTCGGTTTCTGTCATGCTCTTTAGTCGTTACGGTACCAGAACTAAACCAAAACGAAAAAAGGAAAAAAAACAAAATGGTTCCCGATCAAAGGATTGCCTTACAATACCTTAACTTTTTCAGTTTATTTACGATTTATTTTTTGTGAATTTAATGGACGGTTCTGGTAATACATGATATGGAACGGACATGAACATACGGATTCAAGATTTAAAATGCAAATATTAACTCTTAAAAGTATATAAGCCTTTTTTTTTAATCAAATGTTGAAATTAAGACTTCAAATTTATACACATTTAACCCTTTTAGGAGCGTTGGTTAAACCCAAACATTGTAGATTAAGTCGACACGAATTCGTGGGTATTTATCAAACCTGAGCATTGACGGTCCATTGTGTTGAGTCATTGAGTTTGCGCGAATTCGGTCGGTTTCTGTCATGCTCATTAGTCGTTACGGTACCAGAACTACACCAAAACAAAAACAAGGAAAAAAAACAGAACAAAATGGTTCCCGATCAAAGGCTTGACTTACAATACCGTAACTTTTTCAGTTTATTTACGATTTATTTTTTGTGAATTTAATGGACGGTTCTGGGAATACATGATATGGAACGGACATGAACATACGGATTCAAGATATAAAATGCAAATATTAACTCTTAAAATTATATAATCCTTTTTTTAAATCAAATTTTGAAATTAAGACTTCAAATTTATATACATTTAACCCTTATAGGAGCGTTGGTTAAACCCAAACATTGTAGATTAAGTCGACACAAATTCGTGAGTATTTATCAAACCCGAGCGTTGACGTTCCATTGTGTTGAGTCGTTGAGTTTGCCCGAATTCGGTCGGTTTCTGTCTTGCTCTTTAGTCGTTACGGTACCAGAACTACACCAAAACAAAAAAAAGGAAAAAAAACAGAACAAAATGGTTCCCGATCAAAGGCTTGCCTTACAATACCTTAACATTTTTAGTTTATTTACGATTTATTTTTTATGAATTTAATGGACGGTTATGGGAATACATGATAAGGAACGGACATGAACTTACGGATTCAAGATATAAAATGCAAATATTAACTCTTAAAAGTATATAAGCCTTTTTTTAATCAAATGTTGAAATTAAGACTTCAAGTTTATACACATTTAACCCTTTTAGGAGCGTTGGTTAAACCCAAATATTGTAGATTAAGTCGACACGAATTCGTGGGTATTTATCAAACCCGAGCGTTGACTATCCATTGTGTTGAGTCGTTGAGTTTGCGCGAATTCGGTCGATTTCTGTCATGCTCTTTAGTCGTTACGGTACAAGAACTACACCAAAACAAAAAAAGGAAAAAAAACCAGAACAAAATGGTTCCCGATCAAAAGCTTGACTTACAATATCGTAACTTTTTCAGTTTATTTACGATTTATTTTTTGTGAATTTAATGGACGGTTCTGGGAATACATGATATTGGACGGACATGAACATACGGATTCAAGATATAAAATGCAAATATTAACTCTTACAAGTACATAAGCCTTTTTTTTTAATCAAATGTTGAAATTAAGACTTCAAATTTAAACACATTTAACCCTTTTAGGAGCGTTGGTTAAACCCAAACATTGTAGATTAAGTCGACACGAATTCGTTGGTATTAATCAAACGTGAGCATTGACGGTCCATTGTGTTGAGTCATTGAGTTTGCGCGAATTCGGTCGGTTTCTGTCATGCTCTTTAGTCGTTACGGTACCAGAACTACACCAAAACAAAAAAATGAAAAAAAAAACCAAAACAAAATGGTTCCCGATCAAAGGATTGCCTTACAATACCTTAACCTTTTCAGTTTATTTACGATTTATTTTTTGTGAATTTAATGGACGGTTATGGAAATACATGATATGGAACGGACATGAACATACGGATTCAAGATATAAAATGCAAATATTAACTCTTAAAAGTATATAAGCCTTTTTTTTTAATCAAATGTTGAAATTAAGACTTCAAATTTATACACATTTAACCCTTTTAGGAGCGTTGGTTAAACCCAAACATTGTAGATTAAGTCGACACGAATTCGTGGGTATTTATCAAACCCGAGCGTTGACGGTCCATTGTGTTGAGTCGTTGAGTTTGTGCGAATTCGGTCGGTTTCTGTCATGCTCTTTAGTCGTTACGGTAAAAGAACTACACCAGAATAAAAAAAACCAGAACAAAATGGTTCCCTATCAAAGGCTTGCCTTACAGTACCGTATCTTTTTCAGTTTATTTACGATTTATTTTTTGTGAATTTAATGGACGGTTCTTGGAATACATGATATGGAACGGACATGAACATACGGATTCAAGATATAAAATGCAAATATTAACTCTTAAAGGTATATAAGCCTTTTTTTTAATCAAATGTTGAAATTAAGACTTCAAATTTATACACATTTAACCCTTTTAGGAGCGTTGGTTAAACCCAAACATTGTAGATTAAGACGACACGAATTCGTGGGTATTTATCAAACCCTAGCGTTGACGGTCCATTGTGTTGAGTCGTTGATTTTGCGCGAATTCAGTCGGTTTATGTCATGCTCTTTAGTCGTTACGGTACCATAACTACACCAAAACAAAAAAAGGAAAAAAAACCAGAACAAAATGGTTCCCGATCATAGGCTTGCCTTACAATACCGGAACTTTTTCAGTTTATTTACGATTTATTTTTTGTGAATTTAATGGACGGTTCTATGAATACATGATATGGAACGGACATGAACTACGGATTCAAGATATAAAATGCAAATATTAACTCTTTAAAGTATATAAGCATTTTTTTAATCAAATGTTGAAATTAAGACTTCAAATTTATACACATTTAACCCTTTTAAGAGCGTTGGTTAAACCCAAACATTGTAGATTAAGTCGACACGAATTCGTGGGTATTTATCAAACCCGAGCGTTGACGGTCCATTGTGTTGAGTCGTTGATTTTGAGCGAATTCAGTCGGTTAATGTCATGCTCTTTAGTCGTTACGGTACCATAACTACACCAAAACAAAAAAAGGAAAAAAAACCAGAACAAAATGGTTCCCGATCATAGGCTTGCCTTACAATACCGGAACTTTTTCAGTTTATTTACGATTTATTTTTTGTGAATTTAATGGACGGTCCTGGGAATACATGATATGGAACGGATATGAACATACGGATACAAGATATAAAATGCAAATATTATCTCTAAAAAGTATATAAGCCTTTTTTTTTAATCAAATGTTGAAATTAAGACTTCAAATTTATACACATTTAACCCTTTTAGGAGCGTTGGTTAAACCCAAACATTGTAGATTAAGTCGACACGAATTCGTGGGTATTTATCAAACCCGAGCGTTGACAGTCCATTGTGTTGAGTCGTTGAGTTTGCGCGAATTCGGTCGGTTTCTGTCATGCTCTTTTGTCGTTACGGTACCAGAACTACACCAAAACAAAAAGAGGAAAAAAACCATAACAAAATGGTTCCCGATCATAGGCTTGCCTTACAATACCGGAACTTTTTCAGTTTATTTACGATTTATTTTTTGTGAATTTAATGGACGGTTCTATGAATACATGATATGGAACGGACATGAACTTACGGATTCAAGATATAAATGCAAATATTAACTCTTTAAAGTATATAAGCATTTTTTTAATCAAATGTTGAAATTAAGACTTCAAATTTATACACATTTAACCCTTTTAAGAGTGTTGGTTAAACCCAAACATTGTAGATTAAGTCGACACGAATTCGTGGGTATTTATCAAACCCGAGCGTTGACGGTCCATTGTGTTGAGTCGTTGATTTTGAGCGAATTCAGTCGGTTTATGTCATGCTCTTTAGTCGTTACGGTACCATAACTACACCAAAACAAAAAAAGGAAAAAAAACCAGAACAAAATGGTTCCCGATCATAGGCTTGCCTTACAATACCGGAACTTTTTCAGTTTATTTACGATTTATTTTTTGTGAATTTAATGGACGGTAATATGAATACATGATATGGAACGGACATGAACATACGGATTCAAGATATAAAATGCAAATATTAACTCTTAAAAGTATAATAGTCTTTTTTTTTAATCAAATGTTGAAATTAAGACTTCAAATTTATACACATTTAACCCTTTTAGGAGCGTTGGTTAAACCCAAACATTGTAGATTAAGTCGACACGAATTCGCGGGTATTTATCAAACCCGAGCGTTGACTGTCCATTGTGTTGAGTCGTTGATTTTGCGCGAATTCAGTCGGTTTATGTCATGCTCTTTAGTCGTTACGGTACCATAACAACACCAAAACAAAAAAAGGAAAAAAAACCAGAAAAAACGGTTCCCGATCATAGGCTTGCCTTACAATACCGGAACTTTTTCAGTTTATTTACGATTTATTTTTTGTGAATTTAATGGACGGTTCTATGAATACATGATATGGAACGGACATGAACATACGGATTCAAGATATAAAATGCAAATATTAACTCTTAAAAGTATATAAGCCTTTTTTTTAATCAAATGTTGAAATTAAGACTTCAAATTTATACACATTTAAACCTTTTAGGAGCGTTGGTTAAACCCAAACATTGTCGATTAAGTCGACACGAATTCGTGGGTATTTATCAAACCTGAGCATTGACGGTCCATTGTGTTGATTCATTGAGTTTGCGCGAATTCGGTCGGTTTCTGTCATGCTCTTTAGTCGTTACGGTACCAGAACTACACCAAAAAAAAAATGAAAAAAAACCCAAAACAAAATGGTTCCCGATCAAAGGCTTGCCTTACAATACCGTAACTTTTTCAGTTTATTTACGAATTATTTTTTGTGAATTTAAAGGACGGTTCTTGGAATACATGATATGGAACGGACATGAACATACGGATTCAAGATATAAAATTCAAATATTAACTCTTAAAAGTATATAAGCCTTTTTTTTAATCAAATGTTGAAATTAAGACTTCAAATTTATACACATTTAACCCTTTTAGGAGCGTTGGTTAAACCCAAACATTGTAGATTAAGTCGACACGAATTCGTGGGTATTTATCAAACCCGAGCGTTGACGGTCCATTGTGTTGAGTCGTTGAGTTTGCGCGAATTCGGTCGGTTTCTGACATGCTTTTTAGTCGTTACGGCATCAGAACTACACCAAAACAAAAAAAGGAAAAAAACGAGAACAAAATGGTTCCCGATCAAAGGCTTGCCTTACAATACCGTAACTTTTTCAGTTTATTTATGAATTATTTTTTGTGAATTTAAAGGACGGTTCTTGGAATACATGATATGAAACGGACATGAACATACGGATTCAAGATATAAAATGCAAATATTAACTCTTAAAAGTATATAAGCCTTATTTTTAATCAAATGTTGAAATTAAGAGTTCAAATTTTTACACATTTAACCCTTTTAGGAGCGTTGGTTAAACCCAAACATTGTAGATTAAGTCGACACGAATTCGTGGGTATTTATCAAACCCGAGCGTTGACGGTCCATTGTGTTGAGCCGTTGAGTTTGCGTGAATTCTGTCGGTTTCTGTCATGCTCTTTAGTCGTTACGGTACCAGAACTAAACCAAAACAAAAAAAGGAAAAAAAACTAGAACAAAATGGTTCCCGATCAAAGGCTTGACTTACAAAGCCGTAACTTTTTCAGTTTATTTACGATTTATTTTTTGTGAATTTAATGGACGGTTCTGGGAATACATGATATGGAACGGACATGAACATACGAATTCAAGATATAAAATGCAAATATTAACACTTAAAAGTATATAAGCCTTTTTTTTTAATCAAATGTTGAAATTAAGACTTCAAATTTTTACACATTTAACCCTTTTAGAAGCGTTGGTTAAACCCAAACATTGTAGATTAAGTCGACACGAATTCGTGGGTATTTATCAAACCCGAGCATTGACGGTCCATTGTGTTGAGTAATTGAGTTTGCGTGAATTCGGTCGGTTTCTGTCATGCTCTTTAGTCGTTACGGTACCAGAACTACATCAAAATAAAAAAAGGAAAAAAAAAACCATAACAAAATGGTTCCCGATCAAAGGATTGCCTTACAATACCTTAACATTTTCAGTTTATTTACAATTTATTTTTTGTTAATTTAATGGACGGTTATGGGAATACATGATAAGGAACGGACATGAACTTATGGATTCAAGATATAAAATGCAAATATTAACTCCTAAAAGTATATAAGCCTTTTTTTTAATCAAATGTTGAAATTAAGACTTCAAATTTATACACATTTAACCCTTTTAGGAGCGTTGGTTAAACCCAAACATTGTAGATTAAGTCGACACGAATTCGCGGGTATTTATCAAACCCGAGCGTTGACGGTCCATTGTGTTGAGTCGTTGAGTTTGCGTGAATTCTGTCGGTTTCTGTCATGCTCTTTAGTCGTTACGGCACCAGATCTAAACCAAAACAAAAAAAGGAAAAAAAACCAGAACAAAATGGTTCCCGATCAAAGGCTTGACTTACAATACCGTAACTTTTTCAGTTTATTTACGATTTGTTTTTTGTGAATTTAATGGACGATTCTGGGAATACATGATATGGAACGGACATGAACATACGGATTCAAGATATAAAATGCAAATATTAACTCTTAAAAGTATATAAGCCTTTTTTTTAATCAAATGTTGAAATTAAGACTTCAAATTTTTACACATTTAACCCTTTTAGAAGCGTTGGTTAAACCCAAACATTGTAGATTAAGTCGACACGAATTCGTGGGTATTTATCAAACCCGAGCATTGACGGTCCATTGTGTTGAGTCATTGAGTTTGCGCGAATTCGGTCGGTTTCTGTCATGCTCTTTAGTCATTACGGTACCAGAACTAAACCAAAACAAAAAAAGGAAAAAAAACTAGAACAAAATGGTTCCCGATCAAAGGCTTGACTTACAAAGCCGTAACTTTTTCAGTTTATTTACGATTTATTTTTTGTGAATTTAATGGACGGTTCTGGGAATACATGATATGGAACGGACATGAACATACGAATTCAAGATATAAAATGCAAATATTAACACTTAAAAGTATATAAGCCTTTTTTTTTAATCAAATGTTGAAATTAAGACTTCAAATTTTTACACATTTAACCCTTTTAGAAGCGTTGGTTAAACCCAAACATTGTAGATTAAGTCGACACGAATTCATGGGTATTTATCCAACCCGAGCGTTGACGGTCCATTGTGTTGAGTCGTTGAGTTTGCGCGAATGCGGTCGGTTTCTGTCATACTCTTTAGTCGTTACGGTACCAGAACTACACCATAACAAAAAAAGGAAAAAAAAACAGAACAAAATGGTTCCCGATCAAAGGCTTGCCTTATAGTACCGTAACTTTTTCAGTTTCTTTACGATTTATTTTTTGTGAATTTAATGGACGGTTCTTGGAATACATGATATGGAACGGACATGAACATACGGATTCAAGATATAAATTGCAAATATTAACTCTTAAAAGTATATAAGCATTTTTTTAATCAAATGTTGAAATTAAGACTTCAATATTATACACATTTAACCCTTTTAGGAGCATTGGTTAAACCCAAACATTGTAGATTAAGTCGACACGAATTCGTGGGTATTTATTAAACCCGAGCATTGACGGTCCAGTGTGTTGAGTCATTGAGTTTGCCCAAATTCGGTCGGTTTCTGTCATGCTCTTTAGTCGTTACGGTACCAGAACTAAGCCAAAACAAAATAAAGAAAAAAAACCAGAACAAAATGGTTCCCGATCAAAGGCTTGACTTACAGTACCGTAACTTTTTCAGTTTATTTACGATTTGTTTTTTGTGAATTTAATGGACGGTTCTTGGAATACATGATATGGAACGGACATGAACATACGGATTCAAGATATAAAATGCAAATATTAACTCTTAAAAGTATATAAGCCTTTTTTTTTAATCAAATGTTGAAATTAAGACTTCAAATTTTTACACATTTAACCCTTTTAGAAGCGTTGGTTAAACCCAAACATTGTAGATTAAGTCGACACGAATTCGTGGGTATTTATCAAACCCGAGCATTGACGGTCCATTGTGTTGAGTCATTAAGTTTGCGCGAATTCGGTCGGTTTCTGTCATGCTCTTTAGTCATTACGGTACCAGAACTACATCAAAACAAAAAAAAGGAAAAAAAAAACCATAACAAAATGGTTCCCGATCAAAGGATTGCCTTACAATACCTTAACTTTTTCAGTTTATTTACAATTTATTTTTTGTTAATTTAATGGACGGTTATGGGAATACATGATAAGGAACGGACATGAACTTATGGATTCAAGATATAAAATGCAAATATTAACTCTTAAAAGTATATAAGCCTTTTTTTTAATCAAATGTTGAAATTAAGACTTCAAATTTATACACATTTAACCCTTTTAAGAGCGTTAGTTAAACCCAAACATTCTAGAATAAGTCGACACGAATTCATGGGTATTTATCCAACCCGAGCCTTGACGGTCCATTGTGTTGAGTCGTTGAGTTTTCCCGAATTCGGTAGGTTTCTGTCATGCTCTTTAGTCGTTACGGCACCAGAACTACACCAAAACAAAAAAGGAAAAAAACCAGAACAAAACGGTTCCCGATCAAAGGCTTGCCTTACAATACCGTAACTTTTTCAGTTTGTTTTCAGTTTATTTTTTTTGAATTTAAAGGACGGTTCGGGGAATACATGATATGGAACGGACATGAACATACGGATTCAAGATATAAAATGCAAATATTAACTCTTAAAAGTATATAAGCCTTTTTTTTAATCAAATGTTGAAATTAAGACTTCAAATTTATACACATTTAACCCTTTTAGGAGCGTTGGTTAAACCCAAACATTGTAGATTAAGTCGACACGAATTCGTGGGTATTTATCAAACCCGAGCGTTGACGGTCCATTGTGTTGAGTCGTTGAGTTTGCGCGAATGCGGTCGGTTTCTGTCATACTCTTTAGTCGTTACGGTACCAGAACTACACCAGAACAAAAAAAGGAAAAAAAACCAGAACAAAATGGTTCCCGATCAAAGGCTTGCCTTACAGTTCCGTAACTTTTTCAGTTTCTTTACGATTTATTTTTTGTGAATTTAATGGACGGTTCTTGGAATACATGATATGGAACGGACATGAACATACGGATTCAAGATATAAATTGCAAATATTAACTCTTAAAAGTATATAAGCATTTTTTTAATCAAATGTTGAAATTAAGACTTCAATATTATACACATTTAACTCTTTTTAGGAGCGTTGGTTAAACCCAAACATTGTAGATTAAGTCGACACGAATTCGTGGGTATTTATTAAACCCGAGCATTGACGGTCCATTTTGTTGAGTCATTGAGGTTGCCCGAATTCGGTCGGTTTCTGTCATGCTCTTTAGTCGTTACGGTACCAGAACTACACCAAAACAAAAAAAAAAGGAAAATAAAACAGAACAAAATGGTTCCCGATCACAGGCTTGCCTTACAATAACCTAACTTTTTCAGTTTATTTACGATTTATTTTTTGTGAATTTAATGGACGGTTATGGGAATACATGATATGGAACGGACATGAACATACGGATTCAAGATATAAAATGCAAATATTAACTCTTAAAAGTATATAAGCCTTTTTTTTAATCAAATGTTGAAATTAAGACTTCAAATTTATACACATTTAACCCTTTTACGAGCGTTGGTTAAACCCAAACATTGTAGATTAAGTCGACACGAATTCGTGGGTATTTATCAAACCCGAGCGTTGACGGTCCATTGTGTTGAGTCGTTGAGTTTGCGCGAATGCGGTCGGTTTCTGTCATACTCTTTAGTCGTTACGGTACCAGAACTACACCAGAACAAAAAAAGGAAAAAAAACCAGAACAAAATGGTTCCCGATCAAAGGCTTGCCTTACAGTTCCGTAACTTTTTCAGTTTCTTTACGATTTATTTTTTGTGAATTTAATGGACGGTTCTTGGAATACATGATATGGAACGGACATGAACATACGGATTCAAGATATAAATTGCAAATATTAACTCTTAAAAGTATATAAGCATTTTTTTAATCAAATGTTGAAATTAAGACTTCAATATTATACACATTTAACTCTTTTTAGGAGCGTTGGTTAAACCCAAACATTGTAGATTAAGTCGACACGAATTCGTGGGTATTTATTAAACCCGAGCATTGACGGTCCATTTTGTTGAGTCATTGAGGTTGCCCGAATTCGGTCGGTTTCTGTCATGCTCTTTAGTCGTTACGGTACCAGAACTACACCAAAACAAAAAAAAAAGGAAAATAAAACAGAACAAAATGGTTCCCGATCACAGGCTAGCCTTACAATAACCTAACTTTTTCAGTTTATTTACGATTTATTTTTTGTGAATTTAATGGACGGTTATGGGAATACATGATATGGAACGGACATGAACATACGGATTCAAGATATAAAATGCAAATATTAACCCTTAAAAGTATATAAGCCTTTTTTTTAATCAAATGTTGAAATTAAGACTTCAAATTTATACACATTTAACCCTTTTACGAGCGTTGGTTAAACCCAAACATTGTAGATTAAGTCGACACGAATTCGTGGGTATTTATCAAACCTGAGCATTGACGGTCCATTGTGTTGAGTCATTGAGCTTGCGCGAATTCGGTCGGTTTCTGTCATGCTCTTTAGTCGTTACGGTACCAGAACTACACCAAAACAAAAAAAAGGAAAAAAACAGAACAAAATGGTTCCCGATCAAAGGCTTGACTTACAATACCGTAACTTTTTCAGTTTATTTACGATTTATTTTTTATGAATTTAAAGGACGGTTCGGGGAATACATGATATGGAACGGACATGAACATACGGATTCAAGATATAAAATGCAAATATTAACTTTTATAAGTATATAAGCCTTTTTTTTAATCAAATGTTGAAATTAAGACTTCAAATTTATACACATTTAACCCTTTTAAGAGCGTTGGTTAAACCCAAACATTGTAGATTAAGTCGACACGAATTCGTGGGTATTTATTAAACCCGAGAGTTGACGGTCCATTGTGTTGAGTCGTTGATTTTGCGCAAATTCATTCGGTTTCTGTCATGCTCTTTAGTCGTTACGGTACCATAACTACACCAAAACAAAAAAAGGAAAAAAAACCAGAACAAAATGGTTCCCGATCATAGGCTTGCCTTACAATACCGTAACTTTTTCAGTTTATTTACGATTTATTTTTTGTGAATTTAATGGACGGTTCTGGGAATACATGATATGGAACGGACATGAACATACGGATTCAAGATATAAAATGCAAATATTAACTCTTAAAAGTATATAAGCCTTTTTTTTAATCAAATTTTGAAATTAAGACTTCAAATTTATATACATTTAACCCTTATAGGAGCGTTGGTTAAACCCAAACATTGTAGATTAAGTCGACACGAATTCGTGAGTATTTATCAAACCCGAGCGTTGACGGTCCATTATGTTGAGTCGTTGAGTTTGCGCGAATTCGGTCGGTTTATGTCATGCTCTTTACTCGTTACGGTACCAGAACTACACCAAAACAAAAAAAGGAAAAAAACCAGAACAAAATGGTTCCCGATCAAAGGCATGCCTTACAATACCGTAATTTTTCAGTTTATTTACGATTTATTTTTTGTGAATTTAAAGGACGGTTATGGGAATACATGATGTGGAACGGACATGAACATACGGATTCAAGATATAAAATGCAAATATTAACTCTTAAAAGTATATAAGCCTGTTTTTTTAATCAAATGTTGAAATTAAGACTTCAAATTTATACACATTTAAACCTTTTAGGAGCGTTGGTTAAACCCAAACATTGTAGATTAAGTCGACACGAATTCGTGGGTATTTATCAAACCCGAGCGTTGACGGTCCATTGTGTTGAGTCGTTGATTTTGCGCAAATTCATTCGGTTTCTGTCATGCTCTTTTGTCGTTACGGTACCAGAACTACACCAAAACAAAAAAAGGAAAAAAAACCAGAACAAAATGGTTCCCGATCATAGGCTTGCCTTACAATACCGTAACTTTTTCAGTTTATTTACGATTTATTTTTTGTGAATTTAATGGACGGTTCTGAGAATACATGATATGGAACGGACATGAACATACGGATTCAAGATATAAAATGCAAATATTAACTCTTAAAAGTATATAAGCCTTTTTTTTTAATCAAATGTTGAAATTAAGACTTCAGATTTATATACATTTAACCCTTATAGGAGCGTTGGTTAAACCCAAACATTGTAGATTAAGTCGACACGAATTCGTGAGTATTTATCAAACCCGAGCGTTGACGGTCCATTGTGTTGAGTCATGGAGTTTGCGCGAATTCGGTCGGTTTCTGTCATGCTCTTTAGTCGTTACGGTACCAGAACTACACCAAAAAAAAAAGTAAAAAAATAGAACAAAATGATTCCCGATCAAAGGCTTGTCTTACAATACCTTAACTTTTTCAGTTTATTTACGATTTATTTTTTGTTAATTTAATGGACGGTTATGGTAATACATGATATGGAACGGACATGAACATACGGATTCAAGATATAAAATGCAAATATTAACTCTTAAAAGTATATAAGCCTTTTTTTTAATCAAATGTTGAAATTAAGACTTCAAATTTATACACATTTAACCCTTTTAGGAGCGTTGGTTAAACCCAAACATTGTAGATTAAGTCGAAACGAATTCGTGGGTATTTATCAAACCCGAGGTTGACGGTCCATTGTGTTGAGTCGTTGAGTTTTCCCGAATTCGGTCAGTTTCTGTCATGCTTTTTAGTCTTTACGGTACCAGAACTACACCAAAACAAAAAAAGGAAAAAAAAACAGAACAAAATGGTTCCCGATCAAAGGCTTGCCTTACAGTACCGTAACTTTTTCAGTTTATTTACGATTTATTTTTTGTGATTTTAATGGACGGTTCTTGGAATACATGATATGGAACGGACATGAACATACGGATTCAAGATATAAAATGCAAATATTAACTCTTAAAAGTATATAAGCCTTTTTTTTAATCAAATGTTGAAATTAAGACTTCAAATTTATACACATTTAACCCTTTTAGGAGCGTTGGTTAAACCCAAATATTGTAGATTAAGTCGACACGAATTCGTGGGTATTTATCAAACCCGAGCGTTGACTGTCCATTGTGTTGAGTCGTTGAGTTTGCGCAAATTCGGTTGGTTTGTGTCATGCTCTTTAGTCGTTACGGTACCAGAACTACACCAAAACAAAAAAAATGGAAATAAAAAACAGAACAAAATGGTTCCCGATCAAAGGCTTGCCTTACAATACCGTAACTTTTTCAGTTTATTTACGATTTATTTTTTGTGAATTTAAAGGACGGTTCTGGGAATACATGATATGGAACGGACATGAACATACGGATTCAAGATATAAAATGCAAATATTAACTCTTAAAAGTATATAAGCCTTTTTTTAATCAAATGTTGAAATTAAGACTTCAAATTTATACACATTTAACCCTTTTAGGAGCGTTGGTAAAACCCAAACATTGTAGATTAAGTCGACACGAATTTGGTCAATTTTGGTTATGTGCGTTATGGCATCTGAACTAAAAAACAATTTAAAAACCGAGGTGTACCAATGAGGTGGCGTTGGTTAGTAAAGCTCGAGCTTTGATAAAACCCGAGTGTTGAGGCGATGAGTCAACACAAATTTGGTCTGTGTTCGTCACGTACGTTACGATATTGAAACTAAAAAACAAAAATAAAAACAAAATATTCACAAAAACATAAAGGGAGTCGAACACTTTATTTGTAATAAGTGAAGTTAAGGAAATTTGTAATAACTCAGTTTTTTTTAACACAATTAAAAAAAATGTAACAATCATTTGCTGCTTTAATGTGATACCCGGTAATTTCCCAATCCCATAAACCAAGTAATCAACCTAATTATTAGGTAAATATGTTATATGCGCCCTGCGCGAGCACGCCATGTTAGAATCAGCGCGTGCATGTTATATGCGCCCTGCGCGAGCGCGCCATGTTAGAATCAGCGCGTGCATGTTATATGCGTCCTGCGCGAGCGCGCCATGTTAGAATCAGCGCGTGCATGTTATATGCGCCCTGCGCGAGCGTGCCATGTTAGAATCAGCGCGTGCATGTTATATGCGCCATGCGCGGATGTTTTGGCTTTATGTTTTCATATAACTTAACTTTTTGCCATATGGGTGGACGCCCCGCCTGATGCTAAGGCGGGTGCATCCCAAATCATTTATGCGCGTGCGGAAAGGGGGCTAACCTCCCCGCATGGCGGGAACATTGAAAGCTAGTTTGTCTGAAGCTCCAGGATGGAATTGACTTCAACATAACTGATCACTATGTTGAAATACCAAGACCTCATGGAAAATCTACAAATGAAACTCAACGTCCCTGACTGCGAGAAGGTTACGCACCTACCCGCAGCAAAGAAACAGCCTACACGCAGAAAGCTATACGCGCAAGGCTACACGCACAAAACACTTAGTCTATTTCTCAAGTGTAAGGGGATTTCCCCCGCCTAGAAGGGACCAGTAGCGTATTTCAGATATTTTTACCTTTTGACTACACACTGACAACAGTACCAGGAAAAGTATACTGTAACACGAAATGTCAGCTGTCAGCCGTACCTACTCCCATCAACCACAGTCCTGCATGTCCTGTCAAAATCAATCAGAATCTTTTTAACCACTCCCTAGGACTATCACCCCCATCCCTGAATAAATAATAATAAATCCCATACTTTGTCATCATTACACCTAGATATGATAAGATTTCAATCCCCTAAGTCAAGGGATTGTGTTCCCTTGAATTTGCCTATAAATATGTATCAATCCTTGAATAAAAACATCACACAAACACACCCCAAACTCTCTTAAAATCTGTAATTCTCTCCCAAGCATCCGTTTCCATCTCCGTTTCCTTCGCTAGGTAAGCCGAAACTTTACTTTTCTGACCAACCCTTATATTCTTCGAATTCTTGATCTTAATATACATATTTCTTGTTATTTAATCATATTTTAGACTCCCAATTTCGAGGCTAACATCAAGAAACCCGAAACCCCGATTAATCTCTTAACAAGAATCACAGGTGAGTCTCACAGCCCCTATTTTCACTATTTTCACTGTTTTTAAACTGTTTTCGGGGCGAGGGACACGTACTTAAATTATGCTTTATCATGGTACTCTTACAAGTAATGAAAACGATTATGTGTTTAAATTATGTTTCTTTATGGAATATTTTCGAGCAATGCAAACGGTTATCTATGGTTTTCAATGTGAGTGCGATACGAGTAAGTGATCACTTTACCATTGGAACTCTAAGGGTAGGGACTACTGTGTTTGATCAACCCACTCGTAGGGGTCGCACCCCTTGCAAAGACGGGTGCCTAGTATGTCACGGGGTAGTACTATGGGATTGAGCCCGCTCGTAGAGGTCGCACCTCTTACAAAGACGAGCGCCTTGTTTTCCGGCACAACGTCCGTGCGTGACCCGTGGGACGGTATATCTAAATTATTATAGTGGCAGCGCCACGGTTTTCAGGAACGTCCGTGCGTGACCCGTGGGACGGTATATCTAAATTATTATAGTGGCAGCGCCACGGTTTTCAGGAACGTCCGTGCGTGACCCGTGGGACGGTATATCTAAATTATTATAGTGGCAGCGCCACGGTTTTCAGGAATGTCTGCGCGTGACCCGCGGGACGGTTTTATCAAGAATATGTTATCAAAACTATGTTTCAATACGGTTTTATCAAGCATATGTTTAAACAATGTTATCGGAAATATGTTTCAATATGGCTTTATCAAGATTATGTTGCAATACGATTTATCAAGTCACCAAAACTTGTGAACTCACTCAGTTTATACTGATTCAAATGTTTTTACGTGTCTTTCAGGTGATAGGTAAGTAGCGCAAGGAGTCACACATAGAGCACTTCACGAAGAACATCTATAAAATTAGCTTTTTGGAAGATTTTAGTTCTATCCCTTCCACACGCGCGGTTGTTCCCGCCGTGTGAGGGGATATGGCGCGGAAATCTTCAATGATTTTCATACTTGGATGTTTTTATGTAATTCTAAACAATGTAATGTATTTTGTACTAGACATTTCATGCGCAATGGAAATTTTATTTTTCTTGAATGTTTGCAATGACCCGTGCTTGACTATCAATCCCCACTCGCGCGCGCCCGGCTGTTTCCGCCGTTTAGGGCCGGGTGTGACATTTAAGGAGTCGTACCTAGGTCCAAACCAGCACATACATCTTTCCTTACCAACATAACAACCCAACCAATACCAATACATGTATATTCTTTCAAAACCATTAATACATATATAAAAACAGAAAGTAACCATTTTGTGACACCAATTTTCTCTTTTTACTCTATATAGATAATTGTATAATGTAAGGTGTTAAAATTATTAGACGACTGTTAACCTGGAATAATTGAGCATTAATAAATATGTATATAATTATACAATAACTAGTAACAATATATGTATTATATATATAATATCTTAAAATTTATAGTAATATATGACCGACTTCACTAAAAGGAAATATATAATATACTTAAAAGATATGGCTTTTGGATATAAACATGTTAATATTTAAATACTAAGTTAGTGACCCGTGTGACACACGGGTTGAATAAAATAAATGTGAATAATAGATAACAAAAAAATAGATAAAATTATCAAAATATTACATGAATAATATAAATTTACAATTGGTGGAGTGTTGATAAAAGCATGCATCAATTTTATGTATTACACGGAATGATCTAAATAATAAAACAACAATAAAGTTAATAAGTATATGATGTATGTGAAACATTAAAGAAAATATAATTTATAAAATGAGCATAGAAATCTTAAATTAAAAAATAACAATAACACATCCAAATCAACACGAAGTATAAAATAAGTTCTAGACGTCCAACCAAATACAAATTAAGTCCAATGCTTAACAAAATACAAATTAACTTCCACAACCTTAAAATTCAACAACCTGTGTTATATGAGGGGGTAAAAAGAAATACTTTTCATAATATACTAATAAATGCAAATTACAACTTCATAACTCCCTCACAAAATATTGATGCCAAAGTTAAAACTATCTAACAATCATAACATATAAACCGATCTGTAAGATTTCCTTTTCTTGTCTTAATGGGGACTAAGGCCTCAAATTTTCTTGGAAAGACGATACTCTAAGTTAAAAAGAACACCAAATTTAACAAAAACTCATCAACATAAAACTAAATCAGTAGGCAGTGGCAACTTAAAACCTAAAAGTAAGCATAAGCTTAACACAACTCAACAACTGAGTATAGTAGTAACTTACAAAACTTATCAGTGAACACCAAACTTAAAAACAAAAGAGCACTTAGAAAGACAGTATACTCCAGAACATTACTTTAATTTTGTGAGTAACCATATTTTTCATTTTCAGATTTTCTTAGTGGCCAACCAATCCACACAACCCGAAACAAAATACCAACTTTCAGTACAAATGAAAAGCCACGCAGCATAAAAAGATGGCATTTGAATTATAATCTAACCTTTTAAGTATCAGCGTATTAAAAATATTGATCGTTAAACTTTTTTTTTATCGGAACCCGTTTGGACCGTCTCATTTATTATAAAAACGGGACAATTAGAATTGAAATGAAACTTTTACAAGAGCATAATCACAAAGACGATTATAATTAAAATGAAACTTTCATCTATGTAAGGTTAGACCGTTAGAATGATTCTAAATTGAGATTACTGGTTAATTCCACATGACATCAAATAAGCAAACTCCCTAAAAACTGAAAACGTATGACATAGAAGCGTCGAAGGATTTTGTCCACTGTCCTACTTCAGCAAGATCCTTCTTTGGCTTTTTATTTACTATAACAGGTGGATAACCACAAAAGGCATTATAATTATGCAAAACAAATAAATTTTTTGATGAGATGTTGAAATACAATAGTTATTAACTAAGTGGAAAAGACAATTAAGATTTACGAACCACTATTTAAATCTACTTTAGATATGAAGTGATGCCAGATAAGAAACATTTAACCAATGAACCCTAAATATGAAAACATAAGAATAGAGACCTCCTTGGAAACTTTAAAATCACTTACCCTGAACCCGTGGTAATGCCGGGCCTCTTCTTCTTGGCTTCCTTCACCAATTGACCACCAACGAAGTAACCTACATGTGACAAAATTTTAAATTAATAAATCTGCTGGTGTTTGTGGTAGAGATAATTCGTATACAACCATCCAGACATTGATAAATCATGTGTGTGTCTAGAGATAATTCGTATACAACCAACCAGACATTAATAACTCAGGTGTGTGTCTAGTTCAAGCCTAGACACACCTGATTTGTAATGGTATTATGACAAATTTCAAAATCTTATAGTATGCAAATTATATCAATGTCATAAATTTGTGTATTATGTAAAATATTAGGAGAAATTAATAGAATCTTACCATCGGTAATTTTACTCAGTGGACTTGTAATGTTTACAATGGGAAACGATGAAGTGCGACTTAAAATTCATGTGAGTTGATATTTTCTTTATCAAAAGAAATGTGTCTCGTAGAATTTGATGCAGATAAATTGTATTGGCGTGTTCGAACACATGAAATATAAACAAAAATATACACCATTATATTATTATAATGGCAATACTTTGAAAGTTATAGAACAAAGTTATAGATATATGCAAGCTAAATGCTCTAACCATAAAAAAAAACCTAACCTTTATTAGTAAGTGAGCATCAAGATTCTAATTTTGAAGGAGGAAACCAGCAGAGGTGGAGGGTTGCCCAACTTGTTTCTTGATATGTAGTTGCAACAGACTCTGTGAACAGACAAACACAAATAGTCATACCATTGGTTTAAACCGCCCCTCTCACACAACTTGTTAGAAACTTAAATATTCATATATTGTAATTTCTCCTAATCTAACCATATACAAAACTTAGACACTTTGCAATTTCACTTTAAGTTTAACATTGAACTCAAACATATCAACAATGACTAATTGTCTAATTTAATATCAACAATTCAACATAACAATTTCACACCTACTGAAAGTTTAAATCCACATACATAGCAAGACCAAAAAAAATAATGAAGTAGCAAACTAAAACACATTCAATCTCAATTTTGGTCGTCATTTGGTTCACTATCACTAATCTAATTCTATTCTGGAAGATCGAAACCATTCGAAAAACCAGAATTTATTAACCCTAACCAATAATATACTGGATTTCGAATAATATTATAAACACTAACAATATATGATTTCGGAATTATAAATCTTAACTGTTCGAGAATCCAGAATAAAACCCAAAAATTCTAACAAAACCCTAAAAATACAGATTTGGGTTACCTTGAGAAGCATAAGGCCCCGATCCCGGTGCCTTACTTTATCGTCGGATTTACTTATAAACACAGTTCTTACAAATCGGAGTTAACTAAACTTTTCACGAAAACGTTAACTTCAACTATTCGTTACAAACATTCAATCTTTTCTTTAAAACCATAACATAAACATCATATTTAAAACATCATTTCTTCCATCTTCAGATGCCAGCCGTTCAATCCATGCCATGTGACATCCTCATGCTAGCTCATTAGCTTGCTCACCTGCGCGCGTGCATACTAAAAGTCAGCGTAGCTGAGTGAGTTCTAGTTAATCAAGCAACTTACCATACAACCATTACATGAAATTATATACGTGTCCGAAGACACATAGTCCGTTGTCTAACCTGTTCACCTTACCGCTTAACCACTTAACTGCCCCTTACGTCTTAGCCACTTGTTCACGGAAGCACGTATAGGCTTACCCTACCACGCACTCACGTTATGCCATTTAATAACGAAGGCACGTATAGGCTTACCCTACCACGCATTCACGTTATGCCACTTATAACGAAGGCACGTATAGGCTTACCCTACCACGCAATCACGTTATGCCACTTTAATAACGAAGGAACGTATATGCTTACCCTACCACGTACTATCGTCATACCACTAACACCCTTACTAGACAATTGCCACTTCTATCACACTCGACCTCTACTTGTCTACAACACATTTTCTAGCATTACATTATTTACATAATAACCAAGTCATGTCCTAACATTTACACACACTAATAACCGCTTGGAGATCATTCCCATTGGCGGTACGCGCAATATCCGAAGATCGTTCACGCACCGACAACATTCATTCATAACATTCATACTTACTATCACATCAATCATTATATCATACACTTACCACTTAGGTAAGTGTATTCACACTTCACATTGAGTATGCACACAGCCCCGAAAACATAACAAGAAAATGGGGCTAGAAACTCACCTGAACTCAGTTACGTTCGTCGTTAGTGGTTATTCCTTTTTTAGCTGTGCGCGACTAACTGTATAACAATTACACGTATCAATTAACTATCATTACTCATATCGTATTTCTAGTTTAATTATAACCCTCAACAAACGTGGGTCCGGGGCAGCGCCCCTGGTAGCAGGGTTCTAGGGACGACAATCCCTAGCAGGGTCCAAGGGGCAGAGTCCCTGGCTGGGTCGAATTAAGCCTAATTCATTAACTGTCTTAATCCATTTTCCATTAGAATTCTTAATTGTTATCTACTCCGCCCACTTGTTCGCTATAACGAATTAAGCCTAATTCATTATCTGAACATAGCCTGATTCGTGGTCTAATTTGCTATCAGAACTTAGCGAATTGGTAAGTGACGAATCACCTGTTTTGTTTCGTTAGATTAGTTCGTTACTTTCCTGATTAGATCCGCTAGCTGATTCGTTATTCTGGTTTGTTATCTTAGTTCATTAGCTAATTCGTTATCTCGACGTGCCCTGATTCGTTATCTTATCATAACGAATTGGGTGAGTAAGGAATCACTTGATTCGTTATCTGATCATAACGAACTGGGGAACTGATTCGTTATCTTGCCATGACGAATTGGTTAACTAATTCGTTACATTATCATAACAAATTGCATCAATCTTATCCAAACTTTGACTCAGAGGTCAAACTCAAAATCGATATGAACAATAAACAGTCAACCGTCATAGTAATCCTCATTTCTTGATGAAATATCACGAATATGGTATCAATAGATTCGCCATACCAGCGCCAACAAACCCCAACCATCCAATCAGTCTAACATTTACGTTAAAAGGTGCAATTTGCTTATTTATAACCCGATTATTCATTTCACGAATCAACCTATCAATTGCTAACGAGTTTTAGGAAGGTTTGTTGTGTTGGATTCGTTTTTATCATTCTCATATAGATCTAAGATCCCCCAAACAAATCCGAACCCTAATGAACGATTTCTAATTATAAACGTACCTTAAACGAGTCGGTTTACTAACACGGTCTAGTCTTGATGTCGTTTTGGTTCGTCACGACGATCTAGCACCAACAAACTCGAGTTTTCACCTTCGGATCTCGGCTCGGGATATAGGATAGTGTTTGTGTGTGTTTTTCAAGGTGTATAGGGTGTGGAGATAAAAATGGGAAGAATAGGGTTTAAGGGGTATTTATACTCCCTTAAGCCCATGGACCTAAGCCCCATCTTTCCTTTTTGGTCCATACTTATTCTCATTTAATTAGCTTATTTGACCTTTCATCTTTACTAGTTTATCAATTCTCTACTGATTTAGGTAAACTTTTCCTTCATAAATAATATATAAAATATTATTTTTGGAAATTTCGGGATGTTACCCATAACAGCTAATTGTGATTGCCAGAATAGAGAAGCTTAGGATTCTCTCAGAGTGATAACATTTCGGATACAAAGAAGGGATTGAAAATGATGAATCCTGAGCCAATGAACCCTAATTGTGAAAAATGCTTCATTTTTATTATTAATCACTTGTGGAAAGAAGCTCTAAATAAGGAAATAAAGGATGGGCAGGAAAATAAAATTTTGGGTAATTGAGAAGGGGACACCTGTCCGATATTGGATTCCTTTATTATATAGGTTAGATGAGTCATTATATGAAAACCTTCCACGTATTGGTGCCCCCATTCATTTCTTCGCCTCTACTTATTTTTACCACATGCAATATATATATATATGGGGGAATGTTAATGTACAAATGAAATTAACGTGTTAAACATGAGAATCAAGTAGAGTAATTATATATACAAGTAGAGAAATTATGTAATTACATTATAGCGTAATTATTATAGAGTAATTACATAATTACTCTACTTATATATATATATATATATATATATAGAGAGAGAGAGAGAGAGAGAGAAAGAGAGAGAGAAATGTTAAAATAAAAAGAAATAATTTTTAAAAAGTGTAGGAAAAAATCTGGACCATTGAATTGATTAAAATACATAAGGGTAGGATCGTCGATATATTATTTATTATTTTTGGAATTAATGTAATTAGTGGTAACTAACTAACTTCCATATTTGTGTTGCCTCATATGTTGGACTTTTTCATATCCACAGCAACAGAATCAACTTCACGCCGCCACCATATTTGGAACGACACCGCCTCCCTAAAGCCATTGCCAGACCTAAGAGATTATTGACATGCGGTGGTCGTTGACGCGATTGCCACCAGCAAGGGTTTTCAGGTCCAAATTTCGTATTTGCCGACTAGTGTAAGGTTTCCGCCGGTAGACACTGTAACATGGTTAATAATTATTCCAGCGAAGCTTGTATGTCCTCTTTGACTAATCAAACACCGACATCGATCGGCAGTAGCTTTATGTGCGGCACGTGACAGTAGCTTTTTTGTCTGTGGTGGCAACGCTGGAAGCCGTGGTGGTGGAAGAGGTGTGGGTTACGGTTGGGATTTCGATTTAATTGTTGAGTGGTAATAAAAGGTCGGTGTGTAAAATCTTGTGATCCAATCATGGCAAGAATTGAGAAGATGATAAGATGTACGCATCATTTAGGTTTTTTAAATTTATGTAGTTGGTTTATTGTTACTAATTCATGACAATTTTCTAGAGATCTTTTTATTCTTGAACCAATCATGAATTGTGAACTTGTTTTCCTCTTCAGGTTATCATATATTTTGTTCATTATGTAGTTTAATTGTGTAACCCCAGCTTTATAACCGTAGTGTTTTAGTTTATACACAGTGTTTTTGTTCATGCATCGAACACATTGTTTTCTTTAAAAAAATGAGGAAATTGTGTTTTAGTTCATCACTGTAGTGTGTTTTAGTTCACAACTGTAGTGTGTTTTAGTTCTTCAATGTTGTGAACGTTAAAACACAAAACTAAACCGATGGTTTTCTGTTTCGGTTATGTTAAAAAGTAGAGTTTATTTCATTCTTGATTAAAAAGAAATCGTGTTATAGTTCATGTTAAAGCAATATTATTGTGTTTTATATATGTAGTGTGTTTTAGTTCATCAATAATTATTAGAATTCTAGTACCACATGGTGAACCTATATGAATGATCAAGAAAAATGTTGATGTTTTGGACCAACCTGCATAAAATAACACTACGAACTTGTAAAAATTTTGGACTTTTTGAATTGTTGATTTAATCTATCCTAAAAAATTGCAATTATTAATTGTAGATTGATAGTTTCCAAAATTTAATATAACACAGTAGACAATAATGCCCTTAGAGTGTTATAAAGTAAGTATAAAAATAAAACACACCCCAAAAAACACTACAACAAATCTTAACCATTAGATCACACAATCCAACGCACCAAATCAATTCTTACACGTTTTAGACACACTCATCTTTTTACGATAACCCCTATATATATATATATATATATATATATATATATATATATATATATATATATATTATTGATTTCTTTGAGAACCGCTTTGAGTTTTAATCGAAAAAACTCAACGTAACAAAAAAAATTTTGAATTTTTTTTTACACATGTGTAATACGTAAGTGTAAGTAATGTAAAAAAATTAAAGTATTTTTTTACACATCGAATCGACTTATTACACATGTGTAACTAACATTTATACTTGTGTAATAATCAAAAATACGTATTCTCTCTTCTGATTCATTTTTTAATTAAATTTATTCTCAACCACATATTTCAACAACAAATAGTTAATCTCATTGACTACACAACCATTAAATAATCAACCGTGCAAGCCAAGTTAGATATTTTCCTTCGGGTACTTGGGGCCACTTTCGGAATCGGTTGAACTATTCCAGGTACGCTGGAGATTAATATACCAGCCTATGCAATTCCTTCTGTATCACTGGACTAATGCCGAAATCTTGCACAACATCATGGTTAGTTATAGATATAATATTATTGAAATTACCAGTATCGGGAATCTTAGCTGGGGATCCCGAGATAACACCAAATTCTTGAGTAGGAGTGATCCTGGTAGACTGGACGGGATCACTTGTTTTGGATGTGGATTGCATGGGAAGGAATCATATTGATTCCCTTAGTATCCTGACGCATCAAAGTTCAGGTTCCATGGTAGCAATGGAGTGAAGGATTCCTCCACTGGCTTCTTACCTTGTGCCTGAATATCCTTGAGCTCCTTTAAGACAGAGTTTTTGGTTCGCTTCTGAGTCTACATTTGCTCCTTCATCTGCATTAAAACATCAAAAATATCATCGTTAGACATAAGGACTGACCTCTTATTGGGAGACCCAGATCTTTGGATGGACACGCCAACAGAAGGACTTGTTAAGGGAGGAAGCATCATGCTTGATCATCCGGCTCCTGAGATGCTAAAACCGGCAATAGTCGCCTCCCTCTGGACATCAGGTGGAGGAGGAAGTGGTCGAGCAACTCCAGAAACTACGAACGACATGGATGAATATGTAGCTTTTGACTGAGAGGCCATTTTTTAGTATAGATTTGCAAGTAATGGTTTAGAAAGAAAGTGAATATGGATTTGAGTAAGAAAAACACCACCTACCTGACGGGGAAAATTATCCACTGACTCAATATATTAATGAAAATGGTGGTTACAGCTCGGGATATAGTTGAGAACGAAAGCTAGAATACAAGTGTGAGTTTAGGGAGTGAAAAGAAAGTGTCATATTGTGACATCCGTCAATTTCGGGTCCGTTTGTATTCGTTTAACATGTAAACCGACCCGTTTTGTAAACCAAAACTTATGATATATTCAAAATGATGATTTTTATGTTACAATATTGTTTTACACTTGTTGGGTCTTGAAAACATCCTTTTCGGTCCTTCAAACGCGTTAAAATCACTTAAAACAAACTTCGGGGGCCATTCTGTCATTCTTGAAAGTTGTAAAATATCACCAGCCACCACCCCATCGCGCTACGCGATGGGGAGAGACCCCTTGGTCGCGTATCACGAGTCCTGGGAAACCAGACCTGCATGTATTGTTTGTTTGTTGGTTCTTTTATCCAATAAGTCTAAGTTGTAACCAATAAATCACTTGTTTAATCTCTTTAATCACTTCCTGTAAATACCCAACCCTTTCCAACATTATTCCCTGCTCATAAACCATTTCTTCTCTCAAATTCAAAGACCATTCAAGGTTATTTTCAAGTGTTATGTCAAGATTGACTTTCAAAGTCAAACTAATGTAGTTTTTCATTTTTATTAGTTTATCTTAGACTTAATTAATACTTGATGTATATGGCACAACATATATATATACATATATATATATATATATATATATATATATATATATATATATATATATATGTTGATGTAATATCTATGTTTCTACCATGAAATGAAAGCAATTCACTAAAAATATATATATATATATATATATATATATATATATATATAATGTACACCACTTGTTACCTTTGGTGGTTACTTTCCCGATCTCGGTCGGTGAAGTTTCGGGCCTCGTAAGGCAAGGCTACATGGAGAACTTTCGTGGTACTTGTTATATATTTTCCGCATCTAACCATCTAACTTTATTATTGCTTACCAACCATGCTCATTTTAGTTTGTATGTCATATTTATAAAGTTCCATGCTTATGGGTTTATAGAGACTAGTCTCAGTTTAACCGTAAATAGCTCTAAACCGTAAACCGAACTTTTTTTTATTAGTTTTGTTAAATAATTGTTTAAAAATGTTTAATGTAGATTTAAATTTCTAAAATCATTTATACAAGTTATATGGTTATGGGTTTGTAGAATCTTACCTCGGTCTTAACCGAAACAAGATGCGAACCGAAAACCGAACTTTCGTTTAAAGACTTTATTGTTAACTTTCTGATTGTAAAACTTAAGTATCTTCATTTATAAATTATTACACATGTTCTTTGATATTTTGGCATGTGGAAACCATCTATGAACTTATTGTGAGATGGAAACGAACCAAACCGAACTAAAAGTGTGTTTTTAGCTATCAAGACTTTTATATTTATTTAAAAATACTCTACAAACTGACTTTAAATATTTTATTAAAATACTTGGAATGTTGAATCCAACTTGATCTTATAACAAAGTTGGACCGTATAAAATGAACACTCGCTTAACGTACGTTGCTAGTTCTAAAACAATAGAACTACATACTTGGTTAAGTATTATTAGATTTTATTGAGTTATCTCATAACATTTATTATTTCGGAAAGTTGACTTTGGGTTTGACCGATTATCAAGACCCGAACCAACATCTTGAACACTCGTTAAAACCCATTTTAGTATCTATATTATAAAGGGACTTGCATTTTTGCATTTTTACCCACCTTAATACTTAACATAGGTTGAGTAAATATTATTTAAAATCAATTATTTAAAAATTTTCAAGCTTCGACCTCTCAAAATCATTTATGTTTTGTTTACGAATTATTATTTATATACAAAGTTTTATATAAAAAAATTTTAACACTAACATCTCCTCTTCACTAACTCTAGGAAATCACAATCAAACTTAAACTTTTATTTTATACACCCTCATATTAATTTCTTTTTTTTTAACTCCAACTTATCTCATTTCTTTTTATTTTTTAGCATGCCTACGATAATTAGCCACCCGCGCAAGAACTCCAACCGACGTATGGCTGCTTTCGTCATCAAGCAAATGGCCGCGGTGATTTCCGAACTTATAACCCAAATCCAAGCTACCCAACCTCCACCCGTTGTTGCACCCGTTGAATCCAAACCCGCATCCTCCTTGTATAAGCAGTTTACAAGAGCTAACCCAACCGAGTTCTTTGGAACAAACTATGCGACTACGTTGTTGCAATGGTTTGAATCGATGGAAAGCGTATTTCGACATAGTGAGTGCCCTGATGCGAAGAAGGCAAACTTCACTTTGAGCATGTTTAACAAAACGGCTCTTACATGGTGTGTCACACCCCAAAACACGGCCTAGGAGTGTGACGCCTACGTTGGTACCACAAGTGTAAATAAATCAGAGTTACGTTCAATTAGCGGAAGACATGTAAAACTTGTGGATTAAAGTTGTAATATTACAAAATACGGGATTATAAAAGATTCTCGTTTAAGTTTAAAAGATTACTTGTTTGAATTACAAACCACCATTTTAGTATATTTAGTTTATACAAAACAGATCCGAGCCATCGAATATATAAGTAGCACTTCGATACTACAAGCGCTAATCTTGGTCACCTCCAAAATATAAATAAAATACGTCAGTAATGAATGCTGGTGAACACACAGACGCTAAAATATTTTCTTTTACTTTATTACCCCTCGAGACTACGCCTGCTCGGCCTATCGTGGATTAGGAATAACAAGGTTAAATAACAATTCATAAACTCAAGTCTCTACACTGTTCACCTCAGCAAACACCGCAGTGTTCGACTTAGTTAAGTACCCGTAAATATACACATGGTCGTGCTTACCGTGGGAAAGCGTCCTACGACCAGGCGTGGTGCGATGTGCCCACCGCGTACTACCACATATGCAAGGATCCAGACAAACGTATACTACAGTCTGAAGGCTAGGCTTATACTCTTATTTATAACGGTTTTAGGAACACATAGTTCCTTGTAAACAATGTTCATATAGCATGTTTGACTCGTTTGAAAAACAGTGGTAAAATTTTGGGGGCGTATTCACCTTTTCGCTTTGGGATCGGCTTCACTCACCGTCCGAGGGTCTTTCCTTTGCTATCTCGCACCTATAGTACAAGTATAACCATTTGTTAGTCGGATATTCAATCCGGCTTAAGACCTTAAGTCTTATTTTATATTCTTTACCTTGATGAACCTTTAGTTCATAAATCTCTTTTACTTGAAAACCTTTAGTTTAAAAGTAATTATAAACCTTCAGTTTATTTATAAAAACCTGACGTTTCTTCTTCTCCAAGAAACGTATTCTTTTCTTCTATTATTTAAAAATAATCATTATCACATAAATAATAATCTCATAACAAATAATATATACTTACACACATATATATTTAACAATACTCATATTCTTATTTTTGTTTCTTTCTTTGTTATGTTTCCTTTTCTTTTCTTTTAATCCGAGGTATCGAGTATAACCTCGACTTAAGGTTTAAGCCTTTATAATATTTTATTATATTCATTGGCGTTAAGCCATACCTTAAAGGCTTATGAAAATCCTAATGATTTGAGCAGCACTCCAACGCCGCTTCACCTTCTCAATCAACTCTTTTTCTCGTCACTCCTTCCTTGACACGCCAACCAATGAACACCAATCTTGACGGTACGCCTTTCGAGAACAAACACCTTCTTGGTATGTGGATGGAGGTTGGCTCAAACTTTGAGGAAACGTTGGCACGTAAATCGAGATCCGGACACGTTTATCTAGGTGGATCGAGGGCACGTATTTCGAGGTGTAGAGAGATGTTAGAGAGAGAGATATGAGTGAGTTTTGGTGTGAGTTGTGATGAATCCGTGGCTTTCTATTTATAGCAAAAAATTGAAGCCCATCGCGATACGCGATGGCCTCCTGGCCAAGCCCATCGCGTATCGCGATGTACGCTCGACCATTCACCAAGTAGACCTGCCACGTGCCGCGTGGCGGACGTGTTGCCACATGGTGGCAGACGGTGCCACTGTGTGCCACGTGTCACAATCTGTCAGGTCACGTCATCGCGATACGCGATGACGTTGGTTCCATAGTGATAACGTATCGCTATTGACTTCCTCTAGAACCTTTGACCAAGCCCCATCGCGATACGCGATGGGCTTGTCCTTTTGCCTCGTCGCGTATCGCGAGAGGACAAGAAATCAGAATTTTCATTTTAACCCTTAGGTTTGGATCTTTGACAAATTTAGTCCCTAGACTTTGGAAAGTTTACATTTTGAACTCGAAATTTTCATAATGTTACATCCTCCCCACCTTGAAATAAATCTCATCCTCGAGATTGCTTTACAAGAACAAGTAGGGGTATTTCTTTCTCATTTCCGATTCGAGTTCCCATGTATATTCGGGCCCTCTTCGTGAGTCCCATTTGACTTTCACAATTTTCAATGTTCTTCTTTTTAATTTCTTTGTTTTCGAATCTTCTATTTGAATTGAACGTTAATGAATTTTAAGTTTTCATTTATTTCAACGTCTTTTAATGGCATAGCTAATGATTCATCAGTTAAGCATTTACGCAGATTCGAAACATGGAATACATCATGTATTCCTTGCATTTCCTCGAGCAGTCGCAAACGGTATGCAACAGTGCCGATTCGTTCAAGTACCTCAAAGGGTCCAACGAATCGAAGACTTAACTTTCCTTTCTTACCGAAGCGAACAATACCTCTCCAAGGTGAGACTTTCAATAATACTTTGTCACCAACTTCGAATTCCAACGGCTTACGACGAACATCGGCGTAACTCTTTTGGCAATCAAGTGTCGTCTTAAGTCGTTCTCGGATTTGAGGAATTTTGTCGGTGGTTTCTTGGACTATATCGGGTCCAGATAATTGATTGTCTCCGGTTTCAGACCAACACACGGGCGTTCTACACTTACGACCATATAACGCCTCGAATTGTGCGGCTTGAATACTTGTGTGATAGCTATTATTATACTTGAATTCCATTAGGGGTAAGTGGTCATCCCAACTTCCACCTAAATCAATCACACAAGCCCAACGCATGTCTTCCAACATTTGTATTGTCCTTTTGCTTTGCCCATCAGTTTGTGGATGATAGGCGGTGCTAAGGTTAAGCTTTGTACCTAGTGCTTGTTGGAATCTTTTCCAGAAATGAGACGTGAAACGACTGTCTCGATAAAAAATTATAGATAGCGGTACCCCATGCAAAGCAACGATGTTTTTCACATAAATACGCGCAAGTCTATCCATTAAGTATGACTCATTGATGGGTATAAAGTGTGCGGATTTCGTCAATCGATCCACAATAACCCAAATTGCATTGTATTGTCGAGTCGTTTTAGGGAGTTTGGTAATGAAATCCATTGTGATTAACTACCACTTCCATACAGGAAGTTCGGGTTGCTGAAGCAATCCCGAAGGCTTTTGGTGTTCAGCCTTGACTTTCAAACATGTTAAACATTTCGCCACATGCGAAGCGACATCCCTTTTTATCCCATTCCACTAATAATGTGATTTGAGATTATGATACATTTTTTCGCTCCCGGGATGCATCATGTATTTGGATTTGTGAGGCTCGTTCAAAATTTTCTCACGTAAGTTCCCAACGATTGGTACCCAAATTCTATTGCCAAGTTTAAGGATACCATCGTCACCGTTGACTAATGAGTCAATGGTGCCGGTATGATTTTCGTCGGAGATTTGGTTTTCATTGATCGCTTTAGTTTTGGCAGATTTGATTTGCTCAAGAAGATCGATTTGAAGTTCTAGACGCAACGCTCGGACTCTTTTTGGTTTTTCGTGTTCCTTAGACTTAAGGCATCAGCCACGACGTTGGCTTGGCCTTCATGATAAACAATCTCACAATCGTAGTCGTTGAGATTCTCCATCCAGCGTCGTTGGCGCATGTTGAGCTCTTTTTGATCGAAGATGTGTCTTAAGCTCTTATGATCGGTGTACACGGTAAATCTTACTCCATAGAGATAGTGCCTCCATATCTTAAGTGCAAAGATTATGGCGCCTAACTCTAGATCGTGAGTCGTATAGTTCTTTTCGTGTACTTTTAGTTGACGAGATGTGTAAGCGATTACTTTCTTGCGCTGCATTAGTACACATCCCAAACTGGAGTGTGATGCGTCACTAAATACAACAAAATCCTCAGTACCTTCTGGAAAGGCCAGTATAGGTGCTTGGGTGAGTTTTTTGTTTAAGTATATCGAACGCCTCTTGTTGCTTTGTTCCCCATTCATATTTGATGTTCTTGCGAGTTAAGAAGGTTAAGGGAACAGTGATTCGGGAAAAATTTTCAATGAACCTACGGTAATAGCCGGCCAAACCTAAAAAACTTCGAATCTCCGTTGGCGATTTTGGAATCTCCCACTTAGAGATAGCTTCAATCTTAGCTTGATCGACTTGAATACCGTTGGCGTTGATAACGTGACCAAGAAATTGTACCTCATGTAACCAGAACTCGCATTTTGAGATTTTAGCAAACAACTTCTCGGTTCCAAGAATTTCGAGCAGAGTTCGAAGGTGTACTTCATGATCAGCCTTAGACTTAGAATAAATAAGTATGTCGTCAATGAACACGATCACAAATTTATCCAAGTAAGGTTTGCAGATACGATTCATCATGTCCATGAACGCAGATGGCGCATTAGTAAGTTCAAACGGCATGACCGTGAACTCATAATGTCCATACCTTGTTCGAAAGGTGGTTTTCTGGATATCTTCGGATTGGACTTTGAGTTGGTGATAGCCGGAACGAAGATTGATTTTAGAAAAGAAGCTAGCACCTTGAAGTTGGTCAAAAAGATCGTCGATTCGAGGGAGTGGATATCGTTTTTGATTGTGACTTTGTTCAACACACGATAATCGATACACATACGCATGGATCCATCCTTCTTCTTGACGAAAAGAATTGGCGCTCCCCATGGTGACGAACTTGGTCGGATGAAACCTTTCTCAAGAAGCTTATAGAGTTGTTTCTTTAACTCCTTCATCTCAGTTGGCGATAAGCGATACGGAGCTTTGGAGATCGGAGCGGTACCGGGAATAAGATCGATCCTAAACTCTACTTCACGATCTGGAGGGATTCCGGGAAGTTCATCAAGAAAAACATCGGAAAAGTCGGAGACTATAGGCACGTCCTTTATCTCCTTTGGTTTTGATTCTTTAGTGACATAGGCCATGAGTGCTAAGCAACCTTGATTTAAACATTTATTAGCTCTAATCATGAAAATTATGCTAACTTGGCCAGCGTCTTTGTCCCCTTCATATCAAATTGTTCGTTTATCGGGGGCTTGAAGTTCAACGGTTTTGCTATTGCAGATGATACGAGCATGGTTATCAGATAACCAATCCATAACAAGTACAATATCAAAACCAGCAAGTGCCATAGGTAAAAGTTGGATAGGTAAAATATAACCAGCTAAATGAATTTTTTCGTTTTCAAGGGCTTCGGAGATCTTAACGATTTCGCCACTAGCAGTCTCGACGCTTAGAGTTTTATCTAATTTTGTTAAAGGTTAGTTTAATAGACTACAAAAATTAAAATATATAAAACTTAAATTGGCACCTGAATCAAACAAAACTCTAGCATAGGTGCCGTTGACTAGAAACTTACCGGTAATGGTTTCCGACATGTCAGCGGCTTTCTTTGTATCAAGTACAAAGACTCGTGCGTTTCCCTTCTTGTCTTTGCCACTTCCACCTGCACCACCAGTCACGGGTTTGTTCTTTGGGCACTCGAAACAAAGATGACCCATTTATTTGCAATTGTAGCACGTCATCTTTTTCTTCCAGCAGTCGGCCGCTACGTGGCCAGAACGGTTACATGAATCACGGACCTTTAGAGGCGGTGCAAAGTTACAACGACCCTTGTGGTATCTTCTGCACGTTTTGCAAGGCGTGGCGTTGGAGTTGAATCGACTTTGGTGTTGATTTACGCCTTTCCTTTTGAAGTTGGCACCTCCTCCTGTCCTCCCTTGAGCAGTTGTTGTTGTAACCTTCCTGTCTTCTTCTTTGTTGCGGACCATTCCGCCCATCAAGTATCCAGCTAACTCCATCGCGGAGTCAGCAGTTTGAGGTAAATGTGACCTCACCATATCGCGGATTTCCCGCGGCAGTCCCCAAATGTATCTGGTAACTTTGCTGGATTCAGGATTTACCAGTTGGGGAACCAAACGACAGTACTCGTGAAACTTGGTGTTGTATTCACGAAGATTCGTCCCTACGACCTTAATATTGAGAAATTTAGTTTGGATTTGGTCGGTTTCATGCATAGGACAAAACTTTTCCATCAACATAGCCTTGAATTCATCCCAGCTCAACTTGTACATCACCTCTCTCCCTTTGCTCATGATCATAGTGTTCCACCACTCAAGCGCTTCTCCTTTGAACATTAAGGCGGAATATTGGATTTTCTCCTCGTCGGAACACTTGATCGTTACCACAATCGTTTCCATCTCCTCAAGCCATCTCACGGTTGTGATGGCTCCTTTGTCACCATGGAATTCCTTCGGTCCATTGTACTTAAAATCTTTGAACGAACACCCACTAATCTTGAGTTTCTTGAACTCTTGCCTAACCCCACCATCAGCGTTAGACTCATGAACACTTTCCTCGACTCGAGACGGATTTGGACGGGATTTTACGGACTTTCGAGAAGGATTAACGGAATGAGAATGTTTTGAGTTTTTTGATTGAGACCTAGCCATGGACTCTTCTCTAACTGCATCCTTAATCATCTTTTGTATTTGGTTCATATATTTATCGTGGATAGGTTCATCTTGTTTGTTTTCAGGACCTTTCCCATTTTCTTTTCTTATCTCTTTCTCTTTTCGAGCATTTTCGTTGTTATTACTTTTTTCAGACATATTTCTTTTTCTTTTCAATTTATATCTGAAATTTTAACAACGTTTCCTTTATTAAACAGATATTTTATTATACATTCATATATATATATATATATATCACAAAGGATATATATATTTATTTTACAATACATACATTCATATATATATATATATATATATATATATATCATTTGATATATATATTGATTATCCTATCTTTATTTCAAGAACGTTTTAACGTTCTTATTATACACATATATATCACATAATCATACAAGACTATATTATACATGACTTCTTCTTCACATCCCTCATTAACACTGCCTCAATCCTTCAAAAACTTTCTCACAACCTTCGTCAACTTGTTACACTTGTGAAGAGGCTTTTCTCCCATCTTCTTCTTCTTCTTTCCTTCATCAGCCATCTTCTTTCTCCAAACGTCTGTTTCATGCAGAGCACGGTCCAGGTGTTCTTCATACGACTGTGGGACCTCGTTGGGTATCCATATTATGTAGGTGGGTCGCGGTAACCTAATGTCACCATTTCGTAGTGGTTCCTTGGTTCTGGATACGGAACGTCGGTCATGTCGGATGAAAGGTAGAAGAAAGCTTCAGTGGCTTTGTTCTGTTCTTGGATCTCATTTGCTTGCTCTTCTATTGATGGAATCTTTCCTTGGAATGGTGGGAAGCTTGTCGATTCTTGGTTCTTGGGAGTTTAGATATATTGAACATATGGATCCACATAACCGTAACTTGGGTTTTGGGAAGTGAGTGATCCATCCATTGATGTTGATATCTCATTGGGATTATCGGGATGCTCTTCTTCCGGTTCTTACTCATACTCTTCCTCGGGATCCTCCTCTTCTTCTGGGTCCTCTTCCTCTTCTGGTTCCTCTTCTTCCGGCTCCTCTTCTTCCATGGGTTGAGCAGTTTCATTTACCCTCGAAGGCATTTGAAAACTTTCGTTAGACATCATCACCCTCATCTTGGGCTTACGGGACGGCCCTTCTCCTTTGTTGGGTTGAGAGCTGACTTCATTGCCCGTGGAGCTTCAGGTATGCCATCGTCATTGATCAGAGTGACATTGCATCCATGATGGGGATTTTGGTTCTTCTTTGATGGGTAAGTTGGAAAGGAAAGCATAGGATGGGTGAGGATTTGGTGGTAGGTATCCAGTTGGATAGTACTACGGTATCTCCGATGGTTGGTATGTTGGGATCTCCGATGGATGGTATGTCGGTACTTCAGAGGGTTGGTACATGGGTATTGTTGGTGGATGGTAGCTTGAGTGTCTTGGTGGTTCAATTCTTTGTTTTGGTGGACTATCGGAAATGTTTTTTGAGTAGTGCTTGGATCCGGGGTAGTATACAGGTTTGGTTAAGTCATTTTCCACATCTTGGTCGAAGTATGCTTCATAATAACCATCACTCATGTTATCCTCGGAATAAGGTTCGGCGATTCCAGCCTCTTTGCTTTTCGCACATAATTTTCCATAAAACTCTTGAATGACATCTACATTATGGTTGGTTTTGAGTGTAGAGGGAAAAGAAAATATTACCAACCTATCTTATCCCTAAAACAAGTAATCAATTATTTCCTATACTTGGATCGAAGCTTGGGTATTGTTTTATGATACCCAATTCGCTAAGATCGATGGCTTTGATACCAACGCTTGTCACACCCCAAAACACGGCCTAGGAGTGTGACGCCTACGTTGGTACCACAAGTGTAAATAAATCAGAGTTACGTTCAATTAGCGGAAGACTTGTAAAACTTGTGGATTAAAGTTGTAATATTACAAAATACGGGATTATAAAAGATTCCCGTTTAAGTTTAAAAGATTACTTGTTTTAATTACAAACCACCATTTTAGTATATTAAGTTTATACAAAACAGATCCGAGCCATCGGATATATAAGTAGCACTTCGATACTCCAAGCGCTAATCTTGGTCACCTGCAAAATGTAAATAAAATAGATCAACAATGAATGCTGGTGAACACGCTGACGTTAAAATATTTTCTTTTACTTTATTACCCCTCAAGACTACGCCTGCCTCGACCCATCGTGGCTTAGGAATAACAAGGTTAAATAACACATTCATAAACTCGAGTCTCTACACTAGGTCACCTCAGCAAACACCGCAGCGTTCAACTTAGTTAAGTACCCGTAAGTACACACATGGTAGTGCTTCCCGCGGGAAAGCGTCCTACGACCAGGCGTGATGCGATGTGCCCACCGCGTACTACCACATATGTAAGGATCCAGACAAACGTATACTACAGCCTGAGGGCTAGGCTTATACTCTTATTTATAACGGTTTTAGGAACACATAGTTCCTTGTAAACAATTTTCATATAGCATGTTTAACTCGTTTGAAAAACAATTGTAAAAGTTTGGGGCGTATTCACCTTTTCTCTTTGGGATCGGTTTCACTCACCGTCCGAGGGTCTTTCCCTTGCTATCTCGCACCTATAGTAAGAGTATAACCATTTTTTAGTCGGATATACAATCCGGCTTAAGACCTTTAGTCTTATTTTATATTCTTTACCTCGATGAACCTTTAGTTCATAAATCTCATTTACTTGAAAACCTTTAGTTTAAAAGTAATTATAAACCTTCAGTTTATTTATAAAAACCTGACGTTTCTTCTACTCTAAGAAACGTATTCTTTTCTTCTATTATTTAAGAATAATCATTATCACATAAATAATAATCTCATAACAAATAATATATACTTACACACATATATTTATCAATACTCATATTCTTATTTTTGTTTCTTTCTTTGTTATGTTTCCTTTTTTTTCTTTTAATCCGAGGTATCAAGTATAACCTCGACTTAAGGTTTAAGCCTTTATAAAATTTTATTATATTCATTGGCGTTAAGCCATACCTTAAAGGCTTATGAAAATCCTAATGATTTGAGCAGCACTCCAACGCCGCTTCACCTTCTCAATCAACTCTTTTTCTCGTCACTCCTTCCTTGACACGCCAACCAATGAACACCAATCTTGACGGTACGCCTTTCGAGAACAAACACCTTCTTGGTATGTGGATGGAGGGTGGCTCAAACTTTGAGGAAACGTCGGCACGTAAATCGAGAATCAGGACACGTTTATCTAAGTGGATCAAGGGCACGTATTTCGAGGTGTAGAGAGATGTTAGAGAGAGAGATATGAGGGAGTTTTGGTGTGAGTTGTGATGAATCCCGTGGCCTTCTATTTATAGCCAAAAATTGAAGCCCATCGCGATACGCAATGGCCTCCTGGCCAAGCCCATCGCGTATCGCGATGTAGGCTCGACCAGTCACCAAGTAGACCTGTCATGTGGCGACACATGGCAGGCGTTGTGCCGCGTGGTGACACGGGGCGGACGTTTTGCCACGTGGTGACATGTGGCGGCAGATGGTGTCACCGTGTGCCACGTGGCACACGTGTCACAATGTGTCAGGCCAAGTCATCGCGATACGCGATGACGTTGGTTCCATAGTGATAGCGTATCGATATTCACTTCCTCTAGAACCTTTGACCAAGCCCCATCGCGATACGCGATGGGCTTGTCCTTTTGTCCCATCGCGTATCGCGATAGGAAAAGAAATCAGAATTTTCATTTTAACCCTTAGGTTTGGATCTTTGACAAATTTAGTCCCTAGACTTTGGAAATTTTACATTTTGAACTCGAAATTTTCATAATGTTACATGGTGGGGTAGTGTTATGCACATCCAAGGATCGGAAACGGCTATGGCTCTTCCATGACCCGATCTCAAGGCACTCATGATGAAGAAATTTTGCCCTAAACACGAGCTCTAAAAGCTCGAGGAGGAATTTGGAACCTCAAGCAAGAAAGTGGTGATAATGCCGCCTGTTCACTCTGTTTCCACGTGTTGAGAATCCTCGTCCCTCACTTGGTTACCCGGCTGAACATGAACTCGATAAATACATTGGGGGTGTACAAATCAAAATCCGGGATGAGTAATGAGTAGCAAACCCGCGAACCTTGAGGACACCATCACTCTAGCCGGTGCGCTATCGGAAAACTATGTGAAGGCGGGTACACTAACCCTCCAAAAGTCAAGTGAGAAAGCTAAAACCGAACCCGCACCACAAGCTAAAGTTGACCCATCACCTCAAGCCATTAACTACTCAAACTCTTCCCGCCACAACAACAACAACAACAAAAAGAAACCCAAAACCAATCACCAAAACTTTGCCGTTACCCAATCCCAACAACAACAACAAACCCAAGCTCCTCCACAAACCCGAAGACCCTATACCGGTACTTTCCCATTATGCAACAATTGTCAACGTCACCACCCATCACACTTTCCATGTCGCCATTGTACTCTTTGTAACCGTTTTGGCCATCTCAACACCACATGCCGATCCGCACACACAAAACCAATCTCAACAACCCCTAGCTTGCTTTAACTGTGGCGATCCTAACCATTTCTGCAACAATTTCCCCCGCTTGGTCTATGCAAACCAAGCTGAAACCATGACCGTGCCCTAATACCAAACCCAAGCCTACCAAGTCCAAACCTACCAACCCCAACTTCCCCAACTCAATGCACCACTCATCCAACCCGTACAAGCCATCCAACCCAGGCAAGCCATTCAAGCACCACCTCTCCTCCCCCTCAAGTACCTCAAGGAAACCTCGGTAACCAAGGACGAGCTTTCATGATGAATGCTAATTAAGCTCAAGAGTCGAACGATGTTGTGAACGGTATGTTTTCAGTAAACCATCATTTGGCTTCTATTTGGTGCCGATAGAAGTTTTATTTCTTTGAAATTTGAGTCGAAACTTGTTATGCCTCGAACCAAGCTATCTCGACTTTTTCCATTGAAGTCGCCAATAGAAATTCCATCACCATCAATTCTGTCATCCGCGATTGTACGCTCATCCTTTCTAATCAAAAATTCCCATCGATCTCCTCCCGATGCAAATGGGAAGTTTTGATGTCATAGTAGGCATGGATTGGGTATCTTTGCATAGTGCCGAAGTCGTTTGCTTCAATAAATTCATTCGCATCCCGCTAATCAACGGTAAAATTCTTAAAGTCTTCGGTAACGCTACTTCTAGAAGCCTTAATCTCATGTCGCGCTCTCAATCGCAAAAATACATACGCTAAACGTATGTTTCGTTCCTAACTCTTGCGGTGATAAAAGGCTAAAAGGTAAAGAAAATCCAAGATGTTTCTATTGTTCATGGTTTCCTCGATGTCTTTCCCGATGATGTCTCTGGTCTTCCACCCATTCGCCCGGTTGAATTTTGAATCGATCTTGTGCCCGGCGCAATGCCCGTGGCCAGGGTTCCTTATCGTTTAGCCCCGTCGAAAATGCAAGAATTGTCAAACCAACTCGAAGAACTTTCCGATAAAGGTTTCATTCGTCCTAGCTCTTCTCCTTGGGGCACTCTCGTTCTCTTCGTGAAAAAGAAGGCTGGTTCGTTTCGTATGTGCATCGATTATCAAGAAATTAACAAACTCACTATTAATAATCGTTATCCTTTGCCACGAATCGACGATCTCTTCGACCAACTTCAAGGCGCAACTTGTTTCTCAAAAATTGATCTCATGAACTGCGTTTGCACACCATTTCTTGATAATTCGTTATTGTCTTTATTGCTGACATTCTCATCTTTTCTAAATCCAAAGCCGAACATGAGCATCATTTGCGTTCCATTCTCGAACTCCTTAGAAACGAACGACTTTATGCCAAGTTCTCAAAATGTGAATTTTGGCTAGAGGAAGATCAATTTTTGGGACATATCGTAAACGACAAAGGTATTCATGTTGATCCTACTAAAATTGAGGCCGTTAAGGATTGGAAAACCCCAATGACTCCCACGGAAATCCGATCCTTCCTCGGTTTGGCTGGATATTATCGGCGTTTCCTTCGGAATTTTTCCAAAATCTCTTTGCCTCTCACCTCCCTCACTCATAAACGAAAACCATACGTTTAGGGTTCGAAACAAGTGGAAGCCTTTCATACTCTCAAGGACATGCTTTGAAATGCTCCCGTTCTAACCCTTCCCGATGGAAACGACGATTTTGTGGTATTTTTCTATGCATCTCTTCAAGGTCTTGGTTATGTTCTCATGCAACGAGGTCAAGTCATTGCTTACGCATCAAGACAACTTAAGGTCAACGAGAAGAATTATACGACTCATGATCTCGAACTTGGTGCCGTTGTTTTCGCTCTCAATTTCTGGAGACATTACCTTTACGGTACAAAATGTGTTGTGGTTACCGATCATAAAAGCCTTCAACATATTTTTGACCAAAAAGATCTCAACATGAGACAATGAAGATGGGCCAAATTACTTAGTGATTACGATTGCGAAACTTTCTACCATCCCGGTAAAGCGAATGTTGTCGCCGACGCCCTAAGTCGAAAGGTTAATGTTAAATCTGTTCTGCTTTTAAGCGTTTTTGTTCAAACCGATCTTCAAATCCGTATCTTTCAAGCTCAGCGTACCTCTGTTGAAGAAGGTAACATGTACGACGAAATGTCATGTGGAGTCGAACTTCAACTCGAAACCAAACCCGATGGTCTTTTGTACTTTCTCAATCGTTTATGGGTTCCCAATCACGATGATCTTCTTACTTGTATACTCGATGAAGCTCACAATTCGCGGTATTCCGTCCATCCAGGTGCTGATAAAATGTATTTCAATCTTCGTGCTACCTTTTGGTGGCCAGGTATGAAAAAGGAATAGCGTTGTTTGTATCTAAATGTCTTACTTACTCAAAAGTCAAAGCCAAACATCAAAGACCTTTTGGTCTACTCGAGCAACCACCGATTCCCGTTTGGAAATGGGAAGACATTGATATGGACTTTATCACTAAACTACCCAACACCCAAAAAGGAAACGATAGTATTTGGTTGATTATCGATCGTTTAACAAGTCTGCTCATTTCATTCCAATCCGCGAGAAGTATTCTGTCGAGCAGCTTGCTCAAATCTATGTTTGGGAAATTGTGTGCCGACACGGTTTACCATTGTCTATCATCTCTGATCGCGATGCTCGTTTTATTTCTCATTTTTGGCGATCACTTCAAGAAACCTTTTGAACACGGCTCAATCTTAGCACCGCTTATCATCCTCAAACGAAGGTCAATCCGAACGTACGATTCAAACACTCAAGGATATGCTACGAGAGTGTGTTCTTGATTTCGGTGGGAATTGGAATTCTTACATTCATTTCATTGAGTTTTCGAATAATAACAGTTATGATTCTAGCATTGAGATGGCTCCTTTCGAATCTCTTTACGGTGGTAAATTTCATTCCCCGATTAGTTGGAACGAAACAGGTGAAGCTCAAATCACGAGACCCGAAATTGTCCAAGAAGCTACCGACGTTATTGATCAAATCCGTAAGAACCTCCTAGCCGCTAGAAGTAGTCAATAGAGTTACACCGACAAACGGCGAAAACCGATCGAATTTAATGTTGACGATCTTGTCCTTCTAAAAGTATCTCCTTGGAAGGGGGTAGTCCGTTTTGGAAAGAAGGGTAAGCTAGCCCCTCGTTTCGTTGTTCCTTTCAAAATTCTTGAACGTGTTGGGAAGGTAGCTTATCGAATCGAACTACCGCAAGAACTTACCGGTGTTCATCCGACTTTTCATGTTTCGAATCATAAAAAGTGCTTAGCCGAGGGTAATCTCCATATACATCTTGACGAAGTACATGTCGATGAGTCGATGATCATGGTTGAACGACCCATTGAGATCATGGGTCGCAATGAGAAGAAAACCAAGCGCAGTCGTATTCGGTTAGTAAAAGTTCGATAGGAATCACGGCGTGGCGCGGAATTCACTTGAGAACGATAAGACACGATGAAAGAGAAGTATCCACACGTTTGTATCGTCAACTTCGTCTTAATTTCGGGACGAAATTTCTTAAAGTAGGGGATACTGTGACATCCGTCAATTTCGGGTCCGATTTGTATTCGTTTTTGTATTCGTTTAACATGTAAATCGACCCGTTTTGTAAACCGAAACTAATGATATAATCAAAATGATGATTTTTATGTTACAATATTGTTTTACACTTGTTGGGTCTAGAAAAATCCTTTTCGGTCCTTAAAACGCGTTAAAATCACTTAAAACGAACTTCGGGGTCCATTCTGTCATTATTGAAAGTTGTAAAATATCACCAGCCACATCCCCATCGCTACGCGATGGGGAGAGACCCCTTGGTCGCGTATCGCGAGCCCTGGGCGACCAGACATGCATGTATTGTTTGTTTGTTGGTTCTTTTATCCAATAAGTCCATGTTTTAACCAATAAATCACTTGTTCAACCTCTTTAATCACTTCCTAAAAATACCGTACCCTTTCCCACATTAGTCCCTACTCATAAACCATTCCTTCTCTTAAATTCAAAGATCATTCAAGGTTATTTTCATGTTTATGTCAAGTTTGACTTTCGAAGTCAAACTGATGTAGTTTTTCATTTTTTTTAGTTTATCTTAGTCTTAATTAATAATTGAAGTATAAGGCACAACATATATATAATATACACCCCTTGTTACCTTTGGTGGTTACTTCCTCAGTCTTGGTCGGTGAAGTTCTGGGCCTAATAAGACAAGGCTACATGGAGGACTTTCATGGTCCTTGTTATATATTTTCCGCATCTAACCATCTAACTTTATTATTGCTTACCAACCATGAAATTTTAGTTTGTATGTCATATTTATAAAGTTCCATGGTTATGGGTTTATAGATACTAGTCTCGGTTTAACCGTAAATAGCTCTAAACCGTAAACCGAACTTTGTTTATTAGTTTTGTTAAATAATTTTTTAAAAATGTTTTAAGTAGATTTAAATTTCTAAAATCATTTATATAAGTTCTATGGTTATGGTTTTGTAGAATCTTACCTAGGTCTTAACCCGAAACAAGATCTGAACCGAAAACCGAACTTTCTTTTAAAGACTTTATTGTTATCTTTTTTATTGTAAAACTTAAGTATCTTCATTTATAAATTATTATACAAGTTCTTTGATATTTGGGCATGTGAAAACCATCTATGAACTTATTGTGAGATGGAAACCAAACCAAACCGAACTAAACCGATTCTCACTCGCTTAAGACACACAATTGTGTTTTTAGCTATCAAGACTTGTATATTTATTTAAAAATACTCTACAAACTGATTTTAAATATTTTATTAAAGTACTTGTAATGTTGAATCCAACTTGATCTTATAACAAAGTTGGACCAACAAAACCGAACACTCGCTTAACGTACGTTGCTAGTTCTAAAACAATAGAACTACATACTTGATTAAGTATTATTAGATTTTATTGAGTTATCTCATAACATTTATTATTTCGGAAAGTTGACTTTGGGTTTGACCGATTATCAAGACCCGAACTAACAACCCGAACACTCGTTAAAACCCGTTTTAGTATCTATATTATAAAGGGACTTGCATTCTTACTTTTTTACCCACCTTATTACTTAACATAGGTTGAGTAAATGTTAAGGTTAGATACTTTAACCCGGTTTTGAGCAAGCTTACATTTTTAACAGGCTAGTATTATAATTTTTTAAATAGTTACATTTTAAACCTTAAACTCTAATTTCTTACATTTCTTATCTTGTATTTTAAACTTTTCCTAAAAACAACTTTCTAATTCAAGGCTTTTCCTTTTATTTAGGCTTTGCTCGTTAAACTCCGTCCTTCCGATTTTCCCGTATTTTACCGATCAAGTTTTATACTTGAAAGGTGAGTACTTCGTATCCCGTTTTTCCATCTTTCGTTTTGGGGGTGATATTGCATACTTATTCAAACTAAATGCTTTATACTTGAGTCTTAAACCACAAGCTTTATTGTATATTTTACTTAAATAAATGCTCGATTTGGTGTTCTATGCTTACATACTAATGTGTTTACCGTTTTTTGAGGGTTGATTCATAAATCGTGAACTATCTGGTATTCTCTTATAGCACGGTGTCGTTAATATATTCTTATTAACGATCTCATTGGAAATCCGAATCTATTTGGTATTCTCTTATAGACGGTGCTGCTAATGTATTCTTATTAGCGACCTCATTTTATCCAGATTATTGCTATTATTTATTGTTTCATATACAAGTTGTGGCATTTCTTATTATATACGTATATGTTTAAAACTATGAACTGGTCACCAACCTTTGTGTTGATAAACTTTATTTTATGCAATGTTGCAGGTTTGACGTTAGGATGATTATGGAGTTTGGAGAAAACGTAACGAATACCGTTAGGATATTAGCAAATTGAACAATATATTTATTTGCTATATTTTGTTATGATTATCTATGAATATTGTTATGTAACTTTATGATGTTGTGAAATTAAATGAGTTGTTAAATATTGTCGCTTTAAATAGTGTCATGCGCTTATGGGCAATCCATCGCATCCCGGCATGTTCCTCCGCCTTTGGTCGGGGTGTGACACATATAACGTTCTCAATAGCCCCCTTTATTTAGGAAAAGAAATTAACAAAAAAGTACTATAAACCCGAGAACCTAGCCGCCATGAACAAATAACGACTCAGTCTTCATCCCATGTGTAGTTCAGCTGTTTCTCCAAGCTTTTAGGTAGAATAAGTCATCTAACCGTTGTAAACCGTTTAAGTCTTGCATAACCTACAAGAACAATATAAAAATAGCAAAAATAGTTAGTTAGTTCAGGATCCTGCCTTCAATTAGGAATTATAGTTGCCAAGATAACGGTTAGGATCACGTTAGGGATAAAATGACCCCTAACATATATTTCTTTGATATTGGTGTGGTCTATCTATTTTACACGATAACCACTTAGAGCCCGTATGTTCTATTTTTCACATTTATTTTATCTTCAAAAATATATATGGTTTTTATATTATCTAAAACCTTTTAAAACCTTGCATATACAATAAGTAAACTTGATTATCATGACCACACATCAGTTTATCCTTATAACATCCTTCATACATAAATTTTTACAAAGGATAAGCCAAGATAATATTTCTCTATAAGAATAGCTTTTGTCCATCCCTCTTAGGGATAACTTAACAATACATACCTTGTCATCTTGATCGAGTTTCCCTTTAGGATGTATAGTTCATGATGGTTAGAGTTCTTGAGAGGAACCCGGTTTAGAAGAGAGAGGAGACACATGATTTTCTAATGTGTGTGAGATTATGTTATGATGTTAATTTATTTTCTCTATATATACACCCAAGGGGAAACCCTTTATTAGCTATTAAGAGTAATATGGCCCATCAACGATTACTAAGCTAATATATAATAAGGTATAATTAATTATTTTGATCTATTATTATATAAATGATAATGATGGCCACATAAATAAATATATAAAATATATTTATTCTTACATTCTCCCAGTTGGCCGAGTAATCATTTATTATGAGTATTAGATAAGCCTGATCAGGAGTTAACACTCATTTTAGTTTTAAACTCAAACTGGAGCAGAGAAATACAGTCATTAAATTGAACATCAGCTCAAGACCCCATTAATCATATTGCAGTCCTTATTAAAACCTAAGTAGTTATGATCAAAATTTCAAGTAAGCCCTTCAGAACGTTTGATTTGTATTATAATTTGTCTATATGTCATTATGCATGCAGAACATATTAAAAAACATACAAAATCAAAACTAAGGAAATTATAATTAGTCATTCATAGTACGGTATGCAATTATACATAGTCATTGGTAATCCCATATTAATAATTAAGCGCTTGCATAAGACTTATGGATGATAGACTTTTAGTTTACGGATCCTTAAGCATATCATGAATGTATTCAATACAAAATTTAGATTCCTCGATTCGTTTATAAACGAATAATTAATTTCATATCGAATTTTAATGCAACGCCTCTCGAACTGTTACTGTTTGAGAAAGATGGTAGCTGACTTTATCACAGTAAATCTTCAATATATAATTTATATGGAGTTAATAAACTTATGTGTCCACTGACAATTTTTTAACAACATTTATTGCTAATTGCGTTGTGATTAATCAACACATTATGTCATTATAACTTAGATTGTTGTTATCAATTCAGTATGACTCCTCATGAGATATATGTATCTGCTAACATAAGAATATATCCCGAAAATTACATTTTCTTATCTCTGAATATGATAAAATTTAGAGTAATATAATGGTGTGAATTCTCACTTCTTCTTTTTAAATTATAGTCTTTCGTTTCCTTTGAAGATATCATAATACTCTTTTAGATGCTTCACATTAATCTAGACATATCTAGTGTGTTTCAATTTTGAGTAATATTTAAACGAGTATAGACTTGAACTTATATAAGGCTTTTACTTAATGAAGCATAAGAAAATAATATAAATGATCCTATTATCCTCTAAAATAGAGCAATATTTGTAACATCCTAAAATTTTAAGGTTGAATAAAGAAAGTTATGTTTAGTGATTTCGCGTTATTTATTATTTAATATCGAGTAAGGAGCGGATCATGGACTTAGATTAATTGAGATGGGTTAAATGAGAATGGGCCTTAGGTCCATGGGCTTAAGGGATATAAAACCCTAAAACATCACTCATTTCATCTTATTCTCTAACACTCCAAAACACACCCACACCACACACAAGGCCGGCGGCCGAGGGAGAGGAACGAGCGTGATCCGAGAGAGAGTGAGCGATTAGTTGTGATTAAACAAGTTAAACGAGATCCAAACAAGCACAAAAAGGTATGATTCTTGATCTTTGAAGTTTAAAGATCCAAGCTTTATAGTGTTTATACGACCGAAAACGGTTGGGGAGCGTAGTGGGTGATGTCGAACCATAACAAGGGTGTTAAAATCGCCAAAAATGCTTGATAGAAACCAAACAGCGGCTGAACTGGGCAACTTCGCCTCAAAGCGATAACTTCGACTTCAAAGCGATAACTTCGCCTTCAAAGCGATAACTTCGCCTGAGGCTAAGTTCGCCTAATTGATAACTTCGCTTACGGCCAAGTTCGCCTAACTGGTAACTTCGCCTAAGGCCAAGTTTGCCTAATTGATAACTTCGTTACGGCCAAGTTCGCCTAACTGGTAACTTCGCCTGAGGCCAAGTTCGCCTAATTGATAACTTCGCTTACGGCCAAGTTCGCCTAACTGGTAACTTCGCCTGAGGCCAAGTTCGCCTAATTGATAACTTCGCTTACGGCCAAGTTCGCCTAACTGATAACTTCGCCTAAAGCTAAGTTCGCTTAAGGTTTAACTTCGCTTAAAGCTAAGTTCGCCTAAGGTTTAACTTCACTTAAAGTCAAGTTCGATTAGGAAATAAATTAAAAACCTAATGAAAAATGTGTTAAGACAGTTAATGGAAATAAAATTTTTCCAAGCAGACCTGGCAGCTCGACCCCAGCCAGGGGCTCTGCCCCTTGGACCCTGCTAGGGGCTGCCACCCCTAGACCCCAGCTGCCAGGGGCGCTGCCCCCGGACCCCCGTTCGTTGTGGGTCATATAAAGATAGAAATGCAATATGAGAAGTGATAGTTAATTGATGCATATACTTGTTATACAGTCAGCCGTGCACAACTGAAGAAAGGGATTACGATTAACGGTGAACGTAACCGTGTTCAGGTGAGTTTCTAGCCCCATTCCTTGTTATGTTTTCAGGGCTGTGTGCATACTCGATGTGTTTTTAATACATTTATCCTAAGTGATAAGTGTATGCCATATGTGATATATATGAATGATTGCTTGATGGTACGTGAACGATCTTCGGATATTGCACGTACTGTCAGGTTGTAACGCTATGTATAAGGTAAGTATGATATGTATGCTTATGTGTATGAACGTAATAAAGTTAATAAAGAAGGAAAAGATGGTTGTATGGTTGTATGGTTAGGAAAAGGGTACCGAGCCCTAATAATACTCGAGGTATGATGTATGGTTGTATGGTAACGAAGAGGGAATCGAACCCTACTAATATTCGAGAACTAGGGACCAGACCCTTATAATATCTGTGATATTAGGGACCAGACCCTTATAATATCTGTGATGTTAGGGACCAGACCCTTATAATATCTGTGATGTTAGGGACCAGACCCTTATAATATCTGTGATGTTAGGGACCAGACCCTTATAATATCTGTGAGGTTATAGGGCGAAAGGCTCTTTAAAACGTATGATTATGTATGTAAAGAAAGTACGAAGGTAAGAATGAAAGTATATGCACTTAGGTGTGTACGAAAGAAAGTTAAGAGGTTAAGTATGAAATGTAAGAATGTATTGTATGATTATGTGATTAACTAGAACTCACTCAGCGTAGCTGACTTTTAGTATGCACGCAGGTGAGTAGGATGAGGCAGCTCGCTTAAGGAGACACGTGGCACTGAATAAGAGGCTGGCATCGAAAGACTCAAGACGTTTAAGTTTAATTTTTCGTTTATTTTAAAAGACAAAATGATGTTTTAAGACAAGACGTGTTTTGTTATTAAATGTTTTATGAAAGTTTTTAAATTCCGCGAATGTTTTAATTAACTCTGATATTTAGAACTGCGTTTATGAGTAAATCCAACACGAAAGTAGGGTTACCGGTGACGGGGCCTTACAAGTTGGTATCAAAGCAAAGTTCGAGAGATTTAAGCATCCTACATGCTTAGACTCGAATAGAGAATGGGATTTAAGTAAGAAAGGAAAGAAGATGCCAGTGCAAGAATGCCATGTGTCGCTCAAGCAAGATCAGTAAAGGTAAAGTGTATGATTAAATGATATATGTTAAGGAGAAAGAAAAGATATGTGAACGACAGGGATAGGAATAATTGATTGTTTGATTTGACTAACTGCTTAAGTAGAACCAGCACAAATAGACTCATAAAGGGAAGTGTATAGGACACGGAAAGCAACGTGATCAGCTAGTCACAGCTGGCCACTGTTATTACCTGTTAGCCTTGCTATCCTTGTACTAAATAGTTCCTTAAGTGATGATGTTTGTGTTTTCCCTTTTAGAATACGATGGCTGGAGCTGGAGACATTGTTGGAGCTGGAGGTCGCACTGGACGACGCGGCAGGCCTCGTTGTGTCCAGCAACCTTCGGTTGAGACAGCTTCCAACACCGAAGCTGAAGGAAGCGCAGCTGGAAGAAACACGGAAAACAATGAAGGAGTTCAACTAGATCCCGCAATTCAAGCAGCTATTGTTCAAGCTGTAGCCACTGCTGTGAAGAATATTACTCCGTGAAGGTCTGCTGGAAGCCGTGAAAGAACTGTTGAAGGGGCAGGTGGTAATGGTGGGAAAGATGATGAGGGGGAAAAGGGTGATTCAAGTGAGGTAAGGTCTGTGAAAGTTGATGATAGAAAGAGAGGACGAGGCGGTTGCAACTATAAGTCCTTCAAAGGTTGTGACCCGCCTAAGCTGACCGGTTTAGGAGACGCAATCGCCACTCTTCAGTGGATAACCGCCATGGATAAAATTATCCGAATCAGCAAGTGTCGTCCTGACCAAGCTGTCGGTTATGCCACCCAATCATTTGAAGATGAGGCTATGTATTGGTGGGAAAGTGTGGAGCAGAGGAAGACCCGAGAAGAGATCAAAGAGATGAAGTGGGACGATCTGAAGGAGTTAGTAATGAAGAAGTTCTGTGCTGACGCCGAGGTTGAAAGAGTGGAGATGAAGTTCCTAAACTTGAAAGCTGGGACGATGACACATCGTGAGTACACTACAGTGTTCAATCGAATGTCTAGGTTGGTACCCGATATGGTCAGCACTGAGGCTAAGAGAATCAAGTGTTATGTGAGGGGATTACCACAGAGAGTCCGCATGTTAGTCAGGACAAGTAAACCTGCTACTTTCGATTCTACTGTCGAACTCACAGAGATGGTCTATGCAGACCTGGCTGCGGATGATGTGGTGGTGGGAGACGAGAAGGAAGAGAAGAAATGGGCCGCTCCTGCTAAACGACCCGGTACTCAGTTATGGAACCCCAAAGATAAGAAGCAGATAGTGTGGGAGAAGAGATCGTGTAAGACCTGCGGAAAGATGCATGGTGGTGAGTGCAAGTGGGGTAAAAGTTCTGGTGTTTGTCTCAAATGTGGAAAGGCTCACGGTGGGGAATGCCGGATGGGGTCTAATGTGTGTTATAAGTGTGGGAAGGTAGGGCATTATGCCAATGAGTGCAGTGCAAAGCCAGCATGTTACAAATGTGGCAAGACAGGCCACATGGCGAGAGAGTGCACCGATGGTGAGGCTGGAGGTAGTGGGAAGAAAGATGCTGATCAAGCAAGGCCGAGGACTAGGGCCTACATGTTGACCCAAGAGCAAGCTAGACAGATTCCTGATGTTGTGACAGGTACGTTCTTAGTAAACGGCATTTCTGCTGCAGTATTATTTGATTCTGGTGCGAATAGAAGTTTTGTAGCTACGACATTTAGTAAACTAGCTAAAATGAAAGGCTGCCGAGTGCCTGAAACTTTTGTAGTAGAAACCGCCAGTGACACTTCGGTTAAAATAACAAAAATGGTTAAGAACTGTAAGATAGAATTGGAAGGACATGAGTTCCCGGTTACCTTGTACGTTATGACCTTGGGAGGGTTTGATGTGGTTTTGGGTATGGATTGGTTGTCTGAGTTGAGGCTCAGATAGTATGTAAGAGTAGGATGATAAGGTTAAAGTCATTGGATGGTAGTGCGGTAACGGTTTATGGTGATAAGGAAAGTTCTGGGCTTAATGTCATTTCGATGATAAAAGCCGAGGGTTTGCTAAGGCGAGGGTGTTGTGCCTACCTGGCGTATGTCGTCAACGCTACGGCCGAGACGAAAGAAATGAAAGATGTTCCTATTGTGCGCGACTACCCAGAAGTATTCCCTGAGGATCTTCCGGGGTTGCCACCGGGGCGAGAGATAGAATTTCAGATAGATTTAATACCAGGAGCCCAACCTGTCGCAAAAGCGCCTTACCTTCTAGCACCGTCCGAGATAAAAGAATTGATGTCCCAACTGCAAGAACTCCTCGAAAAAGGTTTCATAAGACCGAGTGTTTCCCCGTGGGGCGCACCAGTATTGTTCGTGAAAAAGAAGGATGGAAGTATGAGAATGTGCATAGACTATCGTGAGTTGAATAAGCTTACGGTAAAGAATAGATATCATTTGCCAAGGATTGATGATCTGTTTGACCAACTGCAAGGTTCAAGTTGGTTCTCACGAATAGATCTCAGATCAGGCTACCATCAGCTGAAGGTGAAAGAGGCAGACATCCCTAAGACAACGTTCCGAACGCGGTATGGACACCACGAGTTCCTCGTAATGTCATTCGGTCTAACCAATGCTCCTGCAGCATTTATGGACATGATGAATAGGGTGTGTCGACCGATGTTGGATAAGTCGGTTATCGTCTTCATCGATGATATATTGATTTATTCAAAGAGCGAGTCTGACCATGCGGAGCATCTGAGAGAGGTATTGGAGACTCTGAAGAGAAGTTGTATGCCAAGTTTTCGAAGTGCGCGTTCTGGTTAAGAGAAGTGCAATTTTTAGGTCACGTGGTTAATCCGGAGGGGATCACCGTGGACCCAGCTAAGATTGAAGCGATAACGAATTGGAAGACTCCGCAGAATCCGACTGATATACGAAGCTTCCTAGGGTTAGCTGGCTACTATAGGAGATTCATCGAAGGTTTCTCCAAGATAGCCGCACCGCTGACCGGTATGACCCGAAAGTCGACAGTATTCAGTTGGGGAAAGTTTCAAGAAGAAGCCTTTGAAGAATTAAAGAAGAGACTCACGCAAGCTCCAATCCTTGCTCTACCCGATGGTGACGAGGATTTCGTTGTTTGTGCTGATGCCTCGCATCAAGGGTTAGGTTGCGTGTTGATGCAACGAGGGAAGGTGATAGCTTACGCATCTAGACAATTGAAGGTCCATGAGAGTACTTACCCGACGCATAATTTGGAGTAGCAGATGTAGTGCATGCTCTTAAGATATGGAGGCATTATCTGTACGGTACTAAGTGTACTATTTATACAGATCATAAGAGTTTAAAGTACTTCTTCGAGCAGAAAGAATTGAACATGAGGCAGAGAAGATGGTTGGAGTTGATTAAGGATTACGACTGTGAGATTAAGTATTACCCCGGTAAAGCTAACGTGTTCGCTGATGCGTTAAGTCGTAAGAATGAGGAAGTCCTTGCAACAGTGAAGTCATACAAGTTGATCATGAACCCAAGTCTTTTTGAAGAAATCATCAAAGTGCAGTCAGAAGTGTTAGTAGATGAAGGATTAATAAAGAAAGAAAGGATTTATGGCCAGCAAGATGAGTTGATGGAAAACACTCATGGATTTAAGACTAGGTTAAACCGTATGTGGATCCCACGCCATGGTGATCTTAGAAGTCGAATCTTAGATGAAGCTCATAAGTCAAGGTACTCAATCCATTCTGGAGCTACAAAGATGTACCAAGACTTGAAAAGAGATTACTGGTGGCCAGGAATGAAGAATGATGTAGTGGATTATGTTAGTAAGTGCTTAACTTGCTTACAAGTCAAAGCCGAGCACCAAAAGCCTTATGGGAAGATGCAACCGCTAGAGATACCTGAGTGGAAATGGGAACACATCACCATGGATTTCATAACTAAGCTACCTCGTACAGCTAAGCAAAATGATACCATCTGGGTGATTGTGGACCGTTTGACCAAGAGTGCTCACTTTCTACCCATACGAGAGGCCATATCGTCAGAAACGTTAGCAAGCTTGTTCATCAAAGAAGTTGTAACCAAGCATGGAGTACCGTTATCGATCGTGTCTGATAGAGATACACGGTTTACTTCGAGGTTCTGGAAGAAATTCCATGAAGCTATGGGGACGAGGTTGAACATCGGTACGGCGTATCATCCTCAAACCGATGGACAGTCTGAAAGGACGATCCAAACCCTTGAGGATATGCTACGTGCTTGTGTTTTAGATTTTGGTGGAAGTTGGGATGATCATCTGCATCTGGCAGAATTCTCCTATAACAACAGTTACCATTCAAGTATTGGTATGCCACCGTTCGAGATGCTTTACGGTAGACGATGTAGAATCCCGGTGTGTTGGGGTGAGATTGGTCAGAAAGAAATGGGAAGCCTAGAAGTGGTTCAAGAAACGTCTTCAAGGTTCGATCAGATCAAAGCAAGAATGAAAGCCGCTCAAGACAGACAAAAGTCTTATGCAGATAAGCGGCGACGACCAATTGAGTTTAACGTTGGCGACAATGTGATGCTTAAGGTCTCGCCTTGGAAAGGAATTATCCGTTTTAGAAAGAGGGGGAAGTTGAGTCCGAGGTACATTGGACCGTTCAAGATTGTAGACCGTGTGGGTGAAGTAGCTTATAAACTGGATTTACCCGATAAGTTAGAAGGAATTCATTCAACCTTCCATGTTTCCCATCTGAGGAAGTGTCTAGCTGATGACACGTCTCACGTGCCATTGATGGACATTGAGGTTGATGAACAATTGAACTACATCGAGCAACCGATAGAGATCGTTGATCGCAAGGAGAAGCAGCTTCGTCACAAGATTATACCTTTGGTAAAAGTGATATGGAAACACCGCAAGGGATCAGATGCTACTTGGGAAGCCGAGGATGAGATGCGCAAGTTTTACCCTAGTTTGTTTATGTAATAGTTAGGTTTCGGGGACGAAACCTCTTTAAGGAGGGGAGACTTGTAACATCCTAAAATTTTAAGGTTGAATAAAGAAAGTTATGTTTAGTGATTTCGATTTATTTATTATTTAATATCGAGTAAGGAGCGGATCATGGACTTAGATTAATTGAGATGGGTTAAATGAGAATGGGCCTTAGGTCCATGGGCTTAAGGGATATAAATATCCCCTAAACCCTAATACATCACTCATTCCATCTTATTCTCTAACACTCCAAAACACACCCACACCACACACACCGCCGGTGGCCGAGGGAGAGGAACGAGCGTGATCCGAGAGAGAGTGAGCGATTAGTTGTGATTAAACAAGTTAAACGAGATCCAAACAAGCACAAAAAGGTATGATTCTTGATCTTTGAAGTTTAAAGATCCAAGCTTTATAGTGTTTATACGACCGAAAACGGTTGGGGAGCGTAGTGGGTGATGTCGAACCATAACAAGGGTGTTAAAATCGCCAAAAATGCTTGATAGAAACCAAACAGCGGCTGAACTGGGCAACTTCGCCTTCAAAGCGATAACTTCGCCTTCAAAGCGATAACTTCGTCTTCAAAGCGATAACTTCGCCTTCAAAGCGATAACTTCTCCTGAGACTAAGTTCGCCTAATTGATAACTTCGCTTACGACCAAGTTCGCCTAACTGGTAACTTCGCCTGAGGCCAAGTTCGCCTAATTGATAACTTCGCTTACGGCCAAGTTCGCCTAACTGTTAACTTCGCCTGAGGCCAAGTTCGCCTAATTGATAACTTCTCTTACGGCCAAGTTCGCCTAACTGGTAACTTCGCCTGAGGCCAAGTTCGCCTAATTGATATCTTCGCTTACGGCCAAGTTCGCCTAACTGATAACTTCGCCTAAAGCTAAGTTCGCTTAAGGTTTAACTTCGCTTAAAGCTAAGTTCGCCTAAGGTTTAACTTCGCTTAAAGTCAAGTTCGATTAGGAAATAAATTAAAAACCTAATGAAAAATGTGTTAAGACAGTTAATGGAAATAAAATTTTTCCAAGCCGACCTGGCAGCTCGACCCCAGCCAGGGGCTCTGCCCCTTGGACCCTGCTAGGGGCTGCCGCCCCTAGACCCCCGCTGCCAGGGGCGCTGCCCCCGGACCCCCGTTCGTTGTGGGTCATATAAAGATAGAAATGCAATATGAGAAGTGATAGTTAATTGATGCGTATACTTGTTATACAGTCAGCCGTGCACAACTGAAGAAAGGGATTACGATTAACGGTGAACGTAACCGTGTTCAGGTGAGTTTCTAGCCCCATTCCTTGTTATGTTTTCGGGGCTGTGTGCATACTCGATGTGTTGTTAATACATTTATCCTAAGTGATAAGTGTATGCCATATGTGATATATGTGATATGTATGAATGATTGCTTGATGGTACGTGAACGATCTTCGGATATTGCACGTACTGTCAGGTTGTAACGCTATGTATAAGGTAAGTATGATATGTATGCTTATGTGTATGAACGTAATAAAGTTAATAAAAGAAGGAAAAGATGGTTGTATGGTTGTATGGTTACGAAAAGGGTACCAAGCCCTAATAATACTCGAGGTATGATGTATGGTTGTATGGTAACGAAGAGGGAATCGAACCCTACTAATATTCGAGAACTAGGGACCAGACCCTTATAATATCTGTGATGTTAGGGACCAGACCCTTATAATATCTGTGATGTTAGGGACCAGACCCTTATAATATCTGTGATGTTAGGGACCAGACCCTTATAATATCTGTGATGTTAGGGACCAGACCCTTATAATATCTGTGAGGTTATAGGGCGAAAGGCTCTTTAAAACGTATGATTATGTATGTAAAGAAAGTACGAAGGTAAGAATGAAAGTATATGCACTTAGGTGTGTACGAAAGAAAGTTAAGAGGTTAAGTATGAAATGTAAGAATGTATTGTATGATTATGTGATTAACTAGAACTCACTCAGCGTAGCTGACTTTTAATATGCACGCAGGTGAGTAGGATGAGGCAGCTCGCTTGAGGAGACACGTGGCACTGAATAAGAGGCTGGCATCGAAAGACTCAAGACGTTTAAGTTTAAAGTTTCGTTTATTTTGAAAGACAAAATGATGTTTTAAGACAAGACGTGTTTTGTTATGAAATGTTTTATGAAAGTTTTTAAATTCCGCGAATGTTTTAATTAACTCTGATATTTAGAACTGCGTTTATGAGTAAATCCAACACGAAAGTAGGGTTACCGGTGACGGGGCCTTACAATATTGTTTGTTACATGTGTAAGAAATATCTCTGAGATCTATAATATCAAAGTGTGTGAACAATGCTTTGACTTATGTAACATATACTCATCTATATAAGGACAAGTGTGTTTTTAGTTGCTCCCACTCATCTTGAGGTAGGTACATTAATCTACTTGGTTTTTGATGAAAATAATTGCATAAATATTTCATCACATTTTGATGTTTCCATTAACCCATATATGGAAACATTGACTTATAGACTAAATGTTCTTTGACCTTCAGTTTAAAACTTTTAGGTTGTTTTATGGACATATAAATATGTAAGCCGATTGTTAGGAAAGTTGTCTTAATGTTCATCTAATGTAGCTCTTAACTATTATAAGCTACTAGAACAATAATGATCCTTAAAGAAATCTTTTGTAATATAGTTTATAAGATTCTTTGATGATTTATTCCCTTTTGCATATAACATTTAAAAACCAATTGTGCTTCTTAGTGTCATTAACGTTTGTATTAAGATTTAGTTTAGTTATGAACACCCTTAGGTGTTTCAACAAAATCTCAAAACGTTAGCCTGACTTATGGAGTCAATTATGATTGATGCTAATGGTTTAATTATAAGGGGTAGGATCATTAAACTTTCTATCATCCATTTCAACTTTATTTTGGGAGGTTACATAATCATCAATTTTAGTAGGTTTTAAAACCTAGATGGCCTCCTAAGTTATTGGGTAATTTTAAAAGTCTCAGTTTTATGGATACGCTCTTAGTTAAGTTGCTATCATTTACAGGATTCTAAGTGTGTAAGAGTTGGTGCAGTATGGTGTATAAGAGGTGTAATCGGAGTGAAATTCGGAGTAAAATCTAATGACTCTCTTCCCCCCGCCTCTTGTACTTCTGACAAGTTATTATAAGGACTTTTACTGCTCCCACTGACTTTAAAAACCTTTAGGAAATTTACATGCTTATGGTCAATATTTAAAGACCAACAGATTCTAATAGAGAAATAAGTTAATAATATAAGTTGTTGTAGTTTCTCTTGGTGAGGATTAATTTATTAAGAAATCTGAATATGCCCACGTTTAAGAAACAATGAAACTTTTGTAAAAGTAGTAGTAGTAGTAAATTCTAAAGAGATAAGTTTTGATAAAATAGTGTTGTGATGGAGCAGTGTCTTGTACAAGAGGTGCAATTGAGATAATATCAAGTTTTCACCCCCCCCAACTCTTGCAAATCTTGTAATTTATGATTGAGACACTTAAGGCTCCCACTAATCTTTAATATCTCTAGAAAAACTACATAAGGAGTTTCAATGATGTATGTGATGTGGTAATTTCTCATATATATGTTAGACTTGATTTGATTCCATTAACGTCTAGATGTTATAATAAACGTAGGGACATATTTAGAAGAAATCGTATTATGTATATATGAATGGACCTCTTTAAAACCATGGACCATAGAAGTCGGATCAGATACAAGTAAATCGTTTTTTTAAATGATAAAAGAATTATGTCTAAAATTCCGTTTTGAATAAGTTCCACGAATGTCAGTAAAATATAACTTACGGTGGACCCATACTTATTCCTTAAGCCAAGTAATGTTTAGGGAATCTAACACATGATTATAATCACTAAGAATGATATTAGATGAAATTCACCCTCATCAACCATGTCATGATTCCTCATGAAATTTGGTTTTAATGAATGAATTTTGTAAGTCTCATTTGTCTTTTGTTAAATTCTTATTTGCATGATAACAAAAGTTGTGAAAGTATGTAGTATCATCTAATTCTATTTTATAAATGTTTCAATCCGGATATTTATAACAAATAATATGAGAGTTTAAGGTAAGAGTGACTTTATGTTAGCTATGCAAACCTTACAACTGTCATAATGTAGCTTAAATATTGATACTAAATTCTGATTAATCTCCAGAATATTTAAGGTATCATAAAGCGTAATTAGAAGACAGTTAATCTTGGTTCTAATAACCTTAACATTTAAATTTGTCACTAACACTCATGTTAGTTATTTGTTGATTTTTTGGATAAACATATAGAACTAGACTCAACCAATCATGTGTTAATGGGAATATTAGGATTAGCAGACTTAAATATCATTAATATACAACTATTAATTTTAGCCAGTTGTTCTTTTTAATTATGGATAGTCTTGTTGCTTATGCCTAATCTAATGACATATTTTTGCAATGAGACTTCTCCTTAGAGAACTTACAGATGGAAGTAATACTTGTATTTTGTCTATGAACCTTAGAATTATCATCTTTTAGGTTTTAGTGGTAGTGAGTTGAATAACATCTTATTTCCAGTACCAGGTTATTTATTTTTTGTACATATGTTGCTGATCAACACACTCATTTTCCTTTGGTACTTCTGAGTGTTATAGTTGATTCTTAAGGCACCAAATTATACTATTGAAAATTTTAGTATGTAATGTACTATAAAATTGTACTTATTTTCATGTGTGAATCCTTAATTTTATGGGTCATGAAATTGTACATTATGATGTATTCAGGGATACCATTTAACCTTATAGTTAGAATCTAGAAGGAATGCATGCGTCTTATGAGTTATTTTGATTAGTTTTAGGAAAAACTAAAACAAGAATAACTCTAGTGATAACATTTATTTAATTATGCATTTAATTATGTTTCCTTAAATTTTGGGATAGACTAATATTTTATTTTGTTACCTTAAATTGTGTATCTTTATCTCCAAGTTTCGTTTAAAATAATTATTTTATTTTTTAAAAATGAATAAAATACTTGGATGCATTTCAAATATTAAATACATAATGTATTCTGTATGAATGTAACAGTTTACATGGGCATGCTATTTTAGACAAATCATAATCACTGGGGGTTATGTTACATAAACCTCATACAATAAGTGCATGACTAATATATATATATAATAACTTTTGTAGCTCGTTTGTGAATGGATAATTTTAGATGTTTTGGTTCAAGTGGATCATGATTTAATAAACTTATAAGTTATGATGCTAGTCAAACCAACTCAACATTTATTATCCCTTAATTATCCCTTACGGAAAAATGATTAAAACATAATCAATCACCAAATTATGTGAATTTATTTTTAATAAAAAATTAGGATGAAAATTATGAACAGTTTTATGAACATGAAGAACTTTATGATTAATCATATTTCAGTCTGGAATCGAAACCTTGAACATGATTTTTAACAGATTTCAAAAATATTTTTACTAAATATGAATTTTAGCAATTTTAAACAGTTTCATATATTGTTTTCGTAATAGGACATGAAAAAAAAGATCTCGAAAAAATTAGGTTTTATCAAGTTTTAGTTCATGTCTTTTGATTCAATTCTAGATTTAGAAAATACATAAAGAACTGATTAATCAACATCGCTCTGATGCCACATGATGATCAGTTCCTCATGTAAGTAATAGAAAACATGATAAATATTAAACATATGAACATGTTACAACATGAAGAGTAGTAACTGCAGCAGGGTATGATGTAGTCGATATGCTTGTCATCTTGATCGAGTTCCCCTTTAGGATGTATAGTTAAGGATGGTTAGGGTTCTTGAGAGGAACCCGGTTTAGAAGAGAGAGGAGACACATGATTTTTTTATATGTGTGAGATTATGTTATGATGTTAATCTATTCTCTCTATATATACACCCAAAGAGAAACCATTTATTCGCTATTAAGAGTAATATGGCACATCAACAATTACTAAGCTAATATATAATAAGGTATAATTAATTATTTTGATCTATTATTATATAAATGATAATGATGGCCATATAAATAAATATATAAAATATATTTATTCTTACATCCTATCCTACGTGATCCATGTTTTTCTCTTCCGACTTGCTTTGTTATTGTTCATCCATAACTGCTAACTTTGCAGCAACGTTTACCACTTTTTTCTTGTAGTATTATGTTATTTCTTAATGAGCTTTATTCTTCCTTTCCTTAGCTAGGTTGCGTTCCTTTGTTTAGAAGGATTATATCTTTGTTAACCATGTTGCGAGCAATGTTGTATTTGCATGTTTAAAGATTCAAAGAGCTTGGTTTATTAAAGGAATGTGGCATTAGTGTTTTGCCGTGTTCATCCTCTGCGCGACCTCTATCATGGTTTGGCCAGGAAGCAATTAGGTTTGTTATTCTATCATAGTTTGGTGTGGAAGCGATATGTTTGGTAGTTGCAAGAAATGATCGGTTAACTGTTGCTATTTAGAGATAATATTTCCTGGTTGGGGTTTTGATGGGCAACGGTTTGACTTGGGGAGTCGGGAAAGAAATGAAGGGTTTAATGTTTGACAACCAAGCCTCGAAGGCATTGGTTCGGTTTGTGATTTTGAGAGTCAAGTATGTTCTTTTGTTTTGGCTAGAATAAATGTTATGGAGGAGTAGTTATTGATGTATTCGTGCATTTGTTATGCTTCTTGTAGCTTTGTTGTTCAATGCCTTGATCCCTTTTTAGTCCATCTATCGTTGTGTAAAAAGCACAAGCATTTTAGTGAATCAATTTCTTGGTAGTGAATAGGTCATTGGAGAGGAGAATCTTTCTATAGATAGAAGCAAGCGGGTACAAGATCGAAAAGAATGCATTAGCATTAGTATCGTAGTAAAGAGATCTATAATCTTATTTCTTAAAACTCTTCTTCTGCTCCCAAAAATCTCAAATTTTGAATCTTGAATGCATTGTTAGCCATTTGTCTGCATTGATAACCACTTTCCTGCATTGTTGTACTCACTAGGAAAATAGGCATTTGCGACGATCTTTTCGGTCGGAACACGGTTGCAATAGCTCTGTTACGACAATTTTGCAACCGAAATGCTGTCGGAAAAACACACGTCGCAACTGCTTAGTTGCGACCATTTTCACTGCTGCAGTCGCAAACCTTGCAACCACTTCTGTCGTCGCAAATCTTGCGACCAGTTCTGCCCGTTGCAAATCTTCATACTAAGGCTGCGGTCGCAAATCATGCAACCACTTCGGTTGCGGTCGCAAATCATGCAACCACTTCGGTTGCGGTCGCAAATCTTCTGACTAAGTTGCGGTCGCAAATCTTGCGACTACTTCTGTTGCGGTCGCAAAGCTTCTGACCACTGTTGAAGTCGCAAATCTTGGGACCACTTCTGCCCACTGCAGCTACCACCACCTTTTCCAACCAACTTGCAACTGCAGGATTGCTTCGGATATTATTCACAAATATTTTCACACAGAATATTTACAAAATCGTATAAATATAGATGCAAACACAAATATAACTAAAAATTCTATCAAAGATGTTTAATGTTATCAAAATATTATTCGAATTCTAGAAACCGATAAAAAAAAACATGTTATTCTAAATCAAAAACCAAAAATAACATACTTCTAAATATCAGCCAATTGCATACTTCTATGATCAGCTACATGGATCGAAAACAAATATCTGCAAGCATAATTACATTTTCAATACTTACTTTATAATATTGGATTAAAGATTAATATATTTCGAGGGTGAATGATACCTTTATAACATCACTGGAGAGAGATAAGAAACATAGTTGATGGTGATATTTATATTACCCTTGTATCTCTTCAAGCGTCACTCCCATAAACCTTTTTGAAGTTCTCACCTTCATAACACCATATATTTATAATACAAAAGAGTTTATATATTAGTATGAAATATAAGTATGACTTAATAAAACATATAGCTTGAAGTACTCACAGCATGTTTATAGGTTGTACAGAGTGATTCTATGGTCCTCATGTCCAAAGAACGAATGCATTTCATCAATCATAAATTTGTATTTTAGAATATAACGTGCGACAAGTATAAAAATACTTACAAATCTTCTAATAAGGGTCATTTCGGGTTATTTTGGGAGAACCCACAAAATGGTTGAACCTTACAACATTTTAAGTGAATCTGTGATAGATTTCCACATAAAACTTGTAACCCATTTTGGTACAAGTTTAAAAATTACACCTTTCTATATTTTTACTTTCTATAAATAGTTAACATGTTATATATGAATATATATAATAATAACAATCTAAACGTTTGAACATAACACTTTAGCTAAAGTTTAGTATCCGGGCAATACGAGTAGTTACACACCTGAGATAGCAACTTCTCTTCTTTGTTTTGTAGATTTGAAAGTTCTCCAACCAATTCAGCCTTTCTCCTAGTGAAACAAATTCAAACAATTAATCAACAATTGCATTATAAGTTTATAACAATGTTTTTTTAAGATATGAATATAATTATGGATGTATACCTAAGTGAATGAAGATCAGGGTGATTTTGAGCTTCATCTAATTCACTTTACCTTTATGTGTTACAATAATATGCTACGTTGCCCTGCCACAAAAAAATATAAGTAAATTACTACATCTTTGCAATAATTCAATGCACTTAAAGAACAACCCCTGCAACTTAGAACATCTTTTACCTTTTATTTTAATTTCGCTGAATATGCAGACACTGAAAGTATGACGTAGACATCAAGCTCAATCTACAAAGCTTCAATGGTCAGATTAGATCTTCATCTGTTTTAGATTTAATATGCCTATAACCAATATAACAAAAACCCTTCACCTTGTTAATAAACGTGTTAAGAATAATCAACCATTATAAAAAAAATAATAGGTGATTAATAGTTTGTTCAATACAATATTTCTCGACTCCTGCTAAAGTAGATCAATTGATTTAGAATGCAACTAAGCTTAGAATAGTGAACGAAACATTGAAAATCCTCATACCATACTGTAAACAGGAGCACCAATATGTTTATAACTGACAGAGCACTGATAAACGCATGAAAGAGCTTAGGCTTTGCTAGTTACCTCAGTTTGGGACATCAACATATCCTCTTTCCTCCCGGGATGCAGGCTGAAAAGCATATAAAACACACATAAGCATTAATTAAAGTGGTACCCGGGCAATGGTGATACAAATGACAAAAAGCATGAATTCATTGTTCACATACAAATGACATAATTGACACGATATAACCAATCTTGCCAATTACCAAAACAATTAATCATGTCTAACATTACCGAAAACTGATAGTATTTGACAATTAATATGAACATGACTAGAATAAAGTCATAAAAGATAGAAATACACTCACTTTTAAGGAAGCCAAACTGGCAGCAATTGATCTTTTTATTTTCCATCATATACAATCACATTGCTACGACATTTTTTAAATCTTTACATACAACCGTATATTTTACAAATCATGAATAACATCATAAACTAACACATTGACCTGTTCCACTCATTTGAAGAGAATAACGTAATCGTATGTTTAAACATACAAAACATTTTCATTTAGCTCATTATTAGATAACCGATAAAATTCTTAGTTTCGTTGAAAACTTTAATTTTAATGTCACACCACTGTACAGCAGCTGTTCACACAAGTTTTTGACCATTTTACAACGAAGTTATTTCTACATGTTCAAATAGAAGACAGAGAGGATTCAGAGAGCTTTCCAACCATATATAATACAACTTCATTAGAACAAAGATTAATTTTGTAGAAATTTTTAAAAACAGCATTGCAGTATAAGTTTTACCATACCAATCAGCAATGATGAACTTCTGATATAGCTACTGGCATAAGCTGTTTTGACCAATTTTAAATCCGAATTAGCTTCTGGTGTTCAAAGATGAATCATAGTATCTAAAAAGGGCTTTTCAAGCGTATACAATACACATTCACACGATTTTCCTATGATTTTATATGATTCTTATAAAACAGTGACATCAACTTGATCTTTTTATTTTCCATCAGTTGGCTAAGACATTTTAACAAACACCTTGTGTGCATACAAACTTGGACCTCTTGTTAGTTACATACATGATCCTTATTGCCTAAGTGTTAACATTTCAAACTAAATCATATAGAAATAAGCTAAACATATAGAAATAACAAAAAAAACATATTAAATCATGTCATCGATCCACGAGTCAAACAAGCACAGAGCCATAGATATACAATTTAGCCAAAATCACATAGGTTAAAACCATAACAAACCAATAGTTGCTCATTTCAAGTATTTCACATATCGAATCAAAGTTATGCAAAAATACTTGCTCATTTCAAGTTTTTTTTATAGTAGCAAATTTTAGTGGCAATTGCCCAATTTTCTAGTAGTGACAAGCTCCACCAACTCTCTTCTTACAGTTTGAAAACTGATAAATTGTTGGAGGCTTTCACATGTTGAGAATTTGGTGTAAGGTGCCCTATTCTTCCTTGGTTCTCTGTCATGTTGTGTAAACAATGCACGGCCTTAGGGAGACGAGTACACAACATATAAGCTAGTTTTACAAAGAAACTTAACTCATCGAAATATAAGAAAAAATCATATAATTAAAACAATACCTTATCACCTATTATCTCTTTGTGTACACCAAATGAATTAATAACTAAAATAAACTGCAAAAATGATCATAAGAATCCTAACAACAAAGTGAATGTGTAAACAATAGACGAACATCAATTCAGATCCAGTTTAGATCCAGCAATCACTGAATCACTAGATTCAACTCATAATAAACGAGCATGTAACATCCCAAATATTATAACAATATAATAATAAAGAAAGAAAGTTGCGTCGAGTTGTTGTGTGATAATATTTAATTAATAAATAATATATGAAAAGATCATGGACTTGGGTAATTAAAAAGGATTAAAAGGTAATGGGCTTTAGGTCCATGGGCTTCAAGAGGTATAAATACCCTCTTAAACCATTCTAAAACCCTAACTCTCATTCCATCCTTTCCATAATCTCTACACACACTCCAAACACACACACCTTCCTTACTACACATAAACGGCCAAGAGAGAAAGAAAGAGATCCGAGACCAAATCAAGCTAACTATTACTAGATCTTCAATATACAATTTAGATCCAAGGTTTAAGATTGATAAGCAAGCTAGCCGAAACCAAATGAACCCATAAAGGTATGTTCTTGATCTTAAAGTTCATGTTTTAATAAACGATTAGTCTTGAAACTTGAATCTAGAGTAGATCGGCTTTAAACGAACATTAAAGTTGAAAACTTGATGTTAATAATGAAAGAAAAGAACCCAAAATGGAAACGACTCGTTTAAAATGAACCCTAGATCTAGTCTTGAACATTTTAAGATTAAAGATCCAAGCTTTATGATTTCCCGAGTCAAATCTTACCCGGAAATGGTCACGAGAACGTTTAAGGGGTAGGATGGCATCATGTTAAAGTTCATATCGTTCACCAGTCGCTTACAATCACCATCTATCACAATCATATCCGATTACACGTCACTCGATCACACTTGACTCGCATACAATCTAGGAAATTCGATTACAGAACTTGAATAAATATATACAGACTTCGATTACACACAATTCGATTACAATAGAGTTCGATTACAATTGAGTCTTTCATAAACCCGATTACAATATGTATATACATAATCGCATACAATAATAACAATCGCATACAAATAACCCGATTACACCCAGATTCGATTACATTAATAACTCGCTTACATGGTATACTCGATTACACTGTCAAATCGATTACAATTGGAGCTCGATCACTTATAAATCGCTTACACTAAAAGATCGATTACATTGAAGATCGATTGCAATAAACTCAATTACAGATCCGATTACAATACATACACAGTCGCACACAATTACAATACATATATATATACACATACCCACTTACAAAGAAGATTCGATTACAAATATTGGAGTCGATTACATTGAACCTCGCTTACAATCAAACTTGATTACATAGATATAATCGATTTTGGCGGAAACTCGTTACTTGGAGCGGCTGTGGTAAGAACAAGATATACAAAAGATGAAGGATGGCTGATGGTTTTGAGTGGCGCCTACAGTGGAGATCGATTACAAGGGAGTTGTCTTTATAATCAGTCAATATCATCATCATCGATTACTTTGTAATCGATTTTTGGGAATTCGACTTCTTTGGATCGGCTGTAGGGTAAGGAGCATAACAAAAATAAATAAATGAAGGAAGAAGGGTGTGCATGAGTTAAAAGGGGAGGTTGGGCTTTATAAGTTTGTACACGGCCCAAAACACTAACCAGGCCCATATACAAACCCGAACCTTAATACACCCCCTACACTCGATCACTTATAGTTCGATTACATTACGAAATGATTTGATTAATTTGTAGTTGATCTCGTTGAGAAACCGAGAGTACATATAAGTGTAAAGAAATACTTGCTTAAATATGCACATAAGATTTCACGTGGAGGCCCACAAGCATGGGATAACCTTTGTGTCCTATACATACACACATACGTCTAAATAGGAGCATACTTATAAACACATGATAGTGTATAAGGAGGGACGTGAACCCGATAAAGAAAAGACCGAAATAGAAATTAAAGAATATTTAAATAATCAAAGTCTTAAGATAATAATAAAATATTTTAGGAAAGAGAAAATAGTAATAAAATAATTATAAAACCTTACGTTAGGGTTTGTAGGAAGAGTAATAAGTAAATGAAATCTAAACAAGGCCAACCGATCATATCAGACTTAGTCATTTCCAACTAGAATGCAAATAGAATGAATATTAATACGCATACCCTATATACAGTTAGCAGGGCGCAGTTAAATAAGGGAATTACGATAAACGGAGAAAGAAACAGGATCCAGGTGAGTTTCTAGCCACATTCCTTGTTATGTTTTCCGGGGCTGTGTGCATACTCGATGTGATTAGTTAATACACTTACCTTAAGTGGTAAGTGTATGCCATATATGATATATGTTATAGATATGAATGATTGATTGTCGGTACGCGAACGATCTTCGGATATTGCGCGTACTGTCAGGTTGTAAATAAAGATATGAATGTTATAAATGGATGATGTATGATCGTTATGAATGAATGCTTGTCGAGGCGTGAACGATCTTCGGATATTGCACGGACCGATAAGAAGTACGATAAATGAATGAGGTGAAGAACGCATAGAGTGTTCTTATGCTATAATGTAATTATTGTATATATGAAGTATGTGTATACAGGTACACAATGGTATGTGAGTTCTACGTTCGACATAGTAAGTTAGGATGGCAAATCCCTCTAGCTTTTGTTAGACATAGACTTGGCAGGTGAGGGCGTAGTTAAGGACTGCGGGCCTTATACGTGATATAGGTGATAGATGTAAACGTAGATAGGGACGGTGGGCCTTATACGTGTTACAGATAATAGATGACAACGTAGTTAAGGACTGCGGACCTTATACGTATTATAGATAGGCATCAGCATAGGAAAGGACTGCGAACCTTATACGTGCTGTAATTGTATTGTGGTAGCATAGGGGAGGACTGTGGACCTCGTACGTGCTATGAATTAGGTTGCAACATAGGGAATGACTGTGGACCTTGTACGTGTTATGGATGTAGGATGGTATAGGGAAGGACTGCGGACCTTGCACGTACCATAAATGGTGAACATAGGTAAGGACTGCGGACCTTGCACGTACCATAAATGGTGAACATAGGTAAGGACTGCGGACATTTTACGTGTTCACAACCTTGAGTATAGGTATAGACGGCGGACTGTGAACGTACTCACGGTAGACTGGGATTAGTGATTGTAGGTATGTATGTATGTATGTATGGTAGTAGGGTAATTGGTTAAGTATAGATATGTATCTTCGGATATGTATGTATGATATGTGTATGTATTGTATGTATTGTATGTTGCCTGATTAACTATAACTCACTCAGCGTAGCTGACTTTTAGTATACACGCAGGTGAATGTGTTTAATGAGCTAACATGAGGAGGGCACATGACATGGATTGAAAGGCTGGCATCTAAAGACAGAAAAGAATTGATGTTTTAATTATGACGTTGTATATTATGTTTTAAAGAAAATATCGAATGCTTTTGTATTAAATGATCAAAGTTAACGTTTCCACGAAAGTTTTAATAAACTCTGATTTGTAGAACTGCGTTTATGAGTAAATCCAACGCTAAAGTAGGGCGATTACAAATCAGTCGGTTATAACAAACACAGAAACCTATCTTCATGAAATCAATACAAATAACTAATTAACAATCTAACCTAACCAAACAATCTAACAATAACATGCGCTACAGAAAATTTAACCAATATTATTGTGCGATACTAATGATTTAACGATCTAACAATCCGTGGCAACAAATTGGTGAATAACAATCGTTAATTCTAACACTTGTTCAAAATTTAACCTAATCGATAACATTCATGATCTTTTAACAATTGTTCAAAAATCATGGAAAATAGTGAGAGTGAGTGATGAGAAAACGAACCAGGTGCATTAACCGATAAGCGGTGGCAGTGATCGTCGGAGTGATGTTTTACGGCAGCGATGGCGGTGATCGTCGTGGAACGGCGGAGCAGATAACGAATTTGTTGTTTTCTTTCAAGTTCTTAACAATCGAAGCAGCCCTAACCCTAGTTTTCGTCGTCTGTTGTTTCATACTCCTGCCTTACTCCGGTTCATTGGATGCACGTACCGATTGTGTACGAAGCCTATCGCTCGTGTGGACTGGTCTTGGTGTCGTTGGCTTCGGCTCCGGCGTCCTCGTTTTCCTTACTAAATTGCTTCGAAATCATGGTTTATGGTGGAATTATTACTGGAGTTTGATTGAATTTGGTGATTGATCAGCTCATTGTGGAGAGTTGGGGTTTGAAATGAGGGTTTGGGCTTGCAACTGAATGTTCAGATTTGGGGTTCAATCAGGTTATAAAAGTTTTCAGGTGTTCAGATCCATGTGGTGGATTTGAGGGCTGATCATCGGAGACGGGAGGAGCACCTCTTGTAAAATTTGGGTTTCAGATCCATTTGTGGTTTCAAACTCAATTTTGAATATTTTAAAGGCACCCACATAACATATAAGAAATAAAAAAATTTAACCGAAGCAGCCTCAAAATCGGATTTTAATATTATTACGGTAGCAAAAAATCCGACCGCTTAAAAACCGGTTGCAAAAACTCCGACCGCTTGGCCACCGGTAGCAAAAAATCCGACCGCTTAAAAAACGGTTGCAAAAACTCCGACCGCTTAGCCCCCAAAATAAGCGGTTGCAAAAACTCCGACCGCTTAGCCACCGATAGCAAAAAATCCGACCGCTTAAAAAAACGGTTGCAAAAACTCCAGCCGCTTAGCCCTCAAAATAAACGATTGCAAAAACTCCGACCGCTTAGCCACCGATAACAAAAAATCCGACCGCTTAGAAACTAAAACTAAACGGTTGGAAAATTAGCTACCGTGTCAAGTAACTATGCTTATTGGTAGCAAAATTTGCAAAATCGGTCGCTAAAATTGCTACCGTTTTTTTTCGGTAGCAAGTTGTGGTCGCAATTGCTCAATTTTCTAGTAGTGACTTATCTGCATTGTTAGCCATTTATTTTAACAAAATCAAATATTTAGCAAATAACATCTTTATTTTTAATGCATGAGATTTCACATCACCTTATTTCAATAGTAAGAGTGTCTGCTTAGTTTAAATAATGACCCCCAAAGAAAGTATATTTCCTGGCTCAATTTAGTCATATTATCGACATACCAACATTTTATAAGTGTTATGCCCAATTTAGTCAAGCATACCGGAAGCATGTTTATGACAATCAAATTATATTTTACGTGTGTATTTTGATCAACATATTTTAAGTAAAATGATCTCTTTTAAAGATAAGAAAGATTAGTTAATACATTTTAACTAACACATACAGTGTAAACTTAGTTTCTAATATGTGTCAATTTATGTTTGCTTAACGTTTCACGAGAAATTAGCACCATAGTTATCATCTTTTGAAGATTTGGATATTTTATGTACACTTTTCTTGTACAATAAAATGATGAGCGTAGAAAGTTTTGAACTTATCTCGGCGCATTATAGGTCTTACAACCATAATTGTTTGATTCGCATCATCATCATCTTGTAGTTAATAACGTTTTGTTTCGTTTGCCCCTCCTTTCAGTTTGTTGGGTTAATTGACTTCATTATATCATATGAGCTTTGAGCCGCTGCATAAAACAAAACTCGTGTACGCACGATCCTTTATCAACCCTTGCGCCTGATTGCAATATGCCGTTTTCCAATCCAAGCATATTTAAACTTTAATATTGGCCATGTGGTTAAACAATAGTGTTTATATGCTTTGGTTTTGCCCATGACCCCCCTCTAATGTGGTGGGAGGTCCTCGTGGATCTTCTTTACATGTTGGTTGTTTCTTACCTCATAGCAAAGACATATATCACTACTAGAAAACAAAGCATTTGCAACCATGTTTCCGGTCGCAAAACGGGTGCAATTGCCCCGTTGCGACCGTTTTGCAACCAAAAATGCGGTAGAAAAAACGCAGGTCGCGCAATTGCTCTATTGTGACCATTTGCGACCATTACAATTGCGACTGAATGACCGTCACAAATCTTGCGACTCCTGTTGCAGTTGCAAATCTTCCAACCGCAGCCGCCGTCGCAAATCTTCCAACCCATGCGCGGTCGCAAATCTTCCAAATGCCACCGCCGTCGCATATCTTCCAACCTCTACTACAGTCGTAAATCTTCCAACCGCCGCCTTCACCCCTACGGCAATCGATAATCTTCCAACCACTTCTCAATAATTGCGACCGCAAACGTCGCTAATCTTTCAACCACTTCTCAACAATTGCGACAAGGAATTTGTTTTGCAAAAAAAATATCACAAACACAAATCAAACGAAAAATTTCTACAATAGATGCTCGATATTAACAAAAGGTTATTCCAGCTAAACACAAATGAAAAATAAAAGATCAAAACTATCATACTTTGATCCTAAAAGCAACTAAATATTCATTTATACATAACCATTAAAAAATAATATTCTAGTCTTGTATAGCACAACTATCCAACGCCCTGCATCAGTTCTCCTTAGCCCAACCACAAATCGTTAGCGTGAAAATTACATCAACCGAATATGCGCATGAGCAAATTACTTCAGATTAACCTCAACACACAACAAACAATTCACATCAGAAAATACATATATATAAACAACACACACACAAGTAAAAAGTATAAATGATACGTTGGAATAAACTGATCAAAATTTCAACATGGACGTTAGAAACATCTCACAACTTATAGAAAACAAAAAAGTATGAATGTTAACAGCAATTGACCTTAACTCGTGGTCTGCAAATTTAATTTTTTTTGTGTAAAAGATTCCAAATCTATGCCAATTTTAAAAAATAAATATTAATAAATTATATATTACACAAAAAATTATTTCTTTTCACACAATAGTATAACAATACATACCTGCATGGAAGACACATTTACAATCCATATGCATTTCACCCCCTTTGACATCATGCTGACAGCGTGGTCAATTTTGGCCAAAAAGAACATAAAAGTCAAGCATATTAAAAAAGTTAACCCTACCAATAAAAATCAGATTTGACCTGGAATTTAAGCATTCCAAATTTATTACCAGTATCCCATCTAACAGTTTGACCAAATGGTCAAACCTGCTCAAAACCCCATCAAATATTTTATTCCTAAACTACCCATTAGCAATTTGATATTTCTTTTTATAGAATTCCTATTACGCCCCTCGTCTTTAGTATCATCTATCCTACAACTTAAAATTTTGATCTCCGGTAGACCTTTAATGTTCAGCCTTTGACTATTTTCTTAAAAGTTATTCCATTAATTGTAATAGATGGAATGTTGACGAGCAGTATTGGTCCAGAAGAAAAATTTGGACCTCTACAAAAATTGCTTTAGCCCAATGTAAACTGTACAGTTGATCGTTTGCAACTAATATATAGTTGTATAACCAATAATCTTTTTTGACTACCATTGAAGCAATGACATTAGTGCCTTAATAAGTTCATCAACCACTCATAAAAATTAAACATGGAATTACCCAAACACATAGGTGCCATATATCTTCAGTTTAGTTCTCACGCGAGTGCAGTTCCAGTTCGACCATTCCATCGTTTGGAGATGCCTCAATTCCCTAGAAAATATTTTTTTCATATCGAATGAGCTTTTAGTGACAAAATTTTTTTACTGCTATGTTCGAATACATAAAATAAAATATCACTAACTTTAGAAATAAAGGCCAACATGAAAAATAACTCTACAAAATTAATAGAATAGTGATCCACACTCACCCTTGTATAGAGAATTTGAGGATTAGTTGCTGCAAATTAAAGACAAGAAAATCTGCAAAGAAAGCTTGGTGTATCAAATTCTAAAATATACAGCATCATGACAACTACATAACAGAATATAATCACCTTTTTTTTATTGAGTTTGAATGAGACATCATCAAAGATCTTGTTCTAGTCCTATCACGCCATTCACATAGAGCTTCTCAGCATAAATGGTTATCGAAAATTAAATAATTAGAAGTAATTTGTATAAGATAATTTATATTAAATGCCCAAATTTGAAAGGTTATCGTAATAATCTGTCCAATCACAAACCAAAAAAAACGTCTGTTAGTAACTTTGTACCTAAAAGAGCAAAAAGGAAAACAAGCATTTGTGTGTGTATATATATATATAAGTGTGTGTGTGTGTGTCAAAAATCTACATACAGAGAAGACAAAATTCACTAAGTACTATAACTCACTATGTTAGATAAGTCACCTAAATATTCAGCAAGACAAGCATTTGTGTTAGAATCATCTCCATCAATAAAAAACCCATATATAATGAATAACTATATGCCGACTACAATAACACACAAAAGTTGAATCACACTTGTACACGATCAGATGCATGATTGTCACAATATGTAATGTTGTAACCACACAATCAACTACTAAGAAATCAAAGATAATCACAATAAGCAAGCTGCACTCCCAATAATAGTTTTATACAACTTATTGCCCATCAAATAAATCAAAATCATCCAAATGTATTCAAAATTTCTACACAAGCACACACAAATGCTACAACATGATTCCAATACATACCGATACAATCTTTCTATCCGGTAATCAAGAACTACAAAGCAATTAAAGTGACACACAAAACTTTTAAGTAATTAGATATGTTATATGAGATTAGATGCACTATTATCACAATTAGTGATGTAATAAGCATAGAATCAACAAATTTCCATATGCATAATACCAAATCAATCAAAATCATCCATATGTTTACCTAATTTCTACTCAAGCACGCAAATGAACCAACTAGGGTTTGAATTTACCAAAACACATCGCAATATGTAAGATAATAACATACGCCAGTACCCGTGGCCATAAGCTCCGCGGATAAGAAGCCGAAGAAAATAGGGCAACAGTCGTCGGCCGGAGGTCCTTCACCGGAAACTTCAAAACGAAATTAGGTCACATAAATGACATGTAAAAGTGAAATCAACAAGTTGAAGACGATTGATTACCGGAGTTGAGACGACGCACATCCGACGGAGATTGAAAACGCATATCTGATGGAGAACTCGAAGATTCAGTTAAGAAGACGCAAATCTGATCGAAGGATCGCCGGAGTTGAGAAGACGCAGAATTGGAGCTCATTTAGGCTGACGTACATAATTGATTAATTATCTGCTTAAAATAAAATAAAGAACAAATAGGGTTAATGTCCACCGATATAATTACCCGGACCGTACAAGTCACCTGCTCACTAAAGATGGTCGCAAATTTCAAAACTATCATTTGCCACCGCTAAGACGGTCCCAATTCAAGCTAGTCACCGAAAATAAACCAGGGTAAAAATTCCGACCGCCTACTGAAGAAATACTAATCCAATATCCTTGACGGGTCCTGGATCTAATGAATCAACCGAATAGGATACGGATAACGACGAACGCGATATGAGTATAACTTCCTAAAGTCCAATGACTGGAACCTTCAAAACAGACATCGTGAGTCTCATCACGGGAAGGACAAGAAGGGGGGGTCTTCCCGTAACCACCATCCGGCGTGAGAATGAGTACAATTCTGATGGAGATATAGTACTTAAGTAATTAGTAAAAGTACAGTGGGAGTGAATGAATACTTCATGAATATTAAGAGGGTATTTATAGCCAAAGGGTGTGAGAATGTGATTGGGCCAGCTGTCATTTCCAGAAGATGCTCTCGTAACCACCTGGACACGTGTCCTCAGATGATAGGTTCAGTTATACGTCGCATGTGCATGTATAACAGCCTAGACACGCGTCCTTATGAGATAGGCTCATTAAGAAAAGAAATTTGTAAAATTTCAGATATAACAAAATATTGAAAAGAAAAAAATAATGCCTGAACAAAGTAACAACATAGAGAATGCACGAAAAGAAGATGAAATAAGAAAAGGAAAGGGGAAATACCCCGAGAATAAACAAGATGAACCAATTCCCAAAAAATATACGAGTCAAATACAAAGAATGATAAAGGATGCGGTTAGAGAAGAATCTATAGCTAGATCTCAATTGAAACACTCTAAACATTCTTAATTGGTTAATCTTTCCCATAAATCAGTAAAATCTCGTCCGAAACCGTCTCGTGTGGAAGAGAGTGTTCATGAATCAAATGCTGATGGCGGAATCCGTCAAGAATTCAAGAAACTGAATATTGGAGGTTGTTCTTTTAAAGATTTCAAGTATTTTGGTCCAAAGGAATTTCAAGGAGATAAAGGAGCTATCACAACTGTCAGATGGCTTGAGGAGATGGAATCAATCGTTATAATAAGCAAGTGTTCAAGACAAGAAATGATACAATACTCAGCGCAAATGTTTAGAGGCGAGGCGTTGGAGTGGTGGAACACACTGATTTTGAGCAAAGGACGTCAAGTTCTATACGACCTTTCTTGGGAAGAATTCAAGCGCCCAAGAGAGGGAACAATATGAGTTGGATAACACGTGCATGGTCGAGAAAGTATATTTTAATGAATAGTGAAAAATGTGAGATAAGCAAATGTTAGTTTTTAAGGGAAAGGTTAACGTACATATGAAATTAACGTACAAAACGTGATAATCAAGTAGAGTAATTGCTCTATGATAATTACTCTATTTGTATGCATAAAACCTCTACTTGATTCTCACGTTTAGCACGTTAATTTCATTTGTATTTGATCCAAACTCTAGTTTTTAATATATATATATATATATATATATATATATATAAGGGTTAAAATAAAAAGACATAGTTTTGTAGGAAGAGTAGGAATAACATAACAAAATTATAGTTAGGAAACGATTTAACCTAAATCCTAGATCCTAAGAAACTATTTGGTATTTTAAAAACTATCAATCTCAATCACTAGATCATAGATCCAATGTAACACCCCGGCTTTAAGCGGAATACGCCCGGGTGTAACGTACAGATCACTCATAGCTCGTAACACTATTAAAGCGGAAATAATTATATTTATTTCATTCAGTAACGTAACAAGTACACAATTATTTATAAATAAAAATGACATGAAAACACTTCATCAAAACAATAAATAAGTTCTTTATTCAAATAACCTAAACCTAAAGTATACTAACGATCTTCATCCTTAGCACGCCATCGATTCAACCTGTAGCACGTTGAAAATAATATATTTGTCAACAATTAAGTTGGTGAGTTTTCATAAGTTTTCGTGTATACATATAAACATAAAAGGCGCGATTCATCTTTCGTAATGCAATAAATATCCAAGCATAAAGTAAATGAAATCAATAAATGTCTTCCTCTCGTTCCTTTAGCCGAGGCCGTAGTAATAGGGTAAATGAGAACAACCGAAGTCATAACGTTAGACGGCGCGAGTACGTCATGTCGGACCCTCCCACTATGTGTATGTGTATGCGTTTGCGTAACTTCCACCATAAGATTAGTAAACACGTTGCAAGCAAGTTCACGTATAATCATAAACAATATGCAAGAATAATATTAACATGTACGCTAATTGTGAATCGGTTTATAAATAAGCACATAACTAACTAGATAAAACTTGTGACATGCTACACCCCAAAAATATTAAAAGCGTTAAAACGGGGTTATGAAGAACTCACTTGGAATAAGGAATACGGTAATGAGGAGATGGTAACGATTAAATCAACTAGATGGTTTCGCGAGAAGTCCGGATAATTTGTCCTGGTTATAAGGTATAAACAACATACATATCTAAAGCGAAAGTAACGAACTAAACATGAATATAAAACAAAAATAGGTTTATAATAGATTTGGGAATCGTTAACGTGTTCACATAAATGTTTTATGTATAAGAAAATTTTATTAGTTTAAATATTCTTTAAAGTCGCCATCATTATTATTATTGTTATTGTTATTATTATTATTATAAAAAAAGATTTATAATTGATTATATATATATATATATATATCCGAAAACGTTTTAACGAGAGTTATTTTTAAGAGTTTCAACGGTGTTCGGGTTGTTAAACAAGTGTAAACAATATTAGTTTTAACACAGTAATATATTTAATAATTAAAAAGGTTTAAAACAATTAATTCAAAAAAATCAACAAAAACCAGGCCTGGGAGAATCGAACCCGCGCCCCAAGTCGGTTCAACGCTTTAACAAACGTGCACCAGCCAACTGGGCTGGTGACTAATCTAGTTAGAACCCAAGAATGAATATGAATATATATATATATATATATATATATATATATATATATATATATATACTAGGAGGTACCCGCGCGATGCGGCGGCAACAACACTTTATAGCCGGGTTTTTTTTACCACTTTTCTCATATAGGAGTGTTCACGAGCCGACTGCCAAGCCAGGGCAAGCTTTGCTTGGTTTTGAAACCAAGTTGAAAATTTGAGCTAGGCTCGGTCAGCTTCATTATAAAAACACAATTTTATAAACACATCAACCAAGTATAAACTAAGTCCATAAAGAGTTCAAACCTAATACACAATACATAAAAGGTTTAACAAAACACTAAAACATAATACATAGCAAGTTCAAATCAAGTTTAAATGAATATACAGCATGTCAAAAATTATTTAAACGTTTAATAACTTGTAAAAGGACAAAAATAACCCTTATAACTTGTTTCATTCCACGAATAATTGGACAAAAGTTCTTGTGGCTTCATCCATGTTGCATTTTCACACTTCAACACATCAATCTTATATATGAACTACAGAAAACCAAAACTGAAGTGGAGTTTCATATTAAAGAGAAAATTTTATATAGAATAATACTTAAAAAAATGCAATCTAATATATATCAATAAATTCATTATTAACTAATAATAAATACAGACCCAACTTTTTTAGCCCATAAACTTTAAGCCAAATGATGAAACTTTAAAAACCTAACCCGAACCGAAATCAAACTCTTTTCAAAAACTTAATTTTGGTTTTTGGTTCGGTTTTATCGATCATGTATAATAATTAATTATATATTAACTAATCTCATTATGTGTAGCACCAAAAATTTTTCAACCCAAAAGATTCAAGCCCAAATAATAAAACGGAAACCAAACCCAAACCACAAAACAAAACCGAACAGTTATCAAAACCCCAAAAATCGAACTTTCGAATTTAGCCCAAAATATATATGTGCACACAAAAAAAGAAATAATAAGTACAAGCCTATTAACCAAAAGCAGTACCGGAAGAGTGGGTATCAGGTGCAACGGAATCGTCCGTGAGCTTTAATAACAGAAGACCCGTTTGTTTGGGATTCACTCTTTAAACCACACTCCATGGGCCATCCTATCATAAATCAAAACCCAGCCTCAACTCATAATTTCAATGGTAACTGTAAGTTGTAACAAATGAAATATAATTAAAAGAAAAAGAAAGGATTGAACATACCATTTTGGAAGTATATATGTCACTAAAAATACATAATGTCTGGATGACTGGATCAATGTTATTCAACCACAACCTGCAATGTAGAGATATGTCAATAAATTGCAAAAAGGATAACTATATTAATCATAATTATTGACTCAAAGAGTTAATTATAAAAAAAATGATTAGTACCTGAAAAGAAAACAGTCATCATTTGAACTACCAGCCACATGCAGAACGATAGGTGATCATTAACAAAAAATGATATGGGAACTTCAATTAAACGCATAAGGATAAAAGGTCGTATGGTGTGTATGGGTTGGTTTATGTCAGTTTTGGGCTGAAACCGAGCCTAAAATGGAAAATTTGGTTTTTGAGTTTTGGAAACATTTCGGTTTCGTTTTACAGTTTGTAGTCTGTTCGGTTTGGTACCGGTTTTACCATACTTTTGGGTCCAACTTGATACAAATCCAAAAACATGACCCGGGTTACATATTCGTAAATTGACACAAACATGAACACGATGACCCAAAGGTTTTTTGTTAAATGGGCATATTTGAGGGCTGATGGGTCCAACTTGGCAAATTCTAATTGTGAGATAACGATTCCTCCCACTGCTTCCAGCGTCGGGTCTACAAATTAAAGGTCACAGGTCACATTAAGCCTATTTTTATAATCATAAATAAGTCATTAATTGATTTTACCTTTGCAAATGTGCCATCTGCGTAGCAAAACTTCTTTAAATCAGAACCAGCAGCAATCATATCATGAATTATTATGTATCAAAAGTAACATAAACAATGTGCATCTACATTGTAAAGAAGATGGTTGTAGTGAAAGTAATGTTTATTACTTGAAGGTGTGAGAAATACATAAATAACTACATCTATTTATACACAAATAAACATTAGCTATCAACCTATAAAAGGCCCATGGGCTTTAGCCAACTATATGGGCTAAAACCCTAATTAAATACAACTAACACTCCTCCTCAAGTTGGAGCATAGATGTTAATCATGCCCAACTTGTTACAAATAAAATCTATCTGAGCTTTCCGGAGCGGTTTAGTTAGAATGTCTGCTAGCTGAAAATTTGTCTTCACATGAACTGGTTGAATGGAAGGAGGATCAGTTTGTGTGCCTACTACTCGATCTCTGATAAGGTGGCAGTCGACCTCAATATGTTTTGTCCTCTCATGAAATACTTGATTCTTGGCTATGTGAATGGCTGACTGACTATCACAGTATAACCTCATCAAGTCATTAGAAACAACCCCGAGCTCTCTGAGAGGACGACGAACCCATGTCATCTCTGATGTTACATCTGCCATGGCTATATACTCCGATTCGGCACTCGACCAGGAAACAGTGTGTTGCTTCTTACTCTTCCATGATACAAGATTTCCTCCAACAAACACACAATATCCGGTAGTAGATCGTCGAGAAATCGGACAACCTGCCCAATCTGCATCTGAGAACCCTGATATCCGACCATCTCCTTCTTCCGTGAAGGCACCTACACGACAATGACCCTGATCGGAGTATAATATACCCAAGCCGGTGAGGTCTTAAGATATCTTAAGACACGAAGGGTAGCATCCCAGTGACCGGTGTATGGTGTAGCCATAAATTGGCTCAGAACACTGACAGTAAAGGAGATATCCGGTCGTGTGACGGTTAAATAATTAAGTTTACCAACCAACCGTCTGTATCGCTCAGGATCTTTCATTGGATCTCCTTCCTTTGGGAGGAGTTTCTTTGTAGGAAGCATTGGGGTATCAACAGGTTTACAACCCAGTAAGCCACATTCAGTTAACATATCAAGAACATACTTTCGTTGGGAGAGAAGTATTCCTTGTGGAGAGCGGGATACTTCTATGCCAAGGAAATACCTCAATCGACCTAAGTCGCTGACCTGAGACTGAGACTGAATAAGCTGCTTGAGTTCGATAATCCCGACCTCGTCATCACCTGTGATTATAATGTCATCCACATAAACAACTACGATTACCTCTTTCCTTTCTGGTGTCTAAAGAAGACAGAGTGATCGTAGGCACTCCGAGTCATCCCAAACTGTCTCATAACACTAGAGAATCGACCAAACCATGCCCTGGGAGACTGTTTAAGACCATATAGAGAACGACGTAGTCTGCAAACTTTCGAGGCCTCCTCCTCAACAACGAACCCTGGGGGCTGCTCCATATATACCTCCTCCTCAAGAACACCATTAAGAAAGGCGTTCTTGACATCAAGCTGGTGGAGCGGCCGATGATTAATGGCAGCAAGAGCGATACAAATACGGACAGATGGCATTTTAGCAACCGGAGAGAAGGTTTCATCGTAATCAATGCCATATGCCTGAGAATACCCTTTTGCAACCAACCGAGCCTTTAAGCGGTGTAAGGAGCCATCCGGGTGTAGTTTAACCGTAAACACCCAACGACAACCAACAATACGCTTCCCTTTAGGAAGTGTTTCAAGATCCCATGTATGATTGGACTTTAGAGCCCCAATTTCATCTTCCATAGCCTGTCTCCATCCTGGGTGAGCGAGAGCGCTCGTCACATTTTGGGAATCGGGTAGGAATCAAGGGTAGTGGTGTACGCATGAGATTCAGGAGATAGGTGGGTGTAGGCAACATAGTCCTGAATTGGGTAACGAGTACATTTCCGGGGTTCCTTGCGAAAGGAAATAGGTATATCGGGAAGTGGGGCACCAGGAGGATCATAAACGGGTGTATCAGAGGTTGTTGGATCGGGTAAGGATGTATTAGTGAGAGGTGTGGATTGCTCAGATGTAGACGGAGTATCGGAGGGTATTTCGGGGTCGTGGCCAGGGTGTGAATCAAGAGTCGCTGATGTTTGACCCCTACCCCGCCTAGCATATGTGAAAAGCAGTGGCGGAGATTCTGTCGGTGGGTCAGAATCAGTTAAACTTACATCAAGTTCGACAAGAGACGTGTCTCATAAAATTGCATTATTAAATCAGTTAAACTTACAAGCTGCCAAAAGATAAAATTCTATAATACCCATGTTTACAGATGGCATAAGGTATACACACAAAACTGTAATTAACTTTAGGGAACATAGAAAGGGTTTCAAAATGTAAAACATTATTGAGCAGTTGTATTTATAGTAAGTTTTAAATTTTGGAACAATATTCAGGTTTGACCCAAACCATAACCAAATTTCATGTTTTGGAGCCTATTACGGCATGTTAAGTACTCATATTTTACACACCAACTACCTGCCAAAGGTAAAACTATTTGAAAAATAATATTACCGTTCAAATTAACCTGGGTTCCTGTCGACCCGTATGTTATCCGGGTATTTCAATGTAACACAATAAAAACTAAATAATAGTCGTGACTGCTAACATTATAAAATTATAAAGTGTGCGCTTAATTACTCAAAAACTGAAAACCGTTTTAAGGCCAGGATCAACCCAAAATGCAACTACCTCTAATTCCAATGCTCCCACAAGTTTCCAGAGAAAAAGTCAGAAAAGGTGTATGAAATTGTCCTAGTTGCAATAACAATCTAACATACATTTTCATAAAGTAACCTTTTTATATTAAACCAACCGAGACTTACTTGCAACTTCCAGGCCTGCTAAAGTTTCAACAGGGAGGAAGAAAACCTAAATGGCGGTGAGGTGAGGGAGAATGAATCGCCAACTTGGAACCAGGTCCAGCTTCATCGCCCTTGACAGTCAAAAAAACCCAAATCGTAACCTTAGATAAAGCAAATTACAGGGACATAAACAGATTTACATGAAAAAGAGGAAGAAAACAGATGAATGAATATCGATTGAAGATGCTTACTGATTTGGGTTTTGGCGTTGTGTATAAGTCTTGATCTGGTTTCCATTTTCTGATTCTCATCCTCGTCGAGTGTAGATTACAGACCACGTCTTCATGAGTCGTCTTTGATGAATTAGAGAGAGAGAAAGAGAGAGAGAGATATGAGAAGAGGATTTGATTAGGATGAGTGTTGAAATGGGTTTTTTGAATTTTGAGTTTTGTGATAAGCGGGGTTTAGATGCTTTTCAAATTTTAAGAATTTTTGTAAGAAAAAATTTCTCAGGTTTGGTCATTCCATCTATTTGTATACAATTTCGAAACCTTTAACCATTTGAATACAAATATATTTTAATTCTATCGATTTGTATACAACTTTCAAACGGAGTTAAAAAAACCTGTTAAACCCGAAATTCGCAGGGGTATTTTCGTCAATTTCAATTGAAAAAAACCAACCACTGGCCTTTTATAAATCCTAGCACCCCTCTTTGTTTATACATTTCCCCAAATACTTCATTTGAACCCTAACTCCCTTCTTTCGTTCATACTGTCTTCCCTGAATTCAATTCAAAGATGGTAATTTGCAATTGTGTTCTCAAGCAGCAGAAATTATGTCGGGGCTTCTGAATTCGATTAAGAATCACGAAGAAATGGTCCGAAAACGAGACATGGAGAACAAGAGATTGAAATATGTTCTATTTTGTAGTTGGGGTTTTCTTTGTAATCTGTTATATTATCAATTAACATGAAAAGTTGGTAATATGTAGTGACAAATTGACCTAATTTTGGGTAAAAGATAGTTTGTAAAGGTCAATTTGTAGATTTGTTCAATGTATGTGGATGGTTTTACAAGTAATGAAATGAAAGTTCTCATTTAGTTTTGTTCATGATATGTTTGATTGGTTTATTTTTTTGATCTGCAGGTGCCATTAAAGAATTTTTTATTGGTTTTCTTGAACGGGCCATTAAAGGATTAATCTGCATTATATCATTGCAGTTTGGCATTTAGATTAATCTGCATAAATAGTCCATGATGCGTATTCATATCCGGTGGAGATAAATGGATGAGTATGACATTTTTGGCAAAACTATTTAATTGTTAGTAGCTAGTTAAAGATTATACTCCTTTTTGACTTTTGGGGTCAACAAGACTATCACTAACCACACAATCCAATTGACAATATTTACCTCTAAGGTCAAACCTTTCATATGCGCACGTGTAGTTAGTACAACATGCTAGATAGGCCGGTAATTATCCGAAGTACTTCACCCAAAACATGCAAAAAAGAATACTACAAATGCATGCACGTGTTATTATATTATATGGGGCGTATAAAAGCAATAATTTTTTTTACTAATTTATGACGGAAACAATCTTCAAACTGGCTCGTTCTGACTTTTGACAAGCTCCAAACTGGTCTGTTTTAACGCAACAATATGATGATATTTGCACGACTATATTTGAACCAAAACACAAATAAAAGACTAAGTGATAAACAAAACCAAGCCAGATCAGATTTGCATACATCAGTAACAAAATAGACGAGTACAAAAGTTCAAAAGACCATTAAAACCGACCGATTCAAATCATAACAAAAAAACATGTTCAAAAGACTTTTAACAAATTAGACCATTACCAAAGTTCAAAAGTCCATAACTAACAACCACAATAACTACATATTTATAATGGCTTGTGGAGCACCTTGTGAAACAACCTTCTGAATTGCAGCATTCTTACTTGAACCAACCTTTTTACTTAAACTTGTCTTCTTTGAACCAACCTTCCTACTTGAACCAGTCTTCTTACTTGAAGTAGCTTTAGCATTACAACTTCTGATATTGTAACCCTCTTGGTTGCAGTTACTACAAACGACAGTTCCCCCACTCCTAGTGAGTTTCCCTTTTTTTGAAATCTTATCAGCCAACTCAACAGCTGATTTCTTCCTCTTCTTTTTTGGCCTCCCAATTTGTTTATGATGCTTTGGGGGGGGGGTAATTGTTGATGGGCACACAGATGGCGTCCAAAGCTCTTTACCGTTAATTGGTTCAATTGTGTTCATGTATACCTTCTTCCAAGTATCTAGCCAATATACCTTATCAACCCATTCCTCTACAACACCTACATCAATACCATTTTGTGACATGTTCCATAGTGCAGCTACAACATGCTTACAAGGCATTGCAGTTAACTCCCATTTCCTGCATGAACATGTTTTTTTATCCACATCCACTACACATTGGTCCATCCAAGGGCCACTAACTTGGAACTTGTTTGCAGCAGCCATAATTACAATGTATTGAGAGGCTTCGGATTGTATTTCTTTAAATATCCTTGTAGCATATGGTGTTAAGGGCCATTAGACTTTGCAATCACTTTGTGTACAGCAACAATTCTTTTCATAAGGTATTCTCTAATGAACTCGAGACAAGTTATTATAGGTTTGTCTCTCCCTCTAACTAGTTGCTTGTTCAAATTTTCACATATGTTGTTCAACAGGACATCTGTCTTTGCTCTTCCTATTCAACCAACATTACATTATAATATACAGTTTGTAAATTTTTTGAAGTAGATTTTGAAACATCTAAATAAACTATAACATACCACTGAAATGAGATCTGGACCAGGAATTAGCTGGAATATCTTTCAACCACTCATGAAGAAATGGATCCGCCTTTCTTACTTCTTCCATTAACTTGTTAAATTGGGGTATTGTAGTAGCAGAAGCACACTTCCATAACATATCCTTAAATAAGTTACCTCTCCATTTGACTTTCATATTCTCTTGAATGTGCCTCAAGCAATATCTATGCTCAGCGTTAGGAAACACATCTGATAGTGCAGGTAATAGACCCTAGAAAGTAAACATATTAGTTACAAATGAAATGAAATCAAAATGGTTAATATATAAAACAACTAGCATACACACCTTTTGCATGTCACTGATAAATGTGAAATAATTGTTGGAATCAATATCTAAATCATCTCCTAGATATTTTAAGAACCAAGTCCAAGAACTTTTGTTTTCAGCCTCAACTATAGAATATGCAACTGGATAGATACCATTATGTAGGACCGGTGACGATCCGAGCAGGTTCGGGACGGAAGGTTTCAACCACAGATCAAAGATAAAAACAAACACTTTATTGATAAACGCGAACGGTTACATGCTTGTTTAAACAGAGAAATCACGATCTATGGCAGGGGGAGGTCGAGCATGGCCTCCCCCCTCATCCGGACAGCACCTGGGCTCCGGGCACGCAAAAACCTCGAAAACCTTACCTGTTCACGACTGAAAGCTGGTATTTATACCCGCTGCCATTCGGTCAGGACTCATTCGATCGAATGAGTCCTATTCGATCGAATGGCAGACTCATTCGATCGAATGAGTCCTATTCGATCGAATGGCAGTCTCATTCGATCGAATCAGAAACTCATTCGATCGAATGAGTATCCATTTGAAAATGCTCTTTCAAATGGATCACTTTCAGCGTGAACCACTACCTAGGTGTACAGCATACAACATAAACATTCTAAACTATTCGCCAAGCGACGGCCACAAAATGTGCACCAACAAATTCCCCCTTGGACGTTGCTTGCGAATTGCTGTAGACACCTCTTGCAATCTTCAGTCAAATCTTCTGCTTTATCTTGATAATCACGTTGAAGAATACCATCATTGCAGCAAGATTCCCCCTTAGACTGAACTCTCGGTTAATGATGCAAAGTGTTCTCCATTGCTGACATCTTCAGACTAAATAATCTGTTTAAAACAACCAACTGTAGAAATTCCCCCTCAGACGTTGACGTGTATCCCAATATATAGACATGACAATACATGCACGCTTCCGCTGCGCGACTTACTATCGGCGAATCTTCACCCACACGGTTACTTCACCAACATGTATTGGACAAATGACAGAGGCTTCCAATCCACAGCTACTCCCCCTAAACAGATTAGTTTGTATGCAGATTCATCATCGGAGACAAAGACACATCATTAACTTCGTGATTGCGAATCACCAATTTTCAACAGAATTCCCTCCACAAAGCGGAATTCTCACATGCGGAAAATAAATATTTAACATGATTGGCCCATAAATAGTCAGATGCTCCTGACTACCCCACAATAACTCAAACTCAGATTCTCTCCACAAAGCAGAATCTTCAGAATGCGGACAATAAATTAAACTTGGTTGGCCCATAAATAGTCAGATGCTCCTGACTACCCCACAATAACATCATACCTCATCAGTAATCACTTTTCTCTGTTCTTCTGTGTTCTTATAACAATCACCACTGTAGAAGCTCAATGAACAAGGGGTTATCCATTAAACTTGTAGACGATAATTCCTTCAGGTAATTGTGCTTTGTTCATCTTCAAATTTGCCGCTTTAACCGTTAAACATTTAAACGCTCTGACTTTGCCGGCAAATATCAGTGAAAATTTCACTGTCACCAAACTTTTTCTGGAATGTGATCAACATGTATAGGATGTCCAGAAAAATCTTCATCACTGACCCGACAATTAACCGAAAATTTCCCGGAAATTTTGTCGAAAAAATTTTATTTTCGCCAAACTTTTTCAGAAGACTTCCCGACTGATAAAAATGGCTTGGGCAAATTTTCGTGTAAGCAGGCGTTCCAGACTCTTTTTTTTTTTTTTTTTTTTTTTTTTTTTTTTTTTTGGTCTGGAACACGTTCGATCGAATGAGAACTGGTTCGGTCGAATGAAGCACAGATTCGATCGGATGAAGAACTGGTTCGATCAGCTATTTGAATTTGACACTTTGAGCGGGAAAACCAGTTCGATCGAATACAATCTGATTCGATCGAATGAAGAACTGGTTCGATCAGCTATTTGAATTTGACACTTTGAGCGGGAAAACCAGTTCGATCGAATACAAACTGATTCGATCGAATGAAGACATCTGGTTCGATCGAATGAACAGGCTGTCTGGGTGGGAAAACTTGCGTTTGAATTTGACACTTTTGAGCGGGAAGACTGATTCGATCGAATCAGTCAATCGAATAGGCCTATTCGATCGAATGGGGAACTCGTTCGATCGAATGTACTGATTCGACTCCTTCAACGCCAGCCCAGAAAACGCGAAGAACACGAAGAACACACCAACAGTTTAACGTCCAGAACGCAGAAAATCAAGAGCTCGGCTTGCTAGATCGGTTGTTAGACCTTTCTAGCGGTAACCGTGGCTCTGATACCAATTGTAGGACCGGTGACGATCCGAGCAGGTTCGGGACGGAAGGTTTCAACCACAGATCAAAGATAAAAACAAACACTTTATTGATAAACGCGAACGGTTACATGCTTGTTTAAACAGAGAAATCACGATCTATGGCAGGGGGAGGTCGAGCATGGCCTCCCCCCTCATCCGGACAGCACCTGGGCTCCGGGCACGCAAAAACCTCGAAAACCTTACCTGTTCACGACTGAAAGCTGGTATTTATACCCGCTGCCATTCGGTCAGGACTCATTCGATCGAATGAGTCCTATTCGATCGAATGGCAGACTCATTCGATCGAATGAGTCCTATTCGATCGAATGGCAGTCTCATTCGATCGAATCAGAAACTCATTCGATCGAATGAGTATCCATTTGAAAATGCTCTTTCAAATGGATCACTTTCAGCGTGAACCACTACCTAGGTGTACAGCATACAACATAAACATTCTAAACTATTCGCCAAGCGACGGCCACAAAATGTGCACCAACACATTATTTGCATCTAGCCCCACTGCAGTCAACACTTGACCCGAAAATGGACCTTTCATGAAACAACCATCTAAACCTATTATCTTCCTGCCACTTATCTTGAAACCTGCCTTCAAAGCGCCTAAACATATATATATTCTCTTGAACTGTCTTGTTAAACTTGTTGGGTTGAGTTCCCTTTCAACTTCAAATTTAATAGTGGTACCTGGGTTTGACCTCATCAACTCATCACAATAATCCCTAAGTAATGGATATTGTGCTTTATAGTTCCCTTCCAACTTTTGTTTAGTTATATTCTTTGCCCTGAATGCCTTTTGTGTTGATATTTCAACTTGATGCTTTTTTTGCAATATGTCTTGTATTTTTTTGTCTGAAATGGTAAGGTTTCCCTCAACCATTGATTCAACTTATTTTGCAACAGCACTCACTGTGTAGAGCTTTAGTTTTTTTGTTTGGAGACAGTTGTGTTCATTAGTTAATGTCTTGACACACCATGAATCTGTAACTTTAGATCTAGAAATATGCAATACCCAGGGACAAGTGGGTGTTGGGTACCTTATTTTGAGGATAGTCTTTAATGAACTTGACTCACCATCTTTATTGAGATGCTGCACTTTTGAAGATTATCTTGCATTTTGGATCCCACCAACTTTGCCTACCTTTTTTTGTCTTCCAACTTTGCCCCTCACCAGACACAAACGTTGGGTTAACACCATGACATATAACAAGGTATCTCAGCTTGTCATTCATTCTAATCACTAATTGTCTTCTGGTCTCAAGTGCATGTCTTTTCACTAAATGTTTAATTTCTTCTTTGTCACTAAATAATTGACCAACTTCAAATGGAACATTTACAACATCCTTTACTGCCTTTTTTTTCTTCCTTAATTTTTTCAAAGCTCTTTTGAGAGGAGGGTCATTTTCATCATCTGGACTATCAAAGTCATCAAGATCAACTTCTATATCTTCTTGTTGTTGTTTGTCATCTTCACCATCTTCACTTTGATCAGTATCTTCATCAACCACAGACCTATAATTTTGCATATCAACTTCCACATCCACAACCTCATCATGTTCATCCACTATGTAATCTGAATCTTGAGAATCATTAAAAGAATCACCACCACTATCTTGAACATCTTTAGAATCATCAGAAGAATCACCATAACTGGTTTGAACATGCACCTGATTACCATCACCAACCTGAACATCTTCGTGTACTTGACTTTCGTTTACCCACTCAAATGAAATTTGTCTTCTAGAACCATATTTAGATGAATCGACATTAACCTCTTCAATTACAGCATTGTTACCCCCATTCGGTGACTCAAAATATGTGTTCAATCTTGTAACCCAATGCTCAATATATACCTCAATAACCTTTACCCTCTCCGCATAATGTAACATGCTTATCACATCTTGATCTGTTCCTAAAGCTCTAAGACCACTATCCAACTCTGTCCTGGGAATCCTATAATGATAGTACACTACCTCATCGGCCGGATAACCTAACATCTTAAACATTGCATTAAACTCCATGACTGAAAACGCGTTAGCATCTATCATGTCCACAAAGTTCGTCTTACCATGTACATAACTTCTAACCGGATTTTTCACAAACACACCTCCATGGAATACTTGGATGGAAGATAGTGTAGCCTCTTGCCCTAAGATCATTAGAAAAGCAAAATATAGGTAAATGTTTCAAATGTTGATTAGAAATAAAAAATAACAAACCCTAAACAGTTACCAAAGTTTTTTAATTGGTTAGAAGAATTACCATAAACCTCATCAGGATCAAACCTATCATCTGGACCACGTACGAACCAAGGAGATATCTCTTTCATCTGTTGTCACTATGTATCAAAGGATTTTCATGATTCAAATTGAAGAATTTGGGGAAGAGTGAGTATGGAGGAGAGGGGAGTTAGGGCTAATTTGTTTAAACGTTGTATTTTTTTATGGGCTAGGATTATTTTTTTAATTGAGCTTATATGAATTTTGTGCAGTGGTTGGTTTTTTTCAATTGAAATTGACGAGAATACCCTTGGCGAATTTGGAGTTTAACAGGGTTTTTTTAACTCCGTTTGGAAGTTGTATACAAATCGATAGAATTAAAATATATCTGTATTCAAATGGTTAAAGGTTTCGAAATTGTATACAAATAGATGGAATGACCAAACCTCAGGTATTCAAACAAAAAAATTTTCTTTTTGTAAAATGACAATTTTGTCCTCCTTATATCTATTATAATATATATATATATATATCTTGTAGTTCTGATTTCCCCAATTCATTTATAAACCCTAAATCATATCAATCCCAATTGAAGATTATATACCCTCTGTCGATTAAAATTGACAGAGGGGTTTTATCAAACGCCCAAATCCGATCCCAACCCATATATTAATTACCTAATATGATGAAGGATTGAAGGACTACCAAAAGCTAGGGTTTAGGCCAAAAAGCGATATCAAACGAGACTTAGAACGGCTTCTTAGATACAATTGTCTTAGGGGTTTGTTTCGCGATAGTGAGGTGATGGTGTGGAGCAATTTAATTGAGTTTTGGACTCGTATTTATAGGCTAACAAGGTCAAGAACAACCACATTCAAATTTTACGAAAATGGTTTGTAATTGATTCGTTATAGCTGTCAATTACGCGTCATACTATAATAGGAAGGAGCATGTATGATAAGGCTCCAACTAATTGATCTAATTCCGTGATTTATGGGTTAACTGAATCAAAAAAAAAACTGGAAAGGGGGGGGGGGGGGCTGTTGGCGACGGTGAGAAGGGAAAGAAGAGGGAAAAAATATACTTTTTGTTATTTGCAACATGGTCCCTCGAAATTGGTTTAGTGATCAATTGTGGTGAATAGTATATTATAAGGGTTATAAGTGCACTAATAGACACTTTAAACGATTATAAATATTTTAATACGAATCACGCGCATATAAAGATGAAACCGAATAACATAATTAATAACTCGACGTTTCATTAAATGTGACGATCCAATTACAAACGGGTAATAAAATGAGTACAAATACTAAATCGAATTTGACGAATGTCACAGTATTCCCAGCTTTTAAGAAATTTCGTCCCGAAATTAGGAATGAACATCCATAGACTTCATTTGGTCTTCACGTTCCATGTGACTTCCGCACCGCGCTTCGATTCCCAACGAACATTGACCAAAGGGATTCGGCTACGCTTGGTTTCCTTATCCATTCGATCCACTATTTCCACCGGTCTCTCAACAAAGTGCATTATCTTATCGATACTTACCTCGTTGAGAGGGATATAAAGGTTCTTGTCGGCTAGACACTTTCGAAGGTTCGAAACATGAAACATTGATATATTCCTTGAAGCTCTTGCGGGAGCTCGAGGCGATAAGCAACATCTCCGATTCGTTCAAGGATTTTGAACGGACAAACAAAACGGGGGGCTAGTTTACCCTTCATACCGAAACGAACTACTCCTTTCCAAGGTGAAACCTTAATGAGGACATGGTCTCCGACTTCGAATTCCAAGGGTCGTCGTCGCTTATCAGCGTAAGACTTTTGACGACTTCTAGAAGTAAGCAGATTATTACGAATTTGAGCTATTTTGTCGGTGGTATCTTATACCATTTTGGGTCCAGTGAGCTGATTCTCACCGATCTCATTCCAACAAATATGAGAATGATATTTACGGCCGTAGAGCGCTTCGAATGGAGCCATTTTGATGCTCAAATGATAATTATTATTGTATGAAAACTCAATCAATAGAAGATGAGTATCCCAATTACCACCAAAATCAAGCACATAGGTTCTTAGCATGTCCTCAAGGGTTTGAATGGTTCTTTCAGACTGACCATCCGTTTGAGGATGATAAGAGGTGCTAAGATCTAGACGGGTTCCAAAGCGGTTTGAAGCGAATTCCAAAAATGAGACACGAAACGACCATCACGGTCAGATATAATACTCAAAGGTATACCATGGCGACAAACAATCTCGTTGACATAGATTTGAGCGAGCTGCTCGATCGAATGCTTTTCCCGAATAGGAATGAAATAAGCTGATTTGGTTAATCGATCGACGATTACCCAAATTCTATCATGTTGCCTCTTGGTGGTTGGAATTTTTGTGACGAAGTCCATCGTAATGTTCTCCCACTTCCAGACTGGAATAAAAGGATACACGAGCAAACCAGCAGGTTTTTGATGCTCGGCTTTTACCTTAGCACATGTTAAACATTTTCTGACATAGATAGCGATATCTTTCTTCATGTCGGGCCACCAGAAAGTAGTTCGAAGGTCGAAATACATTTTATCCGCACCAGGGTGGATATAATATCATGACTTGTGAGCTTCATCCATTATAAATGTGTGAAGATTGTCACAATCTGGGGCCCAAAGGCGGTTAAGAAAATAGAGTAAACCATCACGCTTGGTTTCGAGTTGGAGTTCAGCACCACACGACATCTCTTTGTACAAATTGCATTCAGTGACAAAGATGTGTTGCGCCTCAATAATACGTAGCTGAAGATCGGTCTGGATAACAATGCTGAAAAGAAGAATGCTTTTGAGATGGGTTTTGCGACTAAGGGCATCAGCTACTACGTTTGCTTTACCGGGATGGTAACGTATTTCGCAATCGTAGTCACTAAGAAGTTCGGCCCGTCGTCGTTGCCTCATGTTTAAATCTTTTTGGTCAAAAATGTGTTGGAGGCTCTTGTGGTCGTTGAATACCACACATTTCGTTCCATACATATAGTGTCTCCAAATTTTCAACGCGAATACAACAGCACCGAGCTCAAGGTCGTGTGTCGTGTAATTCTTTTCATGAACCTTAAGTTGTCGTGACGAATATGCGATGACCTTGCCTTGTTGCATGAGAACCCAACCGAGACCTTGATTCGAGGCATCACAATAGACAACAAAATCCTCGTTTCCTTCGGGAAGGGCTAGGATAGGAGCGTCGCAAAGCATACGCTTCAAGGTTTGAAAAGTTTCGTCTTGCTTAGCCCCCCACTCGTAAGGTTTACCCTTATGAGTTAAGGCGGTAAGGGGTAAACCGATCTTGGAAAAGTTCAAAATGAAACGACGGAAATAACCAGCGAGGCCAAGAAAGGATCGAACTTCCGTAGGTGAAGTAGGGGTCTTCCAATTTTTAACGGCTTAGATTTTAACGGGATCAACATGTATGCCTTTTTCGTTAACGATATGACCAAGGAATTGAACTTCGTTTAACCAAAACTCTCATTTGGAAAACTTGGCAAAAAGTTGTTCTTTCTTCAACAACAAGAGGATATCAGGCAAATGTTTTTCATGCTCAACTTTAGATTCGAGTAAATGATAATGTCGTCAATAAACACAATCACGAACTTATCAAGATAAGGCTTGCATACGCGGTTCATGAGGTCCATAAATACCGTAGGTGCATTGGTCAAGCCAAAAGGCATAACCATAAATTCTTAATGACCGTAACGAGTTCGAAAAGCCGTTTTAGGTATATCATCCTCATGAACATGCAATTGGTGATAACCCGAACAAGATCGATTTTTGAAAAGTAAGATGCTCCTTGAAGTTGATCGAAAAGATCGTCAATTCTAGGCAAAGGGTAACGATTCTTAATCGTGAGTTTATTGAGTTCACGATAATCGGTACACATTCGAAAGGAACCATCCTTCTTTTTAACGAAAAGATCAGGTGCGCCCCAAGGTGACGAACTTGGGCGGATGAAACCTTTTCTAGAGAGTTCTTGGAGTTGACTCGCTAGCTCTTGCATTTCCGAAGGTGCGAGACGATAAGGAGCTTTGACAACGGGGTTCGCACCAAGCACAAGATCAATACAAAACTCCACTTCACGAGTATGAGGTAAACCAGAAACATCTTTAGGGAAAACTTCGGGGAAATCACGAACTACCGGAATGTCTTTTATTGTCTTCTTTTCTTGTTTCTTTTGCAAGACGTTGGCAAGAAAAGCCACATACTTTTTACGTAAGTATTTTTGGGCTTGAGTACACGACATAAGCTTAAGCCCCTTAGAAGGCTTTCGCCGAAAATACGCAAAATCCGATCGTCGTCTAGTGGAATTCGAATATACTTCTCAAAGCACACGACTTCGGCACTTTGTTGAGATAACCAATCCATGCCTACTATGATATCAAAACTTCCGAGTTGCATAGGAATGAGGTCTATAGAAAAATCATAGTCGTTGAGATTTAGAGTACAACCACGAATAACCGAGTCAATCAAGATAGTTTTACCATTAGCGACTTCAACCATAAAGGACCTTTCGAGTTTAGAACGAGATGAAGAAAGCATAGGCTCAAAATCAAAAGACACAAAACTCATATCGGCACCGGCATCGAATAAAATGGATGCATACACGTTATTAACCAAGAACGTACCATTCACCACATCATTGTTATGCTGAGCTTGATTTGCATTGATCACGAATTCCCTCCCGCGAGCATTGGGGACGACTGGTGTAGCTTGAGAAGTCGAGGCTTGATTGGCTTGAACCGGTTGAACAGCTTGGTTGGCCATAAGTTGCGGAACTGGTTGAAAGGTCTGAACTTTATAAGCTTGAGCAGGGTACACAGGCGGAGCGACCATTTGGACTTGATATGCGAGTCGGGGACACGCGTTGCAGAAATGACTAGGATCTCCACAATTGAAACACGCTCGAGGGGTGGGGTAGGCTTAAGCAATGGGTTGAGCTTGAGTTAAAACACGGTTTTGGTTGAAAGCGTGAGGAGTGCGGGGTGGTTTGGTGAGGGTTGGTTGGGTACGCATGAATTCGAAACATGTGCCTAGCAGGTGTTCGAAACGGCCACAATGGGTGCATTGTCGGCAAGGGATGCCGAGTTGGTGGTGTCGTTGGCAGATTTGGCAAAACGGGTATGGTCCGTTGTAGGGTTTCTTTGGGGGTGGGGCTTGAAGGTTTTGGGTTTGGGTTTGTTGGTATTGAGGTTGAGGTGGGTTTTGTTGGGTTAAGGCATAGTTTTGTTTTCGTTTCTTGGAATGGTTGTTGTTGTTGTTGCACGGTTTGGTTTGGGTGTGGCTTCGGCCTTGACCTCTTTGGAAGGTTCGGCCTCAGTTTTCTCAACAGTCTTCTTGCTGCCTTTGAGGGTTCCCGCCTTAACGTGATTGTTAGACAAGGATGCAGCAAGGACAACCGCCTCACGAAGAGTTTTGGGGGCACTGCTTTGAACCGAGTCTTGGATTTGTCTTGGTAAGCCCCAGATATACTTGCTAATCCCACGAGATAGAGGAGCGAAAAGATGTGGCACTAAGATGCTAAACTCGTTGAAGCGAGCGGTGTAAGTAACGTTATCACCACCCTCTTGCTTAAGATTCCAAAATTCCACCTCAAGATTCATGAGTTCGTTGGGTGGACAGAACTCTTCGGTCATGATAGCTTTAAGTTCCTCCCATGGCAAGGCCATGGCTACTTCAGCACCACGAGTGGATTTTTCTTGCACCCACCAAGTTAGGGCTCTTTTTCCGAATACACTTGAAGCAAAGCATGTCTTCTTGTCCCCGGGACATTCGATATGGAGGAAAGTACTCTCCATACTTTGGTACCATTCCAGTAGGGCAGTGGCACCTTCAGAGCCATCAAACTTAAGAGGATTCGTATCAGTGAAGGTCTTGTATCGACAAGAGTTGGAGTTCGAACCCGAAGTGGCTGAGTTCGAATTGGAAGCAATGGTTTGGTGCATTTCAGCCACCATCTCCGAAAGCACAGCAGCCAGTTGCTTAGTGATCTGGGCTGTCATCTTGCGGCTGGAGTTTCTTGCGGGACGACGACGGAAACGAGAAGACATGCTGAAAAGAGAGTATTACGCACGTGAGTTATCGAGTGACGATTTCGAGAAGTGGAATACTTAAACCATTTGAATAAAAAAAGAAAAAAAAATGATAATACTAAAATCACATGAAAATTATATTGAATTAAGAGCAGGAGTGCAACCATTCTCTATTCACAAAGGAAAATGGCCACGTTGGACAACTTAAAGTTATGGTTCATATGACGTTCGGTGTGATATGATTTGGCCTAATAAGTTCCAGCACCCTTTTCGAACCCTCCATGTAAGAAACCGGGTCCCGCGTCTGATTGGGATTTATGCGCATTGCTTATCCTTAGGTTTAAAAACCTTGGTGTCAAGGGTTAGAAAAACAAGTGTGTCACCCTTCCGGTTACGACATACCCGTCACGTAGAACCATCTTTAAGAGGATTGAAAATCGTTTTTTTAAAATAAAATAAATAAATAAATAAAAATAAAATAAATGTTTAGGCATAAACCTTGGAGTTTGTGTGTGAATGTGTATACAAGTGACGCTATAAAAGATAATAAATTCGAGCGTATGAATGAACTTTTAATAAAAGTGCGGGCACATAGCATATAGGGTATACATGCAAATCGGGGCCCTAAAATAACTATAACTATACTAGGCCAATAAGTCTAACAACCTATCTTATAGTTACGGCTTTGATACCAATCTGTAACACCCATGCTTTAAGCGGAATACGCCCGGGTGTAACGTACATATCACTCATAGCTCGAAACACTATTAAAGCGGCAATAATTATATTTATTTCATTCCGTAACGTAACAAGTACACAATTATTCATAAATAAAAATGACATGAAAACACTTCATCAAAACAATAAATAAGTTCTTTATTCGAATAACCTAAGGTATACTAATGATCTTCATCCTTAGCACGCTATCGATTCAACCTGTAGCACGTTGCAAATAATATATTTGTCAACAATTAAGTTGGTGAGTTTTCATAAGTTTTCGTGTATACATATAAATATAAAAGGCGCGATTCATCTTTCGTAATGCAATAAATATCCAAGCGTAAAGTAAATGAAATCAATAAATGTCGCCCCCCCCCCCCGTTCCTTTAGCGGGGGCCGTAGTAATAGGGGAAATGAGAACCACCTTATGAACAACCGAAGTCATAACGTTAGACGGCGCGGCTACGTCGCGTCGGACCCTCCCACTATGTGTATGTGTATGCGTTTGCGTAACTTCCACCATAAGATTAGTAAACACTTTGCAAGCAAGTTCACGTATAATCATAAACAATATGCAAGAATAATATTTACATGGACGCTAACTGTGAATCGGTTTATAAATAAGAACATAACTAACTAGATATAACTTGTGACATGCTACACCCCAAAAATATTAAAAGCGTTAAACGGGGGTATGAAGAACTCACTTGGAATAAGGAATACGGTAACGAGGAGATGGTAACGATTAAATTAACTAGATGGTTTCGCGAGAAGTCCGGATAATTTGTCCTGGTTATAAGGTATAAACAACATAAATATCTAAAGCGAAAGTAACGAACTAAACATGAATATAAAACAAAAATAGGTTTATAATAGATTTGGGAATCGTTAAAGTGTTCACATAAATGTTTATGTATAAGAAAATTTTATTAGTTTAAATATTCTTTAAAGTTATCATTATTATTATTATTATTGCTGTTGTTGTTGTTATTATTATTATTATTATAACAAAGAATTATAATTGATTTATATATATATATATACATATATATATCCGAAAACGTTTTAACGAGAGTTTCTTTTAAGAGTTTCAACGGTGTTCGGGTTGTTAAACAAGTGTAAACAATATTAGTTTTAATATAGTAAAGCATTTAATAATTAAAAAGGTTTAAAACAATTAATTCGAAAAAATCAACAAATGCCGGGCCTGGGGGAATCGAACCCGCACCCCAGGCCGGTTCAATGCTTTAACAGACGTGCACCAAGTAACTGGGTTGCTGACTAATCTGGTTAGAACACAAGAATGAATATATATATATATATATGTATATCTTGTAGTTCTGATTTCCCCCAATTCATTTATAAACCCTAAATCATATCGATCCCAATTGAAGATTATATACCCTCTATCGATTAAAATTGATAGAGGAGTTTTTTCAAACGCTCAAATCCGATCCCAACCCATATATTAATTACCTAAAATGATGAAGGATTGAAGGACTACCAAAAGCTAGGGTTTCGACCAAAACGCGATATCAAACGAGACTTAGAACGGCTTCTTAGATGCAATTGTCTTATGGGTTTGCTTCGCAATAGTGAGGTGATGGTGTGGAGCAATTTATTTGAGTTTTGGACTCATATTTATAGGCTAACAAGGTCAAGAACAGCTGCGTTCAAATTTTACGAAAATGGTTCGTAATTGATTCGTTATAGCTGTCAATTACGCGTCATACTATAATAGGAAGGAGCGTGTATGATAAGGCTCCAACTAATTGATCTAATTCCGCGATTTATGGATTAATTGAATAAAAAAAATGGAAAGGGGGGCTGTTGGTGACGGTGAGAAGGGAAAGAAGAGGGAAAAAAATATACTTTTTGTTATTTGCAACATGGTCCCTCGAAATTGGTTTAGTGATCAATTGTGGTGAATAGTATATTGTAAGGGTTATAAGTGCACTAATAGATACTTTAAACGATTGTAAATATTTTAATACGAGTCAGGCGCAAATAAAGATAAAACCGAATAACATAATTAATAACTCAACGTTTCATTAAATGTGACGATCCGATTACAAACGGGTAATAAAACGAGTACAAATACTAAATCGAATTTGACGAATGTCACATCCAAGGGCTTAGATTTATTCTTACTCTTCCTAGAAAACTATTTCTTTTTTATTATAACCCACTCCCATATATATATATATATATATAATAAATAAAAGCAATTAGCATAATAAAATTTCATAATGAATTTATACGAATTAGAAAACTAATAAAATTTGTATACTATATGTCACGTTGTAATTTGTTACCCACCCAGCATTGGGAGGGTTTCTTACTAGTATATGTTATTTTTTGTCACCAACGAAAAAAGGATATTAGTTTCAAATAGTCTCAACTTTGACCCATTGATAGATATCACTCTCAACTTATGAAATATTCTCCAACACTCCCAACTTTTAACATATTTTCTTCTAGCATTTTCGGGGTAACGAGACACTAACCTCGTTAGTGTTTGGGGTAAAAATGTCATTTTCAAAGTTTAAGGCTTAAAATCAAAATTTTGTTAATAATATATTCCTACATTCCTTTCCACCCAACCACCGCCCCTCTTCCCTGTCGAAAACCACCATCGCCACAAACAGCTACCAACCACCACCGCCTCTGACAGCTATCAATCACCATCTTCTTTAGTGTTTGCTATCGAGTCAGTAAAAGCATATAGGAATTGTGGCACACAAGCCAATTTAAAAGAAAAGAAATTTGGATAAACATATGGATCATTATTCTTAGCTCATATCATCATAACCCATTTCTTTACTATTCAAACCCTTAATATCAACCTCAATTGCATCCAGTTCCATACAAATTCACCCAATTCCAATAATCATATCTGCACTATGGAGATCCAGGGAGAACCTGCGAGATGTTAGACATTCAACCAGATTCTATGCACCGTACACATCGAACCACCTAGGGTTTCTCAAATCCATCGATTGTCTGTACTTGTTAATTGGCGGAAAACGCCAAGTCCGGTATAATTGGGACCACGGCCACGGCGGCGGTGGTGGTTATGATGATGGTAACGGAAAAACGTCGATGATGAGACGTAGGATTAGAACGGAGGCAAATTGCCCTAGGTGTTGTAAACCGATGGATCTAATTTTCTCCAATAATCGCCACGTCATCTGTCACACCCCCGACTTATGGCCTAGGCGTGTGACCAATAGTTGGTACTTGTTTGGTAAATATATCAGAGTTGCGGTTATTTAACGGATGTCTTTTTAAAAGTATTAATATATTTTGAAATATAAAGTTATGTGTAAACCTTTATTTATAAGGAATATTAGATTTTAATAATCCCTATTGAATGATATTGGCTGATAATAATCCCTATTCATTTTATCGCCACTAGCGGTCCCAAATTTAAAAAAGTTGCCCCCCAATGGTCCCCCGTTAAATATGACTTAACGACGTTATAGTTTTTTCTGAATTTCAAACCAATGATTTAGGGATTTTGATCGTTAGGAGGATAAGAGTCGATTGGTGTAAACCTTAGTTCGAAACGGTGCTTCAAAATGATGAAACAATGCATCAATTCGGGTGTTTAAACTTACGATTAACCAAAATCAAGTCGTTTGGATCATTGTTTGGAGCTAAGTTTTATATCATTCTACTCGTATCTTCCTTCCTATTAATTGCCCTAAAAAGTTACTTTGAAATTCGGAAAAAATTATAACGTCGTTAAGTCCTTTTTAACGGGGGACCATTGGGGGCCAACTATTTTGAATTTGAGACCGCTGTGGGCGATAAAATAAATAGGGATATTATTGGCCAATACCATTCAATAGGGATTATTAAAATCCAATATTCCTATTTATAATAAAAGTATTAATTTGTTTGAAAGGTTTCTCAGATAATAAATATCTGAGTGGTTAATTTATAAATCTTGTTTGATTTTACAAATCATATTTAAATATTGTTTACAATATTTTAATGTTTTAAAACTGAGTCATCTCTACCTTGCGAGCGTCTATCTTCTTGAATGGCTCTAATTCCTTGCTACTTGTGCTAACTTTTTTCCTGAAATGTTGGCGAAAAATACGTCAGCGATATGCTGGTGAATCATTGACTCTAAAAACATTTAATAAATTTTTATTTAACTGAAAAGATAGTTTTCTTGAACAATCTCAGCAAAAACGTCTCTTATTTCTGGGATTTTCCACTGCCATACACACAATTACGGTTCTCCGGGAACTGATGCCCATTGGAGAACTTTGATTATGATATCTAGTCTGCAGCCAGTAGCCTTTATTGAAAGACTAGATTAATTATGTTTGGATCCAGACACATGTGTACTCGGTCTGAGTTACTTTTATTTTCTATCTTGTAAAATTAGGGATCACATAATCCCTTAAATCCTTTTGTTAGAGATCACGTAATCTTATAAATATTTGACTGACTTTGTTTAAGATGAACAACCCGTTTATCTTGACTGATTAAAATGGTTTAACGTATTCACCTGTGATTGTCTGTTCTGAATGATGTGGTGATCTCGTTTGAAAACCATTATGAATGAATGATGATTGACCTACAATAAAACAGGTGGATATAAATAATCGGATCGTCTTTTAACCCGGCTACAGACATTTAGTCTGGTTTTGATAGCTTTAAACCTTGATTGATCATTTGTTTGAATAAAATAGTTTGAGAATTCATTCTCTTTATTTGCTAATCATGTGTTACGTTTCTTCTTCAAGAAGAAATGTCTATGATTTGTTTCTTCTTCAAGAAGAAACGTCATTTGTCTTTAACCTTGATATATATATATATAAAATCTTATGTTTCTTAATCACAAAAAAAAACAGTATTTTTGACTATACCTCTTGTAGGTAAAGCTTATCTTTCTTAATCAACTATATCCTCATATATATTATATTCTTAACTTAAAGAAACATTATTTTATCTTAACCTTTGTATATATAAATCTTGATCAAGGTCTGGGCTATACCCCAAACTAGGGTCTAAGCCTTGAAATATAATAAAATAATAACTTAGGCAGAACCCATACCTTACGCGGGTATACGGAGTTTATATGCCTAATTTTGTACGAGCAGCCCTTCTACTTTATGCCGCGTACTAGGGCTTCATTTAGCTGAACTTCGAAGTTTGGCACGCTTTACGAGGCTCGGCACGCATTACGAGGTTCAACACGCAAAACGAGGTGTGCCGGTCGTCGGGACTTGTCGGCACATACTTCAAGGCGAGTCAGTTTACAAGGATATAACTATCGGGTCGAGGGCACGAAAACCGAGGTAGAGGGAGAGTGGTTTTGGTGTGAAGAGAATGAGCCGTGACCCATTCTATTTATAGCTGATTTTGTGTCCCATCGCAATACGCGATGGACCCTTTCTTATGGTCATCGTGTATCGCGATGACTCATGTAGATCAGAGGGTGCCACGTGTCGCCACGTGGTGGACAAGCGTCATGATTCGTTAGACCTTGTCATCGCGTATCGCGATGGCTCCTTGGCTATGCCCATCGCGTATCGCGATGGGTTAAGATATCTGAATTTTCATTTTTAATCCCTTTATTTTTATAACTTGTCATGTCTGGTTCCTACTCATAATGTCCAAATATACTAACGCGGCTCTCAAGCGGCTCGCGGTGATGCGAGCGTGCGAAGTGTGCCATCAAAGCGCCACATTGCGCCCTTCGCCTTCGCCAGAGCCCGTGCGCGTGCGCGTCGGGTGCTCCGCACCCTTCGCTAGGACCACTAGGTGCATGCTTGGCATAAAAGAATATTACTATGGAAATTTATCTCTTTATAAAGAGCTTTCAAATCTTTCCTACTTTCCATGTGGGATGGATTTTAACTTCCTTATTTGCGTGCGCGTCGGGTGCTCCGCACCCTTCGCTAGGACCACTAGGTGCATGCTTGGCATAAAAGAATATTACTATGGAAATTTATCTCTTTATAAAGAGCTTTCAAATCTTTCCTACTTTCCATGTGGGATGGATTTTAACTTCCTTATTTATACCTAAGTGGATTGCTTCCAGTTTCCATGTGGGATGAGTTTTTTCTTCTCCATATCCTTTCAATAGAATTATCTTCCTTATGAATTATTTTTATTTTTCTCATACATGGAATGATTTTATTTCTTATTTTAATTTCCCCATTACTTGTTTTATTTTTAATCCTTCAACTTTTCTAAGTTGTCAAATTTGGATCGAAATTTTGGGAATGTTACGTCATCCCACCCTTCTTTCTATATGTTTTTTACCGGCTCGATTGAAAACACTAAAGAAGAGGGGTGATTGATGGTTGTCAGTGGCAGTGGTGGTTGGTGGCTATCGGTGGCAGTGGTTGTCGACGGGGAAGAGAGGGCAGGGAGAGAGGTGGTGGTTGGGAGGAGAGGGGTGTTGTAATATATAATTAACATAATTTTGTTAATTAATCCTTGAACTTTAAAAAATGACATTTTTTACCTCCAAACACTAACGAAGTTAGTGTCTCATTACCCCGGGAGTGCCCGAAGAAAATATGTTAAAAGTTGAGAGTGTTGGGGAACATTTCGTAAGTTGAGAGTATTTAAAATCAATATCCCAACGAAAAACAACATGCGAAAGGTTTTCAAAAAAGCGGCATCAAAGAAGGTTCTAGCTACATCTTTACATAGATCTGCGTTTGTTTTAATATATGCTAATTGTTATGGATAACAACAATTTATTCAAACGTACATGGTCGTGGGTTCTCTCTGTGACCAACAAATAAAGGAATACCAAACCAAACTAGCTATGAGGATAAGTTATTTGGCCAGATTCTGTTGGGGATGGTAATGTTTGTATCCGACAAAGCACTTTTGGCAAACAAAGCCGGTCACTGTTAGTCTCATCACAGGCTGGCGTTCTGTCTATTATCAACATCCGGCGTGAGAAACAAAAACAAAAAAAGCAATCTTGAAGTAAAGCGTTGAGTGTGAAGCTAATCATACCTTATACCTTGAGACCTTTTATTTATAGCTGATGTTGGTAAACGCCATTATCATTGAGTGGGAGCCATTATGTTAAGAGTAGCTATTTTGATGGACATATCTTGTATTTAATATGTCCAAAACTTATCATACGGATTAGGTTGTAGATTTAATGATACGTAAAATAATCCTTAAATTGTCTTTTTATCGTGTATCACATGGACTTCGACCTGATTTTTTAGGGGATATAAACCGTGTTGAACTGTAATGGGCTCATATGGTGCTTGGACCGCCGTGTCTCTTTCACGTATTAAAAATGGATTGGCAACTTTATTCAAGCTATATGTGCCACTTAAATCTTCACGTTTTTATAGTTGTTCACACAATATATCAAGACAAATGAGTATAAATTTGGGTCCATGGTGTGTTCTTTTATTTGAATTAAATAATAAGTCAATAGAAACGTATAATCGCATAACTGTAGAGCGACAACTACCTCAACCAAATGACATCTTGATGCTTGCGTATGAGTTTTGCTGATGTAACTTGAACATGATCTTTTTAGGGTTAATTCTTGTTACTCTATTCTACATTCCCACCTTCCACCGGACGACTTTGCTGATTCAGGATTATTTATATTATTATTATTTTTTTAAGATTTTAATTGGGATGGTTGTGATTTTGGGTGGTGAATCGATCTGTGTTACGATTACTAATCGAGTTTTGTGTTTGATATTTTGGGCTAACCATTAATTTAATTATAGTTTTTTTATAGGTTTAGATTTTAGGTGATTCAAGGTTTATGGTTTAATTTATAGAGTTTATGATTTATGATAACAATTGAGTTTTAAGGTTTGTGGATTATTGTTAGGGTTTAGTAAAGGTTAGATGGAGTTCTCGCTAGTTTATAAAGACAAAAAGGTAAAACGAAATAAATTAATGTAAAACTTTCCTTTTATAAATAATAGAAAGACAATAGTCCAATCATTTATTAAGCGATATTTTAATTAATTTTAAGAACTTAGAAAAGAAATGAAAAAAAATAAAAATTCTAAGTGTCTTAGCAAGGCCGGCCATGGCATATGGCAGGGTAGTCTACGGCCATAAGCCCGACTACCCGCTAGGCCCGGAATTTTTTTTATTTTTTAAAATTATATGTATATTTACGAAAAACTATATGTCAACTTAATGTTTTAACTTAATTACATAACAACTAACTTGGTCTGGTGGCAAAGTGGTATTACTCCCAACTAAAAGGTTGTGGGTTTAGTCTCATTTGAGACATGTTTAAGCTTATTTTTATGGATTATACATGTTTAAGCTTATTTTTATTTAAACAACCCAAATCATAACCAAAGAAGCCAATTTAAAAATTAAAGTGTTTAAACCCAACAAAATACTCTTTTTACTTAAGGCCCAAAATATTTTTCGCCTTCGGCCCAATTTTTTTTTCCGATTATCGGAGCCGGCCCTATTTAGTCGTTTAATTTAAAAGTATTTTGTAATTAAAATAAATATACAAACTTAATATGATAATTAGTTTTATAACTAAATGAAGAAATAAATTGTAATTTATTTGTATATATACAATTATGAAGTTTCTATGCACTGTTGTTCGTATATCGTGCATTCCAACGTGTATCATCCTAATTATCTTAACTTTCTACCCTTATACTTTTATTTTTTGCAAATTAACAAAAAAAAAAATTATTTTTAAGCCCAACATTTTTTCACTTTTAAGTTTGATCTTTAACTTTGATCTTCTAAACACATTTTTTATAAATTTTTTTATTGAAAATTTTAGTCTAACTTTTAAAGTTAACACTCTGCAATGTGTGTATGTGTATGTGTGGTTCAACGTTTTTATGTTTATTCTTTTCTAGTTTAACACCTCGGTCACAACGTGTGGATCTTAAATCGATCGACTTAGTTATTCTTTCCTATCTTTTACGTTTCGATCTAATTTTTGTATGTTAACACGCGACAGCAGGCATGCATGGTTCAAAGTTTTTACGTCTACTTTTCGTTTGGATTTTTTAATGTTTCACGAAAGTTACAAGTGTGGGTGTTAACACTTGGATTAAATAAATTGTTTTACTTTTTACACGTCCACCGCAACACGAGGGTGTTAACATTAGTTACAACACATCTATGAATTGATTGTTTGATCAGTTGCAACAGTGGTTTTGAATAGTAAGACTACTCACTATGGGGCTCCGTTGGGTGATGTGGCGGGCGCCGTTGGGCGTGGAACGCCATAGGGGGGCTCCGTTGGACTAGGGGCGCGGAAGATTTGGCCATTTCAATAACGTGGCGCTGACGTGGCACTGAGGAGGGGCTTCGAAGCCTCTCACCATAAAGGATAGCCTAAAGAGTGAGTGTTTTTGAAAATTCCTCAAGCAAAATTTGCATCCACATATATAAAAAAGCATTAATATTAATATATAATAATTAAACAAGTGCCGCATACGTTATGATGCAAAGAATTAACACAGAGAAAAACAAATCATAATCTCCTCCTTCATCAATATTAATGACTATGGCCCATAATGTCTTACTATTCTCCTTAGACCATGTTGGAGACAAATTCACATTGTGTTGGGGGATCCTTCGGCTTAAATCCATTTTCATTATAGCCATCATTGTTTTCTTCGTGTGCATAAATATAATGTGTATACAAAAAGAATCTTAAGTTTGAAGGAGATCTAGAAAGAGAGAGAGGGTGAGTATAAGTCCCGGAGAGAATGATGGGTCCTCTTAGTAGAGGTGGGATACCTCTATTTGTGGAATATGAGTGGAGCCTTAACCTTAACCAGCTGGCTTCACTTGGGCTTACTTATATTGAGCCATACTGGGTAGTCAAATACCTAAAAGTAGATCTTCATGGACCGAGCTAAAGCGTGCAATTTACAAACTGACTAAGGGTTATCTCTTCAAACCATGTGTATAGTCATGACCCCCTTATGGGGCGTTATATGACACATGTCAGCCACATTAGCAGGGGGTGTTATGATAAAAAAATGACGTAGTGATATAAAGACCCATAACCCTTTTCAATCAACAACAATAGCAACAATCATATCCAGTAATCTTTCAATCATTACATAATTATTATTTGTTTAACTTTTCTGTATTTTTTTAATATAAATATAAGATATAAATGTGGGGGAAAAAGATGATTGGTTGGAACCGGATTTATTATTATTATTTTGTGGGTTGGGGGGGGGGTGTGCTATGTACAAAACCCCTTAAGCCCAAAAAACCTCCTATAGCGCCCCGAGAGACGGTGTGCCAGCACCATAGGGCGTTATATGTGGGCATAACGCTCAATCCAAAGGGTATCAAAACCACATACATTGATGGAGGTAGAATATTTTCCTATAATGTTGGTATTTTTAGTTGATTGAATTATTACAAGATATTAAGAACTTTTGAGACGGGTCATATCAAATCATGTGATAACGTCACAATAAAATCACGTCGTTAAAAAACATTATAAAAATAAAAACATTATTAACGGAACAAATATATATGCATTTATAGTTGTTCTCTGCGAGTTATTATGTTTTGAAATTAATCCATTATACGTTTTCATCACAACTTCCGTAAAGAACCCTTTTTAACTATAACGAATAGAGAAACATTCATTTACTAAAGCTTAAATTTCAACAAAAACAATAATATTAATAGGCCAACAATTTACCTAACTAAATTATCAAGTTTCCCTAAAGTTTAAATAAACAAAATCGTCTAGTTTAATCAAATCTAAACACAAATTTAACACAAATATATATAGTTTCAACATCATATTCACAAAAACACACCTAATTTCAAGTTTCAAGCTTGAAGAATAAGAAAAAATTAACCTTGACTCATGTTGGAACATGGACGACTTCAGTCGCTGGCTAGCCTACCCCAATCGGTGTTGGTTGCTTTATACGTACCGTAGGTGTATGGTTTAACTTCGTAGTTTTGAGGTCGCATGTCGCTAGCTGCTTTCTATGACTTGTGAGGTTGCAAGGAACACCACGCAACGTAACCTAACGTGGTGGTGTCCCTTCCAAGGTGATGACGATGTGCGAGATGAAGATCACCCCTTATCTTGTGTGTTGTACTTTATCATCTTAAGTTTGTACGTACATCTTATTATATATACTGTTCTTTTTATTAAATGAAGGTTTGAGAAATCAAAAGATGAGTATAAAGGGTGATGATGATACCGAATTAACGATACGGCTGGCGGTAATGGTGGTTGGTGGCGGTGGATAGTGATGGTGTGGGTGGGTGGCGGCAATGGGTGGAGATGGTAACCGTGGCGGTAGCGGACAATAGTAGTGGTGGTGGGTGGTGGGTGGCGGCGGTGATGATGATGTAGTTGAAAGAGGCAATTGAATGTAAATAATAAAAAACAAAAGGTAAATAAATAAAAGAAAAAACAACAATATAGTGGTATTGAGTAGATAGAATGAATTTGAGGTGTTTTATGGGTAATTGAATAAACATGATAATAAGTAATTTTATTTTATTGACAAACCAAACACCTCATTGATCATTCCTTTATAATAATCCATTTCATTGCGTCTCTCATTCTCGTATATCAAAAACTACCTTTTTTTAATCATATGACATCAAGGGTCGAGTGTGTTGTTAACGTACGTATATGACTTCACAAATGGCATATTTATACTAATGTAACGGTAATTGAAAATTAAAAAAACGAGTTTTCAAATATATATGTGGCTATTGCTTTGATACAACGATATGTATTTTAGGTTGGTGCTTTCTGTTTAACTTTAAGAAATTTGAAAGTTACCCATGTAAGTGAAAACCAGGAGATTTAAAAAATAATAATAATTCACCATGCGTTCGATTTCTTGTAAATGAGTTGGTAACTTTTCTTTTTTGCCATGATTCTCATTTTTAATACAGATTTGAAAACAATAAACTGAACACTTGTTTTAGCAACTTAGGAAATGTTTGTTGTTGCTATCAAAGAACATCCATGTGGGCGAATTAGCACCACTAATTTTTGGGCTTACAAGAAACATTGCAGCCCCGTCCATCTATTTAAAGGGGTTTATTTGGTACCAATATACACAAGTTTCGTATTCTACCACAAAAAAAAAAAGATCATGGATAGCATTCCAAATTCGAACACTCTTAGAAGTATTAAAACCACCAAAAACAGAGAAACATTTGAGGGTTTTAAGAAAGGAGAGGACCATGACCAACCATTAAGTCCTATGGCTCAGTTGTTTCATGAGCCTGGTTCTAATGTCTATATCATTGGCATCATGGGCACAAAAACAAAAATTCATCCCGATGTTTTCAAAGAAAATTTGGTTCATACTTTCTTAAAAAATCGCCGCTTTTCAAGCTTGCAGGTGAAGTACATTATTTGTGCATGTTATGCATGCTACGATCATCTTTTCGTCATATATATATTAACCGTTTTAATTCTTATGTTTCAAAATATAGGTGATGGACAAAGATAACGGGTGCATGAAATGGATTCCAACACATGTAAACATAGATGACCATGTGATTATACCGGAACTTAATTCAAACATGGAATCACCCGAAAAGTTCATTGAAGATTACATCTCCAACCTCAGCAAGTCACATATTGAACACACAAAACCCTTGTGGGATCTCCACATCCTCGATATTAAGACTTCAGAAACTGAAGGCACTTGTGTCTTCCGTTTTCATCATTCTCTTGGTGATGGCATGTCCTTGATGAATCTCCTACTTGCTTGTACACGTAAAGTTTCCGACCCAGAGGCTCTACCTACCCTTCCAGGGAACAACAAGTCAGGTGTGGCTAAAGTAGCTAGCCTTTGGTGTAGACTTAGGGTTCTTTGGAACTCTTTTGTCGCTCTTTTGATGTTTGTATTTGATTTCAAGAGTTGTTTTTCATTGATATTTTTTTCATATGATTTACATTGAAGGATAGACAATATATACAATTTTACATATGATCATATATGGAAGTTGCAAGCTGTTGGGGGCTGTAATTGTGGGTTTAATTTGGGAGATGATGTGATTATAAAAAACTGATCCCCTAAATTTCTCTTTACCACCAATTCTTCTAACACTCCCCCTCAAGCTGAATAATAGGATTTCCGAAATTCAGCTTGGATAAGCAGTTGGTAAAGATTTTTTCATTGACGGCTTTGGTCAGGACATCTGCTAATTGATCTTCAGACCGAACAAATGGTAATTCAATAATTTTTGCTTCTAATTTCTCTTTTATAAAATGTCGATCCACTTCCACATGCTTTGTCCGGTCATGTTGAACGGGGTTTTCTGATATTTGGATAGCTGCTTTGTTGTCACACAAAACCTTGCTAGCCTCTTCAATGGACATACCAATTTCCTTAAGGAGCTTCTGTATCCACAAAGCTTCGGTTATACCACAAGCTATCCCTCGAAACTCTGCTTCAGCACTGGATAGAGCCACTACCTTCTGCTTCTTACTCCTCCATGTAACAAGATTCCCGCCTACTAGAGTAAAGTAGCCAGAGGTAGACCTTCGATCTCCTCGATCTCCTGCCCAGTCTGCATCTGTATAAACTTGAGTCTTGAGATGCCCGTTTGGTTTAAATAGAACTCCATGTCCAGGTGTTCCCTTCAAATACTTGATTATTCTCCAGACCGCTTCCATATGGGACTCTTGTGGTTGATGCATAAATTGACTTACCACCCCTACAGCATATGCTATATCTGGGCGAGTATGAGATAGGTAGATTAACTTCCCAACTAGCCTTTGATACCTTCCTTTATCTGTTAGCTTAGCTCCTTCTTCCATAAACAGTTTCTGGTTTGCAATCATCGGAGTTTCTGCTGGTTTACAATCAATCATTCCTGTTTCTGCTAGCAAATCAAGGATGTATTTTTTCTGACAAATAAAAATTCCATGTTTTGATCGTAAGACTTCAATTCCGAGGAAATACTTAAGTCTCCCCAAGTCTTTCATTTCAAACTCTGAAGCCAAGTTTGCTTTTAGATTCAGTATTTCTTCTTTGTCATTTCCGGTGATTATCATGTCATCCACGTAAATAATCAAGCAGGTGACAAGTTTTCCTCTTTGTTTTAGGAACAGGGTATGATCCGAGTTGCTTTGCTTATATCCATATGACTTCATGGCCAATGTAAACCTCCCGAACCAGGCTCGAGGTGACTGTTTAAGCCCATACAGTGATTTTTTTAAACAACATACTTCTCCTTGTTTAAATTTTTTGAGAAACCTGGAGGAGCTTCCATGTATACTTCTTCTTTGAGTTCTCCATGGAGGAAAGCATTCTTAACATCGAATTGGTGAAGTGGCCACTCTTCGTTTGCTGCTATTGAGAAAAGAACTCGAATGGTGTTAATCTTAGCAACCGGAGAAAAAGTCTCGGAATAATCAATTCCGTATGTTTGCGAATACCCTTTAGCCACCAGTCTGGCTTTGTATCTTTCAATGGTTCCATCTGGCTTGTGTTTTATGGTAAAGACCCAGCGACATCCTACCGCTTTCTTCTCAGGAGGAAGAGTACACCTTTTCCATGTGTCATTTTTCTCAAGGGCATCCATTTCTGTTTTCATCGTGTCTACCCACTCTTTTGATTCAAGGGCTTCTTCAAGTGTGGTTGGGATGACTTCGGAGTACAGAGATGTCTCGAACTCTTTAGATTCTTTCTCAAGATTTCCTACCGCAATATGTGCCATAGGATATCTCGAGCCCTTGGGTTCTTTTTCCGGGGTATACCGTTTTGGGGGAACACCTCTGTTTACTCTGGGAGGCAAAGTATATCTTTCGACATTTGGTTCTTCATTGATCAAGCTGGGTGATTCATCTTGGGTCTGACTGGGTGGTTCATCTTGTTCACCGCTAGTTGTCTCAGATATCAGGTTGGCGGGTGTATGATCGTTGGCGTGGGCACTGTTAGTTGATTCATCATGAGTTGTGGGAGGTGACTCAGTTGTGGGAGGTGACTCATCCAGATTGTTGTGAACCTTTTCTTCTTCTTCTTCAGATAACTAGGCAGATTGTAACCAACTCAGCGTGTCACAATGTTCCCTCTCCCCCTGACTGCTGTGTTGGGAGTAATAGTATTCTGCTTCGAGGAAGTCACAGTTCATGGTCGTATGCATGTGTTTTGTTTTTGGGTTATAGCAACGGTATCCTTTTTGGTTAATACCATACCCGACAAAAACACATTTTTCTGCACACGGGGCAAGTTTGTTTCTGTTGGCCTTTGGTATGTGGACAAACATGGAGCAACCAAACACACGAGGTTCAAGGTTTGGTGGTGGAGTAATTTTTGCGAGCTCCGATAGGGTTTCCATGGGAGTTTTTAGTCGGAGAATTTTGGTAGGGAGACGGTTAATAAGGTAAATTGCGGTAGCAACCGCTTCAGGCCAATAATACGTTGGTACTTGAGACTCAATCAATAATGCTCGAGTAATTTCTAGCACAATTCTATTTTTTCGTTCTACCACTCCATTTTGTTCTGGGGTGTGTGCACATGATGTTTGATGAATCATTCCCTTGGTTTCAAGGAATTGCTTCATGCGTGTATTGACAAATTCACCACCATTGTCAGAGCGGAGAATTTGGATCTCCCTTTTAAATTGGGTTTTGACCATCTCATAAAAAATTTCAAATTTACTTACCACCTCAGATTTGTTTTTTAAAAAATAAACCCAAGTCATTCTCGTGCAATCGTCCACAAACAAAACAAAGAAACGATAACTTTGCCCTCCAATAGTTGGAGCAGTGCCCCAAACATCAGAGTGTATTAAACTGAATGGTAAATCAACTCTAGTATTGTTAGGCTTGTACGTTTGCCTATGACTCTTTGCAAGAACACATGTATCACATTTGAAAGCATGTTTTGAAGAAAACAACTTGGGAAATAAAATGTGCAAGTACCCTGTAGAGGGGTGTCCTAATCTTCGGTGCCATAACCAAGCTTCCCGGTTTGCAGTTCCATGAGCAAGCATTACTGTACCGGATTGGGTCACCTCGTCCACGTAATATAGCCCTTGTCGCTCAGTGCCACGCCCAATGATCATGCCCGTCCTGATATCCTGTAATATGCAAAACGTTGGGTGCATTAGGACAGTACAATTGAGTTCCTTTGTCACATGACTTATTGACAAAAGCTTATGTGACAATGTTGGGATATAAAGACAATTCGATAATCTCAAGGTTTGAGAGATTTCAATAGTTCCTCCATATTTAACCTCCATTTTTTCACCGTTTGCAGTTTGAATTTGATTTTTTTTAGGTTTTGTGCGTGAAACCAAATCTGAAAAATCATATGTCATTGTGTCAGTAGCACCGCAATCAAATATCCAACATTCATTTTTTTCAAGAGAATTCCCTGCTATTTTTGCATTTCCCATTTCAAGGGGGGTGTTTTCTGTATTTGTTTCTTTTCTGAGGGTGTCTTCTGGAAAGTTAAAGGATAAAAAAGAGGGGTCTGAGAGTTTCCCCTCAAACCCGATACCTGTCAGCCCTTCTTCTCCCTGTTCCGCCGTTGCAACACCGCCAAAGCCATACCCGCCATCGTTGCTGCCGGTTGCGCCGGTAGCACCTTCAGTGTTGCCCGTAGCCACGGCAGCTTTTCCTTTCTCCGACGTGGTATTCTTAGCCCCCTTTTTGTGACCATCGTTCCACCACTCGGGGTATCCAACAATCTTAAAGCACTCTTCTTTGGTGTGTTTAAGCATACCACAGTGGGAGCATTTTAGATGGCTTTTATCTGGTTTGGCGTTTGGTGGTCGCCGGGAGCCCTTCGAAATCAAACCGGACCCGTTAGGGTTTTCCGATCCGGAGGCTACGAGCCCCGCCGCAACACCCATTTGTTCTGTGTTCTGGTTTGTGCCCAAGATGTTTTGATGGGCTTCTTCCTTTCGAACCGAAGCATATGCTTCTTCAACGGAAGGAAGAGTCTCTAATCGGAGTAATTCCCTTTTTATGGGCTCGTACTTCCGATCAAGGGCACTTAAAAATTGAAATAATTTTGTATCTGACCTGAGTTTGGTATAGATTTTAATGTCTTCGGGGCACTTCATCGGATTTGGATCGATCCGGTCGATCTCGCCCCATATTCCTTGTAGCGCGATCCACAGATTTTCGAGCGACAAGTCATTCTGCTTGATTCCATTGGCCTTGACGTGAAGATTGTAGGTTTGGAGTTTATCCTTGCCGCTACTATACGTGACGGCAAGAGCATCCCATAATATTTTGGCAGTGGGAAACTCGGTGAGGTTGCTTGCCAAAGTAGGTTTGATGTTCTGTATGAGCCACGAGAACACGATTAGATCGTCTTGTTCCCATTGCTCATATGTCTCATCTGTTGGGTCTGGGGAATTTGAGGTAAGATGTTTCAACAAGTTTTTTGATTTTCCACCGATGGCTACTCGAATCATTCGAGACCATAAGGCATAGTTTTGGCTGTTGAGTTTCAAGTTGATCTGAAGGCTATCAGAAAGTTTTGGGTTTTGTGGTGAATGGTTAAGGCCATTCTTAAGGAGATTGGCTAATTGGATTGAAAGGTCTGAACCATGGCTACCGTCTTCGGACATGGCAGCCTGGTTTGGTTTTGAAGATGGGTTTGTAGATGATGAGCAGGTTGTTCCTAGAATCAGAAACACTGCTCTGATACCATGATTTCAAGAGTTGTTTTTCATTGATATTTTTTTCATATGATTTACATTGAAGGAAAGACAATATATACAATTTTACATATGATCATATATGGAAGTTGCAAGCTGTTGGGGGCTGTAATTGTGGGTTTAATTTGGGAGATGATGTGATTATAAAAAACTGATCCCCTAAATTTCTCTTTACCACCAATTCTTCTAACAGTATTGACTGCAATGTTCCTACAAGACACAAAAACACCGATGAAAGGTTCAAAAGGTGTGGAGCATAGGGCTAGGCGATTTGTGGTTAGAAGTGTAAGCCTTGATGACGTTAAGTTCGTAAAAAGAGCTATGAACGTGGTAAGTTTTTTATTCTATACTTGAAAATTACATGAATGAAATAAAATGCTACTTTATTTATAATAACAAATTAGTAAAGAGTGACTGGGTCACACTTTAATTATATACTGATAGGATTGACTCGCATTCAATCCAGATTGTTTAATTGAACCTCCACAACAAAATTATTTATCTGAACATTCTAACTTTGTGTGTCTGTATATATAGACACAGACCGTTATTAGTTATAAATCCAGTCAAAAAGTTTTCTTGTTTCGTTTAGTCCGTGATTGGGTAGATTGTTTTTTAACATATATATTTATATATGTATATATTGGTATATATATCTTTTTGTAGACTTTGAACGATGTAGTACTTGGAGTCACACAAGCTGGATTCTATCGCTACTTACGTGGGAGATATAGTATGTTTTTGTATTTGAAACCTCAAAACATCTTTGAAATATGTATAGCTCTTAGCTTCAAGAATCATCTAATTTTTTAACCATGATATCACAGATGAAATAGATAATCAAAGGGATGATATTCCGGATAACATGCGCTTTCGTGCTACCTTTTTCTTCAACCTTCGAGCAACTACTAGGATCGATGTGAGTACGCAGTCGCATGCATACTAGTTCATTTCTAATAACTTGCACAACTCAATCTTTGTACAAATTCTAATAACTTATTTATGTGTTTCTAGGATTTCATTGATACAGATGCCGTTGGGACATGGGGAAACAAGATAGGTTATTCATTACTTCCATTCGACATCCGATTCAAAAACAATCCTTTAGATTATGTTCGAGATGCAAAGGCCATAGTAGAACACAAGAAGGCTTCTTTGGAGCCTTTGTTCACTTACTTCTTTACTAAGTTATTCATAATGTTGTTTGGCATAAAGGTACTTAAATTTCTTATGAACTTCGATCAAATGCATACCTCAGAAGTTTTGCTTGATCCTTGATTGAATGTCTAATAGATGGGATAAGTGATTGAATGTATATGAAAGCCTAAAGGATATTCTTATATATTATTACAGTATATTGATCATGGATCAATATATTTATTTCATGCATGACGCAAAAATACACACATATAAAATAAGTTACTAGATATATAACACTACTGCTTATTTATTTAACAACTTGCGAGTTGAACAGAAGCTTTAATGTCCCGAAGGGAATCTTCAAGATCGTCGCAAAGCTTGTGAGGGTCTGGTATAGTTTCTTCATCAGCTGAGATCGACCTGGATTTGAAAAAAAAAGGAAAAAAATCAATTGCGCACTGATATTTTTAATCTATTAGAAATCCTAAAACGAAATATGTATCTAAACATCTGAGGAATTTTTACAATTAATATAATTTTTCACTTTACACTTTTATTACTTTTATTAACTTTATATGCTAATACCATACATGTAAACACTTTTCAAGCTATTTAGATTAACTTTTGTTTAAAACAACAAACCATGAAAAACAGGCTGCAGGGAAACTGAATCATAAAGTTTTCTACAACACAACACTATGGTTCTCTAATGTCCCCGGACCCCAAGAAGAAATCACTTTTTTTGGACATAAAGTTGCATACATTGCTCCGAGTTGTTATGGCCAACCAAATGTAAGTTTCATCGTATTATTAACATTTATATGTGTGTAGTCTGGAGAACTCAAATTTAATTTCTAATCAACGTTCGTAATTCATTCAAGGCACTCATGATTCATGTGGTTAGTTACATGGACAAAGTAATATTTATCATATCAGCTGATGAAGAAACTATACCAGACCCTCACAAGCTTTGCGACGATCTTGAAGATTCCCTTCGGGACATTAAAGCTTCTGTTCAACTCGCAAGTTGTTAAATAAATAAGCAGTAGTGTTATATATCTAGTAACTTATTTATATGTGTGTATTTTTGCGTCATGCATGAAATAAATATATTGATCCATGATCAATATACTGTAATAATATATAAGAATATCCTTTAGGCTTTCATATACATACATCTATTGGCCAAGATTACACACACGAATAGGCAAATCAATAAATTGTAGGAAAACAATAAGGTTTTGTGGTAAATGCTCTACGACTCTTTTCTTATATGAATCAAACTCACTCACATATGAACAAATAAACATAACTCGGTATTTAAACATGACCTATCCTAACCTACTATGACTCAACAACAAATTAAGCCATTAAACCAATGACTTAAATATATAAACCTCACAATTAAATCAAACTTCCAACTAAGTTTAACCTTATTCTCAAACTAGCTTATCTCGACCAGTTTCATCAAGACTAGCGACTTCAATATTTCCATTACCTGATTTTGACATGTATGTTTAAATCAACAAACCCATTAATAACCATATTTTAACTGTAACATATTTTCGAAATCATCATCAAAATTTCGATATCATAAATTTAAGGTTAAGTTACGGTTAATTTTCGTTGATGTTCTTTGTATTCACCAACTTTTTTTACAAAGATTAACACATATATTTTGGTTTAGAATTCAAATAAGGATTTGTTTTTTCCTAATTTTTGCTAAAAATAATATCGAAATCTGAATAATATGTAATTTGTAAAATAACTAAATCATGAAGATAAAGTCAATCCCTTAAAAGTTGAACCAGATCTTATCGCTTATAATAATTTACGGGTCATAACTATTCACGGGTTAAAAATGTACACGAGTTAAAACAGTTTGTCGGTTCCAGAATTTCCAAAAACATAGCAAAACCCGTAAACACTCATTATTTAACGAGAACTCATAAAACCCGAACACACTAAAACCCATAATTCCGAAAACATTATCCCATAGACATGTTCCAAGAACCTAAAAATTCCTGAGAACTTATATTTTCCCAAGAACTAATACATGTAAACTGTTTGCTAATAACTAATTAAATTTTCTGGTAAACAATTAAATCTTATAAAATGTTACAAAATATAAAAAACTTAACTTGAATGATTTTGATGTATCAATTATGTCAAAAGGTGATGTCTTATATCTACCATAATATTCAGGTCTAATTACAAGCTTTGTTAGTTTTGCCTAACATAATCTAAATGTCTTACGTTTGTCCAAAGGTGATGTGTTACATTTATATATATTAAAGCTAACTTTTTAATAATTAAAATAATTGTCTCATTTCTACCTAAAGGTTTTGCACAAAGGTGATTTATATAGCAAAACAACTGTTACAATTTTTTTGCACACCTACTTAAATAAATTTTAATTATACTCAAATATGATGTATTTTTTGTTTTAAGTATAATTTAATATAGTCTATTAATTTGATGTTAATAATGGACATATCACAACTTCAATAAAATATAAGATCCCTACAATAATGATCTTTCATTAATCTGATGATCATAAATTTTAGTCTGTCTTTTACTTTAATACCTCATAACATTGCTCACTATAACTTCCTTCTATTAGTATCCCATCTAATCTACAAAACCTAAGAATTTTTGTTAAAGAGTTTCCATAAATTTCGCTCTTATTGGCTTATGATCATCCCTCAAAACCTGATATGACAATCTTGCCGCTGTATTATGATAAAGTGCTATAGGAGAAACTAGAACACAACAAATTGGATGAGTCTAACATAATGTCTCTTATATTAATCAAGAACTCATTTAAATAAATGCTATCACTAGAGTTATTATAGTTTCGTTTTTTCCTAACACTAATCTAGTTTCTATGAGATATTCAAAATAACTCTTAAGATCTATAAAATTATAACTATAATGTTAAATGGCATCATGAATACATCATAATGTATAGTATCACGACCCATAAATTAATGTCTTACACATGGAAATACGTACATTTTTCGGTGGATTACATACTAAAATTTTCCGCTAGTACAATGTTGTAAGGCCCCGTTACCGGTACCTCACATTTGGACGTTGGATTTACACATTAACATAAATCTAATCATCAGAGTTAATAAAAACATTCGCGAAAAATAAAAACTTTCATAAAACATTACATAATAATTCATAACTCGTCTTAGTTAAACATTCTTGTCTTTCAAAATAAGCGTTAATTAACATTAAAACATCTTGAGTCTTTAGATGCCAGTCTCTTATTCGCCCACCAGGTGTCCGCTCAAGTTAGCTGTCCCAATTTACTCAGCTGCGTGCATACTAAAAGTCATCTACGCTGAGTGGGTTCTAGTTAATCAGGTGGCATACAATACATACACATATCATACATACATACATATCCGAAGATACATATCCGTGCTTAACCTGTTACTTTTCCAACATACACTTATGCATACAAACTATTACCTACCTCAGCCTACCGAGAATATGTTCATAGTCCACCGTCTATACCTATACTCAAGGTCGTGAACACGCAAAAGGTCCGCAGTCCTTACCTGTGTTCACCATTTATGGTACGTGCAAGGTCCGCAGTCTTTCCCTATACCATCCTACAATAACAACACGTGCAAGGTCCGCAGTCCTTCCTATGCCACAACCTAGTTCATAGCACGTACGAGGTCCACAGTCCTCCCCTATGCTACCACAATACGATTACAACATGTATAAGGTCCGCAGTCCTTTTCTATGCTGGATCCTATCCGAAGTACGTATAAGGCCCACAGTCCTTAACTACGTTCTCATCTATATCATCTATAACTCGTATAAGGTCCACAGTCCTTAACTACGCCATCACATGCCAAGTCTATATCCAACGGAAGTTAGAGTGATTTACCATCCTATAACATTCGTTACTTTTCAAACCCGGAAATCCGACCCGCTTTAAATTTTTGGTTTTTATTCATAGATGTATGTATTTACATAAATATAGATTTCAATTTTCGTCTTATGATGTCTCGGTGTATTTGTATATTTTGTTTATTATCTATATAATATTCTCGATAATTCAAGTTATAATTCAATCGTTTACTATTCGTTTCTTTTAATTTACAAGACTCCGATATTTAAAGTTTTAATTAAGCGAGTCACGAACTATCAAGTATAATACGAAAATAAATTCAAATTCATTAAACTGTTATTTCCATTTCTAACACTTTCTAAAGCTCAAGGTTTAATATATAAATATACTTCAAATTATACTTAAAAGAAATATGAAAGTTAAAGGGTTGAAAGTGTAAAATTAATTTAAAATAATAATAAATAAAATCCCAGCCCCTTCCCCCTTCTTTCCCACGTTTTTCCGGCAAGGGAAAATTCCGGCCGGCGACCAGAAATTCTGGCGACCTTTAAACCACTTCAAAACGCCATTTTAATCAAATTTTAATGTTATAAACTCGTTTCTCCACCATATTAATGCGTAATCAAGACCCATTATGCGTAATAACACCCTACAACGTTCGGATCTTAAACCTTAAACCATCGGATTATAATTACATTATCAATAATGCGAATTAATCATCCAACGGATCAATTGAGGCTATAAATAACACCCTAATCTTCTTCTAAACTTGCTACAGACATAAAATCATACTAACAAACTCGTTTATATAATCAATTCGTTCTTATCATCACACTCCGGCCAACTTACGGTTCTCTGTCAAATCATAACCTTGGAAGGTAATTGTAATATGTATTAGTATTGTTTTTGGCCGTATAACAAAACCCCTAACCTAAATCAATCAAACTTGAAATAATTTTGGAGAATTAAAAACCTAGGGTTTATGTGAAGAAGATGAAGTTGGGTTTGCGTTTATAATTATTTGCTTTCATCTTATAACAAAAAAATTTGTTTGGTCCAGTGGTTGGGTATGCTGTATGTGGTCATGAAGACCCGGGTTCGAACCCGGGTCACAGCAGGCCCATTTTATTTTATTTTGAAAACTATTTTTATTAGTTATAATAAATTATATATATATATATATATATATATATCATACAAAATAAATAAAGTTAGTTTTATAAATAAATAAAAGTTTTTTAATTTTCGTTAGCATTTTCTTTCACGTATCAACTTTTACAAACCCAAACCGCTCGTTAAAACTCGTTAAATAATTATATAGATAATAGATATAGTGTCGTTGTAACTTCATAAGTTCTAAATCAACAAACACTTATACTAATAATCATACCGATAACACTAAAATTCCGTAACATTATTATATACAAATTTAGTATAAAACTTATAAATAATATTATAATAATAAATCGTTAAAATCCGTTAAACCTTAATATTACAATACTATAAAATAAGTAAAAGTATATACATAAACAAACATCCACGAACCTTAAAACCAACCTTTTATTTTCCATTATTTAGTTAGTAATTATCGTGTTTATTATTTTAGCTCGCGAGATTCGATCATTCGGTTTAATATAACGCGCTTTTCGTTTCATTTTTCAAGTTTGTCATTCCAATTCAAAGGTGAGTTTCTCACACCCCCTTTTTACCATTTTACTATTTTGGGGGTAGCATATATATCCTATCAAAATTCAATTTCGTTTATTTATTATTTACAAACTACAATTCGCATAATTGACTTGTGTGTTTACTTGTTACGTGCTCAAATATTACGTGCATGAATTTCTTCGATAAGTATGATCATACGCCCCCCTTTGCACCCATGGACCATTTGTTTCTGGTGGAAAAGGGACTCCGATCTGAGTACGTTGGTGCACAATCCCAACTGGAAAAGACCTTCATTTATTCTTTACACTCATGGACCATTGTTTCTAGTTTAAAGAACCCTTATGTGATTTTCACAAGTTTTCATGGAATTGTATGGTTTTTACATATTATTTTTCAGCTGTGTGAACTCACCAACTATTCAGTTAGTTGACTTTATTTTATATATATGCTACAGGTACTTTCGTTAGAGGATGAATTGGCGAAGATACTAGAAGTTAGGTTATTTAAATAATAAATAAGAAGACATTTGTTTTGTTCCTTCTTCTTTGTGTTTGTTCATTTGAAATAATTTGTGTACTTGATGCTTTGGAATGAATTAATGATTATATTGTCACTTAATAGTGTCACATGTGTTTTGAGCAATCTGTACACCACACTCAGGCGTTTCCGCTTTAGCCGGGGTGTTACACATCCTAACTTACTACGTTAGACGGAGAACTCATTTACCGTCCGTGTACCTGCATACACTTATTTGCATATACACCAATTACATCGTAGCATAAGAACACTCTAGGCGTTCTTCACATCATTTATTTAACAATCATACTCCTTGTCGTTACGTGCAATATCCGAAGATCGTTCACGTCCTGACAAGCATTCATTCATAAAGTTCATACGTTATCCATACATTACATATAACATTCATAACTTTATTTATAACCTGACAGTACGCGCAATATCCGAAGATCGTTCACGTACCGACAAGCAATCATTCATATCTATCCATTATATCATATATAGAATACACTTACCACTTAAGGTAAGTGTATTAACTAATTACATCGAGTATAGACACAACCCCGAAAACGTAACAAGGAATGGGGCTAGAAAGTCACCTGGATCCTGTTTCTTTCTTCGTTTATCGTAATCCCCTTCTTAATTGTGCCCTGCTAACTGTATATAGGGTACACGTATTAATATTGGTTCTATGTCGGGAGTAATCTATGGTCATTGTATTACATTATACTTAGATTATTTTATATAAATCCTAGTGTATACGGCTTTTAATTATTTAATATTCCTTTTTCTTTCTTTTATATTTTAGCTTAACATCCTAGATTACTCTTTGGGCGTATAATGACGTGGGTACGTGTATGCGTATATTTATACTCACACATCTAACTCACGGGTACTTATACATATACATATATAAGGATAATGTGTTCGATTCTTAACGCGATCGGATCTTTATTATTGTTAATTATACTATAAATAACTCAAGGCATTGCAACGTTTGTCCATCTATTTTGTAATCGAGTTTATATGTTTTAAGTGTTTGAGTGACGGTGTGATCGAGTGTTCGGAGTGTAATAGGGTTCGGGTTTGTAATTTGGGCTTGGGCTCGAGTTTGGGCCGTGTATTAAATAAGAAGCCCAATCCCTTTATTGCCTTAATCAACCACCAGATCCTCTGTAACAACTCGGGTTTTCCGAATCAATAATTTTATTAAATGCCCGACTCAATTCGATGCTCGGGAAATTTTATCGCGTTTATTGAGTCAACTCCTTACTATAATATTTTTTCATAATTATTTACTTATTTTTATAATATTACTTTCATATTTTGACAAAATTAACCCAAACTTAAACTTTAACATCAAACTGTTTCCACCCTCAATCTTTAGGGTCTAGTGTGCAAATTAATATTATAACCCATCAAATATGGATATCCAAAACCCAGCCCTTAGATCCATACCCGTTTCACGAACCCGATTTCAATTTGGCATGTCTTGGACCTCAATTTTCGTCATGTTTATGGAAATTGAATCAACTATGTGATATACCTTCCTTAAATCGGCCTAACCGACACCCTTGTTATGTTAAGTAAATAAAAATCAAGATCTGCAATGTGTTAAACCTAACTGACCCTAAACCACCTTCGTTATATAGTAAATCGTTTATGTAATTTCAATTAAACCCGTAGATACTACCACCTAAACCTCGCCAATCAAACCCCTCTAACCAATTAGATTATCATCGTCTTTCGTTCCCGTTCTTGATCGTTTTAGGGCCGGCCACTGTTCACGTCAATTAACCATTGTTTAAAAAGCATTAAAGGTAATTGTATATCCCTGTACTCTTCGTTGTCTGCTTTATATTAGCCCTAACCTCAATCGATCAAACGTTTAACGGATAGATCGATTAAAGGTTCTAGGGTTCATACTTTAAACTGGGTTGTGTCTGTGCTGTTTATAATTTTTATTTGGGTGTTCGTAACCAGTTTCAAGCTAGCTCAGTTGGTCTTGCGTGTGTGTGTTAATGGGTTCTAGGATGGAGGGCACAGGTTCGAGTTCGAGTCCCTCCAGACTCGTTTTGATCTTCTATTTTTTGTTAAAATCAAATTGATTATGTTTTGAACCATTTAAATCATATTATTAATAATATAGATATAATAGTTAATCCGTATTTTTATATAACACCGACATTTTATTTGTTGTTTATCTCGTATCACTGTTAAAACTATATATATATATATATATATAAGGAGTATAAAGATTTAAAAAGGTTTCTTTGTGTTATTAAATACATAATTAAAATATAAATATAAATATACTTTACTATTTTACATAACTAACAAAAGTGCCCGCGCGTTGCTGCGGGTTCGCACAAGTTACCTCCTCGTATCGAGGGTGCACACTAAAATATTAATATATGAATATATAGTGGATACATCTTGTGTTGTGATATGTTTGTAAATATTCTTGCTTGTCAGTTTGTAAGGCACCAAATAAAAACTTTTTGTTTCTACAAGTTAAGTACCAGTTACTTTATAACATCATCAATCCAATATATATGCATATGTCAGTATGCGTGTGCACAACCAACTCACGTGTGTCCACCCCTTTACCCTTTTACCATTCATTAACCGAAAACTTACTCACTTTAATATGAGTATCTCTTTCATCTCCTAGATAAATTTAAACTTTAACTACTCACCAATTAACACACATTCAATCATTTATGCTAATTAGAATTCACAAAACCCACAATCAACAATGATTTTACCTACTTAAATTAGGGAATTTGATTTAAAAATAAAAAAAATAATGATCGCTTATGTTTTCAATTTTACATAAAGTTTTCAGTCGTAGAAGATTTGGTAATTCTTGGCATGTTTTCAATTTTACATCTTTCATAGGGTTGGTGAGCAAAGTAGCAAAGGCACCATACACAATATCATATGCAATCTTCATAAAGATATTAGTGGACTCAAAGGGTAGTTCACATCATTTTTACAATGTCATATTTAACAACTGTAACAAAATTTTGTCCAAGTTAATACCAAAACTTGAATATTATCATTCAAAATTTTTTTTTGTTGGAAATTTGCAACTAAGAAATTAAACACAACTGGTTATACCATGCTAGTTAAATGACTTCTTTGCCAACAAGATGGCATTTATGGTATAACTTTGAATACACATGCATACCATACCAAAAATATAAAACTTTACCTCACAAGCCGATCGGGACTTGCTTCCCAGGCTATAAATCAATTTTATAAAAATGACTTTAAAGGTTAATAATATATTGTTTAATGCACAAATTTTCTTTTGTTTTTGGCAAATTGGGAATAAATAATCTCACATTTTGTGCATTGGCAGATAATAATCACACCTTTAAAAATCGCGACCAATGGTCCAACTTTTCAACTAATGGATCTTCGTTAAAAAATACTTAACGCCATTAAGTTTTTTTCCGAGTTTCAAACCGATGTTTTAGGGCTTTTGAGAGGCACAAAGATACGGCTCGACTGATGTAAAATGTATCTCAAAGTGGTGATCCAAACGACGAAAGAGTTTTTCAACTCACGTGTTTGAATTTTCAATTAGCATAAATCAAGCCATTTGAATCACCGTTTCGAGATAAATTTTACATTAGTCGACTCGTAACTTCTTCCTATCAAAAGCTCTAAAACATCGGTTTGGAACTCAAAAAAACTTAATGACGTTATGTGTTTTTTAACGGAAGTCCATTGAGACAAAAATAGTTGAAAGGTTGGACCATTGGTAGTGATTTTTAAAGGTGAGATTACTATCGGCCAATACATAAAATGTGAGATTATTTATTTTCAATTTGGCTTGGTTTTTTAAATATCCAAATTGACCTGCTATAAATTTTAAAACCACCATGGAAACCTTTATGATTCAAAAAAGGCCGCATGTTGTGGTGGGGATGCAACGAGGTTAGGTAGGTAAAAAGTTTCGTTCATTATGGTACCCACATTTGGTATAACAAAATTTGTACTCAACACATGTTGTGCGGCTCATTAACTTAAATTATAAGTCATAGCCATCACATTAGCTTTAGGGTTACCATATTGATCCATCTTCGCTTTAATCAATAAATAAAATGCATTAGAAGATCCTCATTCATTTCAATGTTTTATAAAAAGAAAAACAAAGTTGATTTTTCCTTTTTATTTGAGATTTTTAAAATAAAACTTATGTTCGTTCGTTTAACTCATTAACTATGTATTTTTTATAAAATTTTGAAATGATTAAATATGTAATATGTTAACCCCCTAAGACATTAACCCTAGCCACATATTCAAAAGTCGTTTAACTCATTAACTTTGTAATTTTATGATCGCTTATGTTTGTTCAATTATGTTCGTTTGTTTTTAGTGGTTTCATATTATACGATGGTACAAGCCTAGCCATACTTGTATTTTGCATACTAACAAGGCTACTGACAAAGGCCGTCACAATATGTCAGCTATTTTCTTTACATTTTATTGCATATGCACAAGTTCATTGAGCTTTAACATAATATTGGAGTGATCATGAGTAGTGCTTTGTTTTCCTTGTTACGAGGCTTTGCCTTCTTATGTCTTTCTTCATAAATAAGCCTAATATGTTAGTTTATCGTTGACAACAATTGTTTTGAAAATTTAAAAAAAAAATGAAAACATGGAAAAAAATAATTTTTTTTAATTCTACCATAGAACAAAAGGTAATAAGGAATTTTTAACGCCCTGAAATAGACCGTCTATGTTAACGTTAAAAGTAACCTGGTGTCATACACTAAATTATGCATGAATTATATAAGTATTTTCTTCACCATAAATAGTTTTTGGGTTAGTTCTTACCGAATCTTACTCTTAATTGGTTTATATTTTAAGTTTTGTGTTTTTTAAGAAAACAAGCTAAACTACGTGATTAGCTAAATTAAAGGAGAGATAAGTTTTGTTACTAAGTAATCGTCGAACATAATTAAGTTATTATTATGTGTTATAGCAAAAGAGCCATCCTTCGCGACAGGAACGCAACATATATTCGGTTAGGTTGCTACTCGGTTTGTAATGGTACTGGGGTTTAACACGAGACCAATTACTATGATGCAGTATACCGAATTGACCAAACCAAATTATGTCCAACTAACCAATATTTTCGATGACAATTATGTAATCAGTGTTTACACAAAAATACCCACTTGTTGGTTGATATGAAAATTATTGTTGACCGACCGGTTAACAGCTTGGTCATTTTGACCAAAAATTCAAACTTACTAAAGCAACCAACAAGGAGAAAAAAAACCAGATTTAGACCAAACATGTCGTATACCATTTTTCGAAACTAACCAATTCTTCTAAACTTTTTCTTGATACCGAAAATACTCTTTTGCCAAACCTTTTGCAATAACAAATGTGACCAGCTTGGGTTCTCTACGAAATTTCTTTCAACACATTGCATAACCATAAGCCAATGGCTGCATTTAGACGGACATAATCCAATTTATCCAACCTATGATGTCTAAATATTTCCACTAATGTAGTGGCTTCACTAATTTGGGCAGCCCAATAAAAACTCATTATGGTTTTAAAAAACCTCAAATATTGATTTAACCCATGTAATAGGTGAAAGACTTTGTAGTAAAAACCCACACATCTTCGGTTTTTCTCAATCTTCAGCATACAAATTAATTTCACACTTTTTCTTGTAGATTTACCACTTTCAATCCATGGTGAAACAATAGAGAAATTACTATAAATAGATTTTAGTAACATATTGCAATCAAAGAAAGAACTAAATACAATAAATTTTTGCTAAAATTAAGTAACCTGGTTTATGTTAGCCCTCTTTTGTTTTTGGCCCACTTGAACTGTGTATAAAGGACAATTTAGAAATTTCAATGCCTCAATGGCAGTTATATTTACCAACAAGTAAGAAAAAAAAGGTTGTTATTGACCACAAATTAACCCGTGAAACCTCACACTGGCAGAGCCTCTATAGCCAAAATCAAATATTGCGAAACAATCATTACGTAGGTCAGCATGAGAAATGACAGAGTAGCGTCCAACGATGTCGCAAGTATGGTGCAATCAACTCTGTACCTTACGCAATCATATTTTTAGTCTATGTTTTTCAAGCACCTTAAGAAATAGACTAATTAACAAAACAATAATACTCAATTAAGCAAATTCTCACATGTTATTCAATATTTCTCTTCTTTGCATCTCATGACATGATTTATTCACGGCCTACCTGCACGAACGCCATACTGATATATATATTTATTTGTAAGCAGTTTTTAAATTGTCACTCACTGCCCACTGCCCCTGTTATACATACTGATATATATTGATCTGTAAACAGTTTTTAAATTGTCACATGACATCTTCTCAGAACCATCATAGAAGTTATACCTCTACTTTAAAATTCAGATCAAACGTTTTATCTTTATTTTCATAGAATACAGATGCAACGATGTCCATTCCAATAACAACCAGCAATAACTCTATTAATAAGGATCAAAAGTTAAAATTGTCACTATCATTAGAAGTTATACCTCTACTTTGAAATTCAGATCAAACGTTTTATCTTTATTTTCATAGAACTCAAATGCAACGACGTCCATTCCAATAAAAACTTGCAATATCTATTAATAAGAATCATAAGTTTAAATTTGTCACCAATAAAATAGACACATTTGACATTTCCATTATAACCAGCTTTTGATTTTACAGTCTTTAAAAGCTCAAAGCTTCTTTGTTTACGTGAACAAGTGCAATAATATGATTTGAAATGAAAAAAAAAAATACTTTTAGGTTAAAAGAGCGACATAGTAAAAGGCTTTAAAAATTCTTATCAACTTGGATTTAGAATCAAGTAACCTGAATGTCATGGAGCAAATCCACCTTCATCGCCAACATTAGTGCATCTTAATCATATTTATGTTAATTTACAGCTGAAAACTAAAACAATATATAAATAAAACTATACAGCACAACTAAGAACAAATTATAATGGCATGAAAGTAAATACCTTCAAGGTAACTTCAACACTCATCATCAAGGCTTCTTTTAATGATAAAGCTAGCCCAAACCAGAAGCATCATAAACTCTTGCATTTCAAGTTTGTTGCCTTTGTACGAACCATCGTTAATGATATTAAATGTTGGTACTTGAAGAAACACTAAAAGACCCCTGCATATTATGGATAATCTTAGGGTTAGGTAGATGTTTCCCACGAGGGTTAGGTCCGGCAAAGATGGTTATTCTTCTTGACCTGCAAAACAGACACCGTGAGCTCGTCACTGAGAAGGGGGGGGGGGGGTTCCTCCTTGTGACCACCCTCCGGCGTGAGAATCAGACTAGATTGCTCTGAATATAAGTGTATATTGAGAGAAATAGCTAGAGAAGATAAGATCATGATACCGTTCCAAGGTGTTGGAGTATTTATAGCCGAAGGTAGGTTTCCAAGCAGGTACGACCAGCTGTATAATATTCCTTTTCCACCAACTACGGGCTATGTATGTGCCACGATGGGAGTTGGTGGGTAGGCAGCGGCTGATAGTGACATGGCCGGCTGTATACTATTCTTTTTCCACCAACTACGGGCTATGTACGTGCCACGATGGGAGCTGGTGGGTAGGCAGCGGCTGATAGTGACGTTTTGTACTAGAGCGTGCTCCTCCTCGTACTATTGTCGGTGAGCTGTCACCCTGTGATTGGTTCATGGGCAGCTTTGGTCAGATCTTGTCTATTTTGTCCATACCTTGGCAGGTATAGTACAAAAGATCTTCCAGAAGCGTACGGACTGGCTCTTTTGGGCGGGATATTCCCGCCTTGCTCATTCCTTCTTCCGGTGACATTGCTGAAGTATAAGAGTTAGTGCCTTATGCGTGTAGCCTTACCGTTAGTGCGGGTAGCCTTCCTTCTTGGCTTGTATCCATAGCTGCGGGAACAGGCAGGGTACTGTACCAAGGGAGGCTTTCCTGCGGGAACAGCTGGCTTACTGCGTGTAAGGTCTTCATCTCTCTGAGCATGGTGGGTCCTGCGGGACCAGTTAGTCTTTGCGCAGACGTACCTCTTCAAGGTGTGTCTTACGGGGCCAACTGGGCTTTGCGGGGACCTACCTCTTCAAGTCCCCCCAGTCCATTGTTCACATGAATTGTTAATAAGTGAGGTGAACTTTTGGACTTTAAGCAAGGGGTTTTCTTCCCGCGGTTTTCCTAATGTCACTTGCAGAAATTCCCGACTTTTCTGCCTAATCTTTGGTTATGATGCGGGTAGGTGTTTAACCTCTTCGCAAGTCGGGAGCGTTGAATTTCACTTGTATAGACTCTTCACGAGGTTTTGGTAGTTTTGGACATAGTGATCAGTTATGTTAAACTACCAATTCCACCTTGAAGTTTCAAACAATCTAGTTGTCAACGTTCCCGCCATGCGGAGGTGTTATTTTCCTTTCCGCAAGCATGGCCCACAAGATCCTTCTTGGCTTCAATTCCCTGCAAGTGCTAAGTATGTGAAGGGTTTCGCCTTGACACTGTACCCGTACTTGTCTTATGGTTTTTTGCTTCCCAAGGTGAGGGGGTATATTCCATCTTATTTTTGAATCTTTTTGAATCTTTTTGCAATTCGAAGAGTTGGTGAAAGGATAAGAACAGTCCAAACTGTTGAAGGGACGTTAGCGTCTTCCGACGGTTTCTTCTGACAGTTCAGGATGTGCAGGAAGTTATGGCGACGTGACAGTATATGGTCATTCCAGACGCTTTTTCAAGCGCGTGGGCGATAGTTTCTGGGCGCGTGGGCGCGAATTTTACGGCACGCGTCCTGTCGACAGCTGTTGCCAGCTTGCGCTTTCCACGTGTCGCCATTTCATTGCACCTGCGCTTCCTCTCTCCTCCGCATTAAATTCATCGCATTCATTGCGATGAGTATATAAAGGGGGGAGAGGGTGCATTTCAATTCACACCTTCACTTCACTCTTCTTTTTCTAAGCGATTTCCGGAGAATACTCTAACTTTTCTGTCGAGCATTCTCCTGAAATCGTTCTCTTTCCTACCTTAAAATATGTCTTCCGTTCACGATCCTGAGGTTACTTCCGAAGAGTCCGACGTATACCCTGAGAACCCGATGTCCGCGTCTGACAAGGACGATAAGAGTACTGCTGGCGAGTGCCAGTGTGTTATTTCTGTCGATTTGTATCACTACATCATCAAGAAGTTCATGCTCGAGCCCTACGAGCCTGAGTTTCCAGAGCCTCACCATACGGTGTATGATGCCCCCAAGGGCAAGATAGGGGTTTATGCCTCATTCTTCATGTATGGGAATCTCAGATTCCCATTAACGAAGTTTGTATACCGTGATTTGGAGAAACACGGTGTACACTTGACGGAGGTACACCTAATGGCGATCGCTAAGGTCCGCCATTTTGAATGGGTGTGCCACATTCTGGGCATCGAGCCCCGTGTCGACCGCCTGATGGCCTTCTACTCCTGGAGGTGCATCCAGGCTGGTATACCTTGGTCACCCGGATCAAGGGTTTGAAGATCTGCGCTACCGAGCGCAGTCTTCGATCTTGGAAACGGGAGTTCTTCTACATCTCTGCCCGTGTCGTCCCCATTGTGATGACATTCAAGAACGGGAGAGCACTCCCCAACCTTCACGCCTCCAACTACCAGGAGACGGAATGGTTTACCAAGATCTCCCAGATCCAGACTCCGGTTTACCGCTTTGCGGAGTCTGGGATGGTGATGCTCGGGATGATCCGGGTATGGAAGGATGCCGGTTCTGGGACGCCGCAAGTACCTATCATCCTTGAATACAGTTTGAATTCTACTCCCTACGGTATGCTCCGTCTTTTTTGCTGGCTTAGGGTTTTTCTTCTAACTGTGTCTTTTTATTTTTAGAGGGAAACAACTTGCAATCGCTTCTGCAACCGCGGGAAACTGGTGGTCCCGCTCGACTGGGTACTCGTGATCTCGACGAGAACGAGTTGCCCATTTTGGAGCAAACGGCGGATAGGTTCGTGGAGGTCTACCCGCCGGGCCACGAGATATTGAGCGCCATGCGGCCAGGTAAGAGATTCTTTAATCCTCGCCCTCTGCATGCTCAGACTTCTGCTGGAGTTCCTCTAATTTTGTCATCTTCTGATGAGGAATCCGCAGATGGGCCTGTCTTCGTGAGGAAGAAGAAAGCTGCCGCCGTGAAGGGCAAGGCGAAGGTTACCTCCGCCGTCGACCTAGGAGATCAGTCTGACTCCGAGACTGAAAGCGAGGGGGCGGCGGGGAACCCTGGTGGTGGTGAGACAATTGTCTCGGAGGTTGGGACAGCTGTCACCTCCGAGCAGCCAACTGTTACGATGGTGACTGGCATGAAGAGGCCAGTTCCATCGGGTTCGTCCCCGCCTGTCAGGACCTTCAAGATTAAGAAAACCGTAAGTATACTTTTTATTTATCTTTCCCGCATTTCTTTCCGCCATTGTTTTTAATATTGTTATCTTTATGCAGGCGTAGATGCAACCGCATTCCAAAGTGGTGCGGGAAGGAGCAGTTCTGGACCCACGACGGTAGGTTTGGTCAACCTACCCGAGGCGATGACCCAGGCAGCTGCGCCTGTTTGCAGTGTTGGCTCAGTTGCTCATCCCGTTGAGGCAACTGTTCCAATTGTGACATCATCTCCGCCGGCTGTCAGTGCCATCTTCACCGCATCCTTCACTGAGCCGGCGGTGATTTTTTCTGCGGGCTCTTCCGCAGCGGCGGCCATGGTTGTGAGTTCACCTCCAGTGAGTTCACCTCCGATGGTCTCTACCGCGGCGGCTTCAACCATGCCTCCTCCGGCACCGGCGACTACCTCGTCCATGGCCGGTTCATCAGGTATGTTCAGGGTTGGGGCTTCTAGCCAATCTCTGCCTCCTTCCCATCTCCCTGACCTCTTGGATGGATATCCCTTAGGTTCGGGTGATGGGTTTGGCGGCTACCGGCCTGTTGTCGACCCTACAGGTGCGTAGGGTTATTTTGGCCTATATATTTTTTTTATATATATCATTTTTTCCTAACTGTTTTTTGTTTTTGCAGTTTCAGATTCCAATGACGTGTATGTTCCACGGTGGAATATCCGCCGGGGAACAACCCTTCGAACGGCTGTGGACTGCGTAGAATGGGCGCGCCACGCCGCCCCAAGCGGTGCGTTGGGGGAGGCCATGGCTAGCTACCAAGAGGGTAGGCTAACCAATGAGCTCCGAATACTCCTTGCCCGGATGCAGCCGCGCGTCGAGTTGCTCTTTCGTGAAAACGGCAAGTTAAAGACGGCGCGTAGCCTGGAAGTGGCTCAGGCGTGAGCGATCCGGGAGGAGAATAAGAGACTTGCCGCCATTGCCGCGGAAAAGGAGAAGGCCTTCAAGAACCTCGAGGTCGAGGTTCAGGCCCGGCACGAGGCTCGTTCCAAAGCTACCCAAGCTGTTAACGAACAGCTTCGGTTGGCCAAGGAAACCGCACAGAACGCGACCGAGAGGGCCACCAAGGCTGAAGCTGTTGCTGAGCCTCTACGCACTGAAAATGAAGAGCTTAAAGCCAAATTAGAGAAGCTCCAGCAGGCTCATGATGCCTTGGCCTTAGAAGACGCCAAGAAGCTCCAAGAGCTTCTGGATCAGAAGGGTATGCTTGACCACACTGAGCGTAAGCTGAAGGGCGTTGAAGAGGCTGCTGCTAAGGATGTGCTGCTTGCCAACCTTAACAGAAATGAAGACGAACGCGCCCGTGATCAAGCTCAAGCTGCCCTCCAGGAAGCTCTGACAAATAAGGAGTGGCTTCTGCGAGAAGCGTTGCCTCAGGTATGCATAGCTTCATAATTTTTTTACGCTTTTCCTTATACTTAGGAAAGTTGATATATATTTTTATTTTGTAGGTTGTGCATTGGATCTTCACGAACACATTATATGACGATGCTATGAGCGCAGCCCTCAACGCTTCTCATGAGGATGGGGAAAAGGCTGGTTTCCTGCTTGGTCTGGGGTTTGTTGAGAAGGGCATTCCGCCTTCCAACTTTCCTCTATACGACGTGGACACTGAAGCTGCCTATGACCAAGCAGTGAACCAGTATGCTGCCTTCTCGCATCCGGTGGTGGAGAAGGTGAACCAGATTGCTGCTGCTGATGAAGGGCTAACTATTCTCAAGGCTTTTCTTGAACCGCCACAGCCAACTGATGGTGCGGGTTCAAGCGGGTTTGGAGGGAGTGGTCCTGAAGCTTGAACCCTGAGATCCCTTCCAACCGCTAGGATAGATTTACATTTTTGTAGGCGGGTAGATGCCCAGCCATTCTTGTAATCTTTGAATTTCTATGGAATATAAATGTTTTTGTTAATGCCTTGCCTTGTAAACCTTGTATGTTTTATTCATGCATATTTTAGTTTAACTTAGCAACTTTCTAAGTGTTTTGGATAAGTTAACCTGTCAACGTGGTAGATAATAAGTTAAAGTTTTGCTTCCTCTATCCTGATTGTGCGGGTAAGACCGTCACTTTCACTTAGTAGGATGGCCAAACTTTACCTATATCTGACCTGCGTGAAGGTTTTCCTCATCTTTTCCTTAGAAATTTTTACCGTTTTTGTGTTTATGCGGGTTTTTCCGCCTTCCACACGCAACGACTTACTTCTTCCCATACTTATTTATGCGGTGAATACCGGCATATCAGTGTGGAAAGTTCATAAGTATAAAGGTAAGGCTATCAACACAATGTGATAAAGGAGAATCATTTCCATTAGAAGTGGCTCTAGGCCTTTTCTTTACAAGTTTGGAATTGATCTACATGTAACATTTGCGTAATTGAGCTCCATTCCATGTTCTTGGGATGGGGGTGCCATCGAGCCTTTAGAGCCGGTATGCGCCCTTTCCCAAAACTTCTTTGATAATGTATGGCCCTTCCCAGACCGGGGCCAGCTTTCCTAGGCGCTCTTGGTTCGAAGCCTCGTTGTTACGCAATATGTAGTCTCCGATATTGAAGTTGCAGAGTTTTACCCGCGTGTTATAGTATTTTTGCATTTGTCGCTTGTAATTCTCTTCACGCGCCGCGGCTAAGTCTCTGCGTTCTTCGGTTAGCATAAGGTCTAACCGTCTTTCCGCATCATTGTCTTCTGGTTGAGTCAAGACCCTTGGTGAGGGTAGACCAATTTCGACCGGGACCATGGCTTCAGTGCCATAGGTAAGGCTGAACGGGGTCTCTCCCGTACTTGTCTTTTTCAGCGTTCTGTTTGCCCAGAGGACGTGTGGAACTTCGTCCACCCAGCCGGATCTATGTTCCAAGAGTCTTTTCTTTATGCCATCGACGATGCTCTTATTTGCTCTTTCCACCTCACCATTACCCTGCGGGTGTGCCACTGAGGTAAAGGTGTGGGTGATTTTAAGTTCTTCCAGCCACTTTTGTAGCTTCTTGTCAGCAAAGTTGGTGCCGTTATCGCTCACTAAATTCTGTGGAAGTCCAAAACGACAAATAATAAATTCCCAAATAAATTTTTTGATATGTTTTACGGTTGTTTGGGCTAAGGGTTTTGCTTCTATCCACTTGGTGAAGTAGTCGATGGCTACCACTAGGAACTGAACGTTCCCTGCTGCTGTAGGAAATGGGCCTGTCACATCGATGACCCATTTCTGAAATGGCATGAAGAAGTGACTGGAACAAGTTCGTTTCTCGGGCGATGTGTGTTGGGTGCGTAGAGCTGGCAGGACCTACATTTTCTAATGTAGGCCAGCGCATCCGTATGCATCCCCGGCCAAAAGTATCCCGCGTTGTTTAGCTTAGCTACAACTGCGCGTGGACCTGTGTGTACTCCACAGATGCCTTCGTGTACTTCCCTTAGGAGGTAGTCGGCATCTTGGTCGCCCACGCATCTGAGGAGTGGGCTAAGAAAGTTACGCCTGTAAAGTATGTTATCAATGAGTTGATAGTTCAGTGCTTTACAGCGTATCTTTCTTGCCTGTGCTTTTGACTCTGGTAGTATACCCGCTGCAAGGTAATTTATGATTGGTGTCATCCACATTTCCGTACCGGTTTGGATGACACAAATTTCCTTGTGCGGGACTGACGGTGCTCCAAGGAGTTCAACGCGGATGTCCTTTCCCAAGTGGGTGAAGGCTAACGATGCAAGCTTGCTTAACGCATCCACAGATTTGTTTTCGCTTCGCTTGATGTGCATGACTTTGCAATCGTTGAAATTGCGCATAAGGGTTTTTGCTTGTGCGAGGTACAGGGCCATTGTGTCGTTAACAGCCGTGTACGTCCCGTTTATCTGGTTGGCTACTAAAATGGAATCCACGTGGGCTTCCAGGTTTTTCACCCCCATCTTCCGCGCAATTCTTAACCCGACTAGGAATGCTTCGTACTCCGCTTCGTTATTCGTACTTGAAAAATCCAGTCGAATAGCGTAAGTGTACTCTTGGCCTGCTGGGTTGGTTAGTTTCAACCCTGCGCCTGAACCCTCATTGTTGGCTGCTCCATCAGTGTAGAGTCTCCAGACATCATCAATGTCCTGTGCTGGAGAGGGTTGAGCCTCTTCCTGACACTCTTTTTCCCGCGATGCGGGGACTTCTGCAATAAAATCGGCCAAGACCTGGCCTTTTATGGCTGGTCTTGGCTTGTACTTTATCGTGTATTCCCCCAACTCAATTGCCCATTTGGCTAGGCATCCCGACAACTCGGGTTTGCCTAGAACGTTTGCAAGTTTGAAGTTGGTGAGAATGGTGATTGGGTGACCTTGGAAATATCGTCTTAGCCTGCGTGAAGCCTGTACAAGCGCTAAGACTAATTTTTCCAGGGTAGAGTACCGGGTTTCTACGTCTGTCAAGACGCGGCTAACATAGTAGATAGGCATCTGGATGCCTTTTCGTTCTACTAGTAAGACTGCCCCGGTTGCTCTATCTGTGGCGGAGAGGTAGAGAATTAATTCCTCCCCCGCTTCTGGTGCTGTGAGCGTTGGGAGTTCGATCAAGCGTGACCGAATCTCCTGAAAAGCTGCTTCCGCTTCTGGTGTCCAGCGGAAGTGCGTTTTCTTCAAGCAATTTCTTAATGTTGACACGAATGGGAACGACCTATCCGCATGGTTTGCCAAAAAGCGGTTAAGTGCGACTAGTCGTCCATTCAGTGTCTGAGCTTGTTTGATGGTAGTAGGTGATTCCATTTTGATAATGGCTTCGACCTTTTCAGGGTTCGCTCTGAAGCCATCTTTGGTAACGATGACTCCTAAGAACTTCCCTTCTTCCATTCCAAAAGAACACTTGCTCGGGTTGAGCTTCATGTTTATCTTTCTGAGCGTGTTGAAAGTTTCCTCGATGTCTTTCAACATCGCTTCTGGCTCAAGGCTTTTAATGACCAAGTCATCCATGTAAACTTCCAAGTTCCTCCCAATTTGGGCATGAAACTCCCTGTCCATCAGGCGTTGGTATGTGGACCCGGCATTTTTAAGTTCGAATGGCTGGTCCGAAATGCGGTTTTGTCCTGATCGTCAACGACCATGTGGATTTGATGGTATCCCTTATACGCATCAAGGAAGCATTTAAGGCGAAACGGTGCTAACGAATCTAAAGGTCAATTTCGGGTAGCGGGTAACAATCTTTGGGGCATGCTTTGTTTAGGTCTTTGAAATCTATGCACATGCGCCATTGTTTGTTAGATTTCGGTACCATGACGGGATTTGCAACCCATGTTTGATATCTACTAATGCGTACGATGCCCGCGTCTAGGAGTTCCTTGACTTGGGTTCTACACGCGTTAGCCTGTTCCGCCCCCATTACTCGACGCTTTTGTATGACCGGCGTAAAAGCCGGGTCACACTTGAGCTTATGCTCTGCCTTACTTCGAGGTACACCAGTCATGTCAGCTGGTTCCACGCGAAGATGTCAGTGTTTTTCTGTAGTAAGCGTTTGAGTAAGGTGCGTGTGGGCTCGGTGATTGTTGGACCAATGGTAACAGCCTGGTCAGGGTATTTGCCATTGAAGGCCCATTCTTCTGGTTCGGTAATGGTTGGCTTAGCCATCTTTGGTTTGGGTTTAGATGAGACATATGCGATGCATACCTGGGGAATACCGGTGATCATCGCTACACCCTCAGCTGTTGGCCACCCCATCATGCCGTGGACTGAAGACACCACGGCATTGAATCTTGCCATCTCATCTCTCCCGAAGAGAATGTCGTACGTGTGGTGTGGCTTCCTCATTACAACGAAGTCCACGTCTTCTGTGCGGGAGTATTTCCCGTCTGTAAGAGTGACGGGGAAAGATAGGATACCCAGGGGGTGTTTGTGCTGCCATCGAACCCTTCCATCGAGGCGTAGACCGTTTCCAGGCGTTCTTTGTCTTCGTCATCTAGCTTGTCGAAGAACTGCCTGTATATGACCGTTGACGGAGCGCCGTTATCAGCAAGAGTGCGGGAAGTAATGTAGTGCCCAAGCTGGCTTTTGATGACTATAGGGCCTTCTTTGTTGGGCCCTCCTGGCACTCGCGGGAAGCGCACTTCAGCTTCCTTCCATGCACATGGTTCTGTCATTCGTCGTTTTCTTCCTCTGACGTTGCCATGAACCATGTGGATGCTGATGTCGACGGGCTTTCGTCCGTTGCCCTTGTACCGATTATCATTCTTCCCTCCGTTCTTGATTGATGCCACGAGGTGTGTAAGTTTTCCATCTTTGACGAATGTTTCGATAATATCCTTCAAAGATGTACACTCCTCAGTGGTGTGGCCCTTTGTCCCGTGGAAGTCACAGGATTTGCTCTGATCAGCGTTATGGCGCTGTCGGATCATTGGAGCTTTTGGCCATGGGAGTTTCTCGGTGGCAAATATCTCTGTGACGCTTTTGGTGAGTGGCGTCCATCTAGGGTTCCGGTTTGATGAGTGCGTATTATCCCTTCCGTCTAATAGAGGGCGAGAGCTGGATGAGGTGTCAAAGTTTATCCTTGACTGCCAAATACCGAGCTTCCTCTTTTTATTTTTCCGGGCGGTATGGACGTTGTTTTCTCTGGTCCTTTGCGTGTAGAGGTTTGTACTCTGGGGAAGATTCCTACCCAATTGCTTCTCCGTTTCGGCAAAGCGCTTGGCTGCTGTTATGATGGCATCCCATGTTGATGGCATGCCGTCTTTACCCGTGAGTGTGCGGATAAGCTCTGGGTATTCTGCGCCCTGGATGAAAGCGGCGCGAACAAGATCTTCACTTATGGTGCCCAGACTCAGCTTCTTTGAGTTGAAGCGAGTGATGAAGTCTAACAAAGATTCATCCTCCTCTCTAACGCAGTTAAGGATCGTCCACTGTTCTTCAGTATATTTTCTCTGTTGACTGAAGTGTTGGCTGAACTTGTGCTGGAAGTCCACCCAATCGTAGATGTGGTGGACCGGTAAACGATCAAACCACGCCCTGGCCGCTCCGACCAGCGTCATCTGGAACATATAACACCACGTGCGTTCCATCCAGTTGCTGACGGTTGCCCCCGCTATGAATCTGTTCAGGTGATCGTCTGGGTCGGATATGCCATCATAAGTGTCGATGTTGGACATCTGTTTGACACTCTTCGGGGCGATTGCTTCCGTAATGTCCCTTGCAAACTTGGACGTTCCCGCATTTGCAATAGTTGGCCTGAAGGTTTTGGAGAAGTCACTTGGGTTTCCCCCCGCGTTCCTTGGTTTAAAGGTTTCTCCAAAATTTCTTCTCGGCTGGAAGTCCGTTTCTTTACGCTTCCCTTTCACCCTATGACGAGGTTTTGCGTCGCTGTCGGACTCCTCCCAGTCATCGTCTAAGTACTCGCAATCATTGCTCATTTTGAGCTGTTGTCGAGTGCTTTCGAATTCGTCATTAGCCTGTTGGAGTGAACGTAAACGTTCATCTAACTCAGCTTGGAATTCTTTCTGACGTGCTTCTGCCCACGCTTTAACTTGATCAAGTGTTTGGCGGGGGAGCCTCGTCTGTTGTTTCTCCAACTGGGTATGAATCCCAGGGGAGGATTGTTTACTGCACACTTGTCCCGGCTTGGGTAACCGGGGTAGTGTTCGTAAAAATTGTGTACTCGCCGGTGTTCCCCCCAGTAGCTGGGGTTGCGGTTATCGGAGTTTCTTGGTCACTCGTTGGCCTTGGCATCAGAGTAACCTTAACCATCTTTCCAGAGGTTTTGAAAAAACTGAGAAAAAGAATTAGTTCTAGCTTTATGCACGGATAGCGCCAATGAAGAAACACTAAAAGACCCCTGAAGATTATGGATAATCTTAGGGTTAGGTAGATGTTTCCCACGAGGGTTAGGTCCGCAAAGATGGTTATTCTTCTTGACCTGCAAAACAGACACCGTGAGCTCGTCACTGAGAAGGGGGGGGGTTCCTCCTTGTGACCACCCTCCGGCGTGAGAATCAGACTAGATTGCTCTGAATATAAGTGTATATTAAGAGAAATAGCTAGAGAAGATAAGATCATGATACCGTTCCAAGGTGTTGGAGTATTTATAGCCGAAGGTAGGTTTCCAAGCAGGTACGGCCAGCTGTATAATATTCCTTTTCCACCAACTACGGGCTATGTACGTGCCACGATGGGAGTTGGTGGGTAGGCAGTGGCTGATAGTGACATGGCCGGCTGTATACTATTTCTTTTCCACCAACTATGGGCTATGTACGTGCCACGATGGGAGCTGGTGGGTAGGCAGCGGCTGATAGTGACGTTTTGTACTAGAGCGTGCTCCTCCTCGTACTATTGTCGGTGAGCTGTCACCCTGTGATTGGTTCATGGGCTGCTTTGGTCAGATCTTGTCTATTTTGTCCATACCTTGGCAGTTATAGTACAAAAGATCTTCCAGAAGCGTACGGACTGGCTCTTTTGGGCGGGAATATTCCCGCCTTGCTCATTCCTCTTCCGGTGACATTGCTGAAGTATAAGAGTTAGTGCCTTATGCGTGAAGCCTTACCGTTAGTGCGGGTAGCCTTCCTTCTTGGCTTGTACCCATAGCTGCGGGAACAGGCAGGGTACTGTACCAAGGGAGGCTTTCCTGCGGGAACAGCTGGCTTACTGCGTGTAAGGTCTTCATCTCTCTGAGCATGGTGGGTCCTGCGGGACCAGTTAGTCTTTGCGCAGACGTACCTCTTCAAGGTGTGTCTTGCGGGTCCAACTGGGCTTTGCGGGGACCTACCTCTTCAGTACTGAAAGGAATCGTGTCATGTTTTCAGCTAGGTTTATAATGCGTTGAAATTATTAGAAAATAAGATGTCTAATTCAATTATTGAAATTAGTTTGCATACCTCATATAAATGTATTTTCTTAATGAATACATAAAAGCTTTCTTCTCTTTTTAACCCATCTATAGGTTCTGAACTATATCCCGACCACCCGATGCAAAATTGTCACAATCCGGACTCCAAATTACGGTAAAAACCCTAACAAAGTGGAATGCCAAATCTAAAAAAAAGCTAACATGTTTAGGATCATAAGAAATTAAAAAGTGCTTAAAAGTTTAATCTTAGATGATTTCATAATAAAGTCAAAATAACAGTTATGGTAACCATAAGTACCTAGTCCATATGATTTGCATGGCTGAACTATTCAGTTAGACCCAACACATCCATTCTCTATTTTCTACTTCTAGCAATGACCGTAATTTAGGCTCCGCTTGTGGCAACAACGGGAATACATAACTGAACAGGTGACATGTGAAGCTCCAAGGGCGCCTTTAATTAAAATAAGTGTAAATATACATTGAAAAACTTCATCTAAAAGAATC